>NC_143249.1:20629642-21254285 GCF_984573655.1 Nuphar pumila | reverse complement strand
CCAACATTCATTCACCAAGACCCTTTCTAGTTGACCCGCCTGAAACCGACTTCCTTGTTGCCCATTTTTCCATGTGAATAAGGGACCAACATGTTCTGCATTCATAAGTGCACACCGACTAATCATATCATTAAACTGGTTTGAGTCCTAGTGATCCATATTTGATATGTCATTATTTTACTGATCATGTGATGTTCCAATCACCTAGCACTGCCCAAGGGTCTTCTCAGGTGTTGAGTTAGCATATCCCACATAATCTTCCTTTGGATTGATTCATTTTGGCCATACACACCCGAGGTCATCACCAACTCATCTCCCTGCTCTACCAAAACTGTCAACAGTTGATCGGTAGCTAACAAGACCTCCATTGATACATCCACATACATATTATTCTATTGTTAGTTGTAGCTTCAAAATTGCCAACCATACACAAGTCTGAGATTTCCTTTTGCATGATAGGTATTACAGATATCAAAATTTTTGTTTCCAATATAAAAATAACAACAACCAAGTGGTTTTTAAGGACCCCCGCAATCAATTTGCGAGCCCAACTTCTCCCGAGCCCTTAATATTTAGCACATTATCCTCATAGATTGGGGTTTGAGGGTTAATAATGAGGTCCTGGTTAGTTGGGCCGACCCCTATATTTCTTGCAATCACGTCTTGGTCGTTGCCATTCACACTGTATTTTCAGAAATTACAAAAAGTAAAAAAAATATTGGATATTATACTCTCCTTGGTGCGAATGAAATCATTTGTTTTCGTGAGCTCTCCGCCCAGCGCCTTCGCGATTCTGGCTAACACATCCTTCGACCACAACTCAATGGAGAGGTCTGGCAAGCATAGCCATATTGAAACCATAGACTGAGCTTCGAGCTTCATCGGCGGGTCGATGGGTTAGTGACGAGGGTTCGACCGGCAACTCGCCCCGCTCCTGATGTGCCTCAACTGTTCCATCGAGCCGAGATGAGGAACAATTCATCTCTGAAAGTAAAAAAGGAAACCCCTTTCATCCCTGCCCACTGTCCTTTGAGACCTTCGATCATAGACCGAAAGTCCATTCTTATCCGTGAGGCTACCGGGAAAACCAGCTATCACAGTTAGCCCCATGAGCTCCAATAGCTGAGAACACCTGCTTGCCGTTATCTGCACCCGTAGGCGAGGGTTACCCTGGTCTACCTGCACCACCTTCACCATCGACTGCACTAGAAGCAGTGGGCCTCTCGATAGAACATTCGCCCAGGAAAGACCCCCGTCCTCTCATTCCCGTTCTGGATTTGCCTCCTGGTTACAACTCTCATGCCCTGTATCGGGCTTTCCCTATCTGACGGAGGAGGCCACTCGTCCACCCCGATCAGTTCCGGCCCTTCCTCTGCTCCCTCACAATTCCGGCCCTTCCGTGCAAAAAAATATTTATCGCTAGATTTTTCGTCACCAAGACACCTTGATACCGAGATTTTGGAACCTCTGTAAAATAACCCAATTTGAAGATATAAAAAAGAAATAAATAAAAGCAAGAACAAAAAATCGATAAGTGACAGTATTGAGATGCAATATAACACTACAGTGCAATTTTGTAGTTTTCCTGCTGCTTATTTGATTCGGAGAATCATTTTTTTGGTCTTTGTGGCACTTACGTGTCATTTCATCTTATAGTTTTGCGTTGTGATGTTTTAAGGGGCACGTTGGAAGAGAAAGTGGGCCCATCGATCATTAGATTGTGACGTAAAGGTGTCAACGGGTCGGGTTTAACTCATAATTGACCCATACCAAACCCTATAGGGTTAGGGTTTGCTGATAAAGAAGGAGGTCCAATTAAAATTTGGATAAGATTCAAAAAATCCAATTAATATATGGAGCCTGACATGGTTTGTGAAATTTGATATCAGACTTGGGCCTGATCCTAGTTTAATTAAGATCTGCAAAGTTCCAATGTAAAAAAGATAAAAACTATTACTTTACCATGTATGATCCAAGACTGGTTTATGTAATTTTTATGGGAATCCAGTATGGTTTCTTTTATAGTGGGTCTGATTGGACCCAGGTTTGGACTCAATATCAGCACCTCGAATCAGTTATGAGTCTGGATTCACCTGAGTCCGTACCAGACCCAACCCATTGACACGCCTAATTGTGAGGCCCTTCATGGTTAGATGTGTGTGAACCTGTAGGATTGGTTGTTTTTGAGGGCTTATGGTCCACGAATATTTAACACCACAAATAAAAAAGGGTCTATCCAGGGCCGGCTGGCCTCTTTGATATTTGAGGCTACCGCCTCTGGCATCTTATTTTGGAGGGTCCTCAAATCTCATAAAAATTGAAAGGAGGAGATACGTGTAAAGTACAAAGCAATTGGAGAGAACTTTATTGATGTCTATTGCACTAACTTGCCTTTCACTTCATGTGCATATGGGGCATTTTGCCTTTTCTTGACTGAAATAAGAGAGAAATAATTTGTTTTGTGTGACTTCGTTCATCTAGTTTGATGGTGTCTATTTGCATCGAATGAATTGACAATGTATTGAAAATGTTGTTTTCTTTATATATATTTTAGAAAAAAAAGCACTATTATCTCATTACATGATTTTATGAGTCTTTTAGAGTTTGTTTTTCAATTTTATGCTCCATTTGAACAATAGTTCCATTTTATGAAAATGGAACCTTGACTGCCCGTCTAGCAGCCATGGTCCCACCCCACTGCGCCAACCCGCTTGAGGCTGGTTTTCCTTGATTATCCATGAAAAACTAATGGTAAATTTTTAATGGCTGCTGCGTATCGCTGGAGCTACAGCTTAGCACTCATTCACATTGGTACGTCACGGAAATGAGGTCGGTTCCCCAAAGAATACAATACAAGTGTGTTTTTATTCTACAAAAGATCCAATTTTCCTGCTTGTAGATAAAGTCATGAATCGGTATTTTTGCTGACATTATGATTATCACATCAATTTTCTCGATTTCCTGTATTGTCCTTTGAAATCGAAAATGCAAATTCATCATCTTCATAACAAAAGAGAAAATAAAATATTTGAATTGTGAATTATGAAGGTTATTATTGTAATTTAGGTAATTGTTTAACCAGAGTTAATAATAGGCAATGATTAAGGTAGGCCCCTGTTTTGCGGTTTCTCAGGAAACAGAGGCCCATATCAGGAAATTGAGAAACGCAAAGCCCAATTTTAGGGAACAAATTTGTCAGAAGCCAGTCGAAGACCATGAAGAAATGACAAAAGATTTTTGTTCTGTCGATGTACGCGGAGGTTTTCATGATATAGGATGGTTTCTTGTTAAGAAATTCTATACAGTGCCAGTTGAATGAAATTGACTTGAACATATGATTACATAAATGATAGAACAGACGTGAAAAAGAAAAGCTAGGCTTGGCAGCCTTAAATTGTTAATCTTAAACCTTCATGAACTACCTTTCTGTTTCCTTTACAATATTGAGGTTGATGACTTGATGTTTTCAGATAGTGCAAAACGTTCACAAGTCACGGTCAATTCGGTCACCTGTTTTTCCAACGCAACTGGTGAAATAAACGACAACGGACTACTTATTCAACTGTCATTAAAAGGAAAGAGATCTAAAATCCAAAATTGAGGGGGAAACACACATCAGCCCCAAGGGGTTTGCTGCAGTGGAAGGGGCCTTGGCCACTAGACGGGTGGTCAGGGTTTCTTTTCCATACTTATCAGCCCCTGGATAAGCCCTTGCTCAATGGAAGCTTGGCAATCGGGACAGTGACATTAAGTATCGCAGTAGATAGTGCGACTAGGTTTCTGATTCCGATGGTGATTTTTTAGTCTTTGGAAAAAAGGGAGCACACACATCAACGTTAGAGAGAGAGAGAGAGAGCTAACGAACAGATCTTTTCTTTGTCTTGAAAAAATAAATCATTTTTGTCTCCTAGAAAAAGAACTATACAAATTGTACTTTCTCCTGAAACAAATTATTACTTGTTTTATTCTTCAGAAAAGAAACCTAATGGTTATTCACCTGCATTTCCTTGAGGTAATTCTTGTTACTATTCTCCTTCATTTGGAGGAAATTCCTCAAGATACTGACATGAAACATATGCAGCTTCAGCTTAAGCTGCACTAGTTGGCAGATCTAAATAGAAAGCACAAAGACGACACACATGAAGCAGGAGCTTCCTTCATGTCAATCGGAGGGTGATGCTACCCATCAACCAACGTCGGTGCCTTATACTAAATGATTACCTATGTGGCACTGGAGATGGAGAGAATGCTACCAACATCTTACTGGGAGCATTAAATGGTGCGGCTTCTGCAGAAGGCATAGAATCAATGCCTTTGGATGGAGAAGATGGTGGAGTTGGAATCTTGGGCAACATCTGGTTCCAATATCCATTCATGAATTTATCATGCAACCAAACAGCACCTCTTGCAGAGGCAGCCCCAGAGAGTAAGAACATCATCAGTAGGAAGAGGCCCAGCAATACAGCTTTCTTTACCCTGGCCATGTTGCTAGCCCTACTTTACAAAGGTTTAGCGTCAGGCTTTAATGCAATAGGTGCTATAAGTAAAGCTGACTTGGTGGATTAGTTTAGGATGTCCTAGAGTGGTACCTCTAAGGGCTAGCTAAATATAGGCAGTTTTTAATTAAGTCCTATGAGCTAGTAAACCAGCTTTAGGTCAAAAGGAAAGGGTGATGGGGAAAGGGGAGACTGCTTCCCTTTTTTATAATGATTCTAAATGAGGGTTTGAATGATCCAAGTGCTTCCCTGTCTCATGGTTGTTTTGTTTTCGGTGAATGGGTGAGTTGGTAGGTGGGTGTTGCCGGTACTCGAGTTAACAAGGGTTGACAAATTTTAGGGGCAGTGCCCTAAAAGCTATGACCAAGTTCATGGATCGCACAAGATTGTCTTCCTTTGTCTTCTGCTTTTTCAGCTCGCTCAGGTTAGCCCTTTGTTGCTGCAGGGTTGTGTAGATTCGAATCCAAATGGGTCCTGGTCCAATCGAGTGGTCAGATGTAAAGTTAATCAGATCTGGGTAAAATCGTGGTTGAGCATAGGGCTGCAAACCGAGATGAGTGGCCCTTAGCTTGGCTAGGCTCGGCTTTTTCAGGCTTGTAAAATGAACTTGGCAAGCTGGACCACAAGCTGCTCATCAAGAGTTACCAAGGTGCCTAGCTCATACAAGCTGTGGATGGTCTTTTGGCATGGAGGAAGTGTTGGGCATGGTCTTGTCTGCTAATTAAGAAACAACACTACAATCATGTTCTCTCAATGAACAAATATGATTTTTTGAAGCTTGAATATTTACAAAATCCTTCATATATAGACGTGAGGGGGGTGGTACTATGGAAACAAAATATTATTGGGAATAACATTCAGTGGGAAAATTCTCCACAACCACTGGTTTCGATCCTTTTAGATTGACCATGGTGTATGGGCCCCTAACGAGCAACTTGAATAAAAGCTTTTGGAAGGAACTTTTTTTTTAGAGAGAGAAAAGTAAATCGCATTTGGAAGGAACTTGATCAGCTGGGGAACAAAGCGACTTATAGTGGTGTGTAGGAGGTTATTTCAATGCAATCTTGGCCTTGAAGGATGCAAATAATACCGACTGAACTGGGGCATGTGCAAATTTGCCCTATTCATTGACAAGTGGGAATTTGCTTAAAATTTCTCAGTAGTGGGAGATGTACTTTGTCAAATAAGAGAAATCCTACAAGCCTAACAAAACTGGACAGATTCATTCTTTCTGCCTCTGTCGTACAAGCACCATGAAATCCTACAAGCCTTTGATGATATGTTAAAATCGTGGTGGAATATTGATGTCCAGTTCTGGTGGGCGGCTGTTCGTATTGTGGGGAAGATAGCATAAGTGACAATCAAGTGGGGGATTAACTTTGTATAATAGAGCAACTTCGACTGGGCGACATGATTAAAGAATGGAGCTTAGGAGAGGAAATTTGGTGGTGACAAAGTAGGGTTCAATGGCTTCAACAAGCTCTGTGAGGAGGTGGATGTTTCGCATCAACAAGCTTTGTGAGGTGTGGTTTGGTTGCTCCCATTAAGCCTGGACGGTTTTTCAATTGAATTTTTTCGGTCTGTTTGGGATGCTTGTGAGGGAGATTTCCTCCAAATGATGATTGAATTTTGTGCCAAACGCCAAGCTCCCCTTGTTCTTATTTCAAAAGAGGGTGGTGTGGATGACATTGGCAAATTGAGACTCATTTCTTTATTAGGGAGTGTTTATAAGCTAGTTTCCAAGGCCTTGGCCAAAGGACTCAAGGTGGTGTTGCATAAGGTTATTTTACCAATACAATGTGCTTTTATTCCGGGAAAACAAATCCATGAATGTGATTAGTTAGCACATGAAGCACTACATTTTATTCACCATTCAAAAAAGAAAGCCTTCATCTTCAAGATTGATTTGGAAAAGGTTTTCGACTCTTTTAGTTGAGAGTATATCTTGGCATGCTTGCACAATAATATGGGATTTGACGATAAATAGGTCTCTTAGATCAGATGTCTTATCTCATCTTCATCTACTACTGCTAGTCTTAATGGTAGTTACTACAAGAATTAGGATCAATTGCGGCGACGAAAGTCACCGCTATTACTCTCTTTGTTGCCGTCTAGTTTTGGCCTTTGTTGATTAATAATGATGACAATTACAAGTCACCGTTAAAGAATACATTCCGATAGCGGTGACTTAGCCTATAACAACGATTACCCTATAATGACGAGTAGACTTTAACGACGATATCAAAGTTGTTATAGGAGATAACAACGAGAATTAATCTCTGTTATAGCTTATAACGACGACCTCATAGTCACCGTTATATGCTATCACGTGTTTAAGACCTATAATGGCGATACATTAATGTCGTTATATTCTATAACGATAACCTCGTAGTCACCGTTATAGGCTATAATGGTTTAAGACCTATAATGACGATACATTAATGTCATTGTTATAGGCCTTAAACCTGTAAAAATAAAATTTTATATTATTAGACTACAATTTTTTTTTCATACAAAAATTGCATATGAAACAATAACAATGCAACCAAATTCAACAATAACATTGCAAATGAAATCACTCTAACAATAACAATTCAAACATTACATTCAACAAAATTCAACAATAACAAAGCAAATAAAGTCACTCTAACAATAATAATTCAAACATTACATTCAACAAAATTCAAACAATAACAATGCAAATGGAATCACTCTAACAATAATAATTCAAACATTACATTCAACAAAATTCAAACAATAACAATGTAAATGGAATCACTCTAACAATAATAATTCAAACATTACATTCAACAAAATTCAAACAATAACAATGCAAATGGAATCACACTAACAATAACAATTTAAACCTTACATTCAACAAAATTCAAACAATAACAATGCAAATGGAATCACTCTAACAATAACAATTCAAACATTACATTCAACAAAATTTAAACAATAACAATGCAAATGAAATCACTTAAACAATAACAATTTAAACATTACATTCAACAAAATTCAAACCAACAACTCAAACATTACATTCAACAAAATTCAAACAATAACAATGCAAATGGAATCACTCTAACAATAACAATTCAAACATGATCCACTTGGTTATATATTAATAAGAGTTTAAGATATATCAACAAAGCACTTGATAGAGGCTTACCTTGTAATCAGAGTTGAACATGCCCTGAGAGAAACTGTGATGAATCATATGCATAAATAAATATTTTTTAATCATCCTTTAAATCATCTTAGTGTAACAACATGGGATCTTCGTTGATGGTATATGAGAGTAATGAATGAACCCCTCCGCAATCGTCCTCTTGATATGCATCGTTGTCCTATTCTTTATTTTGTTCAACTGAAGATGGTTGAATCTCGTACACATTTCTTGATATTATCTATTGCGCTATATGCATTTATCTAATTATGGGATTTGTAATATAAAATACTTGTTTAGCTTGAAAGACTAAAATAAATGAATCATTTGTGCATGTTGTGTAAGACATGTTGACGCATGTAAAGTATTCATCCTTATGCATACGCCTATTATCAAGCTAATTACATCTAAACATGTTCATCAAATTTTGTCTGCTATATTTTATTTCAATAATATCTTTTAGAATACCATAATAGTCTACCTTAGGCTTCCCTAAATTGCCTTCACATGAGACCATCACCCCACTCTTCTGAAAACTATGGTCTTCATCTTGAGGTTGTGTATGAAACCTAAAACCCTTTACATCACAAGTTTGATAAGACTGTGATTTGCACTTAGTTCCTCTTACACGACTTCATAATTCTAGAGATGCATCTTCGTGATTATGTAGAAACCAACTTGCAAAGTCATTTGCATGTCATATTGTAGCTTGTTGAACATTATCATACAAGTTGTGAATTATCTATTTGTATTCCATTAGATACGACTCACATTCAACGTAGTTGTCCAGTACATACCTATAAGCTTTCGCATGTTCCGAATCTAAAATTATGACTAGTGAACTGTCTCTAGATTTCATGTGAATGTTATGTGAGAATACAAACAAACCAGGTGTTGTTGTCGTGTTGGGCCTATCATAATGTCGATCCAAATGGTTAAATCTAGTATCAATACGATAAAGATACTGTGAGCAAAAGGTTGTACATTTTGTGGAAATATATACCTCAACAATGGAACCTTCCACCCGTTATTTGTTCCACGCAGTTTGCTTTAATCTACCAAGAAATCTCTCAATCAGATACATCCAATGCTATTGTACTGATCCAACAAATTTAACCTCGCATGGTATATGAATGGCTAGGTGAACCATGATGATAAAAATATAGGTGAAAATATCCTCTCCAAAGCTTATAAGATTATTGAAATATTTTCCTTCATCTTCGTTAAAACATCTCTTCTCAACGTCCTTACACACAACAGTCTGAACTTATAGCTCAATGAATTAAAGACAATGTGATTGTCTTCTTTGGATATCCGCGAACTGCAATAGAAAGTAGCCACTGAAAGAAGACTCGGTTATCATGACTTTTTATTCTAAAAAATTTAGCATCATTTATGTGTATGCATCACTCAATGTTAGATGCATAGCCATTGAGAAACTTACATCCTTCAACCAAAAAAAAAATCCTTCTTATGCTTACTCAAAATTGTGTATTGTGCATGTGATTTCTTCAGTGTTGCATTGCTTGTGTCGAAGTACAGGTGACAACGTATATTTCTGTCTCTTAAATCTTTATATGTTACATCGTTATCCTTTGTTTTTTCCTTCACATCGAGCAATGTATATAAGATATTGTCACATATGTTCTTCTCAACATGCATCACATCTAAGTTGTGTCTTAGCTTCAGTGATAACTAATATGGCAATCGAAAAAATATGTTTCTCTTTGTCCAATTTAGATATAATTGGTTGTTAGCAAATTCTTTTTTTTTCACCAACCCATAGTTTTTCAAAATCATTGATAATGTTACTTAATTGTTCCTCCAGTTCAACTTTAGATAATTCATTTGGTGACCCTCTAAGCTCTGCTTTACCATTAAACTTCTTTTGACGATGCCATGGGTGTTCTTGTGGTAAGAATCGATGGTGTGTCATGTAACACATCTTCTTGCCAAACTTCAACCTATTTGACCCTGTGTGAACATTGCAAACTAGACACGCCTGCTTCCCCTTTGTAGACCACCCTGATAAGTTTGTGTATGCTGAAAAATCATTGATAGTCCACAGTACCATCGCTCGCATCCGAAATATCTATTTAGTCGATGGGTCTTACGTGCTAATGCCTTCATCCCATAACTCCTGCAAGTCTTTCATTAACAGATGCATGTAAACATTTATTTCATTTACAGGTGCCTTTGGTTTAGGAATGAGTAGGGAAAGTTGTATGAAAGGATCTTTCATACACTTTCATGGAAGCAGATTATACAATAATAATAGTACAGGCCACATGCTATATGATAGGTTCATATTTTCGAATGGATTGAAATCATCTCTTGCTAAGCCTTGACAAACATTGTGAGGTTATGCCGCAAATGATATATGTTCGTTGTCAAACTCCTTCCATACTGCAAAAATTTATGGATGAATTAGTATGTTATCATTGCTTGCACGTCGGTTCATGTGCCACCTCATATCTGATGATGTTTCTATTGTCATAAACAAATGCTACAACATCGACTTTACGAGAAAATATCGTAACACCTTTTGAGAAACTTTCACTCTTTTGTCTTTGTGTTGTTTTTATCTTGAAGCATTGCACTTTGGGTATGTTTTCTTCTTCTCATGCTCCTTCCATAAAAGCACGCAGTTATTCATGCATACATCTATCTTCACGTAATCAAAGCCGGTATGATTCATAAATTTATTTGCCTCACAATGAGAGTTTGACATTTTTTTTCACTCGAGCAATGCCTCCTTTAACAAATCAATCAACATGTCGAATGATTTGTTACTTCAATTGTTCAATATTTTGACATGTAACAGTTTGCTAATGAAAGATGATTTTGTTAACTTTGTACAACCTACATATAGATCACTCCCGGCATAACCTATTAAGTCTTGAAGGAGCTTGTGTTCGCCATCATCATTTGGACTTGCATCCAATGTTGTTCCCATAATAACATTGCCCAATAATTCATCGACCCGATCATGATCCACCGTTGTATACTTTCTCTCATCATGAAGTAAATATACATGCATTGCATTTACATGGGTTTCGACCACACTCACATGGGATTGAATATATTTCATGGTAGAATCACGTGCAATCAAATGGATTTTGATGTGATCTACAGGTCTATATTTTGTATTCTTGTAGTCCCAATATGGACATCACATCCTACTAGCTCTATCAACATGAGCATGTGCCGCTTCTAGGAATCGATCAATTCCATATGTATAACTTATATCGTGAACGTGTTCATGATTGGATCTATATTCATGCTTTAAAAGAAAAGAATGCTTCTGATTAGTAATTTAAGAAAGATGTAAAATTGAAGATAATATTTTACTACATGCAAAAAGAATAAAGTTTAAGGTTGATTGACATGAAAAAACACAAAAATACCTAAATGTTAATTAAAAGAAAAAAGTAAAGAAAACCATGAAACTCATGCATTCCTCCTATTGAGGAATGCATGAGTTTGTTTATGATGTGAGGAATGCATGATGTTAGGTAGTCTCAAATAGAGTTGTTGAACAAACTCATGCATTCCTCACATGATAATCATAACATACAACATGATAAAAATGCAACACAATATTTACACAGTAGAGCATGTGGCTCAATGGTCCATGCCTAAGGGTACCTACAACACACACACTTCTTATCTCCATTCCTACCTTCCTCAAGCTCAACTTGATTATACAGTGTATATATATATATATATATACACACACACACACACACACTTCTTTCAGCCTCATTATTTGGATACTTAGCGTTAAGTATCACATTTGCTTAACTTGCATAGCAAATCACATCTAAACTCATAGACAAGCATGCAAAAACCCTAGATATCCAAAACTAAGTGGTGTGTACATATTTTTCAATTCAATCAATATAGGCAACCATAACAACCCTAGATACCCACAACTAAGTGGTGTGTGCACATTTTTCTATTCAATTAATTAACCATGTTTAATGTCCACCAGTAAGCTTACCTACCGAGTTGTTTGCACTAGTCATCCACATTGGTAGCGTTAACTTAAACCCAAAAATGAGTATGTTCAATGTCTTGTGTGTGCCCAGTTTCAAATATAACCTAATTTCAATTAGCAAAACCACATGTGATTTACAATGTGATGTTACCTTCACTAATGATTCTTGTATATTTCGGGACCATTACTTGAAACAGACAATTGGAGTAGGTAAAGTGCAAAATGGCTTATACATCTTTGAGATCACGAGTGAAGTCGCTCTTTTTATTTTTAGTTTTGCTCATATTTGACATTGTGGTCTTGGACATATTTCACATTTTCATTTTCAAACTCTTGTTGATTCCAATAAAATAAGTTCCCGAAAATTTGATGGTGTATATGCTCAGATTGCCTTCTTGCCAAACAAACACAGCTTCCATTTTCATATAATATCATTAATCTGATGACACATTTTCAACTCATACATATTGATTTATGAGATCGATATCAAACTCTATCGTTATTTGGTGCTGGATAACTATAGTCATTCTACTTGGGTTTACTTGATGCACTACAAATGCAAAACTTTTTTTTTTATTTAAGACGTCTTTGCTATGGTCAAAATCCAATTCAAAAGGCCAGAAGTAATAATGAGAGTGAATTCTTTTCTAATGATATTCAATCATACTTTCTCAAACAAGGGATACTTCACCAACATAGTTGCCTCAACAAAATGGGATGGTTACTTGAGTTTAATATCCAGGACAAACCAAATTTTGTTTCTAATTGGATCCGCCAGCATGACTTCCACATGGTAGGTTTGCTTGAGACTAAGTTGACATGGGTGGACCAGACTTTTATTAACAGAATTATGATAAATTGTATGTATGAGTGTACAGTGGATCAAGGTAAGTCTGGAGGTATTGTAGTGTTATGGAAACCAAAATGGAAGAAGGCAAAAGTGCATTTTGTGGGGAGTTGGTCTCTATCCCTACTATTCAAACAAGGTCTGTTTCAGTCCCCACTCATGTTTTCATTTGTGTATGGACATGCCACCTCCACCAGAAAACGAGAATGCTGGCGTGTATTCCAGCTTGTGCGAGATTGTGTTAAAATGGTAATCGGATGAGAGGGAGGCGATAGTGAAGGAAACTCTAAAGTTTCGGTGATTTGAATATAAACTTACAAATGTATAATATATACAGGTTTGATATACAGAAGTGTTTTACGTGCTTCATTTATTATGTTGGACGGTTTTGTCATATTTAATACACAACAATTCATGACAATAAGGTGGTTTAGAAATGGTATAAAACATCATAGTTCAGTCATCTTTAATGCGTGAAAATAGTAACTAGAACATGCTAAACATGATCCAAAGGTTAGAATTTTGCTTTTGGAGCATTGAGCTATGTAAATCAAGTGTGTGCCATATATATATATATATATACATGTGCGTGTGTGTGTGTGCGTGCGCTACAAACTATGACAGGATCAAGGTAGCGTACTTTCAACATATTTTCATAAATCTGACTCTATAGTTGTGTTTAGCATTGTTCATTTGCTAGAAATTAACCCTTGGATGTGCTTTTCCTATGAAAATTTAAAATTTTTGAGGCTTGAATATTTATAAAAAAATTAGCCAATTGATTTTAAAACCTTATAAAAATGGGGCTTCACTTGTTTGGTAGCAGTGGAATGGAAAAAAGATAGAACTGAATCCAGATCCGACTAGTCCAAAACCTGATATTTACACTTAACCGGATCGATTCGGATTCAGATTTCAATGAAAAATTAATTCTGAATCCGATTTTTTATTGGATCAGAATATGGCTACTGGATCCGACTAATCATATTCGGATTTGGATTCGGGTCGAATATTGGGTTACATCTGACCCATTGACACTCCTAGTTGAAATTGGATAATCAAAGAGCTGATTCCTATAAACTCAATCATGTAACCATCGGGGGCTCAGCTTGTTTGGTAAGAGCTGTTATTGCACTTCACCACCTTATGTTGGGACGTTGCAGGTTCAAAACCCAATGGTACCTCTAACTGGTAGGGTCGGCTTAACCCCAGCTTGCTTGTCAAAGAAAAAAAAAGAAAACTTAATCATGTACATCACATCGTTATGGTCAGATTTAAAAAGAAAAAAGAAACCCTCACAAATCTTGTTTTGTACAAGAGATTGCATTCTCTCTCCACTAAAATACATATGTATACAGGGATAACGTTTGCTAGCTACCATCATGGGTTCCAAAACCCTCAGTGAACAATTATAACTTTTTTTATTTTTTACTTTTCACATCTGACCTTCCATATGTGATTTGCCTGTTTAATTTATTTAGTTGAAACCTGCCCTTAAATCATATTTTTGGGATGTATACGTCGGATTTTTCAGGGGTTGAAAAGTCAATGTACTGAATTTTGAACCCTCAAAAAATCCAAGAGCTGGTTCCTACTGTTTTGACAATGACAAAGACATCGATGGATTCAGAATTGGTCCAAACAGCCTCCCCTTATGACTTCCAACCAGAAGGTTCTTTACCCACGAGAGTAGTAAATGTTTTCCCATATACACGCACACACGTATATGCTATATTATAGAATATCATACTCTCGAGCTGAAACTCATGAGTTCAAGCTTTTATGTGTTCAGGATGAATTTAGCATCGTCCATTTACTAGGAAATGCACTTTGGATTGAATGCTTTTAGTGTAAAATTTTGACGCATTAGGTGCCATTGAATTTTGTTGCCCTTAAAATATCTACTTTTATATATATATATATATATATATATATATATATATATATATATATAGAGAGAGAGAGAGAGAGAGAGAGAGAGAGAGAGAGAGAGAGAGAGAGATGTCCATGTGGACCATCATATGGACCAACAGCACCAACTGATCATACAATTTTTTTTTATAACGAACTGATCACACAAATTCAATTGCATACAAAAACGCCTTTAGCAGTAGGTTATTTCGCTGCTAGATGACATTCACTCTTTTTTTTCAATCATGCAGCCACCGTTGGTCCTCATGAGTTTGCACTAAACCTTGTTCACATTTTCCTATGCACATGTTTATGCGTATTTTTAGTAATGATGCTCTACAACATGCAGACAAGCTTAGCACAGGACTGCAAAAATCATCACTTTTATCATTAAGACCACAAGTGGTTTCGGGGAAAGTTGTACCCAATTAAGAAGCACATGCAACATATTAATCAGGATCACAAGTGGGACAAGTTGTGCATTAGGAGCGTGCACTTTTAATTGTCATGGCCAGCCAAGCTGGTTGTCTTATTTGAACCTGGTCTAACGTAAACATGATGGTAGATCCATGTCCAATGAATGGATGCCACACATCCTTGTTGGGAGGAAGGTGGGGGGATGCATGGCATTGCAAGATTGAGTACAGAGTACTGGATCTGTTGGATCTTTTTCAGATCACACAGTTTCGCAATCAACATCATGACATAAATCATGATATAAATCAAGATATACAGAAGCATAAAAATCATGATTCGATCGAAACAGGAACATGGAGCAAGCATGTCAGTTTTCGCATCATACCAAAATTCAGACAAAAGCAAATCATGGAACAATTGCATAAAACACAATAAAAACAACAGGAACATGTTTAGATTCTGTACTAGGCTAAGGTGTACGAAGATACTCTCCTTAGAGAAGATTCGCCCCCACATACAGTGCAAATAGAGTTCGACGTCCTTCCCCAAGGATACAATAGCCTCAACGATCAAGATCGGTGCACTCCGACGGATCGTTCTTCAAAAACAACCTCTCTGAACCGCTGTTGCAGAAAGCCCCTTCAGGAAAGAGGCCAAAAGAGAGAGAGTATACGAGAGAGAGAAAACAGAGAGTCTAGAATAGAATCCTCAGAATGTTGTGCCTTTCGAATCTGCGTAACTCCAGCCCTAACCACACTTTTATAACCCACGAACGATTACAAAACATGAAAGAAACCCGTTACGAAATCCGAGGAGCCGAGACCCGTTAAGGAAATCCGAAGAGACCCATTAATGCATCCAAATAATCAAAGAAACTTTGGTCTTGATTGGATATGGCTCTAAATAGCCAATTATCGGAGCCCAAGCCCGGCTCGACGGGCGGGTGCGTGTGTGTGTGGTAGTCATCCCAACCCCTTGTTCTTTGGAACAAGTGTAACAGTTTACATGTAGGTTATAAAGCCTACAACAAACTCAAACCTCTTCAATATGGGACTATTCCACATCATCAAGTCCAACCTTTTTCCAAAAGGAAAACAACCCACGTTTTTCTTCATTTGAATTCCCTCACCTCTACTTCTTACACTCAACAGGCTCTGCTTAACATAAGCCTGGCTTGTTTACCATGAAGGTGAGACTTATACCACAGTCTAGCAACAATATCCATTGAGGTTTCCCTTCGGGACATTGTTGGCACCATTGATCGGATATTCAACAATAGAG
Source organism: Nuphar pumila (assembly GCF_984573655.1). Taxonomy (NCBI): domain Eukaryota; kingdom Viridiplantae; phylum Streptophyta; class Magnoliopsida; order Nymphaeales; family Nymphaeaceae; genus Nuphar; species Nuphar pumila. Next base: position 21,238,164 of record NC_143249.1, on the reverse strand, counting down.
GTAGGCCTGATTTTGTTGATCCTCAATTTTGTTGATTGCTCATTTAGTTTTGAATGCACTAGTGTTTGATTGAAAAGACAAGCTGGACTTGTGATGCAAGAGTTGAGCCGTGTGTAGGGCCCAAGGTATTCATTTGGATCTTGTTTTAGTTTAGTTTTTTACTTGAGTTTTATTTACATTTGGATCTTTCTAATGTAATGAATTCATCTTGAATCTAATTTAGATTTAGGGTTTCTTTTGTTCCCTGTAAATGCTCATTATAGGAATTTTGAGCTTCCGAGGTTGCATCAACTTGTTTGCAGGCATCATATGATTGTAATATTTCATGGCATTTTGTAACCCAGTAAGCGTCAGACTAACCTCAGTTTACTAATAAAAAACAAGTACAAACGTGTGGGGTTTAGTTGGATTTCCAATACCTTATATTTTATCTTAAAATAAGATCTAAAAGTGTCAAGGGATGTGATTTGAATTCAACTAATTAGAGTTCTGATTCAGATTCCATTATCTGTTCGGTCCATGTTCATATCCAGATCAAATTTGATTCATTCCTACTTTTACATGTAAAAAACTTGAATTTAGCTTTTTTAAAATCAGTATTAATTGCAGCAACTCTGCGACCAAGTTGAAAGAAAGGATTTAGCATACTCATGGTTGTTTCTCTAGGAATGAATATTTTTGAGAATGAGAGAGATCCCCTTATATTAATTACCAGGGGCTGGAATCCGTTTCTCTGTCTTGGTGAAACGCCCCCTTAATCCTTTCCTCTTCCAACTGTTTACATGCAAATAGATTTATTCAATTTAATTTTAATTAATTAAGTTGATTTCTTTTTATAGTTTTGCATACCTGGGTATGGTTTATCTTATGGTGGGTCCAATTAGACCTGGGTCTGCACCTGATACCATACCTGAAAATCGTGGTCAGGTCTGGTTCCACCTGGGTCTGAACCAAACCCGACCCGTTGACACCCCAACTCGAAATAAGGGACCACATTAGTCTTTTTTATTTGTGACATGGAAAACGCGTGGCATGTTGGATTCTTTGTTAAGCTATTCTCACCAAGCTCTTCTTTTCACACATGGGGTGGCCTCCACATCATATGATACCTTTCCCACGGAGTCCTATCTTAATGATGGTAATGAAACAAACGACTCCTAAATGTGTTTTATGTGATTTAGCAACCTTGTTTTCACATGAAAAAACGTGGGTTTCGTACGAAAAAATGTGAGCCTCACCTATCACATGCACATTAGCTTTAGTGGCCGTGAAAAAAAAAACAAAAAAAAAAAACCATTCTCTTATGAAAGTGGGCATTTTCTCAGAAAATTGTGGACATCTTAGGATTAAAGAAAGTACAAAGTATATTTGAAGAGAAGAATATCATAAGAGGGCTTATTTTTCAAACATGCACAACTCGTCCAGAATATTAATTGTCTCATAAGTCTTGTTTGCGTGCTGGAAAAGTATTTGGAAGAAAAAATAAGATAAAACTTTTATAGAGAAAAAGTCAGTTGTCCTTGCACCCACTTATCCAGATAAGCGGGATAAGCTGAAAAATTGCATTATCATCTATAATAGAAGATCCCACCTTCTCCGGTTCATCTGGATAAGTGGTTGCATTCAGACACCCCCTTAACGGGAAAAGAATTAGCCAAGATACATAAAAATTCAGTCCGAAACAGGGACATTTGTTTTTTGCTTCCTCAGCGAGGTAGAGGAGGGAGCTAAGGGAAAACCAGGGAGTGTCTCAGAGACAAGATGCTCCTTAGACTTGTCTTTTCTATTTTTTTTTTTTTGAAAAATGTATAAAACATGATGTCCATTTTTTTTGATGACTTTGACGATTGCACACTCATGCTTTTTTAGTATGATATGATATGCTTGTTGATGAATGAATGCTGGATTGATTTATGTGTTTGTTAATGATGGTATTGATGACGTGAGTGTGAGAGTGTGTGTGTGAGGATGGAATGATGTATGTGGATGCAAACACGAGGTACATTTTTTAGAAGACAAACTTGTGATCTGTGTATGCACCTTCGTGCCCTTGATTGTCTTAGTTCAAGATATCTTTAGTCCAATGAGTCTGAGAATTTCACAATTTGTACCTTCCCTTTCTCAAGCTATCTCAAATGAAGAAGATCTGGTTTCATCCTGTGCCAAGCTGAAGGCCAGGTTCGAATCTCTCCCCCACATGGGGCTTAAGAGATATCTGGTAGGGGTCTGTCAGCTTCCCTTTAAAAAGCAAAATGATCTGGTTTGGCATTTACCACCATCCTTTTTACAGATCCTTAACATGGATAAAAAGATAACTAATCATATGAACTTATACTCAAAATGTTTATGGTGCAAGATTGTCATGTTTGATTTTTTTAGAGATTAGGACTCTATAAGCTGCCAAACAAAGAAAATACCTCGTGAGAGGAAGGGCTGGCTCGTGCCTCTAAAAAAAAAACATTGAAGATAAGTCTAAGTTCACCTTAAGTCAATTCACCTTTCTATAATTTTTCCCAATTATTGACATCATTTTTTTTATACAACTTGATTTTCACTCTTTTTAGCTTTAGTGTCACTTGTTGACCTTGTTGTTTTTGTTGAGAGGAGAAGAGAGAGGTGTATGAGGCATGGATCCAGGAGGATGCCTTAGTTGAGTCATGTTGGAGCAGTTGGGGTCTACCTTGGAAGACTCTCATAGGGCTTGGGATGCAGCAGGAGGGTCATACTACTATACAAACATACTGGTGCAGCTTCAGGGCACAATTGCTTTTAAGGTATGGTCCCTACTCTTTTTTTACTCTTTTTGTTGTTTTTTGTTGCTTGATAACGTATGTTTTTAGCAATTAGGATAGCGATATAGAGATCATACCATGTTTATGCCTATAGACTGTATTTATATAGAAAGAATTTAATAAAAGCAAAATATTTTTAAAGATCCTAACATAGATTTTTTGAAAAAAAGCATTTAGATTACCACGAGAAGTTGAAGTCAACATAGCTGACATTCACCGAAGAGTTGTACGCATAGACGAAGATGTTGTCACTCCTTCAAGAGAAGGTGGATCACTTCAATGGGCGAACTTGGACACCAGGGGCTAACTCATCTCGAGGTAGACCATTAATTCGTGCAAGGATCAGCGATCAGGACTGACTAAGGTCTCCTCATTGTCTAGAGGTACCGCAGTTTTAAAGCTCTAGAAGAGTTACTGTTTCACACCAAACTTGATTATAAAGAACTAGAAGTTTTTTGGTGTATTTTTTCGTGTTTAAAGCTTGATTTTAGATCTGGAGTTTTTATTGCCTAAATCTTGCTACCAAGAAAATCTTCATCAGTCCGCATATTTTTTACGAGAGCCGATTCCCGTTTAAAGAACAACCCTCGGCCGGTTGCGGCGGTCTGTAGTAACTGCCGATCCCTAGTTTTCCCTTGCTGCCTCTTGACTCTCTCCTACTCAGGCCCCTGTCCAAACACTCCCGCCTCTCCCTTGGCCTCACCTACTCCACCGGGTCCTATACCTGATTTGTCTTCTTAGAACGGTTCTCTTCGTGTAACCCTCAGGTTTCCCCCACGTCAAAGCAAACATGAGGAGGTAATGGAGACGTGAGGGAACAACTCTCGTTTGCCACTACCAATGAGAGTTCGTTTTCGCGTTTGCGTGTGATTTTGGAGCAAGAAACCCTTGTGCCTTATTCCAAAAGAAAAAAAAGAAGAAGCAAGGGGCCCCTTGTGATTCCAAATCACATTGGAATCGTCTTTCGCAAGACAAAGCAAACGTTCCCTGCGTACATGTAGAAGTAGAAACTCATGTGTCTCTCTCTCTCTCTCTTAATGATCGTCACTTTGTCATGGGCAAGGTTTCCAAATCACTGAGATCCATGAAGAATATAATGTCTAACATTTTCCCGTGTTCTGTGAAAACGGGTCGGATTCAGTAGACCATGGTTGATCCAGTCCAATTGGCTCAGTGGGCTGAGAGTGAATGTCTAATATAAGAGAATCTGGATTAGAGCCCAGATTCAATCTTGACACCATAGTTGCAAGCTCGATAAAACAAAAGGCGAAAACAATATTTTTACATCAAAAGGAAAAAAAAAAACAATAATTTGGACCTGATTTAGATTCTGTTTAAATCCAACTCAAACACACTGGTCCTGATCTGAGACTGGACTTTGGATTTGATATGGTCGGACCATATAGGTCAGAATTCGATCCAGACACACAAACAAGCTGCTTGTTTTTTTTTATTAAGTTCAATAACGCTATATGTGGTACTTAAGTAGGGTGTACGACCAATATTTTGAAAACATCACAATTTTATCGTGTTATTTTGAAACAACGATATGAATCCAACAAAAAGATCCGATAAAAACACTTTTTAAATCTTTTATATTTTTAATATGTTGCAATATTAATCCAAAATGACTAATGAAAGTAATTTTTTAAATATATATTTTATGTTATGAATATATTTTTTATCTTTTTACTATTTTATATTGGTCGACATTTTCCCATGTTTTTCTTGCAAAAAAAAAGAAAAATCTTGAAGTTATCCCGAGAAATTATCTTGCGCGAGGATACAATCCTTGCCGAGAAAGTCGTCGCATAGCAAGATCTGTGACATGATTGAATATCAATCATGTGGAGTTTGTTTTTCAAATGCACCAGCTTGTTCACCCCGGCAATCTCCCTCAATAAATGGGACTTTATGATTTAAAAAAAAAAAACTCAAAAAGGAGTCTGCCAGTTGGGCGGAGTCGTGTGCATAATCCCTTTGTCTCCTTCCACCAACTTCTTATTCTTCTTCATATTCACCATCACTGTTGCTGGTGTTGGTTTCTTCCTTGTGATTGTGAATTAGTACTTCCTTGTGATTGTTCATTGTTCGTTTTGCCTTAGAATTCTGTGTCTTGTGCTTCTGTCTCTCGCTTCAATTTCCCAGGTTCGTGATATTTTTTATGAGTTTTTTTCTGTTTGTATTGCTTAATCATTATGTTTACGACAAAACCCCTCATTTTCTCAGACCGAATTGGATTTATCAACGCGATTGGTTGGTTAGGTTTTACCCTTCTTTTAGTTTTGACGGGAACCCTTTTTTTGAAATCAGGATGTTGAGAAAGTAGAAGAGAGAATTGTTGGTAAATGGTAGTGATTTCATCTGTTTTTTTGCAATTTTCGTGGTTTTTTTTTCTAGAATTGATATCGAGTGGTTTATATTACCTCTATGTGAAAAGCCTGCCTGAAACTTGATGTGATGGGAGCACTGGTATCTTGAAATGCTTATGTCATCTAAGCAATTTCCATTACCGTATGGACATATGGGAATTTAACACAGGAATCGGTACATGAAAGCGGATGGTGAGCCATAGTGTCTGGAAATTCTTATCCTTGTAAAGAATCCTTCATGTTTTTTGCTTATTTTTATGATTTGATTTTTTTTTTCCTTTTTGCCAGATACTTGCTTTTTTAATCTGTTTAATTTTGTAGTCTGAGGTGACATTGTAAATTTGTGTTTGCTCTGGAGAGGGGGCATGCACTCACCGGATGCTTGAACTCTGTTGGTATTTTGGTGTTTCATTTCTATGCTATGTTTTGTATCTGCTCTTTTGATTTCTATGCTTCTATTTCTCTGATCTATAAACTGTACTGTCAGCATGGATACACCTGGGAATAGTTCAGACAAGTAGCACAGGGGTTTTTTGACCCTCTATAATTTGATCCCATGGATCTATAAGTACTAATCTTAGTATCAGTAGGGAATGTCTCAGGAAGGCAAATTCTTTGTTTTTTTTTCTATAAAATTCTCAAGAAAAATGTGACGTTTTGAAAGAATTGAAAAAATACATAAAAGTAAAATTAGTGATTTTTTGTGAGCACTAACTGTTCGAAGTTATCAAAAATGGAAAGCATGAAAAAAAGCCTCAGATTATATTGATGTGGATCTAGCAATTGTTATGTTCCCATTCAAGTATCAGAAAGCTGAAAATCAAGCATGAGTTAGTTACTGATCTTGTTGATGCACACATGAACAGTTACTTTGCCTGAAGCCTAAGCCAAGATTGGCTTTGCATACGGGTTTCAACCACAGATCTGCTTACTTGTACAGTGAATCTAGCTATTTGTTCTTGCATTGTTGATCTATGTTTGAAATATTTGTATTTTTCTTACCATATTGGAGTAACCTGTTAGTATTGGCTAACCATGGGAACACTTTCTAGTAGGATTGAACCATGATGCAAACTTTCATAAATGAATAAGTTTTCATTGATCCTACTCATCCTCCACAGTAAAGCTAAGTATTAGCAGATAGTCAAACATCAAACATGATATTGATATATGATGCTTTAGGCCTTCATACACATTGTCCTTCGTCAACTATTGGGAAGGCTAAGCTGCGAGGTCCCCCTAGTATACGAAAGAATGAAAAAGTGCTTCCGTTGTTGTGGAATAAGATGCCTCTGTATCTTAATGCATGTATTTGATTTATTCATAGCTATTAGAGTGGGATCCACTTTTTGGGGAATATGAGCCGAAGCAATAACAAGAATATTTCTAGTGGACCATCTTTCACAGTCCCTGGGGAGATGGTTCACTAATAGACTGAGGGTTAAGTAATTTGACTCATTCACATACATATCATGAATGTTTGGAATCCATGTTATGCAAGGAGACATTGCTTTTGCTAATTCTAGTGGAAGGGTGATCTCAAATGGGTCTATTTTCGGCATCGTATACATAGCACATTTGGCATAATTAGCAGCTCCATATCAAGGTCATCATTGATATAGTCACTATCATCAGTAAGCATTAGGATGGCTAAGGTGAAATTTCTTGGAATTGGATTCTACTGATCAAAGTTTTGATTGATTGAGGCAGTACTCTGCTTTGTTGAGCTCATGTTTTGTCCTAGGAAGTTCAAGCATGCACTTTTCCTTCCCAGATAATGTCGTTTAGGTTGATGGGTTAAAATTTTACAGCAAAACCAAAAAAGAAGTTATCATATATTATCTCAGCTGACCAAAAGAATGCTGGGAAAATTCTAGGAAATTTTAGAGACCTGTCACTTAGCTGGCCTTCTTCAGTATAGTTTTAGTAAGTACCAACATCCAAAGAGAATTCTAGAAAATAAATGTGTCAATCCCAAATTTCCCTTAAATTCAAATTGTTGTTGTCAATGTAAATAAATCAAATACGGAGGAAAGAGGGAGACAGGAAAAAGGGAAGAGAGGAAGGGGGGAGTGGGCAAACTACTGGGTTTTCTTGTTCGTATGTAGTGTCTAGCATTCTTAGGCTAGTAACGAACCATACACGTCGTAATGGGATCTCACAGGTGTCTGACTTTGAAAAACTATGAATGAATTAAGAAATATAATCAAAATAACAGTTCTCTTCTGTTCAACTTTCATGTTTAGAACTTTTAGTCCTTATGATGTGCTAGCCAGCACCTGCGCATTGGTGTCACCTGGTCACCTAGCCTTTCCTGGGGATCCATGTAAACAAATAATGCCTGGTTCATCACTTAGGTCACCTTGTTTTTTATGAGTAGGGAGTAGTTATCTAGTCACCAGTCAGTGCCTATGCCTCCCACATTGAGTAAGAAAGGTCTAGTGCTTTTTTCACTTGAGTCTTCTAGGTTGCTTAAAACCTCACGTACTCGATCCTTGCCTAGCCACCAGATGGTTCCTATATCAACTATGTTGACTAAGAAAGGCTTATCCATGATTTTTACCACATGGATCTTTGATGTTTCCCTATGAACAATACTCCCCCTGTTCTCACTTTCAAGGGGTGAGCTCCTGATGTTGACTATTATTATTCTAGCTTTATTGCAGCTAAAGAAGTAAAAGGGAACTTCCAATGGTAATTTTGGTGATTATTTTGGAGGTTTACTTGAAAGCATGAACATACTATTGAGTTTGTGTGAATGATCCTGCAGATTATGAAGTTGTCTTGTTCCCCTGTTGTACATGCTGTTAGAAGTATACTTAACTGTATTCTCTTCCCAAATACAAATGCTAGTGTTATTTTGTTTTCTTTTGCTTTGTATTTTATATGAGATCATTGGCAGATGGGAAACCAAGAATCTGTACAAGATTACTCTGTGGATAAATACTCTGATAGTTATCCTGATCCAAGTGGAAGTACTGTGAACCCTATCAGTCAGTGGAAGCAGCCGGTTTCCTTTATTGCTGATAATTTCAGCTCCCTTGATCAGGTAATTCTATGTTTTCATTTTTCTTCTTTATGGTTCTTTCTTCTAATCAAGGAGCAGGTTTATGGTTTGTGCTTAGTAGTTTTGATTTCCTAGTCTCTTCTTTGGTATGTTCTTTGATTGGTTTGATATTATGACTTATGACATCTTTCATTTTCTTAATGGTGTTGTATCAAGATTTTCATTAATACATGTTTTTTTTTTTGCTACAAAAATGAAAAGAGAAAAGAATTACAATACTGGATAAATTACCCCTTAAGTATGCAGTGATAATGCATGATATGATTGAATATAGGTTATGAAGCGGATTCCCAACTTACAGCGCTTAGGTTCGATTTGATTCTTTATCTTCTTAAAAGATAGTGCAAGATACAATTGTATCTGTGTTCAATGTGGATTTTGGATTGGCTAAGTACAAACTCGACATTGACAATAGCAATTGTAAGAGTTGTCGACTTGATCTAAATGGCTAAAGAGGCAAATGCTTGTGCTCTAAAAGGAGCTGTTGGGTCAAGCCATTTGTGAAAAAATATATGGGTGTATACAGTATGTAGTCAAAAGCATTAGTTGACAGCTTGATGCTCAGGCACTAGGCCCTCGAAAGGCTTAGTCAGCACCTAGGTGGGACTAGCTGGCTTAGTCGGGACCCCCTAAAAAGAGAAAAACATCCAAAAAATCATAAAAAATACAATAATTTCTGAAAAATAATAGAAAACACATAATCCTACAACATTTATGAAACTAAACAACTGAAAACAAAAATTACATAATTTATGAATTAAGTTGAACAATGAAGACATAAATGTATATAACACAATAAAAAATAAATTCATTCTCCCATTTGCATGAGTATAAATCGCATGAGATGTTACCGAATCTTCCCTTAAAGTCTTTTATAAATAAGAGAAGCCCTATTAAGGAAGTACAACAAAGTCAACATAATGAGAATAATTATAAGAATGCCACTATAGTGCAGCTAAACATGTATTACACAAAATAATAAAGAATGCCATATGATGAACTTGTAAAATAGCCACAAAACAGATTGCCATAAAATATGCATGAGAAGTGTCTGCAGTGGCATGGCATGCAATATATGAAAAGACGATAATGTCCCTGGTAATATAATTCAGCACAACTTAATAAGTAGGTCATATTCCTTTGCCATACTCTCCCTTTTTTAGTAAGCCTTGGCCATGGCTTGCCACACCTCTTTTGAGGTTTAAAGATGCATAAATGTCCTTGAAATGCTAAGAATCATAGGTTGAAGAAGCCATGAGGTCACCAATGCATTCTCCTTTCTCCAAAGTTTATATCCCAGATTTCCTTGGGTTTTTTTCATCTCCCCTGAAGCATACTCCCATTTACTTCTAGCTAGAATAACTAGATGGACTGGGCACATCCAACATAATTTTCCCATCAAACCAAACATTTGTTATTTGAATTCCATCAATGCTTGAGTCTCCATGAGAGCTCACTTTAGAGCTGTCTTCTAGGGTTCACCATAGAACCTCCATCCTTCACTTCTTCTATACTAGTGTTAGGATCCATTTTACAACCAAATATTCACTATTCTTCCCTTTAGTGACTTGAACTTCACCCGCCTCTTTCCCTCACTTGGTCCTCTCTTTCGACAGGGGAGGGGCGCAGCCCCTCCCTGTCACCCTGTTGCGGCAGGGGAGGGTGAGGCCCTCCCTGCTCCCCGTTCTCTCCCTGTCCCGATGGGGTCGGGCTCGGGCTCGGCAAGGTAGCCGAGCCCCCCCCCCCCCCCCCCCCCCCCCCCCTCCTTGCCTCTCTGTGTTTTGTCGGGCAGGGGCTTCGCCCCTGCCTCTCTGTGTTTTATTAGCAGGGGCAAGACCCCTGCCTCTTCTCTTGTTTCGACAGGCAGGGGCGAGGCCCTCTGCCTCTTTCTTCTTTGTCAGGCAGGGGCGGAGCCCCCTGCCTCCTTCCTTTTTTGGGTCAGGCAGGGGCTTCGCCCCCTGCCTTCTCCCGTCTTCTTTTTTCTTCGGTAGGCAGGGGAGAGCCCCCGCCTCTTTTTCTTTTCCCCCTGCAAGGGAGGGCACGTTGTCGTCCCTTCTGGCAGAGGGAAGGTGCTGCTGCACCCTCCCCTTCCTTTTTGGTTAGGCCAGCGGCCGGAGGCAGGGATCGTGCCCCTGCCCCTTTTGCTTTCGACAAGCCGGCAGGGGTGCACCTCCTGCCCCTGTTTCTTTTACAGGCCAGACAGCGGGCAAAGGCTGCGCTCCTGCCCCTTCTTCTTTCATTTTCCTTCGTACTAACATGTACCTTCGCAGATTGCGCAACTGAGCATGCTCACGCCTTGTGGCCCGAACCCGTCAAGGTAGGGAAAAGTTGAGCAAAGGACAATGAATGAACTTAAATTAAAGCAATTAAAACTTAAAATGCGAAAAGGAAAGACTAAGGACAATATGTATACTTATATTTATATATGTACGCATTTAACTCAATGATGCGGTTTTGCGATCCTTGCCTTTTTACTTTTTTGTCTTTATTGCTTTCTATTGCCGCCACGCTTTATGTGCCCAGGCTTTTATTTTCGCATTTACTTTCTGTCTTTACTTTCTTGTCTTTACTTTGCCGCCGTGCTTTATATGCCCAGGCTTTTACTTTTGCTTTTATTTTCTGTCTTTTCTTTCCTTTCTTTACTTTGCCGTCGTGCTTAATGTGCCTAGGCTTTTCTTTGTCTTTTCTTGTTTTTACTATGTCAACGATCTTCAGTGCACTATCTTATGCATTTACTTGCTTGCATGTTTGTTTAACAAAGGTGTGGTTTCGTGCATCTGCCTTGCGTATTCACTTGCATGTTTATTTAGTTGAGGTACAATTTTGTACCTTGTGCACTGCTTACAAAGTTTTGTGCTTGACATGCAATTTTGCACTTTGGGGATCAATTGTATCTTACTGTCGCACTGTATCGTACACGAGCTCGCTTTTTGCTAACTTGCACTTAAATGTAGCTTTGAGCGTATTCCATTTCATTCCTTTGTTTTTAAAAGACACGACACACACTTATGTACTTTGGTTCTTCAAAAAAGATGATTTTTTAGGCACAAACCTATTTTTGAAATGCATAATTTTGTAAAACAGATTTTGAAAGTCTTTTACAAGATAGCGACTAGATCTCCCGAATCAATGTATTTGGGAGAAGTGTTTTACAACTCCGGTTCGTGTACCCGATACAACTCGGATGATCTCAATTAAGGGACACAAACTTGTGTTTTGGTTTGGTCCTTTGGAAAACCTTTATCCCGTTTATCGAGACCAGTATCTCGAGTTATGCGCGGCATACGGATATTGCGATAAACTACTAAGAGATTTGTGGCGATCTTGCCTCATGCAAGTTGCTCAGTGTCGAACTCAGTTTGAAAGATAAATCATGTTCTAAAATAAGGCGTTTGGTTTAGCACGTTCCAAGTATGCTCTTTTTCAAAAGATACGGGTTTGCGCATGAGCACTAAAATCCTTAAAAAGGATTTCTTTTCATGAGTCCAACTTTTCAAATAAACAGTTCTGCAAAGTAAAGTTTTAGAGTCTTTTTTTTTTTATTACGAAATAATAGCCAAGTCTTCCAAATCGGCGCATTTGAGGAATAGGGTATTTGCTACTTCTATTTGCGTTTCCGATACAACTCGGATAGCCCTGTTTAGGGGCATGTGCATAGGTTGGGTGAGAATTCTATTGAGGAACCTGCACCATCGCTAGATTTTTGTTGCATCACTTCCTTTGCGAGCTTTTGCTGTTGGGTTTTTTTTGAGAAATTCATGCCCCTCTCTTCGCAGTCGTACTTTTAGACATATACGATATGTTTAGGCTACGAGGAATAGGATGAGAGCTCTGTGGTAACCTCGAAATGTGTTTTGGCACATTATTGTAATCACGTAATGTTGATGTTCGACTAACAGGCAAGAAGCTCGTGACGGTCTAAATGACCAGAGTATGGCAAGTTTGAACTTGAATGATTACACCATGTATTTTTGGCAAAGCATTGTTTTGGGGATTTCCTGTGAAAAATCCATACCCTTCTCATCGTAGTTATACTTTTGAACAGGTACGCTGCGTACTACGATGAGTAGGATGAGAGGTCTATGTTTATTTTGAACGTGCAATGGAACGTGTTTGAGACCACAAAATGATGATGTTTTTACCCTCACAATAAGTTGACCCCTCTCATCGTGGTTGTACTTTTGAACAGGTACATTGCGTACTGTGGTGAGTATGACGAGAGGTGTGATTGCCTCAAATGTGCAATGACGCGTATAAATCACTTAATGGTGATGGTTTCGCCTTCACAGGCAAGATGCTTGAGTGGGTCTAGCAGACCAGAGCATGTAGAATGAGACAACGATTAAGAAACCCTCTTCGTGCCCATTCGACCCGCTGACTTCATCAAGAGAGAGGATGGATGATACAAAAACTTTGATGGATCGATCATTAATGGCTATTTTGGGCAAAAGACTCAACTTCCCCAGGTCATCGGAGTTTGGGAAAATGGGCTATAAAAAGTAGGTTTAGGCACTTCTGCAGAAGTTGGATGCATTCATTGGCCACTTATGCTTTTGGGGATTTTCTCTCTTGGTCACTGGTCGTTCTCTTAGGAGCAGACTCAGCTCGCTACCCGGGGTATCTAAAATACATGACATAATAAACTCTCGGATTAGTCTCAGCTGTTTCTATGGATCGTGCCTTGTGCGTACCTGCAAGGCTAGCTAATATCGAAACAATAAATACTTTATTCACAACACTTGTTGGCTCGAGTCTTTTATGACTAATGAAACTGCTTACAACTCGTAATCTACGAACTGTTTACAATTATAACTAATGTAGCTACTTGTCTTATAAGTTGACTACATCTTGTGATTAATATAACTGTTGTCATATGATTGCTTACCGCGTATAGCTTATAAATTATTTTTTGTGCAATTGCTTGCACCTTATGATTAATGTATTTGCTTGCTGTGACATAGTGTATGTTTTGTTTAGAATAAACTCTTTCCTTATGACAGTTGATAGCTCACTGTATTTTATAGTTAATTGCTCCCATCGAAAACCTATTTGTTTGCATACTCAATTTTTCATATTAGAAATACTTATTCATCTGCATGGTTTATTGCACATGCTAGATATAACTCATTTCTTATTATAATTGTTTATTTCAGTTTCATATTGTCTCACTTGTGCACCTACCAGTTTTTTCGTGAAACTGACCCATTTTATAGGTAGGTAATGTTTCGGACTGCGATGATACGATGACGTAATGAGATCAAGATGAGACTTTTTTCTTGACGTTTCGCTCCTGAGGACACTTCGGTAAATTTGCATAAAGGTTTTCTTGAAAATCTCTCTTTTGTACAAGTCTTAAAACTATTAAAAATTGCATTTGTTTTCTTAAATGTATGGAGTTTCAAATCTGTTTGTGAAGGAAAGTTTGCACTGTAATGCGCCCAAGGTCTATTGACTTGCTATTTCAAACACCAATTTCTGTTGAATTACTATGTAAAAACTCTGATAAACAAATGATTACAAAGCTTTTAAACTTTTCATAAAAAGTTGCAAGTTCTGGATTTTGGGGCGTTACAGGGTTGATCGATGCAGAAGGTAGCTTTTTATCAAGCAAGCCACCTATTGAAAAAGCTAGTCGCCGGAAGAGTGTTGCCAGAAAGAGGACACACAACTGTCCACAAAGTTGTTCCCCACCACCATGTTTCATAGTACTTGGTTTGTCACTACTTTGATTCAAAAGGTAACCAACGGTCTTCATACCACTCAAAGAATTGAAATAATATACGACCAATTTTTTAAACTATTATCAATGAAGATAATACGATGTATTTTCGAAGAATCGAGTGGTTACTAATATGGAACTCCTTACTGCTTGAGCAAATAGAATAGTGTTCCAAGCTTTTGCTATTACCACCATTCATCCTCCTGTCTTTTATCCTCTTTTCTTTTATGCTTCCTTTTTTCTCTTAATGTTCTTCTTTTGCCCCTTCGCTTTTGTAACTAGAGCCAAGGAAGTACCTCTTCCAATGTCCGTGGCTTACCTCCTACCAAACATCTGAGCATGTTCCCCAACAACTTGTTCACAACTTCTGTCTGAACATTGAAGGATGATATGTGCTGCTAAAGCGAAACCCCTGCTTCATTTCCAGTCCAGCTTTTTCTAAATAGTCTGCCAGAAAGAGCTTTAAGGCTGATCTGATGTGATTGCTTCTGGCACACCATGTAGCTTTCTCTTCGAAATTGCAATCTTGCATCCATAGTGGTCTTGCACCCAAAGGCCCTGGTATGCTGGTATCTTGAACGTGTGCATGTTATGTATCTGGATAATGATGAATTAGACTTGAGTGTATTATTTGCTCTAGTGGCACCCAGCATCATTCCACTAGCAAAAAATTAGAAAACTGCCATGATCAGTCCAATCTAAAATAGACAGCACCACCCATTTCCAGTCTTCAGCCACTGGATAGTTACTCAAAATAGGCGAGGGTAAATATGCTTAGGGGCAACCAACACACCTCCCTTGACTTTTTTTTTTTTTTTTTTGTGGTACTTAGCATGATTCCGGCACACCAAAGCTGGAAATTTGCAAGTTGCTGCTATCCCATCCTACACTTCTGGATATCTGTTTTGGATGTCACAGATTCTGGATATTGGTAGAATGTAGATATGCTTGAGTATCATGGATTATAATAATTTTCCTTGTGCATTAACAAAGGTAAAGTTTTGCACATTTCTTTTCCACTGTAAATGAATCTCCAATTATTACTGTACATGTGCATATTCAGGCTTGGAATTATAAAATTCATTGAAAATGGTGACCCATTTAGCTGGCCATGATCTACGAGGATGAGTTGATTTGATCAAGAGATATGGACAATGAAGATTATCGGCTTGATATTTTCTTCATTACTGGAATCTAAATAATGATGATTTGCTTTGTTAATTGAATGAGTTCTTTATTGTGAAATTTTACCAATTTATGGCCCCTCTGTTATCTGGATCTAGATTTTAGTTATTTCTCTGCTGTGGTGATTTAATGAATTATATGAGTGGTGTGTACTCAATAATCTTGTTGATTTCCCACTAACTAGAGTTTTTTAAAAGTTAAAACCAATATTCTATGCTTTTGCTTATATTTCAGGTTATTTCAGCCTTGAGAGATGCTGGACTTGAGTCATCAAATTTAATTCTTGGAATTGACTTTACAAAGAGCAACGAGTGGACAGGTAAATGAGCAGTTTGCTTATTGTGCATTTCAAGATAGGCCCCTTGTCTATGGGTAGCTGATCTGAACTTCAGAGTTTGGACTTCTCTTCTGCATATGAAAAGGGGTTATTGCTTATTTCAGGGAAGCATTCTTTCCATAGGAGGAGCCTTCATGCAATTGGAGATATTCCTAATCCTTATGAACAAGCAATTTCTATAATCGGTCGTACATTATCTCCTTTTGATGAGGACAACCTGATACCTTGTTTTGGGTTTGGTGATGGTCAGTTATCTTTTATTGTCATCCTTGATCCTCATGTTTTTCCAATGCATTAGGCTATTGATATATTCTCTAATTTGCAGCATCTACACATGATCAGTATGTGTTCAGCTTCTTTGAGGATCACCAATGTTGTCATGGTTTTGAAGAAGTTCTGATCAGATACAGAGATATTGTTCCACACTTGAAATTATCAGGTACATAAAGTTCAGTGTTCTATGTTATACTTTTTACATGCTAGAAATGTAAAATATTGCATTTAGTCCATGTTTCGATTGAGCAGACTATGGTTCCATTTAGAGAAACATATTCCATTGAACTTGGTGTAGTTCCTCTCCCTCAACGCAATTAGAATGTGTACCTGTCAAGGTGACCATCTATTTCCACCAACTTGGTGGTAAACAAGTTTCAGAGAACATGTGCTAAAGCTTTACAAAAGCTGATTTTAGTATCTAGATGGTCAAGGCAGTGGAAGGATTGCATTTCCTTTTGCAATGAATGATCATGTTCTTGGTGAATATTTTTGATTTTTTTTTCCAACTCGAATACTTTACCTCTACCAATTACATGCTTCATGGGTAAGTTGCCTAACTTCATGAGCAAGATTACATCCTTCATTTTTTTTCTACTCACTATTCACTGGTTCCAAGAGAAATGAAGGGGTCATATACAACAGCAACTATATCACATGGATGTCGATAGGGATATGTTGTAAGATATGGGTATGGCTATATAGGGAGATGTTGATGTTCGTGACCACTTGTGGATGTTAACAAGTTCACTACAGGTTTATACCTTGACTAAATCTTAAAATGATATGGTGGTTCCATGTACTTTCTCTAAAGTTGTTAAAAAACCCATGGTGGTGATCAATGTGCAAAACCAGCATATGAATTTTAAATTTGTTAGGCGTGTAAAAATTTTGTGGTTTAATTGTTAATGTCCATGTATGGCCAACACATACATACATGTAGTGTGTGTGTGTGTATATTTATATTTGTATATAGTATATAAATAAATAATTACTTGATTGTGTGTGTGTGGAATGCTGAGGATTTGGAATTACCCATTTGCAACAGCATAAATTTCTTGATGCTCTTTGTAAAACAAAATTAATGCTTCTATCAGTACAACAAATACATGAATGTGTCGTGATATTGGTAGAGGCCCTATTTTCTTCCACAGGACAAAGAGCATCAAGAAATTCATGCTTCTCCATTTGAGCTGTGTATTCTTAAGCTGCAGTTCAGAAACTTAGTAGAGTCTTGTCAGGTTATGAGGTAATGACACTAGTAAGCTTATGGGTATTCTTTGCTATAGCCTAGTTAAAGCATTGGAAATGAACTGAGTTAGTTGGAGAGGCAAGAAAGGGTCTCGTTAGTTTGCAAATGCTCTGGATCATTGGTTGAGGCTTTTGTATGTTCCCTCCTCTCTCATGAGCTTTTTATCTGCTTTTCCATCTGTTCTTTTGTTCTTTTATTGCAATGACTCTTACTTTAAACTTGGTACTTGCAGACTATTTTGATTTATACCGGTTGGTTCCCATTGTTAGATCTGGCCTTTGAGGTTTCATTTATCATGAAGCTATTTGCTATTTTGATTGATTTGGATCAAAGCCAATAGCGTCATAAATTTCAAATTTGGAAGGGGAAAATATCAATGGTCCAGATTGCACTAACATGGCACAACCTATAGAATATCTTACCAATCAACTGAATCTTAGTAGATAGAATGGCAAATAGACCATGTTGATTGTATTTCAAAGTTTTGATCTAGCTTTGATGATTGGTTCTACCCATGCCAAAAGCCTGTGCATGATAAGGCATTGTTGTTAAAATGTAATAAACATTTGTAATATATTAAGTTAGTTATTCTAGCTGCATAGTCTAGTTAGTTTGTAATTAGGATTAGGTTGTTTTTTTAACTTTTTGGACTTTAGTGCTTTTTGACCAAGTCAAAAAGCACTTGTATAAGAGCCGTTGGGAGTCCAACGACTCCCTCTTGGCTCCCTATTGTGAGCATTATAAATATGGGGTAAAACCCCTTTGTATAACTTACTTTTTGTGTGGGCTTTATCTCACTTTAATGAGAAATATTTTTCACTCTTGTGTGTGTGCACTCTTTTGAGTATTTCGGTTTTTGTGTGTTGTATGAACCAGTGTGTTCATTGTGAAAGATTGTTTGTGAGCTTCTTTTTGAAGTTCCGTTTGTGAGCTTCCTCTTCTTACATGGTATCAGAGCGGCGGTTGTGATCAAGTCATTTATCTCGGTGCATTGGGAAGTGTGCCACTCAAGTTTTGAAGAAGAGACATTCTTCATCAAGTATATATAAAAGTGTGATCAAGCAACGCTTGGAGGTGTGTTCGTATCTATCATTCGTGGTAGAGTACATCTCCTTTCTCTACTCTTATTATTTTTATTTCTTCTCCTTATTAAAACCTTGTAAAATGGATGACAATGATAATGTCACCATTAAACTCATCAAGCTTAATGATTCAAACTACGCCACATGGGATTCAATTATGAAGCACCTCATATGGGGAAATGGGTTGTGGGGATTAGTGTTAAAATATGTATATATATATATATATATACATATACTTATATATATACATTCGTATATATATATAAGTATATATACATATATTACATATATATTTCTCTTTTCTTTATTGTACATTCAAAAACCTGATAAGGGTATTTTGGTAATTTTTCTGTACCATTTTATTTTCATTTTATTTTAAGGTTTTTCTTTTGTTTCCTTTTTTTCTTTTCTTTTTCTTTTTTTTATTTAATATGTAATAGGACCACATGGGGCCCCACCCATCTAGTCGTTGGGGCCCCAACGGTCATTAATGTGACCGTTGGGGCTCCCAATGACTAGAAGGGAGCCCCATGTGGTCCCTCTCTCTCTTTTCCTTTCCTCTATAAATTAGAGGGCTCTCCCTCTTATAAAGTAAGGGTTTTTACCCTCTCCGTTAATAAAGATTAATTATTTTTAGCCTATGTCACAGGGATTCGGCTAGCAGGGTGCCGCACCCACGTCGACGCGACTTGATGCGGGTGCGGCACCGGGTGCGGTCAACCCGATCCTGGGTGCGTTGATCGCACCCAGGATCATTTAGGTCCATTTTTTTATTTTTTTAAAAAAAAAAAAAATTGCCCTATGAAATGGGCTGCGATTTTTTAAAAAAAAAAAAATTTGTGTCACCAGCTGACAGCTCCTGACTTTTCAATGATGGTGGTAGCCTTGCTTGTGCTATCGTGCAGCTGTATATAAAATGAAGTTGTTGTCAGCTGCTGACAGCTCTTGACTTTTCAATGATGGTGGTAGCCTTGCTTGTGCTATCGTGCAACTGTATATAAAATGAAGCTGCTGACAGCTCCTGACTTTTCAATGATGGTGGTAGCCTTGCTTGTGCTATCGTGCAGCTGTATATAAAATGAAATTTGAAAAAACCTGCCCCCCGACCCCCTTTATATATATATATATATATATATATATATATATATATATACATTTTTTCCCCTGCCGCACCCCCGCACCCGGGTTTTTTGGAAGTGCCGAATCCCCGCACCCGCACCCATGTGACATAGTTTTTAGCCCTTTGGCTTCACCCCTTTGTGGGTTTATGAGTTTGCACTTTATGTGCATATGGTTGCCCCTTAGTGGGTTTGTGTATTTGCACTTTAAGTGCGTGTATTTATGGGTTTATTATCGAACCTCTTGTGTTCAAGCTCATTTTCTTACATGGTATCAGAGCGAGGTTGTGATCGAGTTGTTCTTTGGTGCATCGGGAAGTGTGTTATTCAAGAAATTTTAAGAAAAATGGTTAAGTATTCACTTTTCTCTCTTTTCTTTCTTGAAGTTATTCGGTATGTATTCTTTTTTTCTTAAATATCATGCATTATGAAGAAATATTTACTTCCTTGATCATTTATATGTATGTGTTTTCTTTGTCGTTATGTTCTTATTAAAAGTTAAATCAAAATGTATTTTGCACATTTAGTGCTTGTGTTATTCGGTTCTTCATTGAACCTTTGCTTTTTCGTATATCACATTACACTTTTTCGTATGTTTTGAAAATTTTAAATGATAATTTTTAAACCGGTGAACTTGTTTTTTTCGAAAAACTAGATATATGATTGCTCAAAACTTACTTTAATGGGTCGTTAATCATGTTTATCTTTTGAGCATAATTTGATGTCAATCTCACTTGAACTTGTGTGTATGGATTTAGGAGCTTTGAATTTATATTTTATGCTTAACTGTGTTTGTAAGCATGTCTTTCATATGAATGATAAGTCTTTAGAAAAAGTTATGTTGAGATTAAAATTTTTGTGATATATGTAGTGTAAAACTATTGATCACGTACTCTTCTACACTCTCATCATATTTGTTGTTTCGTATTATAGGTATGTGCTTATCCACTAAAAAGTCTTATATGTGGCTTCTTATAATATTGTGTGTTTTTTCGGAAAAAATCTTGACATATATCATCTATGAAAAAATAGTTTTTATTAAAAGGAGTAGTCTTGTATTATTATATGAAATATGGTTATTTTTGCATCTGATTGTCTTCAAGTGTTTGTCTCATTGTAAAATTTATGGGTTTTTTCTTGTTGCATAATTGTTGAATTATGAGTTGGTTCTAACCTCTTAAGTCATACGTTTTTGATGAACTTATGAGTTTTGAATTTTTTCCTTCTCAACAAATATTTGATTTTCTAGATTTGTGCCTTAGTGCACTTTTATGTTGTGCGATTTTAACAAGTTCATAAACTTATTATCCTTTTTGAGTGTGGGTTTCTCCCACTCAAATGAAAGTTCTTCTTCTTCTTGTATACTCTTTTTGAGTATTTTTGTTAAACCCTAGTGGTTCTTGTTAGTATATGTTTCTTGAGAGCTTTTGTGGTTGTTGTGAGAAGATTGTTTGTGAGTATCTTTTATAGATAAATTTGTGGAGTTCCTTTTTTCTTACATGGTATCTTTCAAAGATTCGATTGAGAAATTAATATTTGTGAACCTTTGTGGTTCTTTTGAGATTGGTTGTGAGCATCATTTGAGGTTCCAATTGTGGAATTCATTTCCTTTCATGTTTTTTTACGTGAGATTCTCAAACTTCATAATCTTACCACATTTATTAAGAATGCCTATATTGGTCTAAATTTGTTATTTGCTCATTCAAGATTATTGTCATTTGAAATCTTGTATTGCATAAAATTGCATCTATTATCATTCGGTGTGCATATAATTGCACTTTATATCTATCATAGCTAAGGCTTGATTTGATTATTGGATTATTCCAAATCGGTTCTTACACATGGCATTGCTTATTTGAAAGGCTATTTTTTATGAGTATTCTTTGCCTTTTATGACACTTTTATTGTTGATACACTTGTTTTAAGTATTATTATATGTAGACAAGAGATGTTTAGTCATACCTTCGTGTGTGCTTTTAGCCTATTGTTGGCTTTGTACTCTTGTTCTAGTCGCTGAACATACTTGATTTTGAGTGTCATTATATATAGACAAAAGATGTTTATTCACACTTTCATGTGTGATTTTTAGCCTATGGTTGGCTTTTGTACTCTTGTTCTAGTCGTTGATACACTCATTTTAAGTATTATTATATGTAGACAAGAGGTGTTTATCCACACCTTCATGTGTGCCTTTGGCTCTTTAGTGGCATTATATTTATATTCTTGTTCTAGTCGCTTATACACTTGATTTGTGGGTTTTGAAGGTCTAATGAGGTGATTGCTTGTAGTAGGATGAACTATTGTTGAGATTTACAAAATTCTATATTTATGGGAATTCTTAACCTGGTTTTGACTTGCATGTATCATTCCATTTATCATATGGGATTTCTTTCTAAATTTTAGTCCTTACTACTTGTTTCTTCCTTGCATAGAAAAATATTTGTCGATAAAAGTTCATATCATTAACATGCATATTTGGAAATCACTTTTATAGTTTGGAATTTACCCTATAGGGAATTTGGGTATTTTGCACATTAAGTGCTTGTGGTTCTTCGACTTTCTAGTAGGCTCTTGTATTTTTCCAATATTTCATTCTTAGATATGTGAGAAATTATTAACTCATATTTTGTTGATAAAATTAATTGTCTCTTTAGTATTGATTTATGTGTATTGAACATGCTTTCTTTTGTGTGCCCTTGTGCACATCCCTTTGAGGAATTAGTTCTTGTATGAACAATGTCTCTTTGAAGACATTTCTAATGCATGAAGCTTTTCGTAAAGCTCTTTAGTGTTGATTCAATAAGAAGAAATGTCTTTTATACCTTTGTGCATATTGAACTCCTTCGTGAGTATTTCTTGTGCCTTTGGGCACATATCTTTCCTGAAGAATATGGTGAGTTTATCAAAGCATGTTTAAGTTTAATCCTCTTAATAATATTTTCACATAGTGCTCGATTGAAATACATATAATATCTTTTGCATCATTGGTTTGATGAATCATGTGTTCCTCTTGATCAATGTTATGGTTTCTTGACTCATCTTATTTGAAATATTCTACTTGATTGAAATGCAAAGACATTTTTTACTTGAAGCTTTTTGGTTTGTGCCACATGATCTTAAAGATAAGATGGAAGAAGTATCTATGATACATCATATAAGGTGCTTCAGGATGATCATTAAAAATAGTTGAAGGCTGATATTTGCAAAATTCTTTCATGTGCTGTAAAGTTGATGACTTCCATTGAAGACTCTTGCAGACTTGGAATTCTTTTTTTGTATCTTCAATTTTTTCGTTATCCCCACATAAAGTTTGAGAGAGAGTGTTAAAATATGTATATATATACATATATTACATATATATTTCTCTTTTCTTTATTGTACATCCAAAAACCCGATAGGGGTATTTTGGTAAAATTTTTATACCATTTTATTTTTAGGTTTTTCTTTTGTTTCCCTTTTTTCTTTTTTTTTATTTAATATGTAATAGGACCACATGGGGCCCCACCCATCTAGTCGTTGGGGCCCCAACGGTCATTAATGTGACCGTTGGGGCTCCCAACGGCTAGAAGGGAGCCTCATGTGGTCCCTCTCTCTCTTTTTCTTTCCTCTATAAATTAGAGGGCTCTCCCTCTTGTAAAGTAAGGGTTTTTACCCTCTCCGTTAATAAAGATTAATTCTTTTTAGCCCTTTGGCTTCATCCCTTCGTGGGTTTATGAGTTTGCACTTTACGTGCATATGGTTACCCCTTAGTAGGTTTGTATATTTGCACTTTAAGTGCGTGTATTTATGGGTTCATTATCGAACCTCTTGTCTTCAAGCTCATTTTCTTACAATTAGTAGATGAAACCGACTCAGAACCTAAACTAATCCTCACAGGTGAGAAAGAAATACCTCTTACGGAGGTAGAAAAGACTATAGTCATTACCACTTACGAGAAAAAGTGAAAAGAATGTAGAATGGGACAGGCCAAGATTGCGTCTTGGCTCATAAGTAGTGTGGATATAAACAAATGTTCAAGTCTTGCAAAGTTTGAAAATGCAAATGACGCTTGGGACTATCTTAAGAGAATGTATTCTCTTAAAGACATTGTACATGTGTGCAATCTACAACATCAAGTTCAGAACATGGTTTAAGGGGTCAAAAGCATTAAAAAATACTATAATAGCTTGTCTGAGTTATGGAAAGAGTTAGCTCTTCTCGAACCAAAGTGGCATTGTTCACAAGACATCGAATTCCGCCAAAATCAAATGAATGCGGAGCACTTTTTTCAATTTGTCAATGGATTAAGATTGGATTTTGAAGCTACCTGGCTCACGACAGTAGTCCATTCTTCTTCATCGAGGAAAGGTTTCTTCAATTGAGGATACGATAGAAGAATTGAGCATGGAGGAAAATCAGCTCAAAAGTAGAATTGCCAAAAGTGATGATGACTAGGTTCTAGCCGTATCTAGACCGGGGAATCATGTTTGCACTTACAAACCTCCAAACTATGGAAGAATGAATGACGAAAATGATTTTGAGAAGAAAAAAGTAATTTGTTACTACTGTCGTGAGCTAGAACATGTAAAAACTTATTGTCCAAAACTGAAGAAACCATATGAAAAGAAGGTTGTCTCTGTCGGACCTCTACAAGAATCCAATGAATCTTCTATTGGAAGCATGTCTCTAGCACAACTATTGGAGGCACTTCAACCACTGCTCAAGGGGGTGTCTTCCTCTACTGGAGCCATGGTTTCTTTCATTAGCACCTCAGATCCAGGTAAATCTCTTTGGCTTCTCGACTCAGGTGCTTCTTTTCATATGACCTCAAATATTAATGTTTTATCTAAATGTCATAACTCAAATGGGTCGTATGTGTTTACTGCTGATGGAACATCTCTTGAAATTAAAGGAATAGGAAATTTTGAAAACTCTAAAAGGTTTTGTATTCCACAAGTTAGATATATTCCTAAACTCAATTTAAACCTTTTATCCGTTTCACAATTAACTGACCATGGATGTAATGTTTCTTTCTCCTCTCGTGAATGTCGAGTGCAGGATCACCAGTCAGGGAAGCTGATTGGGGAAGGCCATAGAGAAGGAGGCCTGTACTACATGGATTTTTTGGATATACCTAAGAATACATTATGTTGTAGTGTTCAAAAAGTTGACTTAGACTTATGGTACAAGAGACTTGGACACCCTAGTGTATCTAAGCTCTAGTTATTTCCAAAGATGATTTTTTTTTTGTAATTTTGAGACCTTTAAATGTGAAACGTGTATTCTGGGTAAAATGAAAAGACTACCATTTCAAGAAAGAACCTTTGTCTCTTCTCCACCACTAGAATTAATACACTCAGATATGTGGGGCCCCGCACCTATTAGCTCAGAAGGTGGCTTCATTTATTATGTAATTTTCGTAGATGATTTCACAAGACACTCTTGGATCTATTTTCTTAAACACAATTTTGAAGTCTTCACACTTTCAAATATTTCAGTTAGTTAAAAATCAATTCAAAGATGATATTTCAATTTTTTGCACTAATTCAGGGGGAGAATTTTTATCCAAATAATTTAAGGATTACTTAAACTTATATGGCATTATACATAAAAAATCATGCATGTATACTCCTCCACAAAACGGGTTAGTAGAAAGAAAGCATAGGCACATCATAGAAACAATAAGAACCTTACTTATCATACATCAAATACCAAAGGTTTTTTGGGCCGAAGCCATGTTAACCGCAGTTTATCTTATTAACAGGATGCCATCATCTTCCTTAAACAATATATCTCCAGTTGAAAAACTTTTTAAGCAAATCCCAGATTACTCCAGGTTAAGAGTTTTTTGGTGCAATACTTTGTTTTTTCAAACAAAAATGATAAATTCTCTCCTCGTGCTATTTCATATGCTTTTTTAGGATATGTAAGTCATAAAAAAGGCTATAGATGCTTTGATCTCAAAACTAGAAAATTATACATCTCAAGGAATGCGTCCTTCGAGAAAAAGAAAGTTTTTTTGAAAACGTGAACTCTAAGGAAATAGATGAATATTTTTTTCTATTGGATCTAGTTCCAAAAATGATTGAAGATGATCTCACAACGAATCCAGAAGAACAACTCGATATTACAAATTCAGAAGCTCTTAATCCTTCTAATTGCATTCAGTACTCTAGGCGAGGTAATTTAGGGACACCTTGTGCTCTCGAAAAATACACTAAAGAACATGAACAAGTACCCACTAGAAAGTCATCGAGAGTCTCTAAAGTTCCAAAAAAATTTGTCGTACGAGTCGTTTTCACTAAAGTATCAAGCCTATATTGCATTAATATATTCCTATATAGAACCCTCTAACTATGATACAACAAAAGAACAATCTGAATGGGTTGAAGCAATGTCAGTAGAATTAAGAGCCTTAGAAAAAGCAAATACTTGGACTATCCAAGATCTTCCATCCGGAAAAAAACCTATCGAACGTAGATGGGTATACAAAGTAAAAACCAAGAGTGATGGTACTCTTGAAAGGTTTAAGGCTCGTTTAGTTGTCAAAGGCTATTCCCAAGAATATGAAATAGATTATGAAAAAGCATTTGCTCCAGTTGCTAGAATGACCACTGTTAGGATCCTGATAGCCTTATCATCTTCAAAGAAATGACATATATATCAAATGGATGTTAAAAACGCATTCCTCAATGGGAACCTAGTTGAAGAAGTATATATGAAACCACCACCTGGTACTAATATTATCAAAGGAAAGGCTCTTTGATTAAACAAAGTTATATATGGACTTAAGCAAGGCCCAAAGGCTTGGTATGATAAATTTAGCCAAATTATGATTGATTTTGGTTTTCAATTTTGTCTTACTGACACTGCGTTGTTCGTTAAGAATTCTAATGCAGGTATCATCATTCTTCTTCTCTACGTAGACGACATGATCATCACTGGAAGTGACAAGCAGAGAGTTGCTAACATTAAAAAATTTCTCAAAACACATTTTGAAATTAGTGATTTGGGTTTTTTAAAAATTTTCCTTGGCATAGAAGTTGCTTATTCTTCCAGAGGCTATTTGCTAACTCAGTCTAAATTTGCCTTGGATATTATTGGTAGGTCTGGTATTACGGACGAAAAGAAGGTTGACACTTCTGAAGTTGTAAACATCAAAATGAAGATTGATGATGGAGAACCACTTGAAAATCCAACACCTTACAAACAACTTGTTGGGGCACTGTCTTACCTCTCTATTACCAGACCTGACATTGTGCATGCCGTCCACACAACGATTCAATTTCAGCATACTCCTACCATTGTTCATATGGGAGCTGTGTTACGCATTATTCGATATATCAAAAGTTCAGTTTTTTGAGGGCTTTTTTTATCTGCTTCTTCCTCCTTTGATTTAACTACTTATACCGATGCAGATTGGGGAGGTAATCCCAATGATCGACACTCAACTACTGGATTTTGTGTGTTTTTAGGTAAATCATTGATTTCATGGAGATGTAAGAAGCAACAAAAAGTCTCTCACTCGTCAACTGAAGCCGAATAGAGAGCGATGGCTACAACCACTATAGAAGTGGTCTGGCTAAGGCGTTCGCTTCATGACATGGGTGTTGAAATTACAGGAGCATCAAGACTATGTTGTGATAACAAAAGTTCTATTTATATTGCCAACAACCGGACATTCCACGAACGCACCAAACATATCGAAATGGATTGTCACTACGTACGAGAGGAGTTCCTACATGGCACCATTGATCTACCATATGTTACCTCAGAATATCAAGTGGCAGATTTCTTTACCAAACCTCTCGGTGCTCCTCGATTTCACTTTCTCTTGGACAAACTTTCGGTTATTCAACCGTAAGTTTGAGGGTGAGTGTTAAAATGTAATAAACATTTGTAATATATTTAGTTAGTTATTCTAGCTGCATAGTCTAGTTAGTTTGTAATTGGGATTAGGTTGTCGTTTTAACTTTTTGGACTTTAGTGCTTTTTGACTAAGTCAAAAAGCACTTGTATCATTAGAGTCTTTTTGGATTTTTTGGGAGTCCAACGACTCCCTCTTGGCTCCCTATTGTGAGCATTATAAATATGGGGTAAAACCCCTTTGTATAACTTACTTTTTGTGTGAGCTTTATCCCACTTTAATGAGAAATATTTTTCACTATTTTGTGTGTGCACTCTTTTGAGTATTTCGGTTTTTGTAAGTGTGTTGTATGAACCATTGTGTTCATTGTGAAAGATCGTTTGTGAGCTTCTTTTTGAAGTTCTGTTTGTGAGCTTCCTCTTCTTACAATTGTATGTTGATGTTACAACACATTATTTTTCGTTGATACACAGATGCATACACACGCATAGATATTGGGAGATCAAGGTTCACTAGCATGATTAGTGTGGTAGAGTTGTGTGAAAAAAGGCCAAAAAAGTGGGGTTGAACCCTTAATTGTATGAATATATCGTAGAGGCAATTCAATCATTGGTTACTATAGTAGTTTTAGGTGGGTACTTCCGGTATAAGTTTATGGGCCTAGTTTTTTAGGGAATGACCCTTCGACCTAGCGATGGATCGAAAAAACAAACATGGAAAAGGCAAAAGGAGAAAACAACCACACATGAAAACAAGGATTTTATGTGGTTCAACAAAAACTGAGCCTCTTCTTTTATTGATTGGGATACACAATACAGTGGAGCATGCCTCCTTTAATAGGACGAGTCTACGAATTTTACATAGAGTCTACTAGTATTGTTGGATACAACAAAGTGTTTAGGGTAAAATTACATAACTACTCTAAAAAAAAAATTGCCTTGGGGGCTAATGGCCCCGAACCCCTACCTTACGAGCATGGGGCTGACCCCCCTGCAACCCCCCACCAACTTACCATGAAGTTGGATCTACGAAAATTATAGATTTATATTCAGGTAAGAAACAGGCTGCACACTCCTCCAACATATTTTTACATCTGAACCTGATAATTTATGGTCTAAACCAACCTTGTGGGTTTCCGTCTCAATAGAAGTCCCACGTGCTAGGCCTTATTGTGTTTGGGCCAGAGTTACCAGCCGAGGAAGCGGGAGTGGGAAGCGATACGGGAAGCGGGAGCGGGAAGCGAGGCACTTTCAAAAATTTAGGAAGCGGAAAGCGTGGGATGACTTAGAAGAAAATTACGAACCGTCTCGGAAGCGACCTAGGAAGCGAACCGGAAGCGAGGGGGAAGCGGAAAAAAATAAAACTACAAAAAAAAAAAATGAAAAAAATGGAGAAGCGAGAGGTGAGCGTGGGGGGAAGCGCACTTCCCTGCACGTTTCGGAAGCGTGATGTTTCGCGCTTCCGCATGCGCCTAGGCGCTTCCGGTAACTTTGGTTTGGGCAGGGTTGAGGCTTGTGCCTTCCCATCTATATCATATAGGTACAGGTGGGGGTGCAGTAATGTGGCACTTTTAAAAAACTTGGGTGCGGGGGTGTGGGGGTGCGGGGAGGGTATATATATACTTTAACAGTTTTAAGTTAGCATTACTAATGAAATAAAAATAATTATCATATCATAAAACAATTATTATATCATCATGCATAAATTCATGTAATAAATCAAATTAACTATGAAGTAGAAGTCAAGTCAAGCAAATTGCATACCAATCAAACAAGTTAAGCAAAAAAAAAAGCGAACAAGTAAAGCAGAAAATAAACAAATTATACTAACAAAGGAGACAAACAATGCATAATTACATACCAAAAGTATGGGTTCAGGTTTAGCTAAACCCAGACTCAGGCTGGGTCTGGGTTCAGGTTCTGCTGAAACCAGGCTTGGATTCGGCGGAGCCGAACACAATAAGCCTGGGTTTGGTTCTTCTGAACTCAGGTCTGGGTTGAGGTTCTGCCGAACCCAGGCTTGGGTTCAGTTCTGCTGAATCTGAAAGAATCTCCTCTTTAACCTGTGTTGAGAAGAGAGAGAAAGTAATAGGAGAAGAGAGGTTGCGGCTGTCACGATTTCGTTAATGAAATCGTGACCTAACGACTGTATTAATATGTTTAAGTTTACATTGTGGGTTCGGGTCTGGTGTAATATCCAAACCCGGAACAAAAGTAAAAATACAGAGTAGAGAGTTATACATGAATGGACTCGGGTCTGGTATAAGATCCAAACCCGAAACACAACACACACTTTTTCACCCCCTCTCAAGTTGATCATGGTTCTTGATGCAGAGAAGACTCAGGTCCGGTCCCTACAGAATGACCCAAGAGGTGGACTGGGTTCGCACAAATGGAATCGATGATTGGATCCAAGTGGTGGATCGGATCCAAGTGGTGGATCCGGTCCAGTTCACTAAACCGAGGCACGGAGATGTCCTTTTCGTACCTACCCTGGGCGAGCACGAAGAGCACGAGTCAGACGCTTCAGATCCAGTAGCAATCAGCGTTTGGATCGAGTCCAAGGACTGGACCCGAGACCCAAATCCAGCCAGGCATTATTAATACCCTGTCTAGGGTTTCGTGGGGGAGAGATTGGAATTAACGCAGCCTCTCTTTTCTTTTTGTTGGTTCCCTGTAGTTTTTCTTTCTTTCCAGCAGCCTTTATCATTCCTTTTCTGTTTTCTTTATTTCTTTATTTTATTTGCAGCCTTTCTTTTGACAGTTTTCCCTTTGTAGCAACTTTTTCCCTTCTTTGTTTTCCCTGTCATAGTTTAAATACTTTAGTGGTATTATCACTTTGTGTTGTTTTCTTCTACCAGTCTGAATACTTATTTACTGTTCTGTCAGTCGTACGTGAGTATTGATTTATTTCAACCCAGTGTTGTTGCTTTCCAGATCTACGACTTCTTGTCTTCTACTAGTGGGTCGTTTTCTTGTAATCGTTACCAGATCCTTAAATAAAACTGCTGATATGTGAACCGAGCCTTCTGTTACTTCACACTGTCACTACAATATTGATATCCCATGATCGCAACATGGGAGTAGCCTCCAACGTCAGTCCAGCAACCCGGGAACGCCGATCCTTTCACTACACTAACAATCTTCAACGTCTACACCCTGCGTGAAGGTTGTGGTTCGGGTTCCCTCGCTGCACCAAAGTGTTGACCTGATTTCCGGGTCTTCCACATCTGCCATTGAGTTGTTGTGGTTGTACACTTGTGCACAGGAAGAGCAGCCCCCTCATTGCCAGCCACTTTCGTTGTGTCACATGCAATCCGATCTCCTCACTGCAGCACGTCGGCACCCATTAACATGAAAGCTCCGAGGCCGCCACTATATCAGTTCTGAACCATGAACAACTTTCCTTTAAGCATCCAAAAGCGATCTTTTGTCAAGCCCTTGGTAAAAATGTCAGCAACTTGTCTTTCGGTGTTAACAAATTCAGGCTCAATCTCTTTTTCTTCAACCTTTTGTCTCACAAAATGTTGGTTGATCTCAATATGTTTGGCGCAACTGTGGTGTACTGGATTGAATGACATATTGAGAGCACTTTGATTGTCACACAACAAGGTAGACAGAGAGATAGTTTCTCCTACTTCAGTTAGTAAATGCTTGACCCATGTGACTTCACAAGTAGCGGCAGCCATGGATCTATACTCAACTTCAGTGCTTGATCTAGCAACAACCTTTTGTTTTCTACTACTACAAGAGACTAAATTTCTCCCAATAAAAACACAATATCCCGACGTGGACCTTCACTCATCAGGATCTCCTGCCCAGTCTGCATCACAATATACAGTAAGTTCACGCACATTCTTACCAGACGATTGTGGAGAATATATCAGGCCATCTCCAATGGTCCCTTTGAGATATCTGAGTATCCTTTTAACTGCCTCCATGTGTCCAGTACGAGGTGTATGCATAAATTGAGACACTTGATTGACAAAATAAACAATATCAGGTCGAGTAAATGTGAGATACTGCAACATGCCTATTAGACTGCGGTACCTGGTGGGATCCTCATACAGGTCTCCATCATGAGTACTTAATTTTTGGTGGAGCACACTAGAAGTTGCTAAAGGTTTGCAGTCTTTCATAACTGCCTTGCTGAGAACATCTATCATATACTTGTGCTGAGTGAGGGTCAACCCATGAGCCTGGCTATCGACCTCTATGCCAAGAAAATAGTGCAAGGCTTCGAGATCTTTCATTTTGAACCTCTGTCCTAATAGGTCTTTTACTTCATTGATGTTATCTTCAGAGTTTCCTATGATAACTATATCATCAACATAAATTAACAATAGAGTGATCACATTCTGACTTCTAAAAATAAATAATGAGTGATCTAGTAGGGAGCGTGAGAATCCATGCTTCTGAATCTCAAGAGAGAAGATGTCAAACCAAGAGCGAGATGCTTGTTTTAGTCCATAGATAGCCCTTTTGAGCCTGCACACATGCGTTTTGCAGTCTTGCTCTTGATATCCAGGGGGTTGTTCCATGTAGACTTCCTCCTTCAAATCCCCATGTAAAAAGGCATTCTTAACATCAAGCTGACTCAGCTTCCAACCATGTTCAACAGCCAGTGAAAGAATAATTCGAATTGTTCTCATTCTCACTACTGGACTGATTGTCTCATCATAGTCTTGCCCTGCTTCTTGAGTGAATCCTTTTGCAACTAGTCTCGCCTTGTATCGTTCAATAGTTCCATCTGGTTTATACTTTATTTTGTAAATCCATTTACATCCAACAACATTTTTGTTAGGTGGTCTGGGGAC
The DNA here is from genome assembly GCF_984573655.1 of Nuphar pumila. NCBI lineage: Eukaryota > Viridiplantae > Streptophyta > Magnoliopsida > Nymphaeales > Nymphaeaceae > Nuphar > Nuphar pumila. Next base: position 21,206,305 of record NC_143249.1, on the reverse strand, counting down.
GATTTCCCAGGTTCCACATTCATGTAAGGCTTGCATTTCATCATTCATGGCTTCTACCCATTTGGTAGAAGTAGTTGCCTGATAGTACATGATAGGTTCATCTTCCTTATTCAGAGCAGTTAAGAAGAGCTGAAAGTCCAAGGAGAAATTGTTATAACTGACCTATCTATCAATAGGATGTCGCATGTGATTGGATCTTCTGACCTCAAGAGTATGAGAGGAAGTAGGTGCAGTTGCTGAGGCATGATTTGAAAAATTTGGCGGCGCCATCGTTCTCTCTCTAGTATAGAAAATGCCCTTGTATCTGCCCGGTACGGATGGTATTTCTTCCCCATTCTGTAATCCTGACGTGCCAATAGTCTCAGACATTTCTTCTTCCTGCTGCCCACAAACTGGAGAGCAAACTTCATTAGAACCAGCAAAAAGTTCTGAATTCAGCCAAGGATGGTAGACTTCGGTGGTGGTAGAGGGCATATCCATTGTGCCAGCTTTGTGATCAAAATTGTGTTCATTAAAGATGACATTTCTTCAGATTCTGATACGTCTATTGATGGGATCGTAACACCTATATCCTTTGTAGTCTTCGGCATATCCCACAAATCTACACTTTTGAGCCTTATCCTGAAACTTGTTTCTTAGGGACCGATCAATATGCACATAACAAACACATCCAAAAGCATGCAAATCATGATAACTAGGATGAGCTCCAAAAAGACAGTAATAGGGAGACTTATTTTCTAGAACAACCATAGGCAGTCCATTTATCACATGTACGAATGAAAAACTTTTGTCCACAGATTAATGGGAAGATTACTATCATGGAGCATACTCATGGCACTTTCAACAATATGCCTGTGTTTTCGCTCAGCAATTCCATTTTGTTGAGGGGTGTGTGGGCAGGACACTCTTCTTCCTATCCCATTGTTTTAAAAAAAAGAAATAAAGTCACTAGATGAGAACTCACCACCTCCATCACATTGGAAGAATTGAATGGACTCAGAGAATTGATTTTTTACTAAAGAAACAAAGTTTTGGAACAAAAGAAAAACTTTCGACTTATTTTTTATGAAATATATCCAGGTGTATCGAGAGTAGCTATCAATAAAGATTAGGTAGTTTCTGCTCCCAGACTCAGAGGCAGCTGGGGCAGGTCCCCATACATCAGAACATATTACCTCAAAAGGCTTTGAAGCTCTCTTATTAATAGAATGAAAAAGCAATACATGACTTTTACATAAAAGACAACTGGAACACTTCTGACTTTTTTCATCCACATTGAGACTTTCTTTTGGAATGAGATTATTGGAAACAAGTTTTTCAATAAAATGACTACCACAATGTCCTAATCGACTATGCCATAAGGAAGGCTTATTACATTCAGAAATACTAAAAACATTTGCTGAAGAGAAGGAGCACGACTCTAACGAAGGCTTCAAATCCAGATGAATAGGGCGGATGGGATGACATGGAGCTTCTTCAAAGAGATACATATTGTCTCATCTTTTTCCTTCAGCGAATGTTTCCCTCGTGCGAAGGTCCTTGACCTGCACAGAGAAGGGAGTGAATTCGACTGAAGCATGATTATCATCAACAAGCTTAGAAACAGAGACAATATTTTTCTTGATATTTGGAGCATGAAGGACATCAGTAAGTTTAAGAGTACAATGTGACATGGGAATGATAGATTTTTCAACATGAGAAACAGGATGATAGGATCCATCTCTAGTGACAATTTTACTTTTGCCAAAATAAGGAATAGGTTTAGAAAGTTTACCTGCATCACCAGTCACATAAGGTATCGCCCCTGAATCGACAAACCATGTGCCTTGATCATTCTGCTTTAGTTTCAATTCTGACAGGGCAGATATTAACAGATCTCTAATATCTGCATTGTCTCTGATATTAGTGGGCTTTCTTTTTTGTTCTGTCTGTGGAGTCTTTCCTTTATTTTCTGGGTTGTGCCAACAATTCGCCTTGATATGCCCCCTTTTGTTGCAAAGGAAGCAAGTGGGGATTGACCTTTGAACTTGAGTGGAAGTCCAGATATTCAGAGTGGGAAACAATCCACGTCCTCCGTGTCCATTTCGCCCTTGTCCCCCTCGTCCTCGACCATAAGTCACTTCTGTGGCAAAAACTTCTTGAGAATTTGCATGAGCATGTGTTTCTTCAGAAAATCCTTTCAAAGTCATTTCATACTGAATCAATTTAGCTCGCAACTCATCAAAAGTAGGAAGAGTAGGCAGACACAATAGTGAAGTGACAATCATATTATAATCGGGTCCCAATCCATTGAGAGTTTGTTGCACCATATCACTGTCACTCACGGCACATCCTATAACCGCAAGTTGATTTGTGATAGTTTTCATCTTGTTGAGATATTCCATGATGGTCATGGAATCTTTTCTCAGCTGTTGAAATTTTCTTCTTAGAAAAACCATCCTTGCCTGTGAAACTTGTGAATACGTCTGAACCAGCCTCTCCCAAAGTTGCAGGGTTGTACAATTGTCGGGGATTGCAACAAGAACCTCTTGAGACAAGGTAGAAGTGATGTAAGCAACTACTGATTGATCTTTCCTTTCCCAATTTAGATATTCTGCATTTTTGACATACACAATTGAACTCGCCCCTTTATCATCTTTCTCTTCTCTCGTAACAAATTCTAGCGGGACTGGAGTGGTTCCATCCAGGTGACCTAAGAGACCTTGGCTCCTTATAAAGGGTATGATTTGTCTCTTTCAAATCAAGAAGTTTGAGGTGGTTAATTTTTCGAAAACAAGTTGATTGAGAAAACTCGAAGAAAGACTCGATTGAGAAGAATAAGGATCCATGAAGAAAAGGAATCAAACAAGGATATAACAAGGATAATCGGGTGATCACGGAGTGCCCAGTCTGCTGTCAAAAAAGGTTGGCTCGTCGCAATTTTTTTTTTTTTTTTGCTGAGCAACCTTCGAGAAAATAGCGATTAGAGACTGTCAGATTCAAAAGATCAGATCTGAATATTGCCTTCCCTTCCTTTTTTTTAAAAAAAAACTGAGATTGACGCAATAGGAATTTCTCACACGATGAACAAAATTTGAAACTGTCAACTGTGTTTTCAGATCTGGGCAAAAACAGCTGAAGATAATGTTGACAGTCAACTGTCAATTGAGTGTCAGTTGAGATAGCGAGAAGAAAATAGGCTGAAAGGAGGAGACACTTGATAGAAATGAAAGCAAATTAAAAAAAAGATGTCAAATATCAGATCTAAACAGCAAAAAGATGCAAAAGGTTGATTCCAGTCCAAATGGCAGAAGGATGCGCAGGGGAGTATTGCTCCAGATCTGGTGCAAAAGCAATCAGATCTGAATACGACAATATGAGTAAGAAAAGATTGACTTTAGGGTTTCACGCGAAACAGTAGATTCACGTGAGATGGGATTTTTTGAGGTTCACGATGAGACGAGTTTTTTTTTTTTTGAGATTCACGATTCACATATTCACGATTTACGTGATGGCTTAGAGATTCACGTTAGGGAGATGTGAATCCTTCAGGAAAGAAACCAAAAAGGGTTGAAGAGAGATGAACAAAATTGAGAGGGGAGAAAATGAGAGATCTCAAACCTTGGTCGCACCTTGTGGAAGTCTTTTCAAGCCCTAAGTAGATCTTGGCTCTGATACCATGAAAGAAACTCCTCTTTAACCTGTGTTGAGAAGAGAGAGAAAGTAATAGGAGAAGTGAGGTTGTGGCTGTCACGATTTCGTTAATGAAATTGTGACCTAACGACTGTATTAATATGTTTAAGTTTACATTGTGGGTTCGGGTCTGGTGTAATATCCAAACCCGGAACAAAAGTAAAAATACAGAGTAGAGAGTTATACATGAATGGACTCGGGTCTGGTATAAGATCCAGACCCGAAACACACACACACTTTTTCAGAATCCACATCTGGTTCAGGTTCTGGGTTCAACAGAGCCGAACCCAGCAACCATGGGTTCAGCAGAGTAGAACCCAACAACCTTGGGTTCTGGTTCTGTCGAATCAGGGCCTGGGTTCAACAGAGCCAAACTCAGCAACCCTGGGTTCGGTCCTGCTAAACTCAAGGGCCCAACCTAGCAGGCCTAGGTTCAGCAGAGCCGAACCTAGGCCTGGGTTTAGGTTCTACTGAACCTAGCAGAACTGAACCTAACCTTGGGTTCGGCCCTTGCGGCAATGAGGGGAGGAAGAGAAGGAAGAAAAAGACAGAGAGGAGGAGAAGGTGAAGGAAGAAGAAGAAGAGAGAGAGACATATTGTATGTGATGAATATCAATGTATTGTCAGGGCTTTTTGTCCTTTTACATTCCCCAATATGTCATTTGTTAGGAAAATAATTAAAGAATGCAGAGGGGTTCCCATATGTGTGCATATTATTACTTTTGACAGATTCATCATCCTTATTTTTTCCTATTTTGATTTCCCAAACAACGCCATCTCATTCGAAAGTTCAACCTCATGCATTTATTTGTACAAATTATTTTTCTGCTAAAGATTTTGTAATTTAGTGTTTGAATGATGCTTATAATTATGAGAAATAATGAGAGGATGTCAATCCGAGCTTCTTTTGCCTACAAAAATACTTCTATAGTGACCACTTCCTTTTCTTCATCTTGTTGGATGTTTCTCCACATAGGTTGCTTCTTTACTCTGAGTAGACCTTTGGTGTTCTTATTTCCATTGCATTATGCCTTTTGTGTGGTGTTGTCTGCAGGCCCAACTTCCTTTTCTCCTGTAATTAATGCATCTATTGACATCATCGAGAGAAGCAATGGGCAGTATCACGTTCTTGTCATCATTGCAGATGGGCAGGTTCAGACTTCATGCCTCAATATTTCCTAGATCTCTAGAAATTGATTGGCTTGGCTTACTAATTGTACATTCCTTTCTTATTTTTCTCTGGAATGATTGGGGTAGGTAACACGCAGTGTTGATTTAGAACCTGGAAGTCTCAGTCCTCAAGAAAGTGCAACTATTGATGCTGTAGTTGCTGCAAGGTAAATCCCTCTATTGCATGCCTCAGTCCATTACCTTCTATAACCTGAAAATTGTTCAACTGTTCAGTCGGTACCCACTTTCAATTGTTTTGGTTGGTGTTGGAGATGGGCCATGGGAAGAGATGCAGCGGTTTGATGATAACATTCCCAATAGATTATTTGACAACTTCCAGGTAATAATTCATTTTTCACATTTATTATGTTGTGTATCAGCCACTATTTTGTATAATTGCTTTGCTATAATATCAATTGTTGTACAAGTATGCTCCACCTCTATGGGAAAATTAAGTGGGTGCCAAATCATGCGACTACACAATCTGAAAAGGTGCAACAGAAAAAAAAAATTCTCACATGTATGACCAGTGACCGCGCTGGATTTTTCTTTAAAAATTAAACCCAACAAAGCAATTCAAGTTGTCCACGAGTATAATATACAATCTAGAATTTGAGAAGATATTACCCTGAATTGCTCCTAAACACCCGAATTCTCTCCAGGTAAAGAGGAAAGTGGACTCAATTCTTGCATGATATAAAGGGTGAAATTTTTATTAATGTAGCTTTCTTAGTTATCAAACATATTTATCTCCTATGTCACATGGACACAGATACAGATGTGGGACACGATGTGTGCACACTTAGTACGATACCATAATTTTCAAAAATTAGGACACGAGGACTACACACATAGATGTATATATGTGTGAGTGTATATAAAACAACAATTTTAAATCACTAAAATTAGGAGCCCCATGGGATCTGGTGCAGTAGAGGGGGCCTTGGCTACCAGACGGGTGGTCAAGGTTCCATTCCTGTAAGCATCAAACTCATTTCATTAATGAGGGTGAGGGATAAGCCCTTGCTCAATCGAAGCCGGGCGACTCTCTAGGGGCAAGGGGTGTGCCATGGGTTTACATCATCGAGAGAGCGACCGTAAGTATGGCAGGCTTAGCCAGCATGGCTAGGTCTCTGATCCCTAGGGTGGTTTCCTCGTCCTCTATGAAAAAAATCACTACAATTAGAAACCTTAAATACTGAAAGTTTGAAAGTAAGTTGAAATTAAAATGTAATGTAATTGATGACAAATTTAAAAAGAAAATTAACTCAAGTGAATATGAATAAGTAAATAAGATCATAAAAGAAAATAAATAAAGTTAATGACACAATGTTGACTGTGTGTGAAACTGGTCTGAGTCAGACCGTCTGACTATGTTGATGAAGTATCGTATCATGTCCATGAAGTGTCTGAGTGTCGTGTTGGTATGAGGTATGCATGCTAAGCGAAGTGTTCATGTGATGTAGTTTATCTTCTTTCTTGGAAAGACATCATATGAAGGCATCCATGAAGTGATGGCATAGAAGATGAAGATGAAGAAGAGTTGTTGGAAACTTGGAATCCATCTTATGAGTAAAAAATGTGAAGGAATAATATTACGAAATTTGAAGTGAGATAAAAGAAATGATCATGCAATATATATCATTTATAAAATTAAGAATGATCTGGTGATGTTCCTGTGTTCATTTTCATCACCATGGTCATATCACCATGTAAATTTGTTATAGGTATAAATTTGTGATTAACTTGCTAATGTGTGTGTGTGTGTGTGTGTATATATATATCCATGCACAATTATCAGTTGGCTATATCTCAGCAAGGCAATTTCTCGTGATAATATAGGTTTAGTTGATAAATCTCGAGAAAAACTCAATGCTTAGAAAAAATTAAAAATATAAAAATGGTAGAAATAAATAAGAAAAATAACATGTTTAGATAATAAAAGAAATAAGTAAAAAAATATAAAAGAAAGAAGAAAAACATAGTTAAGATATAGAAAAGAAGTAAAAAAGTAAAAGGTAACTCATAATATTGTGATATTATCATGATAATATTGTGACATATATAGATTTCTGATATTTCCAAAATATTGTGATATTTTGCCTTTAATATCATTTTATGAATTTACAACTATATTATCACTATATTTTTAAAATATCGCCTATATCTATGACTGTATATATATCATGTTTAGATAATAAAAATGGTAGAAGTAAATAAGAAAAATAATATGTTTAGATAATAAAATACAAATATAATATATAAATAAATAAAAAATTTAAAAGAAAGAAGAAAAACATAGTTAAGATATAGAAAAGAAGTAAAAAAAGTAAAAGCTAACTCATAATATTGTGATATTATCATGATAATATCGTGACATATATAAATTTCTGATATTTTCAAAATATCGTGATATTTTTCCTTTAATATCGTTTTATGAATTTACAGCTATATTATCACTATATTTTCAGAATACCGCCTGTATCTGTGAATATATATATATATATATATATATATATATATATATATATATATATATATATATATATATATGAGTGGTAGGTGCTTAATCGATATGTGCTCGATGAAAATGCATTATTGTTGAGCGTCCCTCGCACGCACGATGGACGCTCAGTGTTTTTTCTCCCCAAAACACTGAAAAACCATGCAAAAACACGTTTTTAGGCCTTTAGTAAAATGCCGCTAAAAAATCCAAAAAAGATGTGTGCATCCTTTTTTGGGTTTTTAGTGGCGTTTTTAAGCACCACTAAAGACCAAAAATGTGTTTTTTGCACATTTTCTGTGCACTGACCATCCATCACGCACGCTCGATGGATGGTCAGCACGCATGCGTTTTCATCAGGCACGGATGGATTAATCACCTACCACTTTTCATATATATATATATATATATATATATATATATATATATATATATATACCGTTGGGTTAAATCTAGATCTTGAAAATCTTTGTGCCAGGTGTTGGGTGTTTGGGAATGATGTAGTTTTATAAGGGCATCTTTGGCTTCATTATAGTCTTATTATATAAAAGTCATACATGGTTTATTGTAAAGGCTTTTCTGTCCAAGCCCATTTCATTCATAAAAGGGAGTAATCTTCATAATTCACTTTTAAGAACATCCCAACACTTTTCACTCAACCCCTTCAAACATTGCCATGAAAGATCTGTGATCTAATACTTATCTTACCTTTTGACTTTTTCTTATAGCTTAGATTCTGTGAAGCATGCTTCTCTAATTTTCTAATTGAGATGTCCTGAAAAGTTTGATTCATTTGTAAAGATTTCCAGCATAACTTTAGCTGCAAATAGAAATGCATAACTGTTTCAAAATAAGCTCCATGTTGCCAATCATTTTTCATGAAGGTTATTCTTGGTTCCGTATGTAGACACGATTGAACATGCAAGGTTGAGATAAACCTACTCATCGTCCATCTGTTGGCCAATGCCTTGTGCTAGCGTACTCATTTGCCAGGAGTCACTTACTGGAAGTCATAAGTTTATAATATGTAAAACTGTTTGAATCATTGGAACTGGGTCTAGTCATCCATAGCTTGAACCAGGTGGTCAATTAGTCCTTCATGAGGACCTAGTGCTTTGTAGTTTCTCACTGATGAGTTACTATGTATCCTGTTTTATGGCATTTCGGGGCAACTGCTTGATTCAATTGCAGGCTTGGTTCCACAAAAATGTTCTACTATGGAAGGCTTAATTGATAGGGAAACTGGTTTTCCATCAAGTTATAGGGTTTCATTTATTTTCTCCATTTTTGTCCTATATCTGGGGGTAAGATGGGGGGAGGGACAGGGTTGCACACTTGCAGGAATGCTGTGATGACCTTGGCATTGAGCTTTAGTTAAATCTTCAGGCATATGGTTCCACCTACTTCTAATGATTATCGTTGCTGATGAACTAATTGTGGATTATGATGATTGTAATGGTTATAAAACTGCATATTGAATCTATTGATTTATGTCCATGCGCAGTTTGTAAACTTCACAAAAATAATGTCAGAAAACAAAGATATAGCTAAGAAGGAAGCAGCATTTGCGCTTGCAGCTCTCATGGAAGTTCCTTTTCAGTATAGAGCGACTCAAGAACTCAATTATCTGGGGTAAGGTGTACTGTTTTTTATAATGACTTGAAATGTCAATCCCAATCGCAAACTTTCCCTTCTGAAAATTTTGTAGTCAGCGAAAAGGTAGAGTTCCAGGCCCTGCACCACTTCCTCCTCCCCCTGGAGTCCTCAATCATGATAAGGCTGTCCATGCTTTTCCACAGTCAATGAGCTATCAGCCAACCATTACTTCAGCAACCAATACTTCAACAGAGCAGGTATGTGTTTGTTATTGAGTTCTTTTGTCATCCAAGTGCACTGATTTTCACTCATCATCCAGGTTTGTCCTATCTGTTTAACAAATCCAAGAGACATGGCTTTTGGATGTGGACATCTGGTAAGCCTTAATTTCATTACTTCATTGTCACTGCTGCTCACACACTTCTGTGATGTTGACACACTTTTCCCATCGTTTCTTGGATTTAGACTTGCAGGGATTGTGGCGAAACATTGTCGTTGTGCCCCTTGTGCCGAACACCCATAACCACACGCATAAAGCTGTATTCCTCCTAAAATAATCTTGTATAAATCAATCATTTAGTTCTCGAGAAAATTTATTTTTGGAAATTTACTTAGAACAGCCACGTGCAGAAAGATTCCGACCCTCAGCACAATGAGAGGTTATTAGATTTGGTGTCATGCTTGTCAATAATGAGTTGTTACTATAACCTTGCCGTGTAAAATTTGTGGCTTCAAGATTTAGTTGGTCAATGATGTAAGAAATGTATATGTTTCTGATGTGTTGAACAAATAGATTGAATGAATGGTAACTCTTGGTGAAGTCTATTATGCAACTCTTTCCATCCCTTCCATTATGGTGGTATGAGAATACGAAAAAATGTCCGTATTGTACAGCAAAAAATAATGCATTCATCAAAAACTCCTACAATTTGTGTTATGTTATGTCAAAAATTGCAACTTTTGCTTGTAAAAGGACCTTTTCACCCTTCGTGCATGTGAATTCTCTCTAAATATGCAAATTTCTCTATCAAATATCCAAATATTCAATTTTTTCATGTATTTGCGAATCTTCTCCCAAATATGTGAATTTTCTCACACATTTGTGAATGTTCTTCTGCATGCTTCCACATTTGTGAATGCCTTGACATTTGCCGTGAATGTTCTCACATTTGTGATCGTTCTCAATTTTTTTTATTGTTCTCCTGCCTGTGCTCTTATGTGATTTTTAGTAAAAAGAGTTTGTTGGGAAAAAAATGACACTTCAAAAGTGCGATGGGTCTTTAGCGACACTTCAAAGGCACCACCTTTAGTGATGCTTTAAGTGTGATGGGCCTTTAGCGACACATCAAAAGCCTCTAGTGAGGCTTCAAAAGCACATATTTGAGGGAAAATCATAAAATACAGTACGACATTTACATATTTTGGGAGGACATTCATATATTTTCATATTTTGAGAAAATTTGCATGTAAGAAAATTTGCATATTTGGGAGAATTTTTTTTAAGGAAAAAGTTTGGATATTTGGGAGGAAAGTTTGCATATCTCGAGGAGATAGATTCACGTATTTGGATATTTGAGAGAAGTTCGCATATATAAAGTAAATCTGCATGTGCAAAGGGTGAAAAGGTCCATTTACGGCCAAATAGTTGTGATTTTAGACATCAGCGGAACACAAATTGTAGGTTTTTTTTTGGAATATGCATCATTTTTGCTGTATAGTACGGTTATTTTTAGATGAGACTATGTATCCACTTATTTGTGCCTTGCAAAGGGTCTTTGATCAATGGTATCTCAAGCTCTGTTGTACTAATCAGTTCCACAATTAACCTTCTGTTTAAGCTTACATCAGTAGCCCTTCCTCTCTCACGCACGCACGCATGCGTGCCAGCGCAAGTTGCCTTACATCATGAATCTCTTTAACTTTCTGCGGATTTCTTTGGACAGCATTTTGGTTTTATTATGCTAAGACTTCAAGCTATTATTTTCCCATCTAGTGACAATGCAAGTTATTGCTGGAAAAGGAAAACATGCTGTAACCCCAAACCTGTGCTTTAATGGAGAAAAGGAAACCACTATTGTTGATTGTGTTGTTGCATTAATGTGGATAAGAAGTAAATTTTGTTTCTCCTATCATCACTGGCCAAGGACCCAATTATCATATGGATTCGGATGGGCTATCATGTGTCAATCATGTCTGCCAAAGCAAGAAGAGAGAAACCAAGAAAGCATAGAGGTAAAGCATAAGAAAACTTAGTTAAGCAAAAAGAATGAGAAAGTTACAATAGAAAAAGGGTCAGCACTACAGCCACTAGCAGCCTTTCTACAGTTGGATTAAAATTGCCCTTATGACCGACAAAGATTGACTCTACAACTACTTGCATAAAATGGACAGATGTGTGGCTTTCCATTTTCATCATTTTATCTATAAATTGCTCCTCTATGACGGATGCTTTTGGTGCAACAAGGGCAACTGCAGTAAGATTTTCACAGGTATGATTTCACGTTGTTTGAATCACATTTCCTGCTTTTCCCTCAAACATGGAAAATAAATATGATGAAAATGAAAAAAGAAAGCTGCCAAATTGATTCTTCAAGTACCTTGTATTAAGGAGTGACCTAAAGCCCCAAGGGGGGGGTGGCGTAGTGGGGTGGGGCCTTGGCTGTTAGATAGGCAGTCTAGGTTCGATGTCCATGGGTGTCGCCCCTCTGTGCAAGTTGCTCGTTTGCCACTGCGGAAGCTTTGAGTATAGAGAGTGTAAGAGAGCGAAAGAGAAGAGAGAGAGAGAAATTGCAATCACTTAAAGGTAATCACAACGATGGTGAACAAAGAAAGCTCAATGCATTTGCATTCATTCACTATTTTGCTTGAAGGCTCATTACTGGGCTAATCCTTTAGGGTATTGATCAACCTGAACCAAAGTGCAGGGATGGCCCAGAAAAAGTTACAAGTGACTCAACACTTACATCATGACTCAACCAAAGCAAAACAGACTCTAGACACCATTGTATAAAGTAGGTCACAAGGGAACATGCCCCCCTTTCAAATCATGTGCCGCCCTCGGCGCCATCTGTTTCATGGTAAGCTCTGACTTCATCTGGATAGTGGCTCTTCATCCAGAATGTTGGCTCCCACGTCGGTTTTGTTGTCGCCTCCCACTGCACAAAATATGTCTTTGCTTCGCCCAAGTAGTTGACCTTGTGACGAATGATCTTGTTGAGACGCTTCTCGGCCCATTGTATTGTCGGGGCCCTCTATAGGATAGGAGCGCGTTATGGCATGTTACATTTTGGATCCCCCTGATCCGCATAGAACAGTTTTAGGTTGCACAGGAGGTGCACCTTGAAGTTCGAAGACAGGTCCAGCTTATACGCTAGCTTGCCCACTTTTTTGGTGATGGTGAATGATTCCTCATACTTCCTGATCAGTCTCCGGTGCCGTCCACGAAAGATAAGTGTGCGATCATGATAAAGTTTCACCAACACTTGGTCTCCAACACGAAACTCTGTAGGTCGACGACACTTGTCTGCTCACTTCTTCATTCTCTTAGTAGCCTTATGTAGAAATGCCTTCGTTGGTCCGATCTGCTCGTGCCAGTTTTGAACAAACTGATAGGCAAATGATGGCCTTCCCTTCTCCTGTGCGGCTAGAGTATATGGAGTCAGTGGTTGCTGCCCCGTGGCTATCTCGAACAGGTTGTGGCCAAAAGACTCACTCTTCTAAAGATTATAGCAGAATTGGGCCACGTCCAGGAGCTTCACCCAGTCTTTCTGATTGGCACTAACAAAGTGCCTGAGATACTGCTCGAACAGTCCGTTGATGCGATGTTTGCTCATCCGTCTATGAATGAAAACTTATTGAAAATAGCATATTAGAGTCTAGTAGCCGAAACACTTCACGCCAGAATTTGCCCGTGAAGCGAGTATTGAGATCGCTTATAATGCTTCTTGGTACACCCCAGTGCTTCACAACATGCTTGACGAACAACTCTATAGTCTTCTTTGCAGGACACTCCTTTGAAGCTGAGATGAAGGTGGCATACTTAAAAAAATGATCCACCACCATCAGGATGGAGTTGAAGCCATCTACCTTCGACAGACTAACAATGAAGTCCATGAAAATGCTTTTTCAATTACGTTCTAGAATTGGCAGAGGCTCAAGGAGGCCGACAGTCTTCTGGTTGGTCATCTTGTCTTGTTGGCAGATAAGGCATGTTTACACATACTCCTCCACATCGTCTCTCATCTGCGGTCAATAGTAGCCGCACTCAAGGAGTGCTAAGGTCCGCTTCTGACCTGAATGACCGACCCATAGTGTATCATGGCACTCCTTAAGCAATTTGTGGCAAAGGCTTTCCCACTGCGGCACGAAGACATGTCCTCCTTTTATCACGAGGAGGTTGTCCCGTAGCTAAAATTGCCGAGTCTTTTCTGCTTATGCTAGATTGACAAGATATTGCATCGTCAGATCTTGTTGCATTCCTTCGCGGATGCAGTTCAGCAATGCACCCTCCAAGTGAACTTCCAGTTATGCCTTGTGACTCAGGGCATCAGCAACAACATTGGTCTTTCCCACCTTATACTCTAAAGCGAAGTCAAACTCAGCCAGGAACATTTGCCATCGAGCTTGCTTGGGCGTCAGCTTCTTCTGTATCTAGAAATAGCTCATGACAACATTATTTGTCTTGATGACGAACTGGGCACCCAGAAGATAGTGCCGCCATGTCTTAAGACAGTGCACGATGGTCGTCATCTCACGCTCGTGCACAGTATAACGCCTCTCTGCATCCTTCAGTTTTTTACTCTCGTAAGCAATCAGATGTCTCTCCTGCATGATAACTCCGCTGATGGCAAAGTCTAAAGCATCTATATAGACTTCAAAGGGTCTTATGTGGTCCAGCAATCTTAGCGCATGTTTCCTCACCAAGGCTTTCTTCAAGCCATTGAAGGTATCTTGGCAGGCTCCTGTCCAGAGCCATACCCGATTCTTCTTCAACAAATTTGTGAGGGGCGCAACAATGAGGGAGTAGCCTTCGATGAACCATCGATAGTAGTTTGCCAAGTCAAGGAATGATCACAACTCTGGCACTTTGCTTGGTGGACTCCATTCATAGATAGCTCTTATCTTATGCCCGTCTATGCGCAGCAAACCATGCCCCACGATATGACCAAGGAAGCTGATATCCTCCTACCTGAAGAGACACTTCTCTCACTTGACACAGAGGTCATTCTCCTTCAGTACCTGAAACACTGTTCGCAAGTGCCCGACATGTTCCTCTATGTTTTTGTTGTAAATCATGATGTCATCAAGATAGACTACCACGAACTTGTCTAAGGGTAAAAAATCTTATTCATCAATGCCGTAAATATGGTCGGAGCATTTGTCAACCTGAATGACATCACCAGAAATTCATAGGCACCATAGCGAGTGACACAAGTTGTCTTTGGCTCGTCACCATCTGCAATCCTCACCTGCCAGTAACTCGATCGCAAATCTAACTTTGAAAAGACTCGGGCACTGCCTAACTGATCAAACAAGTCCGCTATCAGTGGCAATAGATACTTGTTCTTCATCGTGACTTTGTTCAATGCATGGTAATCCACACATAACCTTTTGGAATCATCATGTTTTACCTGAAAGAGCACAAGTGCGCCAAAGGGTGCTTTTGAAGGGTGAACGATGCCTGCTTTCAACATCTCATCCAGCTGCCTGCACAGCTCTTTCAATTCAGTCAGTCACATGCGATAAGAGACCATGGCAGATGGATTTGCTCCTGGGGTCAACTCAGACCTATGGTCGACCTCGCATCTTGCCGAGAGACGCTTCGAAAATTTCAGAGGCATCACTTCTCGAAACTTCATCAACAGTGAGGCAAGGGTCGGCGACACTGTTGCTTCAACCTTCCCTTTTTCGGTACGCACATCAACTAAGAATGCCTGCTCTCCTTACTTAACACCCTTCTTCAGTTGTATCGCAAATAGCATTAAAGTCTTGCCTCCAAAAGTGAGACACTGCACCGTGTGTGAAGAATTCGGTCCCATGATTGTTAATGAATTCACCTTTGGCAACATCATTATATTTTGGTTGTGAAGAAACTTCATGCCCAAAATCATTCGAAAATCGTCCAAGGACACACCACTGAAAAGTTGGCTTTGTCGACATAACTCTCAATTTGGATAGCCACATCTCTTGCTTCACCAAGGATGGGCTTGGCTTCAGAGTTCACCGTCTTGATGGTCCTCTGCTTTGGTCCGGTCTTCAAGCCCAACCGCTCTGTCTCTCCCCGCGAGACAAAGTTTTGTGTGACCCCAGAGTCTACCATTGTCATAGTAGACTTTTCATTCACAATGACTTCTAAGTACATGAGTTCTTTGCTGACCGATATGCTTTCCACTACACAGCTTTTGACTGCGTTTATGGTCTGCATAGCCCCCATCCTGGGTTGCACGACTTCGATATCACTACTCTCTGCTTGTACTGCATTGGCTTGTCTGTCATCCTTCACGAAAAGCTTTGGACATTGGCTTGTGATATGCCTATCACCACAAAACCAATAAGTCACAACCCGCCCTTTTTTGTCGTTGTTGTACTTCTTGTCGAAATGGTGTTGGGTCGACGCCTCACCCTTGTTGTCGCACTGATCCTCTTTTTTACCTCCATAGTCTGGCTTCTTCCTAGCCTTGGTTGATGGAGTGAAGGTCTTGCACTGAGTATCCACTAGGCGGTCGGATGTTACATATGCATCTTCCAAAGTCTCGGGATTGCTCATTTCCACTTCGGACTGTGCCCACGACTGTAGTCCCACAATAAACCAGTTGAGTATGTCTTCGTCTGGCATATTGGGTACATCCAACATGAGCTTCTGGAACATCCTGATATAATCTATCAAGGCTCCAGTGTGCTTCAATTCTGACACCATATGATATGCTTGGCATTGTACATTTCGTGGCATAAAGTAGTTTTGTAGCTTAGTTTTAAAGGTCTCAAAAGCGTCAATGACGCAATGCCCTCTTTCTATGTCGCTACGTTTCTTTCTCCACCAGGCTATGACATCTTCGTCAAACAGAGTTGTTGCAGCCTTCACCCTGAGGTCCTTGGCCAGTGCATTCTGAATATCCAGATAGTCTTCCATCTGGAACAGGAAATTCTCAATGGCCTTGCTGTTTCTGGAACTATTGAACTTTGTTGGCCTTGGCATATCTATCTTTGATGGCCTATCACCATTTTTACCATTTAGGGTCACTGTCTGTTGCAACGTATAATTCTTCAACTGAAGCTCCCTTACTTTAGTTTGCAAGATGATTATTGTAGTAGTCAGTGACATAACATGTCCCATCAGTAAGTTCACCTGCTCTCACAGGCTTGTTACCTTATCGTCGAGTCCTCTGAACGACTTCAATGTGTGTAAAATCGCTTCATCATGCGAAGTCACATCAACCACCAATCTATTGACAGTCTCGGCCATTTGCTCTTGACTCCGAGGTGAACCCATCTCCTCAGTCTCGACGACTGCCTTACCTTTGGTGCTTTGCAAGTTGTATTGGGGCACCACGATGTCTTGCTCACAATTGGGACCTGTCGACGCGCCTCTTGACACTGATTTTGGGGTTCCTTCCTCAACTCAAGAATGAGCTTTGGTACCACTTGTCACAGGCCTATTTCTTCAACAGGCAAGTGTGGTGCGACGATCCTTCATTGCCGCCGCAAGCCTATCCAGTCGCTCATTTTGCCGTTGTGAAAGCTTTGAGTATAGAGAGTGCAAGAGAGCGAAAGAGAAGAGAGAGAGAGAAATTGCAATCACTTGAAGGTAATCACGACGATGGTGAACAAAGAAAGCTCAACGCATTTGCATTCATTCACTATTTTGCCCGAAGACTCATTACAGTTCAGATCTATGGGCTAACCTTTTAAGGTATTAATCAACATGAACCAAATTACAAGGGTGGACCGTAGAAAATTACAAGTGACTCAATACTTACATCATTACTCAACCAAAGTAAAACAGACTCTAGACACAATTGTACAAAATAGGTCACAAAGGAATACTCCAATTCCTTTCGATTATTGGATTAAAAAGAGGGAGTATTGAACGACAAGAACTTATTTGGACCCTGCATATTGCCTTGACCGAAAGCACGGGTGGTTGTAGAACCGCAAAACTCAATTATAAATCTATGAAGCTTTTGTCAGCTTTATGTGGTAGTGACCTTAGTTGCCATTTCGTCAACATTGTCAAACCTGTACTGCGAAGACCAAGCCAAACCACTTTTTGACTGAATGGTCCCGAAGGAGAACCTTATCAGCAAAGCTACTGTATTCACTACGATGGCTAACTTGCCAACTTCTTCTCCTGCAGTTTACCGAGTGGATTCTGAGTAATAAATAGGAAAAAACTTCACTTGCAAGTGTGTGTGTATATATATAAGGGACCAGTTACCAAGTATTATGCTACTGTCTGAATGCTTTGACCAATTGGAGATTGGATGGTAATAACAAGACAAAAAGTTTTGGCTATATCTAATTTCAAAGCCTGATGAGGGTATACTAAATTTCGAAGTGCCACATCTTGGTGCCGTCAATGCCTTTACTTTTGGCAGTAGCTACTCTAAATTAGTTAAAGTCGTGCCATCTTGGTTATGCAAGTTGTTGACTGTATGTTGATTCGTTAACTAAAAGATAAATGTTATAATCAAGAATACTGCAGAAAAGTTTGGGGTAATCTATAGAAAAGAATATTGAAGTAGCTTAAGTGCACTAGTGCTAAAACTTTAAGAGTACCCCTCGCATATTATTGCTTCCTGTCACTCCCGAATTTGTTGTCTGAACTCATACATTATCGAGTTAAAAATTATGGACATGCTTACCTCAAGATTGCAATCTAAACTTTCAAGGTTTAGTCAAAATACGATATCAAATTCCTTATTTAAGAACCTGTTGAAATCCAAGTATCAAAGTCATTCATGGATTGGTTCACTGAGCAATGGAAACAAATAAATGTGCCATGAGTCAATTCTAGATAAATGTCCGGTAGTCAAAGTTTGAAGAAAAAATGGAGACTCTGGTGGGCCTCAATGTTCTGGAAATAAGGACCCCACCAAATTGTTCAAAAACTTGCAACGGAAGCAAGGCATTTTGTCAAACCAGACAATCTATAAATTGTACACACTCCACCACTACACAACTGTCTTTAAGTTGTACACACCTCCTTTAGTTCACTTACTACTGTCACTTTTCTCCCTCTAATTAAACCACTTCACCTAGCTTAAAATCCACCAGTAGACAGTGCACATTGTAACATGGATACACTTCAATCCCCAAACAAAGGTTCAGGAGCTCCACTGAAGGCATTGCCGCCAAAGAGGGGGCAGGTGAAGGTAGCCATTTGGAACAAGCTGAAGGGAGCCGTTTCCTGCAAAGAAGTGCCATGTTTTCATGACACCAAGGTGGCTGATGAGAATTCCAATCCATAACTTAAGACGTGTAAGATGACAAACAACGGAGTTGGGGAATGAAGATGAGAGTGATGATTTGTCAGGTAGTCTCCTTTGTTTTCTCATCTTTTTTTTGTCTCTCCTGTCACTTTAAGGTTTACAGTTGTGGCAGTAAATCAATCACAGTATGGAATAACTCCTTTCTCCTGAGTTTGTCATTGAGGTACTTGTATTTTGTATAGTGCAAAAAATTGAGTAGACCAATATAGATAATGGCTCAAGTGCTCAAGCAGCCTATGGCAAGTTTAATTTCTCATTGAAAATCACTACTTTTTTATGGGAAGTTAAAGAAAGTGTCTATTTCTATCTTTGATTTCAAAAGCGGCAAGATGGTGACAAAAAAAACAAAGCAAATCTTTCAAGAATATCCATCTGCTTCATGTAGTGCGAAAGTTGAAGCATGAGCTTATCAGGAGAGCATCAAAAGAATCTGCTGAACATATAACCGTCTCCTTTGCTATTCCCTCCTCTTGTTTAACTGTCGGTGTAAGATAATATTTGCTTGATTTGCTCAAGCGGTGAAATGAGTGAACGTATATGTTGAATAACTCACATCCCAACCCGTCCTTAAGAAATAGCTAATGGAATGACATTTTTTTAATGCAACAATCAGACAAAAAAAAAATCAAAACTCTAATCCTACAAGATTCATAAATTATGCATTTATTCTCACCGATAACAATTCTATTTTTCTAACAAAAAATCAAATTAAACAATATTCATGGATTCATGCCCAATGGTAACTTGAAAAAACACAAAAAAAAACTTAAACTACAACTAAATATTTATGTCATTCTTAAAAACCAAATCAAAATCTTAATTCCTACAAACATCATATATTATGCACTTATGTAAAATTGATAAAAAAGCTCTACTATTTTAATCAAAATCAAGTCAGGTAACATTCGTGGATTCATGCCTAATGGTAATTTTAAAAAATATAAAAAAAAACCTCTAAAACCATAATTAAACATTTATGCTATTATAGAAAGTTCAAATTAAAACCCTAATTCCTGCTGATATCATAATTATACATTTATGATAATTAATAAAAAAACTCTTAATATTCTAATCAAAATAAATTTGTGTACTATTCATGGATTCATGCCTAATGGCAATTAAAAAAACACAAAGAATCCTAAATCCATAAACTAAACATTTATATCATTCTAAAAAAACCAACACAAAACGCTAATTCCTACAAACATCATAAGTTATGCATTTATGCTAATTGATAGGAAACCAAAATCAAATCAAACTAAAATCAAATCAAACAATATTCGTGGTTTGTGCCTAATGGTAATTAAAAAATTATAGGAAAACATTAAAATTATAACCAAATATTATGTCATTAAAAAAATAAATTGAAACTTCAATTCCAACAAACATAAAAGTTATGATTTATGTTAATTAATAAACCTAATATTCTAACAAAAATAGATTCATGCTTAATGATAATTCAAAAACACACAAAAAACACCAAATCAAAACCCTGTCATAACAAACATCATTCATAAATATGCTAAATAAAAAAAAGAAAAACTTCAAATTATATATTTATGTTATTTGAAAAACCAAAATAAAAAATTTAAATTAAAAAAAAAATCAAAGATTTAGGGATTTGATAACCAAAATTAAGTATTCATTAATAGAATCATGTTTAATGCTAATTGAGAAGAAAATAACACAAAAATACCCTAAAACCCTATTCAAGTCATTTGAAAAAACCCTAATCAATACGCAAGGTCCTAAAAAATTATAGATTTAAGATAATTGAAAAAATCCCTAATATTCTAACCAAAATCAAGTGACCATTGCTCGTGCCTAATGCTAATTGAAAAAATAAAATACAACAAACCCGGAGGGAATAGAGAGAGAGAGAGTGGGGGCTTGGCTTGCCGTTGTGTCCTGCATGGGGTCACGGGCAGGGACGGAGCCACTGAGAGGGGGTCATAGCTGGGTCCCATCACGGTGAGGGCGGAGGCCAAGAGGGAAGAGAGAGAGAGAGAGAGGTCAGGCAGGGGCGGAGCCGCGGAGGGGGGGACACAGGCGGGATTGCGTTGTCTGAGAGAAAAAGAGTTAGGGATTTGCTTAGGGTATCGGGTAAAAATGGAGTGTTTGTAGCCACAATTCAACTAAAGAAAGGGAGAATCAATGCAAGTGACCCCAATCTTCAACATTCTTGTTTCTAGAATCAGTACGACAAAACCAGAATCGGCAATCTTCACCGAACAAACGACTGCTACTCTGAAAAATACCAAAAATACATAATAAACAGGGAAAAATAAACGACAGAGAGGGAAGATCATGTTTGCGTCGGGCGTCCCATGTGCTCAGCTAATCGATGAAATCTGGACTCCTACTTTCCAGACTAGAATTCGAGCTATGTTTCTCCATATATGCAGTTAATAGAGAGAGAGAGAGAGAGAGAGAGAGAGAGAGAGAGAGAGAGAGAGAGAGAGAGAGAGAGAGAGAGATTTGCTTAGAGTATCGGGAGGATGGATTTGGGAAAGGGGAGGGTCGGGCCAAGCCATCACCCATGATAATCCTTGTTTTTTCATCCTGTTTGAGGGAGATAATAACAACAATCAGTTGTGCCTTCTCTCTTTCTCTGCGGTGTGGGAGCCGAATAGAAGGCGGGCCCTCCGGCTTCACTTGAGGGGTGATTGTTCGACGTTTCTTCCCTTCCCTGCTGTAGCTAGTCTAGGGTTTCCTACGAGAAGAATAGCCCCATCGAAGGTCAGGACGGTGAAGAGTTTAGTTTTTTCGGCGTAATGTAAGTCGTCAGCTGCGGTGTGAGAGACTGATCGGTAAGTCCAACTTTGCTTCTCTCTCTCTCTTTCCGGTTGTGCTTCTCGAACGCCTTCAACCACAAAGTAGAAGAATCAAAATTAAGAAGATGAGATGATCGGTTTTGGGGGCGTTTTGCTCTCCCTGCTAAAAGAGAAGTGAATGCGGGCAACGAAGAAAGAAAAAGAGATCAGGAATAGTTGAAATTTGGTGAGAGAGAGAGATAGAAAGGGGGTTCGTACTGCTATGGCACGATCGACGGCCTCCTTCTGCTTCTCCTCCTTCATATCAGTGCTCTTGATGGTGATCTTGGCCTGCTGCCGCTGTTTCTCATCCTTCCCACCGTGGTGATCCAACGATGAGGATTTTGCCACAACGATTCCGCTGCCCCCCTCTCTCTCTCTCTCTCTCTCTGTCTATGTGTCTTGGTCATTATGTTTCTTGTGGGGTATTAGCTCTAACCATCCTTGCACGTCAACCAACAAGCCCTTCTATCCATTCAGGATGCTTTGAATGACGGGGGTATTGATTTTTTCCTACGGCGATGGGGTTTTGATGCTTCTATCCGTTCTGTCTATCATTCAAGCTATTCACATCCCTTTCAGTCGTGTTCTATTCTTGTCTTGCCTTCGGCTCGCTCCTTCCCCTGAACATCTGGTCCTTCATCTATACCGTCAGGAGGGAGCCTCTTCAGAGTTGCTCGGTGGGAGCTTTACTGCGTGAGCTATTTTTCTTTTGGGTTTCTCCTTGTTGGGGCAATGTCTGGGGTTGGCGGGATGTTAAGCCCTCCTGGCAACGCTCTTTCTCAGATGTTCTCTCTCATGTCGAGTTGCATCGCGCGAAGCCTAACGATTGGTGGTGTGCCAAGTGTTTCTCCCTTAACTTTCGGAAGTGTGTCGCCTGTCACCGTTGTGCCTCCTCTTTTTTCTCTCGGCAGCATCCTGTCTGAAAGTGTCATCGTGCCAATAGTCCTCCCTCTCTCCCATTGCGACAGAAACCGATATCCAGTCAGGGTCCTGGGCATTCTCAGAATCCCTGACACCGCGCCTCTTTTTTGCCTTGGGTGCAAGTGGGGAAGCTGCTTGAACCCAAGTCATCCTTTTTGGCTATCAAAATCGGTTATTTCTGGGTTTCGACCTGCCAGTCGCCTGCATTGCCAATGTCGTTCATCATAAAATCCTTTGTGCGGTCTTCGACGGGTCCTTCTCCATCAACAACTCTTTTCTATGGCAGCTCTCGCTTGCCTGGTAGTCTCCTCGGTTCCTGCTCCTCTCAGCCGCCATCTTTATCTCAGATTGATGCTCCCAAGTGCATTGAAACTCCTCTCGTCGATTATTGCTTTTCTGGGAAGCCGTCCTCTCTCCTTTCGTCTCCCAATGCTCATGGTTTGCAAGGGATCTCTTGGCATCCTCTTCGCATTTCTCTCTTGGCACCCCTTCCCGAGGTGCTTTGTCGGCTCATGATGTGGTTGGTGGTATTCTCGATTTTCATTTGCTTTGGTATCTATCCTCTCTCATTTTCCTGCTCTAGAGGTTTCTTGGTTATCGCTCCTCGCTACCAAGAGCCTTCGCGACTAGCATTCTCGAGGCTTCTGGGTTCCCTCCCTTTGATGATTGCTCTTCTGCTCAGCAATCTGCCAACTGCTCACTCCCTCAGGCTCAAGTCTCCTTATTCCCCCCCTCTCAGAGTCGCTGGGTCATCATTATCCCATGCTTTCCCCCAGGCCTCCATTTTGCAAGGTTTTTTGGTTGCTTCTGGAGTCGTGTGCAACCTTCGTAAGTCTCTGTGTGGGGATTCACTCCTGATCCTTTCCCTATGCAGGCATTTTGATGGTCTTTCGGTTCATGTGATGATTTTCAATACCATTTCCTGTCACGCCTCCAATAGCATGGTGATCCCCATGCAGGTTCTTCTTTGCCCCCCCCCCCCCCCACACACACACACCCCACCCTTGCGGTCTTCGTATTTCGTTACCCTTCTTCGTTTATGTCAGTCAACCAAGGTTCGCCTTGAGAGCCCGACATCGCTTTCTCTGGCGTTTCTTCCCCTGCAGGTGCTCACCCATCTGTAGGGCTCAGTCATCCTCCTCTCCTCTAGGCATCGACGCGGATGACGCTGCCCGGCTTCTCGAAGTCTCTCTTCCTCAGCTGCAGCTCATTCATATTTCTGACATCATGCTAGCTTATATTGTTGTAATCTCTGACCTTCTGCCTTCCTATGTGGCTCTCCAAGCGGAGACCATTCTTGATCGCCCGACTACCTCCTCGTCCCCTTTACCAGGTGTTGAAGTTGTTTCCTCCCCGAGGTGTTGCTGTTTTGCCCGCCGTGGGCGCCGTTTCTTCCCGCAATGCTCAGCCTCCCTTGCTGATTATTTGCCTAGGCATTCTGCGAGAGCTTGCACCCCTCAGAGTTTTGCTAGCTTCCAGCTATGAAGGTGTTGTGTTGGAATATCAGGGGACTGAACTGTCTCGACAAGCGTCTGTTCTTGGCAAGCTGGATTCGCCAAGAAAAACCATATCTCATTGTCCTATGCGAAACCAAAATGGTCGCAGTTTCTCGCTCTGTTGTTTCCAAAAGTTAGAGAGGGGTCGATTTCCTTTTTATGCCCGCGGTCCACTACGTTGGTGGTCTTCTTATCCTCGGTAAGCCTTCTCTGGGTATCTCCTAAGTTGACGAATGTCTGTTCTCTCTATCGTTTGCTCTCCCCTTGAAAGCGGGGATCTCTAATGTTGTGGTCACTTTTGTCTACGTTCCCAACCATCCCCACCTTCGCTTCACCTTTTGAACTGATTTGAGCAGGGTTCTTGGTTCTTTTGGGGAGTTGCACCTTCTTATAGGGGACTTTAACTGTTTGTTGTCCATCTATGATTCCAACCTTCTATTTTCTCCATTGGCATCTATACGGGGTTTTTAGGATTTTGTCCAACTGTACCAGCTCCACCCTGTTCCTCCCACCGGTGAGGCTTTCTCATGGTCTTATAGGCGATCACATATGTGCTGCAGACTGCTAGACCATGTGCTCGTCTCTTCAGATCTTTTGGTGATCCTTCCCGACATCACCTGCTTTCTTCTTCCTCCTTCTATCTCTGACCATAGTCAGGTCATTACTCGTTAGGGGAAAGGGTTTTCCTCTACTAGGTCTTTCATCTTTGAACAATGGTGGTTGAAGGAGTCATATTTCAAATTTGTGGTCTTTCGTTCGTGGAACGGGCCTTCCAATGCGGTTAGAGTTGCCGCCTGTTGCCTTGTGAAGCTCTTCCGCCTGTTCTGCGACATAAAAGCTTGGCTTCAGTCTAATAGCATCAACAAATTCTAGCAACTGGATGCCTAGGAACAAGAGTTGTCTGTCGTTTATCACTATTTATCATTCCCGGACTCCCTATCTGATTCCTCTATTCAAAGCTTAAAAATCAGATCTGCTGAGCATTCTTTGCTTTTGCAATCATGGTGGATCAAGGATGAAATTCGATGAAAGCAGTGGTCAAGAGTGTATTGGCTTGCCACTAGTGACGGCAATACCAGATTTTTCCACTCCTTCGCTTCGCACCAACATAGGAGGCACATTATCCCTTCTATCTCCATTGAGGGCATAACCTATTCTGGCGACAATGTCATTCTCGCGGTTTCTCTCTACTTTAAAGCCCTTTAGGTTGTCCAGCCCTCCGTCGGTGACTCTATTGGTCCTCTCCTCGTTCGGACTATTAACCTAGCCCAATCCAAATTCATGCAATCTTCGTTCGCTGGCGATGAGATCTTTTCAGCTATTAAGGACCTGTCAGGTTGGAAAGCTCTTGGCTTCGACAACTTTCCCATGGGTTTCTTCCGTATCTTTTGGTCCTGCATTAAGAATGACGTTATCAAAGTCTTCATTGAGTTTCATCGCAATTATCAGTTGCTGGTCCACATGCACTTAGCCATTGTCTCTCTCATCCCTAAGGACGTGGCGTCCTTTGATATCTCGAGATTCTATCCTATTTCGGTTTTGGGGGGGCTCTACCGTATTTTTGCTAAGGTTTTGGCTAACAGGATTAGAGTCGTCGCTTCTCGGATTTTCTCGGATTCTCAGTTTGCTTTTATCCCCCTTAGGCGAATTCATCACTCCTTCATCCTGGCCACGAAAGTCCTGCACTCTTTGAATATCAGCGGCCAACCTTTTTTCTCTCTCAAGCTCGACTTCCATAAAGCCTTTGACTCGGTTCATGGGCCTTTCTTATTCCATATGCTTGACAACTTCGGTATCGAGTGTCGTTTCTCTCGATGGGTGCGCGAGCTGGTTTCAAATGCTCATTATATGATTAAGATTAACAGAGTTAGAGGCTCGCAATTCAAGTTTATGCACGGTATTCGGCAAGGCTGCCCTCTTTTCCCTTTATTATTTAACGTCGTTGCTGAGGGCCTCATGGTTTTATTCAAGAGGGATGTGGATTCTGGCTTTATTGATCCCCTCGGCATCCAGGAATTCTCCATCATATTCTCACCTACGTTGACGATATGATCCTCTTCGGTCGCGCCTTTGTGCAACAAATGTTGAGATTCAAGCTCATCCTTCAGTTTTTCTCTCTCTGACAGGTTTATCTCTAAACAACAGTAAATGTTACCTATCCATGTTCAATGCCCCGCCCTTCCTGGTTGGCCATTGGGCAGCAGATTTTTGGCTGCACTACTTCAGATCCTCCTATTTCCTATCTAGGTCTCCCTTTGCAACTTACGTGCATCCCCTCAGTCGCTTGGAATGCCACTCTTTAAAAAGTCCAGACCAAAATTTTCTCCTGGCAGACTTCCTACCTTTCCATCGCAGGTAGGCTTACCCTCATCAAGCATGTCTTATCATCTATCCCGAAATTTTTTATGTCTATGTTCTTGATGCCTACGGGTTTGGAGAAGAAATTCTCTCATTTGATGGTGGATTTCCTCTGGTCTGGCTGTCATCCTCAGACTAAGCGCCACCTGATGGGTTGGAATTCTCTGTTGCTCTCTAGGTGTATGGCGGGTCTGAGGATTCTTGCTCTGAGACTTAAAAGTATTACTCTCATCGTGAAGCAACGCTGGATGACGCACCGTCCTGATAATCTGTGTGCTCCCTTACTATATGTTAAATATGACTCCCTTGAGTCATTCTTTTTTTATCGTTGTCATCACAAGCTTCCTACTTTGCACCTACGTCGCATGTGGCTTAAAGTCATGTCTTTCGTCCTCATGAATGAGGGTGATTCTGACCCTGCCACCCAACTTTTACATCGTGCACTTGCGCCTAGCGGTGCTTTCTGCACCAAATCTCTTTATCGGACTCTTCTTCCTCCTAGAGCTGACTGACTACTTGAGCATTTGTTATGGGCTAAAGGCCCAACTCTGCGTTCTCGATTTTTAGTTTGGTTGATTCTGCATGATCGGGTCCAGACAGACAGCTTCCTCAAAAGAGTGGGTTTTCATCTTCCGAGTCGATGCGTCCTGTGAAATGCGGCGAAAGAATCCACCTATCATCTATTTGGGTCTGCCCCATCTTTGTGGATCTCTTCAAGAGTACGCAGAACAAACATGATGTCAGCGTGCGATAGGACTCATTCGCGCTCGATCTTCTGTAGGGCCCGCCGCATGTGCGCAGTTGCAAGAGATGACAGCTGATCTGGAGAACTTGGCTCCTCACTACCTGGTGGGTTGTTTGGATGACCCGCAATAATGCGATATTTCATCAAACTCTGATTGTTTTCAATAAGCTCGTGCATTGCATCTTGGCTGATGTGTACGTAATTTTGCACCTCTGCTGCCCTGGTCTCCACTGCCTTCTCTTCCTCCTGACTCTGTCTGAATTTGTCAAAATTTCATTCTTTTTTGGGCCTTCAGTCCTTATGTTTTTTTGTTTTGCTTTCGTGTTTTCGGCCTTCGATTTGAGTTTGTTGTTTGTTTGCTCGTGGGCTCAACGTTTGTTGACCCTTTGTCTTAGTAATGTTGATCTCTCTTTCTCTCTCAAGTGGCATATTGTTTGGCTTTATCCTTCAACTTTTGATGTCCCTTAAAGTGACCTTAATGTGTTCTGTCCTTTAGCTGGTAACATGTGGGTGGGGTGGGGGGGGGGGACCCTAAGGTTTCTATAAAGCAAAACTTTATTCTAATTTAAAAATCAACACCTCAACATCATTTGAAAATTCACCAAATCAAGACCATTGGATTTTGATGATCTGACAGTTTGACACAAAAATCCAATGGACAGTTTGACATCAAAAGAAAAAAATCTGTTTTGCAAAAGTTAATAAATGGACCAAAACTTTGCTATGGTCAATAGGTAAAGTAAAACTCCATTGAACAGATTGACAATAAAATTACAACAAATCTCACGTATGATGTATTCAAATTTAATTAATCGTTTATTATGATCTCTCTTTTCTATAAGTTGGACCAATTTGTTGTTGCGTGGAGATATCCTGATTTAAACATGGAGATAGACCAACACCAATACAACTGAAAAAACATTAGAAGAATATACCAAATTGGTACCCACCTTATTCATCAGCCTTAGAAATTCAGGTTGACATAGAAGACAAAGCCTATATTTTTAATTGTTGGAGAAATTGTGACAAAGGATTAACCAGCTTGAAGTGAGCTAGTTCACTTTCCTTTATTATGAATGAATCAACTCATTTCAAAAAAAGTGATTACCACGTTAGACAACTACTTGTTTTGAGACTTTAACAGCAGTTGGATCATAAAAGATCCAACCGCTATAAGATTGGTACCATATAATTGTCCATGTATATATATATATATATATATATATATATATATATATATATATATATATATATATATATATGTGACTATTTGGCAATTACTGCTTGCATGTGCACACGTGTGGCGGCTATGAAGAACAGCACTTGATTATTAATTTTACATACCACCATTTTTGTGACATATATCACTCATTTTTTCCTTTACACTTTTAGTTGTTGGTTAAATATTGGTTGTTATGCTGCCACCAAGGTTGTTAAATGCGATGAGGCGAAGCCAGGCGTTGAGCCTGCGCTTCGCCTCTGAGGCGTAAGCCTCAGGTACCGAGGCGTACGCCTCTCACAACTGGTATGGAAGTGAAAGCCGTGGGAGGGGAGGCAGGGAGCGGCGGAGGAGCAGTTGGCCGGCACGTGGCGGTGGATCCACCAGCACTTGGGGTTAGCACAGCCGACGAATCGGGTGGAGGAGGAAGACTTGGGGATGGAGGGGGTTCTGGAGGTTGATGAGGGGCAATTTGTGCATCACAGCACGCCTCAGTACCTTGAGCGTGCGCCTCGCCTTTGAGGCGTACGCTTCAGGTACTGAGGCGTACGCCTCTCACAACACTGGCTGCCACACTCGCCCTCGGCAACAAGTGCGGCATCGCTCTCAAAACTCATGTCAAAATCTTTCAGTGGTTCTCCACCATCCTCACCGTTCAGACTAGAACTTGGTTATATTGAGCGTTGCCATGAGGTTCTACTGAGCTTCACCATCAAATTGATCCGACTTGCTAGGCTTTGTCTCAACCTATACCATCCAATGAATATTCCAACTTCCTGGATCGATTTGACTGAATCAGTTGCTTATAAACCAACGGGATTGAAGAGTACTTGCCCCCTTAATTTGTCCATGCATCGTCAAAGATTGTAATAGGGAAACCCAAAATAACGAAGCATGTATTGGCTAAAGAAAGCATGAAAAAGATACAATTAAGAAAAGTAAGTAACAATTTTTAAAAAGAAGGATTATCTGTTTCCTCTTTTACCATGTTTCCTTGAGTTTCGAAAATGTGTTATCATTTCGCTTTCTGGTCTGATATGTTGATCTATATATAGTTCATGAGGCCATCAAAACATTCATGGCATGTGCGGAGCCAGGAATCTAATCTAGGGAGGGCACAAATATAAAGTAAAAAAAAATTATTATTAATAAACTATACTATAGTATAATATGTTTAAAAAAATCAAATAGTTTTCTAAAGTGCACCTTTTTACAATTGACAACATTGATTTTCTATACTTAAAAAACAATTCACATTGCTAATTTATTTAAAAATTTAACAATTGTTAAAAATCATGGAAGTCTCATCTATGCTAATTGATAAAAAAAACAAAATCCTTAATATTTTAACCAAAATCAAGCATTTATTATTCGTAGATTCATGTTGAATGCTAATTGAAAAAGAACAATGCATAAAAACCCTAAAACCACAATTAAATGTTCATAGCAATTTATAAAAAACAAATCAAAACCCTAATTCCTATAAACATCATAAATTTTACATTTATGCTAATTGATAAAAAAAAAAAAAAACAAAGCCCCTAACATTCTACTAAAAATAAAGCATTCATTATTGATGAATTCATGCCTAATAGTAATTAAAAAAAACCTAAAATTATGACTAAACATTTATGACATTATTAAAAAAGCTAAATCAAAACTTTAAATCATAACAAATATCATCGATAGATATGCTAATGGAGACAAGCTTCCCTAATTTGAATTCTAAAAAACTAAATTAAATGCACCTCACTTTTACAAATATAATGAAAATGCCACTCCGGGTAGAAGGCCTACATTTCATGCTACCTACCTACCATTTAGCAATGGATAGAATTGTCATTATTGGTCACATATTTGGACCGGGTTAAGGTTGCTTTGGGACCTAGTGAATAGATTGAACCAGATCCAATAGGTTGGTCGCAGATCAAACATATGTTAGTAGAGTTATTGTCCAAATCCTTGATCCAACCCATTCATGTATGCTTCCAGTTGGATCTGCACCATTCTGGATCTAGTAGTAGTAAATTGTTCAAGCATATTTTGGTCAGATCTTGACAGTGAGACCTGATCAGCTCACTTTTAAGTTGGTTTGAACATATGAAATGAACAGGTAATTTGGCCTCTTTTCAACCTGCTCCAACCAAATGACATTCTCGGTTCAATTTTTTATACCCAGACTTGACCCTAGATCCAAAGTTCATGCTATTCATGTCAGGTATCCAGAATGAAGTTCTTTTAACAAGATGATCATGTCATGTCTTAGTCTAGACCTGAACATTGTGCAACAAACGAGTGTAGGGTATGACGTACAGCCATAGTGACCAGTGTTGTGAGAGGCGTACGCCTCAGTACCTGAAGCGTACGCCTCAGAGGCGAGGCGCACGCCCAAGGTACTGAGGCGTGCTGTGATGCGCAAATTGCCCCTCATCAACCTCCAGAACCCCCTCCTTCATCCCCAAGTCTTCCTCCTCCGCCCGATTCTTCGGTTGTGCTAACCCCAAGTGCCGGTGGATCCACCGCCACGTGTCGGCCAACTGCTCTTCCGCCGCTCCCTGCCTCCCCTCCCACCGCTTCACTTCCATACCAGTTGTGAGAGGTGTACGCCTCAGTACTTGAGGCGTACGCCTCAGAGGCGAAGCGCAGGCTCAATGCCTCGCTTCGCCTCATCGCATTTAACAACCTTGATAGTGACAAATATCGCGAGATTTATGCAAATAGAAAGAAATTGCCTGAAAGTTTAAAACGGCAATTTCTCGTGATATTTTCAAAATATCGCGAGATTTATGAAAAACACTACAAGAAAAATGCTAATTCGCGACGGATAGTAGCGACGGAATTTTTCCATCGCCAATTAGCGACGGCTTAGCGACCGTCACTAATCCGTCGCTACGTTTCGTGATATTCACAGATGTAGCGATGGAAACTGGTCCGTCGCTACGTAGCGACGACTTAGCGATGGACCAGTTTTGTCGCAACAACATGCTGCGGTTAGCGACGGTATTTTTCCGTCGCTATTTAGCGACGCCGTGAGCGACAAACATATTCCGTCGCTAAGGAGTTGTATATATTTACGTCGGCTTAGCGACAAAATTATTTCATCGCTAATTTTCGCGTAAATCTGATCAGAACCCTTTTCCCTCTTTTCCTGTTTCCTCTCTCCCGCCCTCCCTACGCAGCCCGACGCCTTCCTCCGCCGCCCGCCGCCCCGTCGCCTGTCGCCCCGCGTTCCGCCTGAGCCGTCGCCCCGCCGACCGACCGTCGCCTCGCCAGAGACAGGTTCGCCCGCCCTACGCGTTTCAAGAAGGGGATAAACCCCCTGCCTTTCCGGCATGGGGGGTCGACCCCCTGCCAGAAAGGCATGGGGGGTCGACCCCCTGCCAGAAAGGCATGGGGGGTCGACCCCCTGCTGGAAAGGCAGGGGGTTTAACCCCCTGCCGTGCTTTCCGGCATGGGGGGTTGACCCCCTGCCATAAAGGCAGGGGGTTAAACCCCCTGCCATGCCGAAAAGGCAGGGGGGTCGACCCCCTGCCGTGCCGTAAAGGGATGACGGCACAACAGGGGGTTTAAACCCCCCTGCCTTTCCGACAGGGGGTCGACCCCCCATGCCTTTACGGCAGGGGGGGTCGACAGGGGGTCGACCCCCTGCGTTTCCGGCAGGGGGGTCGACCCCCTACCGGAAACGCAGATGGGTTAACCCCTGCGTTTCCAGCAGGTCGACCCCGGCAGGGGGGGTTGACCCCCTGCCGGAAAGGCAGGGGGTTAAACCCCCTGTCGTGCCGGAAAGGCAGGGGGGTCGACCCCATGCCGTGCCGTAAAGGGATGACGGCATGACAGAGGGTTTAAACCCCCCTGCCATTCCGGCAGGGGGTCGACCCCCCATGCCTTTACAGCAGGGGGTTTAACCCCCTGTCTTTACGGCACGGCAGGGGGTTTAACCCCCTGCGTTTCCAGCAGGGGTTAAACCCCCTGCCGTAAAGGCAGGGGGTTTAACCCTCTGCCGTACCGGAAACGTAGGGGTTTAACCCTTGCGTTTCCGGCATGGGGGGTCGACCCCCTGCCTTTCCGGCAGGGGGTTAACCCCATGCTGGAACAGGCAGGGGGTTAACCCCATGACAGAACAGGCAGGGGGTTAACCCCTTGCGTTTCCGGCAGGGGGTCGACCCCCTGCCTTTCCGGCAGGTCGACCCCGGCAGGGGGTCGACTCACTGGCGGAAAGGTTGGGGGTCAGTTAACCCCCTATGTTCTGTGAGGGGGTCGACCCTCTACCGGAACAGCAGGGGAGTCGACCCCTTGCCGAAACAGCTTCCTTTTTTTGTGGCGACTTTTTTTTAAAACTGCATTTTTTTGTGCAGATTTTTCAACGGAACCAACTCGTGCTCAGCCACCTATGGTAAGTAAATGACAAAAACAATGCAAATCGGGTAAATACCCGTGGTGAGTAAGTGATGCAAGCGTATCACATGTTATTTAATTTATTAGATGTAACACTTTATTGTTCACACACTCACTTAGTTGTTGATATTTAGGGTTGCTTTGTTGGAGTTCGGAGATCATGCTGAGCATGATTTTAATGTATGAATATGGAAGTGTTCTTATTTTTGAAGTACGGAGTTCATGCTAAGCATGGTAGTAGTTAGTGAGATATTGAAGTGTGTTTGCTGCAGGTACATGTTTGCCATTTGTTTGATATGAATGATTACGATGTATTGCAATGTTTGATGTAATTGTATCCATGCTTGCATGTAGTTACTTTCAATTTGATTTTGACTTCCATGTGAAATTTTATAATAAAAGCATGCTTCAAATGATTGTATCGTGTCATTAATAGTTTGCACATGAAAATATTAAGTTATCAATGCATGCATATAATCACATATTCAGTTTTTTGTCTGCCTTAGAACACATATGAGCATAATCGAATCACATATATAACTTTTTGCCTGCCTAAGAACACATATGAGCATGTTATAATCACATATTCAGTTTTTTGACTGCCTTAGAGCACATATGAGCATGCTATAATAACATATAGAGTTTTTTTATTGCATTAGAGCACATATGAGCATGCTATAATCACATATAAAGTTTTTTTGCCTGCCTAAGAACAAATATGAGCATGATAGAATCATATATAAAGTTTTTTTGACTGCATTAAAACACATATGAGCATGCTATAATCACATATTCAGTTTTTTGACTGCCTAAGAACACATATGAGCATATTATAATCACATATTCAGTTTTTTGACTGCCTTAGCACACATATGAGCATGCTATAATAACATATAGAGTTTTTTTACTGCCTTAGAACACATATGAACATGCTATATATCATTTATGATAGAATCACATATAAATTTTTTTGCTTTGCCTGCCTTAGAGCACATATGAGCATGTTATAATCACATATTCAATTTTTTGACTGCCTTAGCACACATACGAGCATGATCGAATCACATATATAGTTTTTTGCCTGCCTTAAAGCACATCTGAGCATGGTAGAATCACATATAGAGTTTTTCTAGATGCCTTAGAACACATATGAACATGCTATAATCACATATTCAATTTTTTGACTGCCTTAGCACACATATGAGCATGATAGAATCATATATATATATATATATATATATATATATATATATATATATATATATATAAAAAACTTTTTGTCTGCCTTAGAGCACATATGAGCATGATAGAATCACATATAGAGTTTTTTTATTGCCTTAGATCACACATGAGCACATGATAGAATCACATATAGTGTGTAATTTATTTCATTATATTTTGTTTATCAATACTGACTGTTCTTTTCTTGTGTAGGCTGCTAGCAATAATCAGCGTAGTGGAGCTGAAGGGACAGATAAAGACAATGAACAAGAAGACGCACAAAATCTTGGCGATGATTAGAGGACTGTGTTGAAGAAGTTCTATTTTTTTATGTTTTCTAATTGTAATTGTTGAATTGTAATTAATTAAACTTCTTAATTTTAAGGTGAAACGATTAATTGTTGTAGATTCTTGTTATATGAAATTTTTTTTGTGGTTTGTTTTTTATTTACAGGAAATATAAATTGTACGGGAAATAGAAATTGTACAGTTCTCGGTATTTAATTTTCAAATAAATTTTTTTTAATTTTTTTTTGTGTTTGCGACGGATTAGCGACGGAACCATCTGTCGCTATTCATATTAATCTAGCGACGGCATAGCGACGGAAGTAAATCCGTCGCCAAGCCGTGGTCGCCGTTTAGTACCGGCGGATTGTCGACGGAATATAGCGCTCGTTATTCCGTCGCAATTAGCGACGGACCTGGCGACAGAATAATTATGTCGCGAGTTAGCGTCGAAATATTCGCGACGTAAGCATACTGTTGCCTCGTTGTCGCTAATCCGTCGCTAACCATGTTAGCGACGGATTAGCGACGGAATGTGGTCGTCGCTAATCTACTGCTTTGTTGTAGTGAAAACAGAAATACGGCTATTTAAACATGATATCTATGTTTTAAATGGCTATTTATCATGAAAAACCTGTGTATTTTTATTTTTAAATATTTTTTATTAATATTTTCTTATAAAAATATTTTTAAAATTTTTTAAGTTATTTTTTTATTTTCTGAGATTTTGCCAAAAAAATGCAAGATTTATGAAAAATTTTCAATTTCTTGCAAGTCTTTGAAAAATGAGATTTTCCCGAAAAAAAAGTTTGTCGCTATGCGTACAGCTTCCTAGCAAGGAAAGTGATGCCATCGATGCTATTTAATTGTGATGGGATTACGTGGTAATTATTTGGTACTGATGAAGGTAGTGAAAATCACCTTTGTTTTCATTTTTTTTTCTAAAATAAATTCTATGATTAGGATGTATTCTACATGTTTTATTTATTTGAAAACGAGTTTTGAATCATGTCATTGATGTGTGTGTAAGTTTCTCAAGGGCTTAAAAAATCAATGGTTTGCATTGTACCCAAACTTCATAACTCAAGCCCACAAGGGATAGGTTGCACAAATATTTGTGCATTAAGCACCTGATCACCCTCCACCTTAGGGACAGACCTGTCAGGTGTGAGACCCAAGACCTGATGGAGGGCGATCAAAGGTGCTTAATGCACATTTTTTGTGCAATCATATTGCACCCGATCCTGACTCTGGTACAACTATATCATGGGATTTATCGTTTGCAACGTTGAAATGGTATCTTAAGAGGAACTGGAGCAGTCGGGAGCTCCGTCCAAGTGGGAACCGGGGTGATAGTTGACAACTATCACCTCAGTGGCAAAATGCCACCCCAGTTCCCTTTTTTTCTATCCTCCCCGAACAGTCGGTGGCGCTGGGTATTCCCCAAATCCACTCTGGTGCCCCTTGGACATCGAGTTTCCAAATAGGGATTCTCTCTCTCTCTTTTTTCAGTTTCCAAGTTAGTGTGTGTTGTGTCAAGGTGCTGAAGAAACTACTTTTCATTTATTTTGGTCATGCCCAATCTTTGTGGCCCTATTTAATAGGACGTGGAGATCTTCGAACGTAATTGTCAAAGAGGAGTCTTTTGCGCTTGATCTGCTCTTGGGCTCTATTGAAATTAGACGATGCAAGCAGTGGAGACTGATCTGGAAGACATGGTTGTTTACTACTTGGTGGTTTGTTTGGATGGCACACAATGATGCTACTTTCCGTCAAATTTCGGTCGCCCTTAATCATCTTGTCCATAAAATCCTGGTTGACGTATATGCAATTTTACGTATGCATCTTAGAGACCTCTCCTTTCATCTGAACAACGTTCACTCAACGGTGGTTTCTTCTAATCCAGCGGATCCTGGTTGAGCTGGCTCTGTTGTTTGTTTCTTTTTCTTTAGCTTTTGTTTTTTCTATATTTTAGTTTTGTTTTCTATTTTGTTGGTTCATGGGTTCAACATTTTGTTGATCTTCATGAGTATTAATGTTGATCTCCTTTCGGGTCTCTCTCTCTCTCTCTCTCTCTCTCTCTCTCTCTCTCTCTCTCTCTCTCTCTCTGTGTGTTTGCTTAAGACGAAGACCAAGATGCAGAGTAGTGGCCCTTCCGGCTATCTGAAAGCTTCGATTCATGGCTAGTGGAGGCAAAGCTGCTGGACGACGTAGTGGTCACAGAACACATGCAGCGGCTCATCTTCTGCTTCACTTTTCGGTTCAGCCATGGCAGCAAGCAACTTCAGCTGCAGCATTTGATTCTTGTTTGACATCTGGTAGCACTCGATCGTTTGGGTTATTCAATCTTCTTCATTTTGGTAGTCACTACTTTTTACCAGTTAATGTTTGAAGTTTGAATTTTAAAGCAATTTTGGAATTGAAATATTTGATACAAAGGCTTAAAAGCCACCTATATGGGTAGGGGTGACAATTTCTGACCCGACCCGCCAACCCGCCTCTTAGGCGGGTTCGGGTTGGGCTTAAGCCAACCCATTTAATAAACGGGTCGACCCGCATAACCCGTTTATTAAACAGGTCGGGTTCGGGTTGGGGGTATGCCAACCCGCCAACCCGGCTGACCCGTTTAATAAACGGGTTAGGCGGGTGGGTCGACCCGCCAACCCGTCTGCCAACCCGCCAACTCAACCCGACCCGCCAACATGCCTACCTGACCCGCGAACCTGAAAACCCGTTTACCCGACCCAACCCATTTATTAAATGGGTTGGCGGGTCGTGTCAGGTTACCCGTTTATTAAACGGGTCGGGTTCGTGTTTGCCACAGCCGACCCGTTTAATAAACGGGTCGGGTTCGGGTTGAGGTATGCTGACACGCCAACCCGACCCGATTGCCACCCCTATATATGGGCAGAAGAAATAAATAGGTGACAGCAGAATCCCTTCTCTATTAAATGTTATATATTTTGAGGTTCACAAGATCTGCTGCACCGTCTTATAAAGAAGAGATCAGCTGCTCTCCAACAAATAGGAAGGCACTCAAGTACCAAGACTGCCTGATATGCCCTCAACCCATCTCTGAAAATTTATATTACCCCATGGCAGGCAGGCAGGCCCCACTGTACCCAGTGTACAATGTACATTGAGTCAGTGTTAAGCCATATATAGAATGGCATTTATACTCATTGTACCAAAGAAATCATTGCACTACCAGAGAAACAGCTCCACAGTAAGATGGCGACCTTGTTCTTATTTAAGTTGAATCATAACGATGAACCAATGTATTACCGATAAATCCTTTTTCACTCAACTCATGCTTCGGTTGGGCTCATGTCAGCTTCTTAAAATAAATATAATAGAGAAAATGCGTGGTAGTTATTAACCTTTATCCCATACCATATGACAGTGCATATATACTCTTGTTTGCATATGAATCTAGCCACAGAATGTTAGATCGGTCTAACCATATATAAATGTGTTTAACTCGGTTTATTTATTATTTTTGAGGTTATATAACTTAGGGGTGTCAACCGGTCGGGCTTACCCGGACCAAACCCTATAGGATCTGGGTATGGTGACAAATAAGAAGATCCAATTAATTAAGACTCGAGTCCAGACCCAAAGATCCGATTAATACATGGATCCGGGTATAGTTTGTGAAATTTTATACCAGATCCGGGCCCAGCAGTTTCAATTAACACCCATAATTTTTCAATGTAATATATATATATATATATATATATATATATATATATATATATAGAGAGAGAGAGAGAGAGAGAGAGACTTTTCAAAACGGTCGGAGTTTAGGCTTCCAAGTTGCCTTCCCTTTAGTGCTTCGTCAGAGCTTTGTTTTACAGAAGTTTTATTTTGAGATTGTGTTCTAGCTTGTTCAACTCAACACAGTGCACTCGCACATTCATTAAGGTGAGAGAAACCACAACTCTGAGGCATTCTACTGCTAAAATCTGCTTGTTTTATCCTTTGATTTTTCACTAAATTGACCATGTTGAACACATCTACGAGGTTGGATTGAGTCAAACAACTAGGCTCTAGGCAAAATCAATTATATATAAATATCGGCATTGTACAACAACATTAACTTACGGTGATACACTTAATTTTCATAAGTATCAAATGCAAAATCTAACTTTTGAATCATGTTTAGCATGTTCTTTTTATTAAATTCATGTATTAAACTTGACTGAAATATGATGTTTTATGTCATTTTTAAACCAGAGAAGGGGGATGGTCCTATCATTGTGTCTCGTTAGGACGTTTCAAAAATCATAGTTTCAAGTATTTTTTTGTATTTATCATTGTTTACTCAATATAGAACAAGTATTTGATTAAGATTTTTTTTATACTCAGATGTGTCTTTTAAAGAAGTAAAAAAGTCAATGGTTGATATTATATTTAAATTTTGATAATAATTTTTTTACATTTTTACAACAAATCAATTTGAAAAAATGTTTGTTTCTTAGTAAATAAGTAATGATAAACACATCTAATGGTCTAGATCCAGCAAAAAATACATGATATTATGATTTTCAGAAGATCCTAAGTAGACCTAATAAGAAAAGGGACAGGACAATCTCTCTCTCTCTCTCTCTCTCTCTCTCTCTCTCTATATATATATATATATATATATATATATATATATATATATATATATATGAGAACTTAGTAGTTGCCAACCACTTTTGAAGCTAATTGTCATGTTAATCAGGATTTTGAAGGGCTTTTCATGTTTTCCTTAAATATGACCATACAAATGCTTTCTACATGCTTGATTTTATAAGAATTAACTCCTGAGTCATCTGATTCAGATATGCAGGTAGGTTTTTATCATTCTTTTAAAATCCAATGACCTGTCACTCCATTATTGGCAAACTTGATGAGTCAACTCGTGACTCACCTGAGTTGTCTCAAATCAGGGAATAACCAATTTTAAAAATTTGTATAACTCTGTTAAGACCAAACTCGGTCAAGTCAGCTAAGACTCATATGTGTTCTAAGGTTGTCAAAAAAATAATATATTGATTCAGTCATGCATATATGTGTTCTAAGGCTGTCAAAAAAAATTATATTGATTCAATCATTTATATATTTGTTCTAAGGCTGACAAAAAAAATTTATAGTGATTCAATCATACAGATATGTGTTCTAAGGTTGTCAAAAAAATATTATAGTGATTAAATCATGCATATATGTGTTCTAAGGCTGTCATAAAAATTGTATAGTGATTTAATCATGCATATATGTGTTCTAAAGCTGTCAAAAAAATTTATAGTGATTCGATCATGCATATATGTGTTGTAAGGTTGTCAAAAAAAGTACATAGTGATTCAATCTATCATATATGTGTTCTAAGGTTGTCAAAAAAAATAATAGTGATTCAATCATGCATATATATGTTTTAAGGGTGTCATAAAAAATTTATAGTGATTCAATCATGCATATATGTGTTCAAAAGGTGTCAAAAAATTTTATAGTGATTCAATCATGCATATATGTGTTCTAAGGTTGTCAAAAAAAATTCATAGTGATTCAATCATGCATATATGTGTTGTAAGGTTGTCAATAAAAGTTCATAGTGATTCGATCATGCATGTATGTGTTGTAAGGTTGTAAAAAAAATTTATATAGTGATTTAATCATGCATATATGTGTTCTAAGGTTGTAAAAAAAAATTATAGTGATTCAATCATGCATATATATGTTCTAAGGGTGTCATAAAAAATTTATAGTGATTCAATCATGCATACATGTGTTCTAAGGGTGTCATAAAAATTTATAGTGATTCAATCATGCATATATGTGTTCTAAGGTTGTCAAAAAAAAATTATAGTAATTCAATCATGCATATATATGTTCTAAGGTTGTCAAATAAAATCCATAGTGATTCAATCATGGATATATGTGTTCTAAGCCTGTCATAAAAATTGTATAGTGATTCAATCTTGCATATATGTGTTTTAAAGGTGTCAAAAAAAATTATAGTGATTCAATCATACATATATCTGGTCTAAGGTTGTCAAAAAAAAATTCATAGTGATTCAATCATGCATATATGTATTCTAAGGTTGTCAAAAAAGAATCATAGTGATTCAATCATGCATATATGTATTCTAAGGCTGTCATAAAAATTGTATAATGATTTAATCATGCATATATGTATTCTAAAAGTGTCAAAAAATTTTATAGTGATTCAATCATGCATATATGCGTTATAAGGTTATCCAATAAAATTTATAGTAATTCAATCATACATATATGTGGTCTAAGGTTGTCAAAAAAAATTCATGGTGATTCAATCATGCATATATGTAATCTAAGGTTGTCATAAAAATTATATAGTGATTCAATCATGCATATATGTGTTCTAAATGTGTCAAAAAAATTTATAGTGATTCAATCATGCATATATGTGTTCTAAGGTTGTCAAATAAGATTTATAGTGATTCAATCATACATATATTCGGTCTAAGGTTGTCAAAAAAATTTTATGGTGATTCAATCATGCATATATGTATTCTAAGGTTATCAAAAAAAATTTATAATGATTCAATCATGTATATCTATGTTTTAATTTTGTCAAAAAATATTTGTAGTGATTCAATCATGCATATATGTGTTCTAAGCTTGTCAAAAAAAATTCATAGTGATAAAATCATGCTTATATGTATTCTAAAGTTGTCAAAAAACTTTCATAGTGATTCAATCATGCATATATGTGTTATAAGGCAGTCAAAAAATTTAATAGTGATTCACTCATGCATATATATGTTCTAAGGTTGTCAAAAAAAAATTATACTGATTCAATCATTTATATATGTGTTCTAAGTCTGTCAAAAAAATTTATATTGATTCAATCATGCATATATGTGTTCTAAGGCTGTCAAATTTTTTTTATAGGGATTTAATCATGCATACATATATTCTAATGCTATCAATAAAATTTTATAGTGATTCAATCATGTATATATGTATTCAATCATGCATATACTAGCTTGAAATCTAATGACGTGAAACAAATGACATGAAACTTTATACCCGATGGGCACCAGAGCTCATGTTGAATGCAGATGAAGTTCTCCTGTCCCAAAAAAAAGTTGCACAACTCATTATCGACAAAGTTGTGAATGACTTCATGTAAAAAGTCATGTATTGTGTCCTGAAGAAACTTGCGGACATCATCCCAAGAAATAGCAGGGTCAATCGAATAATGAGAGTTGATGTTGGTGGGAGAATTCTGAGAGCCCTGGCTGCAAGAGGCAACGACTAGTGTGGTGTTCATATTACTCCCAAACCCAAACACATGACCTTTTTTGGGTTCATCGATTGCAATCACCCATGTTGCAGGATCAAAATGTGGATGCTAAGTGGAGTCATTATTGTATCGCTCTATCATCTATTGTTCGTATGACTCCTACAAAGTAATGATTACAGTATAAATTAATAATTAAGAATTACAATATTTATGATAATGTAATTCATGGTAACATATATATTATAATGTTTATTAATATAATAAATACATATTATTGTCGCTCTCACCTTCTCTGATACAAACTCTTCTGTGATCTTACATTTATGTGTTTCAACAAACGCATCCTTTTAAGGCACAATGTTTCATTTTTCGGCTTCCTGCAATGTTAAATAGATAAAAAAATAATTAGAAAGTATGCAAAAATACTTATAAATTTGATAATATATATTGATAAGTTACCATTTTCTTCTGGTGGCTCCCAAAAGTCCTAGAACCACCTGTATGTAGATGGACATCGAGCATCTTCGTTCAGTTTTGTGCAGCCTTTGCTAAACAGTTTCAAAATTCATGACCCATCCACTTGTCGTACATTGCATCCCAATAATCTGACCTGATAGTAGAAGGGTCATGACCCTTCCACTACAATGGATCATCTATCCCACCAACTGTTTTTATTGTTGCAGTCTTCATATTGTGAAGCATGTCGGTAAATTGACTGGCAGCCACCTTCTGCCACACTAGCCTCGCATATTACTTCTCTTTCGCAGTCGCAAAACGATTCGAAGCCTACAAATAATTTCAGAAAGTTAGTACAATGAGTATAACAAAAAATTAAATATGAAACTCATTAGCTATGATAAATAATTATATACAATGAATGAGAACCATAATTCGTCTAACACTTCATTCGGGTACTTTTTTCATTAAGCGACCGGTCCTGGAAGATGTTGAACTAGTGACTTCTTAATTTCTCAAATTACTTCATGTGACTCGAACCTCATGCTGCATATGAATTGGCATACATTAACAATCGACTATTGATATGCATTATTTATAAGATAAGTATTTGACAAGTGACAATGAAATACTTGCGGTCGACTATCGATATGCACGATTTCAATGAGTCATCGTGTGTCAGACTGATAAGACCCATCATCCGGTGTTGTCTCGTGATGTGTATGAGTAGCTGGTGTAAA
Organism: Nuphar pumila; assembly: GCF_984573655.1. Taxonomy (NCBI): domain Eukaryota; kingdom Viridiplantae; phylum Streptophyta; class Magnoliopsida; order Nymphaeales; family Nymphaeaceae; genus Nuphar; species Nuphar pumila. Next base: position 21,163,954 of record NC_143249.1, on the reverse strand, counting down.
TGGGTCATATGCAGGAGAAACATTATTTATAAAACAATGAGTTAAAAATTTACACAATGCATATTTAAACTAATCAAGTATATAATTATTTAAATGATATACCTATTGAATCATTACGTGAAGACAAAGACTGAGACTGACTATCACTGAGTTGGATCATATAAAGACGATTAACAAGTAATAATTTTTATATCAACATATAAGTAAAAATATAACAAATGCCTATATTTAAATATAACACAAAGACATCTACCTAATGTTGTTCCACGACATTCACTTGGTCCTCGACCACTGTGACCTCTATGAACCATATTCTAACAAATAAAAATGTTATTAGCATGGACATGATATATACATGAAATGTAAAGATTTAAAGGTCTTACATGAATCAGTTTTATAACTATGCATGAATTGTGCATGTACATGCTAAGTATGCATGGAATGTAACATGATATGCAAGATATAATGTTAAAATAGATGTGGTATGTATTACAAGATATATTTTATTAGCTCGAGTATGCTTCCTCATCACTTGTTTGACTTTTATATTCTTCTCCTTCCTCCTCCTCCTCTTCGTCCTCTTCGTCATCTCCTTCTTCGGGCAACCATCCACTTGGTATATCATTTAGATCGCATTCTTTCATATGTGTGTCATTCATATATTCAAGCAATACTTCATTATCAACTATCCTACGATACATTCATTCACGGTTTGCAATCATTTTATCATATGATGTTACAAATATTATCTTAACCAGTTAAAAGAGAATCATAATAATGCTATGATGAAGAAAATATCTAATTTATCATGCATTGATGGTGGATGTAATGATTTGATATATATATATATATATATATATATATATATATATATATATATATATATATATATATATATATATATATATATATATATATCACACATACGATACATTCATTTTAAGCATATTTTTATGATACAATTTTACATGGAATGCATAATCAAATCAAAAATAACTTCATGCAAACATGGATACTCATGTCAAACATTGCAATAGTTTCAATCATCCATATCACAATAATGTCAAACAAGTACCTACAGCAAACACACTCCAATATCCCGCTAACTACAATCATGACTAGCATGGAATCCGAACTACAAAAAGAAGAGCAATTTTATACTCATACATTCAAAGCATACTTAGCATGATCTCCAAACTCCAGCAAAATAGTCCTAGATATCCATAACTAAGTGAGTGTGTGAGCAAGACAGTATTGCATCCAAGAAAGTAAATAACATGTGATGTGCTTGCATCACTTACTCACTACGAGTATTTACCTGTTTTGCATGTTTTTGCATTTGTATTTTTCTTGTTTATTTTTACATGGCATTTTAAGCCGCATGTGATGCTTAGCATTAAGCATCACACATTTTGCTCTGCTACGCACCTGCATTGCACATTACTCTTGCTGGTCAAAGATAAATACAAGATATAGGGAGAAGCAGAGTAAAATAGGCTACCGGCCAAAGACATAGACACAGGCAGGGGGCCCTGCCGACTGAGCAAATACAAAGGCAGGGGGTGAATCCCCCTGCCGTTGTTGCTTAAATAAGGGTAGGGGGCGGAGCCCCTCGAAAAGTATCAGTGGCAGGGGGGCGGGGCCCTCTGCCGACCGAGCAAACACAATGACAGGGGGGCGGATCCCCCTGCCACTGTTACTTAAACAAGGGCAGGGGGCGAAGCCCCCTACCAGAAAGTACCAACGATAGGGGGGCAGATCCCCCTGCTGTTGTTGCTTAAACAAGGGCAGGGGGCTAAGTACTAGCGGAGGGGGGGCGAGGTCCTCTGTCGGCCGAGCAAACACAACGGCAGAAGGGCAGATCCCCTTGCCGTTGTTGCTTAAACAAGGATAGGGGGCAGAGCTCCCTGCAAAAAGTACCAGCGGCAAGGGGGTGGGGCCCCTGCCGACAGGTTGGAAAGAGAGACAGAGGAGGCATGAGGGTATGGGAGGTGAGCTCACTGGCGTGGTCGCTGGTGGACTTCAATCGAGTTGTCCGAGTTAGAGGAACAAGCGGTGGATCGTCGGCGGGGTCGCTGAGGGAAGAAGGGAAGATGGTGAAAATCAAAGAGGGGGTGGTCGGTGGTCATCGATGGCAGCAAGGAAGAAGGAGATGATGGTGGTGTTCGGAGGGATGGCCGGCGGCTTCGGTCACCGACGTCTGCTCGAAGGATGGGAGGCGACATATGGGGATCGAGTGAGGGAGGAAAAAGGTTGGTGGATTGACGGAAGAGGGGAGAGAGAGCAGAGAGACAATTTTGCACCCTAAATGAGCCATTTTACATCGAAAAGTAACGACGGCTTAGCGACAGATATATTTTGTCTCAAAATTCATTGCTACTTAGTGACAGAAAAATTATGTTGTCCATCCGTCGCTAAGTTGCGATGGAGTTTGAGACATAATTTTTTCATCACTAATTCGTCGTTAATTAGTGACGAAGTTTGAGGCCAAATTTATCTGTCGCTAATTCATCATTACTTAGCGGCGAATTTTGAGACAGACTTTATTCGTCGCTAATTCTGCAACTAATTCTGATTTTAGGGACGACTAGTTTTCTCTAGCTAATCCATCGCAAATTTGCGATGGATTATTTCATCATAAATTTCCATCGCTAATTAATGTTTTTCTTGTAGTGGTAAAAGCATTAAACATGTGCTAAAAAATCAAAACATTAATTAAAAGCTTTCAATTTTTTAAAACTATATTTAAAAATATTTCTACTTTCCAAAGTTGCATGTGGCGTTGGTACTCACTAAATTATGAGAATTTATTAGCATTCAAATTAAGGAGAAAGAGATGATGAGCTAAATGATAATATTTAATACTCAAATAATGATAATAAATAGGCATTTTATCAAAATGACATTATTTTAATTTATCTAATTAACTCTTATGCAATTATCTAGATTTTCTGAAAATTTTTTGCTTAGAATATAAAATATCGTGATTATAATGTGATATTTATGTTTTATCAAGTACATTATGATATTTTGCAAATAACGCATTATTTTTCAATTTTAAATAGTGAAAATGTTATTTTTATACTTATATATATATGATTGAATTTATGTTTATTCCTATATATAATAAATCACACCAAACATGTTATTTTTTTATTTTTTATCATAAATTATATAATTGTTATTTATTTTTAATAAATTAAATAAAAATTCTTGATTGTATGTGGTTGATCCGATATCGAGTCTCAAGAATGCTCAACCATATGTCACTCAGCTCATCCGTGATTGATTCATGACTTGGCCGGGTCATGCTAACTTCATATTTTATATAAAATATGTAATATATGTATATATTATATATACTATTAAAATATACATTATATGATATTATGATGATATATTTAATGTATACTTTTATTAATATATGTATAATATATATAATATATGTAATTGTATATATAACTTGGTTGAGTCATGAGCTCACTTATCCCAGTCATGCTAAAACACAACTGACTCAGCCGAGTCAGCCCACCTGACTCACTGGGGCCAGTTTTATTCATTTTCAGGTCATTCACTGGTTTGATCCAGTAAGTGACAGTCACTAGGTTGGCTGGACAAGTTTTAAACCTTGGTTTTTATAAGGTTTTTAAAATTGATAATTTAAGATATTTTTAAAAGTTCAAGGCTTAAAAAAATCATGCTTTTCATATAAATCAACAGCGTTGAATACATCTGTATAGTCATATTTAACTAATATATGGGGAAAATCCTTGGAAAGGCTGGTCAGCTACAAAACTAGTTAGCCGTCTCTCTCTCTCTCTCTTTTATATATATATATATATATATATTAGTAACTAGAACATGAGAACTAGAAATATGGGTATTTCCAACACTTTTTTTTGCAAATCCAACCATGCGGATGTGCTTGTCATGGTGAACCATTGGATCATGTATTTTTGATAAAAAAAATGTGATTTTGAATGCCTGAATATTTATGAAGATTATGAGCCATTGATTTTAAAAATCTTAAAAATTTATGTCTATGCATCAAAATTGGATTATTCAAGAAAAGGTTAGATCACATCCGTACGGTTAGGTTCAAGAGAAAAGGATAAAAAATCATAAAAATAGCAGTTCACAATTAATTCTCATATTCTAGTGATTTATATATATATATATATAGATACCTGTCAATAAAAAGCAAAACTTTGCAACCACAAAACGTGGGATACGTAAATCTTTTTATATTCAGATGAGCGGTTGTTAGCACAAAAAGTTCTCCACAAAACGTGGATCACATGGAGTGCGAAGTCCAAATCATACCGCCCATGTGAAAAAATTTACGTGCGCGCTCTATTTCATTTATAAGTCCTTTCTGGGAATCAAATTATACTTTCACCCTCAACTTTTGGTCTAATCACATATGACTCCCCCACATCTTTTCACGATTTCGTACGTGGACCGCTCTCTTTTAAGTCCCACAACGGCTTCCCGGCTCCGCCCACTCATGAAAGTCATCAAGTTGACTTGGGGCATCATGAGTTCGAAATCCAGCAGACTTGGGGTTTTATACCAATGCCTTCGGTGAGAGAGAGAGAGACTCAATCATTCAACGTTACCAAAATACATCCAACCTAATATTGGATGAGAGAGGGAGTAAGACAGCCACCATCTAGATGGTGACTCTGCACAGTTGAGAGAGAGAGAGACTCAATCATTCTGGCTAAATTCCAATATACTATCATTTGCCGATCATTTTAAAATTTATTGCTTTAAAGATCATTTCTTAGATTCTTGGCTTCAAAATCTCTATATTACATAAGAGGTTTTCTTTAAAAAAAAAAAAAAAATGGCCAAGTCAAATCTATCACATTCAACATTTAAATCTTGGAATGTGCCAATGAGTAGTTAATATACATCCATTTGTTGTGGTCATAGGCGGGCCACATCCTGGCCTCCCCAAAGTCCGTCGTCATTTAACCATGATTTGGATGGTGGTCTCAATTGTGTCTTCAAAAAGTAAACCATCAATTGGTTTAAACTTTCTATTTTTTATAGTCAATGTGGGGTTAGGCAGAACCCTGACCCTAAAATATTCCCCAATAAAGGGTCTGGGTTTGGATGCCGTGCCGCCCCCAAACTCTATGTCATTTGTGCCCACACTAATTTGGATTTCTGGCTCCGCCTATAAGCAGACCAGTACGGCATTACATCAAAGGTAATGTGTACATTTGACTCACTTACCAATCAAGTGGTTTATCCTTCCACACACGATCATATAATCAAGGATTCCTATCTTTGCAAGATTGTTGACCACATAATTATATTTTATTCCTTAAGAACCCAAATACATTGACCACTGGAGGGATAGCTTCTCATTTTGCTTAGTCCATTCAACAAAGAACACACACCCCAGGTATCAAAGTCTCGGCGTGTGAAACGAGTTTCAATTGTATATGGTATGAATTTCTCAAGTATTGGTGATGAGTTTGGATGTTTACTAAAAAAGAGTTTCTTTTGTTCTGCTTCTTCTGAAAGAATTTGATATCAAAACCTAGTACCAAGGACAAGACAGAGAGGGCGGGGGCGGTCCGCTTGTTTAGTAGGAGCTGTTAGTGCACGTCACCATGTGTTGGGATGTTGCAAGTTCAAAACCCAATGGTATCTTGTGTAACTGGTGTGGGTCTGCCTAACCCCAGCTTGCCTTTCAACAAAAAAAAAAAAGTACACGACATGCAAAGGTACTTTCAACAAAAAATTTTATTGTTTTTAGCAGGAGATGTGCAGCTCTGATGTGTCGTTGTCATTACCACATAAATCCTAAGGTATTATCCGGTCCAAACTGTGTAGACGGGCGTTTCTGTATCGGCCCAGAAATAATAAAAATTTATTATGTGTCAATATACGTGTTAAAGCTATTAAAATAATATTTAAAATTTATTTTTTAGTGTTTTTTACATTTATAAAAAAATAGAAGAATCAGGGGTGGAGCCTATTGAATTTCCGTTGATACCATGGATCACGGCCCATACACACCTATACTGATAACATTGATCCAAACTCATGGATATATTCTCATAGCATACTTAATTGAAATAATGAATTAGATTAAATGTATATTTAGAGTAACCAAAGATCAACAACTCATATTGCACTAGAACTTGGCAAAATAAAAAATCAAGGTTTCTCATATAATTGGATTCAAACCATAGTTTTAGTAAATAAGTAATAATGAATGCAGCTATGGATTAGGATTAAGCAAAAAAATGCATAGGACTATATATTTTAAAAAGTTTAGGACGGTTTAGGATATAAAGTATTCAGGAGCTACTCATTACTAATAGGTGAGGGAATTGAGCGTCTGTTGCCTGATAGCAAAATCCAAACCCGACAAGAAATCATAACCTTGTATATGTTGCACATTAAAAACTTTTGAAAATTTTAATTGGAAGGCATGTCAAACGTGGGTCTGGGTTAAAGATTTCTAAACCAAAACAGGGTTCATATAGTACTTGGATCTTGTGGATCTGACTCGATTAGCTAATCGGACACATTGCATGAAGCCCAAACCTGAGTCCTATCAAACTGGGTCCGGGTCGGTCTCAGATCACACCCAACTGATTGGCTGTCTTGAAAAAGTAGACCAAGTGGACCAGTGGAGCAAATGGTAACAGCAAACCCGTTTCTTGTTCTATTCATCATGTCATAGGAAAATTGCCTTGCACATTTGTTGGATCGAGTCTTCAATCTGGTCCTAGGATTCATTGAATGCATACATCGCTGTGAAGTGTGGAACGTGGACCACCATGATGCCGGCGGGGTGCAAATGGATTGGAGTTGGTCTGACCTTATCATCCAAATTCAATACATTACTTTCATTTATTTAATTTCCGGTATCCAATACATTATTTTCATTTACTTGCGATCTGGAACCCAATTTAGATTTCTTACTGAATATTTGTATTCAGATTATGATCAATCAGTATCCAACCCGTGCACCGCTACGAATAATTAATACACAGGTTGGTTGGTTAAATGGGCCGGATCCAGGATGGTGGTTTTGAAATTTTTGGCTGTTCCGGATCCGGCCCGAGTGGACTAGACCTTGTCCACAGAGTGATTCGGTTTCGGCTACGATTCCGTGCAAGTTTTGTTACTCAGATCAAGATTCAAACTCAACAAATCAAGGTGCAGTATAGACAGAGCCCACTTGTGGATCAAGCTGGTCACCTTTATATTCATAGCCATTGACTAGGGACTCCAGCCAACCTACTCAAGTCTGTTGGATGTTGGTTTAAGCTTTAGTCATCATATGGTTGACCTAAGCTCGTGACTGGACAGTTCGCCATGAGCTGCTCATTTAGCTTAAATGAGTTGAGTCCGAACACAGACTTGGGAGAGATCGTATATATATATATATATATATATATATGCAATGTTTTTACTCGAGCCAACTCGTGTTCGACTCGTCTCATTCGGGGACAAGCCAAGATCAAGCTGGACTTGGCTAGAAAGGAGTACAAGCCAAGCCCGAACATGCCCTGTTCAGTTTGTTTGGCTCGTTTACCAGCCCTAACTTCAATCAACCATACCCAACCATATATTTAGGATCCAATTGAGATTTTCCTTAGAAGGTATAACTAAGGAAAAAGACATGTCCTACTGAACTAGATCAAGTATCGAAGCTTGTAATTAAGTTTAAACTTGATACACTGTGACTTTAAACATAGAGACGAGCACTCAACCTCCCAAGTGAGCCAAGTCAAAGCCTTTACCAACCTTTGACCAAAGGTATACAACCAACAGTGGCATGCATTACTTTCTGCAACACAATTTGGTCATCTGCGCTGTAGAATTCAAATCTAAACCGAGTTTGGTAATTTTGGTCCTACAGTTAGGCGTCCTGGGACCTGGGTAACGTGATATGGAGGTCAGTTTAGCCAACTGACCAATAAAAAAAGAAACAAATAATCCAATAAAATATAAGAGAAGGATCTGGCGTGTCACCACCGAGATCCTGTAAAGTCTGTTTACCAGACTCACTTGCTCTCTGATCTACGTCTTCTCCCCCCAATCGATATATCTGTCTTGGTTTTTTTCTGTTTGTGTTGGCTGATTTTTGGTTGATTGGTCGTCTTCTCAAAAAAAAAAAAATGGCTCTGAATGTGGTGGCACAAGTGTCACCACCGGCAGCAGCATCTTTTGATAGGGAGAGGTGTGGGTGCTTGGTGAGGGAGTTGAGGCAGAGCTTCAACAGCGGCAGGACGAGGAGCTACGAATGGAGGACTCATCAGCTCAAGATGATCATTAAATTCGTCGTGGAGAAAGAGGATAAAATCATTGAGGCCCTGCACCATGACCTCCGCAAGCCCAATTTCGAGACTTACGTCGCTGAGGTCTCTCTCTCTCTCTCTCTCTAACTAACTAACTAACTATGGGTTTGCACCATATTGGTGGATTTTTGTTTTCAGGGATCTCTCTCTCTAAGGTGTTGACCTATGTTGGTGTCTTTTTATTGGTTTTTGTAATGGTTTTGGTATTAGTTAAACGATTCTGTTTCTGGCTTTTCATTGTTGGACTAGTGGTCTTGCTTGCTCTTGTGTTTTATCATGTGAAGGTTTCCTAAAGTGTAGTTTTTGTCATGTTGGTTTAGCTTATTTACCTTCTTTAGTATGTTGGTTCAGCTTATTTACGGATTGGTGAATAGAGAGCGACGTTTTTTTTCAAGTGTTTCTTGTGTCTTGGACCAAGGGTTTTTCTAGACTATGGTCTTTATCAGTTTGGTTCAGGTTTTCCATGAATGGTTGAATTGAGGACTCGGATTTTGATTGCCGTAATGTTTCTCAAACCAAGTGATTTTTCTATACAATGGCCTTCGTCAATTTTGTTGCAATACTTTTTTTTTCGCTTTTTTTTTGGTGAATTATGAGGTACTAAAGAAGAACTAACAATCGTTTTTTTTATTTAGTTACCGTGTTTTAATTTTTCACTCTACTTTAGTTGCGCTCAGTTTCTTTTTTGTGCTTCTAAGTTTGTGGTTTTTGTTATGCGTGATTGTATATGGGCTCAGTTGGGTTTTTAAAGTTGTTATTTTGTAAATATATATGTTTTAAATTTGTAAATGGTTTAATATGATACCTAAATGGAACAAAAAACTGTTGCGCTTCAATTATTTGTTCATTTAATTAATTCTAGGTGGTGTCTAATGTTTGTTAGATTCACTGTTCTTTGTTGATTCGAGCTTCTGACTTTTATCTTGGACTAAGTTTTGATACATACTGCTATGGCCCTCTAGTATACATTGGTTTATTAGATTTTGTTATTCTGATTTTAATTTTCTTTTTAGTGTTGATTTTTGGAAGAACAGAGATCCAATGACCTTTTTACTTTAGTGTGCTAATTCTTTTTCTTGGTATTTGTGTTTCTGTTTTTAAATTTAGATACCCTTGAATATGGTGTCTATAAGTCTTTGAAGCATGATTTTCAATTTACAGTTTTCCATCTTATAGTCTCTTGATTATTACCAGCAGCCAATAAATATTTTACTTGGAGTTGTGGGCATATTCTCAGACTAAGTTATGCAAGAAATTATCATAACATCAATTTTCTAATTTTTTTCTGACTGTTTGGATTTCTGTTCTTTCAATTTAAATTTAACTGGATCTTTAATTATGACCTTCTCTTTCTTTAATAATTAACAACTTTTTGAGGTCACTCCTGTTCACGAGTTTCTTTCAATTATTGAAATAGGTAGCAAAGATATCCAGCACCATTTATACTTCAATGACTTGTAGATTTCAGGATTTTCTGTTGGCATTTCAGAATAGATCACCGAGGACATGGCATTGGATAGAAATGATTGGAGGAGAAGGATTCATGTGGAAGACCCAGAATGATTTTCTTTGTTGGTTCATATCGCCGACCCCAATTGTTTTGGGATGAAGGCGTAGTATAGTAGTTGTTGTTGTTGTATTTCAGAATAGATCACATAAAATATTATATTTCCTATTTTCTATTTTTATTATTGCTGACTTTGACGTCTTTTTTCAGTTTTAAATTTAACTATTTCTTTGATTATCACCTTCGCTTTCTTTAAATATTAACATCTTTTTTAATTCAATTTTTTTCCAAAGTTTCTTTCAGTTATTGGACTAGGCAGCAAAGAGATCCAGCAGTAGTTATAACCCGTATTCAAGTTATTCATGGTACCTAGGAGTCTGTCTTACATGAATATGAGTTCTGCAGTAATGGCACTACATGGGTGTGCTGATCATATTGAAGTGCCCATGTTACATAATCAAGGTTACGTTCACCTTTTTTAACCCAATTTTATAATTAGAGTTCTGGAAAAAGTATCTGAGTCCTTGCTGTTTACTTGAAACATAGGGTTGGCTAATTCCGTACTTGGTGGAATCAATCTCTGTTCATATAACTAACAAGAGAAACCACACACATCCACATTACTCTTGTGAACAAAAAGGATCTAATCCAGTCAACAAACATAGTGATGATAAACATGATAAACTAGTTTCTCAAATGAGCAGTCATGAATGGCAATGAACATTGATGCTGTTTAAATTGTGTTATGTGTTCTTATGTCACTTTAAAAGCATGGTACGCTATCATAGGAGTGTGCAACTTGGTGCCTGTTCCATAATGATATATGTTGGCCACTTGGACTTCAGGACTATATGGTCATGTAAAACACTGAGCGGCTAAGAGTATGGGGAGATTTTGAGTGTAATCTATCAGACAGTTACACCATTATTTACTTACAAAACATGGTTGGTTCTGCATTCAGATATCTATGTTGCGATCATCATGTGAATTTATTCTCAAGCAATTGAAGAGTTGGATGAAACCACAAAAGGTATTCAAGTTAGAGTATGAAATATCTAAGCATTTAGTGTTTCCTGCTGATATTGTTTCTTTATGATTCTATCTTAGCATACTTTTATTTTTTCAGGCACCTGTGTCACTCACATCTATGCCTGGATCAGCAGAAATCATCTCAGAACCGCTAGGAGTTGTTCTGGTTATTTCTGCATGGAATTACCCCTTGCGTAAGTAGAATCTTATGGCCTGTATTTCATCTTTTAAGACCCTTATGTGATGGCTCTATTGTATCCAGTGATCTAAACTGGTTTTATTGTTCTGGATACAATAGTGATGACAAATATCTCGTTTATTTTCTCTTTTTCCTATTGATCGATCTAAATCCTATGGTGGACTTACAAGAATACAAGGACCTGTTCATGATGCACTTCAGTTTTATTTGAAGTCACCATCCACTTTGATATCACTATTAATGGATAATTTGTTTTTCATTTTAAGAATCAGACGTGTTTAGTCTAAGGCTCCAACTGTACAGTTTCGTGCTGAAATTTTATGGGCTACTGTGTTCGATGTTTGGGTTGGTTCCTTACGGTGTTATGGCAGCTGGTTTTACATGTTTTATGTTGATTTTTACTGCATGTTAAATGTTGTAGCTCTCTTTGTTTATTAAATAACAGTCTGGTTCAAAATAAAGTTTTGTAAGGATTATGATGAACTCTGGGTGAGGCTTCGTTGAGGGATAAGAATCAAAATCTCTCTCTCTCTTGTGTGTGTGTGCACTCGTGTATGCATGTGCTAACTGAAGCAGCACATATCTTCCATAGTTCCAATATGCCATGCTAAATTAAAATGTGAATTTTGAGGAATTAGCTGCTGTTTGATTGGAAAAAATTGACAGCCATCTTACTAGGAAAGTACAGCAATTCCAGGTCAAGCTTTCTCTGAAGGCAATTATGTAAAATAAAGCAATAAATATTATGATTATCTTTAGGCCCATTTGTGAAAAGTGCCAATCTTCTGAGTGAATATCAGTTTTGTTCCAAACTGATGGTTATTTAATGCTCTTGTTCCTCACTGTACTAAATATTTGCGTAAATTATTCAAGTGACGTCCTAATCATCATGGTTGAGTTCTGTCACAAGATCATCACTTATTAATAATATTAAAAAAGGAATCAGTCCTATAATTATCTATTCATGAGTCATACCTTCTACACTTTAGGTCCACAACTTACATCTGTTAACAAATTCCTTCTGTTTTTACTTGCACATGCCTTTTGTCTAGGATTTTATAGTATTCCTGTTGGTGATTATTCCACTGTTTCTTTCTCCAAGAAAAAAAGCTTCTTATCTAGTTCTCTTGCTGAGTGCTTCAATGCTGATGCGTTTGTGTCATACAACTACATGTTCTAGGATTTCAAGCCTGGCAATGTTCTTACCGTTAGTGTCCTGAAAGAGGAGGGTATGGATGTTCTTAAAGATCAACATAATATGTCCATGTCAACCTTTGGCCTAGAATTGACTTAAAGATGCAAAAGTAGAATTAGATGTCTTGGAGATTGGCTTTTTCTGTGAGGTATTCAATGTGACCTCAAGTAGATGGCCTAACATTATATAGGTAAATTTATCCAAATTCCTGTTGGCAGTTGATGTTTTGTGTGTCCACTCTGAGTCATGTTTCTATGGCCTATATTTAGTTTCATGCATTTTGTTTCAACTGCGGATGATCACCTTTCATTTGATGAGATCTTGTCATGTAGTTCCGTACTTTCAATGTACCATAGAATGGACCTGAAACAGTGCAGTGCTCTACTCTTTAATGGAGAGTATATCTTAAGAATGGAGTTGTGTCTCTCACATGAAGCATGCCACTAAATTCCTGCAGTCCTAAAACATTGTCACTGAGTTTTGGTTATGGGATTCTGTTTTCTTAACATTAGGAAACTCTCTGGGAACACGGAGTTTAATTTAACATTTCGCTGGTGGTTAATCTGCTTGGGTTTTATCCAAATGAATTTCATGCTCCAAGTATACATTCTGAGATTTTTTGTGTTATTCGCTTACCGCTTTATAAAGCCCATGTTGTGAATCTGGGTCTGCATGTGACAGAAATTAAACCTTCCTAATGGTTGAGGATGTTTTGCAGTGTTATCAATTGATCCAGTCATCGGAGCCATTGCAGCTGGAAATGCTGTAGTTTTAAAACCATCTGAGATTTCACCTGCCACTTCTTCATTGATTGCATCAATGGCATCAGAATATTTGGACAACTCTGCTGTAAGAATTGTTGAAGGGGCCGTGGAGGAAACTACTGCGCTGCTGGAGCAAAAGTGGGATAAAATATTCTATACAGGTAGAATTGTTTATTTATTTAATTTGCTTTGCAAGCTGGGTTGGGTGGATGTCCAGTGGACACCACCATAAAACTTATGAATGGATTCATGATACCACCTGAAATCTTAAAATTCTCTCCCACCCAAAATTTTCAAATAAGCCATCTTGTAGGATTCATCCTCAGGAGTAGTTTGGATGACACATACCAAATGCTGGGCTAGTGGGTTACAATAACCCATGTTTTTGTAAAGTCTAGGCTCAGGAGTAGTTTGGATGACACATACCAAATGCTGGGTTAGTGGGTTACAATAACCCATGTTTTTGTAAAGTCTAAGTTGTCATAGACCTGGGTTTACCAAAATCTAGAATTTTGAAGTGTTTAAAAATCTGGTTTTTTCAAAAGCCAGGATTTGGGAAGCCAGTCTTCTGTCACCCAATGGTGCCGAAACTGGGTTTTGCTCAGTTATGATGAAAGAAACTTAAAACATGGTTACACCCTGAGGGTTTTCTATGATATCCCAGGTTTTATGAAAGCTAAAGTTTCAACTGGAAACATTTGGGTACATTTATATAAACCCTAATGTTCAGAATTTATATAGTAAAGTATTACAGTATAAATCATCATGAGACCTAAAAGGCGTTGATTTTTTAGAATTTCTGAATCAACTTAAATTTTAATAATTGTTATGCTACTTGGTTTTGTGCAGGCAGTACCAAAGTTGGACGCATAGTAATGTCTGCAGCTGCGAAGCATCTTACACCTGTAGTCTTGGAGCTTGGAGGGAAATGCCCAGTAATCATTGATTCAAACACTGATCTAAAAGTAATAATTGGGTATTGAAGATCTACACTGTTAGTTAATTACTCATGTTAGCAGTAAATACTCTCCTTTAAAACCTAATTGTTGTGTTTCAAACTTTCAACCAAGGTTGCATTGAGAATATGTATGAAGAATATTATAAGTTTACACAAACTAACAAATTTCTTTACTAACATTGTGATTTCAGGTTACTTTTAAAAGTATTAAATATCATAAATAAAGTATGTAAATGCAACATATGTTTAGATAGAATAGATGAATAGGAAAAATAATGCAGTTACATTAAATTTTGAAATTTCATCTAATACATTATGTTCTTAATATTAAAAATATTTACAAAATTTAGTTTCTAAAATAAATAATTATAATTTTGAATAACACATGAATTTCAACTTTTTATTGAGAAAAGAAAATTCTTATTTAAGAGAAACATGCAAAAAAATTTGCAAAATATGTACCATAAATAAGGAAATCGAGTTTCCCATGTAAAATAAGTAGGTTTTCCATGTGATGTGCTCAATGGGAAACAGGTTTCTATACATTTTTAGAAGTTTCCCACAAGTTTCGGAAATACTAGGCTTCCAGTTTCAGAAACAGTTTCCCAGGAAATGAGTTTCCCACATGCAATAGAGTTTCCGGTGACCCCTGTTTTACCTAGTGAAATTGCTCGTTTCCAATTCTTGGGGCTTGAGGCCAGTTAAGTACCTAGTTAGGGAGAGCTTCAAATGCCTATTCAGCATGTACTTTTGATAGGTTCCTTAACAAAATTTTACAGTGTCATTTTATTAAGAAGCTGGTTTTTTTACACCTTCTGAAGGTTACCACAAAACGGGTTGCTGCGGGCAAGTGGGGATCCAATAATGGTCAAGCTTGTATAGCTGCTGATTATGTCATAACAACAAAGTCATTTGCTCCAAAACTGGTACTGTTGCATGTTACATTCTCTGTTGGAGCATGTTTACATTCTCTTTTGGGAAATGTACTTTGATGATATTATTATATGAAACTTGGTTTTGACTATTTTGCAGATAGAATCTTTTAAACGTACATTAACGTCATTTTATGGGAACAATCCTCTTGAGTCACGCGATTTGTCTCGCATAGTTAATCTCAACCATTTTGGACGCTTAACAAAGTTGTTAGATGATGAAAAGGCTTCTAGTAAGATTGTTCTTGGAGGCCAACGAGATGAAAAGAGCCTGTAAGTGTGAATTCTGTCCTATTAAATTTGTAAGTACAAAATGCAAATGGAAAATCATTTGCAATGTATTGAAGTTTGTTCTTTTTCACTGTAGAATGATTGCACCAACAATCTTGCTGGATGTTCCAGCAGATGCCTTGATGATGAATGAGGAGATATTTGGCCCCTTGCTTCCCATTATCACAGTGAGTAGCACTACTTTTATTTACAAAAGAAAGAATAGATACAACTTGTGGAAGATAAATAATCATCTATTTGAGCATATTCAAAAGCATGAAGTGATGTTTATTCATGCATAAAGCATACCCATCTCTTGTTTAGTGTGAGGTGGAGCCAAGAATCTAGACTAGTGTGGGCACAAATGCACCTAGATTTTACTTTTATATACAGGCATGTAGAGTAAAAACTCTAAATTATATAGAGGCACAAAAAATGCACCTAGAGTTAAAAAAACCAAATCAAAACCCTAACTCCTACAAACATCATAAATTATGTATTTATGCTAATTGATAAAAAAAACTTAACATTCTAACCAAAATCAAATCATTCAATATTCATGGATTCATGCCTAATGGTAATAAAAAAAACCAAAAACCAAAAAACCATAACTAAACATTTGTCATTCTAAAAAACCAAATCAAAACCCTAATTTCTACAAACATCATACATTATGCATTTATGCTAATTGATAAAAAACTATAATATTCTAACCAAAATCAAATCATGCAATATTCATGGACTCATGCCTAATGGTAATTAGAAAAAAAAATATACAGACAAACCCTAAAACCATAACTAAACATTTTTTCCATTCTAAGAAAACCAAAATCAATACCC
The DNA here is from genome assembly GCF_984573655.1 of Nuphar pumila. Taxonomy (NCBI): domain Eukaryota; kingdom Viridiplantae; phylum Streptophyta; class Magnoliopsida; order Nymphaeales; family Nymphaeaceae; genus Nuphar; species Nuphar pumila. Next base: position 21,147,927 of record NC_143249.1, on the reverse strand, counting down.
TAATTACTACAAACATCATAAATTATGCATTTTTTCTAATTGATAGAAAAAACTTAATAATCTAACCAAAATCAAATCATGCAATATTCATGAATTTATGCCTAATGATAATTACAAAAACACAGAAAAAACCTAAAACCATAACTAAATCAAAACCATAACATTTATGTTATTCTGGAAAAACCAAATCAAAACCTTAGCTTCTACAAACATCATAAATTATGCAGTAATGTTAACTGATAAAAAAATGCCTAATATTCTAACCAAAATCAAATCACATAATATTCATGGATTAATGCTTAATGGTAAATGGTAATTGAAAAAAACATACAAAAAAACCCCTAAAACCATAAACTAAACATTTAGTCATTCTAAAAAAACCATATCAAAACCCTAAATCCTAACAAACACCATTCATAGATATGCTAATTGAAAAAAAAAAACTAATTAAATATTTATGTTATTTGAAAAACCAAAATAAAAAGTTTAAATCCTAACAAAAATCAAATTTAGGGGTTGATAATCAAAATCAAACATTCATTAATTGAATCATGCTTAATGATAATTGAAAAAAATAGCAAAAAAAAACCATGAAACCCTAATTACATATTCATGTCATTTGGAAAAATCCAAATCAACAACCTAAATCCTAGAAAGAAAATCATAGACTTATGCCAATTAGAAAAAGATTAAAACCCCTAATATTCTAACCAAAATCAAGCATTTATATTTATGCCAAATGCTAATTGAAAAAAAAACACAAAAGGCCTAAAACCCTAATGAAAATTCCATGCTATTTCAAAAATAAATAAATAATATCCTAAACCCCTATATTCATTATGCTAATTAAAAGTAAAAAAACAAACAAAACCTTAAAACCCTAATTAAAATTTCGTGTTATTTCTAAAAAACTAAATAAAAAACCTAAACCCCTAAATACATTATGCTAATTGAAATTAAAAACAAACAAACCCCCTAAAATCAAAAGCCTATCTGGCATTTCAGAAAAAAAAATGAAAACAAGAAGACCGAGCCACCAGGGCCAAGGACGTGTGTTAGAGAGGTCGTCGGACGGTGGATGGCCGGACGCAGTCCATCAAAGTTGAGAGAGAGAGAGAGCTCAAGTCAATGGCGTGCTCACCGCTGTTGGTGTCGTCGGATGATGGATGGCCCATCGGAGTACAAAGAGGTGTCCAACATCAGGGGAGTTGGGAGAGAAGTCAGGGTCGAGGGGTGGAGTGGGACAATGGGACTCCCGTAAAAGAGGCTTGGGTCGGAGTGTGCCCACCCTGACCCGACCTTACACAGGTTTAGCAGTTCCCACCCTGACCCGAACCCCTATTGGGGAAATTTTCGGGCCAGGGTGGGCACCCTAATGTGGCTCCGCCCCGGTATGTATGTATGTATGCATTATTGTTACTACTGCATTATCTAGTAGACCCCAACAGATTTGTCAACCCTTTTTCGGATATTTTCTGCATCAATAGTAAGAAACATGTTTGGATTGTGTGGTGTGATGCATAAGCATGTTTTTCAAGAGCTTCAAAAACCAATGGTCAATAATGCACCAAATTTCATGATCAAAAGATCTGATTTTTACATCAAGATAACTCAATGCAAAACATATTGTGTAATAAATGAATTGTGCTGGAGACTTCTACTATGTCGGTTTGAGCAGATGAAACTCACACTTATGATTTTATGCTAGGTAGTATTGTACAATTATTTTATACAGTTTGCAAAAACAAGTTACATGATCAGTTTGTGTATGAAAAAGTCATGCTAGGGTTTGATATGCTTCCAGGAAAAAAGCGGACAAAGTTTCTGTCATAGTGTCTGAGAGTAAACCATAGGCCTATATTTCAAGTAACAAATTCACATTATGTACAATATCTTTGCACCCTATTACAGTTAGAATGGATTGTCCTCCAAAGGATGACTGAAAATTTCTTGTTGTTGCTTCATCATAAGAGAGATGCATGCACACATGCACAAATAGATGCACATGCATAAAGTTGTTCAACTAGCAAGCACAACTAATGCTTATGTTTGCACTTAAGTAAATGAAATCTTTTGAACAAAAAACCTCCACTTTACTCATACATCCAAGGATTGATTCACTCTTTCAGTGTTACAACATGCTTTATACATTTATTTTCAGTAGTTTTAGGCTTTGAAAACCATCCAAGGGATCAAGTTAGCACTCTTGATACCATGCAGAAGCTGCCTTAACTATGTCATCCTGAAAATCTTTCTGCTATCCATGAGCAGGTAGACAAAATTGAAGATAGCTTTGATATAATAAACTCACAACCAAAACCACTTGCTGCTTACCTCTTCACAAAGGATAAACAGCTCGAGAAGATGTTTGTGCAGCAAATCTCTGCAGGAGGCATGATTGTCAATGACACCATCATACATGTAGGCTTGCTTGCTCATATGCTTATTTACTAACATTTTGCAATTGAATTATGTTTCTGACCAACTGGTTTGATTGTTGTTTTTGTTGTTAATCAGGTCACAAATCCCTCATTACCTTTTGGTGGAGTTGGGGACAGTGGGATTGGAGCTTATCATGGTAAGTACTCATTTGATGCCTTTAGTCACAAGAAGCCAGTGTTGCATCGGAGCTTCATCGGGGATTTTTCTGCAAGGTATCCTCCTTACAATGCCAAAAAACTGAAGTTTTTGAGGTCTGTTTTCATGGGTGACATGATTGGTTTGGTTCTATCGCTTATCCAATGGAACCGCAAGGGCAATTGAAATACCTCCTGATTGGATGATCTATATATTTATATATCATCTTGGTGCTCACCTCCATTCATATTTGTATGACTCAATAGAAGTTTAGTTCCTTTAGATTTGTTATTTTATTCTTAATTCTTATTCAATTTCTTGCCTGGACACTTTCATTTGTAAGAAACTTTCATGGCTATGTTAATGGTGTTACGTAGAGTAGTGATAGACTAACCAAGAATAGACCTAAAGATCAAGTCTGTCGTTCGATCTATTGTGCCAAAGCAAGGGCGTTTTGCAAAGAGATTTTTTGGGGAAGCTGCTGCAGAGTTGGATATGGCAATCAACATTTTCCTAGATATGGCAATAGCCATTTTTCTAGTTTACCTGAAAATTTTGCTGTATGAACTAAAAATTCGTACTTCATCAGACAAATTTATTCCATTAGCACCAAGCAACAAAACCAACACCTTTCCACTTTCATTTGGACTCAGCTGGTTCTTTATTAGGGTGCATTGACTTTGAACGTATAGGAAGTGGTCTATTTCTTCGTGTTATATTGGTGTGGTTGAATAAGGCTCTGCTTGAGACATGTCTGTAAATCAGCAATCTATAGATTGCCATGTATCAGCCATGTATTGTTACTTTATCAAAAAAATAACAGTTAAATTAAAAGAGAAACAAATGGGTCTGGAAGAAAATAAAGAAGAAAGCAAATTCTCAAAAGAAGACGAGAAAAAGATCACTTCAGTAGAAGAGAATCGACGAGAGTTCATCAGTGTCAGTATTCCCCTTATTTGCTTATAGTTAACGTCTCTCTCTCTCTCTCTCTCTCTCTCTCTCTCTCTCTCTCTCTCTCTCTCTCTCTCTCTCTCTCTCTCTCTCATAGATCATGGTAGATGACAAAATTTATAATTAAGAAGTATGGGAAACCATTTCCATTAATGTGTTCCTAATATAATATTTTAAATGCATCTAGCTGGCAATCAAGGTGCAAGCTGTATTGGCTCAATCTGACCCTATAGATGTGTTCAGTGTACTTTGTTTGTGAGAAATTGCACCTTAGAAAGTGTTTTTTTTTTCAAGATCATGAAATTCTGGTACATTGTGGGCGGTTGATTCTTAAAACTCTTCAAAGACCTGGATGTAATCTAATGACACGACGGCATGCACTGACATAATTTTATGTTTTAATAAAATTTAATTATATTCTAATAAAACTGTTTTTAAATATTAAAATATCAAAAAGCTATTTTTTGGTTAAAAATTATAAAACCCTTTAGGTTTATCAGTACTACCACAAGCATACTTCACTGGATCCTTGTCATCTGAACTGTTTTCCTTAGTAGTTTGTGAATCAATGTCTACCAGTGGAATGATGTCCAGGAAAATCAATGCAGCATCTCCCCTTCTATCAGGCTCTGGGCATTGACAAACAGGGCAAATTTCCAACAAGCCTTCCTTCTCTGCACCTTCATAAGAAGCAGATGTGATCTGATCCTTTTTCAACTTCAGAAACTGAAGGTGTTTTATTATCCTGAACCCCACAATCACTGGACTGCACATGTTCTTCTTGAACACCCATTATGATATGATTATATTAACTTCACCTCTGAATTTATCTTATTCCAATGTAAACGTTTCAGCATCAACAGCAAAACACTATCCAAAGAAGGTAATTCTTGAACAGGCTAGAGTTGCTGTAACGCCACAGCAAGATCAGATTCGATGGGTAAAGCACAAAGAAGCAACTCAAGTCCTAAACAGTAAGGACTAAGGAAAAGTAGCTCCACCAAACAGGCTTGATGCACAAGGCGTTTCATTATAGCTGAGAAATCGACTGCTTATCAAACTGTCACTGCAACTAAAACTTCCGGTAGTGATCCAAACTAGACCAACGTGGGATAGCAACCACTCTGATATACGGCAAACCAGTACCAAAACTAGAATGAGGAGACACATTTACAAGATCTAGAAAGATTGATAAGCTTAAGATTTTGACATCCACTCCACGTCACCCCAACACACACACACACACACACACACACAATTCTTTCTAATATGATTCAAAAAACTTGAGTCACATCGGCCTTAGAAATCCAATTGAATTTCGAGACAAAGTTCAAATTCTCGCACAAAATTCATACAACCCCATAAAATCCAACTCAAGTAGAAAAAACAGCAATGATTATGTCTATCCCCACATGAAAAATATGAACAAAGACAGCACATTCTACGGTCCATCGGCCACCAAGAAAACATTAGAAACCTCTATTTTCTCCCACTACTCTCAGAAACAACCAAGAAAAAAGAAAACCAACGATTCAAAACTCATTGTTTCACATGCCAGAACAACAAATATTGACCACCAATACCGTCAAAAAACAATTTGGGGAACTACCCACATCAACAAAACGTGAAAATGAACGTTTTCACTCCAATCTTGTAAAGAACACACAAGGAAAAGATGCCCACCAATTGAAGCTCATTCTTTCGCATCCCAGAGAACACACATAATGACTCCCAACTTTCCAACAAGGCCAGAAAATAGCATGAACCTAGAAAACTTGACATCCCACATAAATGCCCCAACTTTCCATCAATTCAAAGAAAGAACATAAACCAAGAAAGAAGGGGAGAGTAAACCAACCTGTCAGTCATCCATGGTGCCAAAATTCAAGTGGTAAATAAATAAGCACAGAATCTATAGAAATTCAATTGGGTACACACATTAAAGGAAAAGGAAATAAGGTGCTCCATTGTACTTCTGAACATGAACATTGTTGGCATTTTGGCACGCAGAATTTTGTGTAAAGTCACGTCAAGAAGGCGAATATGCGTCACCTGTGTGAATATCAAGACTGACACGTTAACGACATCACCTTTGTTTTTCTTTATAACTTATTAGCCAAAACTATTTACTTTGCGTTAAGAGCAGACAACTAAGGATGGCATCCGTCTGAAAATTCTGTCCTCAATCTTGCCTTCATTCTAGCACGGGTTTTGATTTTAACTTTCATTCTGTTTTATGTTCTTCATTTTCGGCTCAAACAATTTCCCCCCGTCCACTGCCATCTCTAGATAACCATCATGCTAAATAGTCTCCGTTTGGATTGGATATCAGATTTCACATTACCTTTTCTCCATCTGAATATGAATCTGAACCCAACTTTGGTTAACTAATATTCAATTAATCGAATATGGTATTGATCACATCTGATCCGAATCTAAAAACAGCCGTGACAGACGTGATTGTGCTTAAAAAATCTCTATTGATTGAAAGCAGTATATTATTTATGAAATCACCTTATTATCTCAATTTTAAAAGTGCCAAACCTTTAGTTAGGTATGCTTTTTTATGTCAAATTAAAGCAAACATGTAAAAAAAACAGCTTGGACAGTGGCCCAAGACTATGTAGCCACTATGCCAAGTATTTGAACCGTCGATCTAGGGAAGCAACCACTATATCAACGGTGGGACCCATATGCCATGCAAAAGCAAGACCGACATGTGAGCCCATGTTCCTTTCCTTGGTAAAAAGGCTGATAACTTAGATCGTGCTTTGGTGTCAAGAGCTCGGACCTTGTCCAGGCCTGGTGGCATGGGTTCGAACCTATGTCGGACTTTGATCGAGGCATAGAAAGAGATCTGGGCATGGGTCCAAATGAACCTACCAAAAGCAAAACCATACCCGTGTGTTATAACAATAGTTTTTATAACTTTTTACATTAGAAAAATGTGAATGTTGGAGCTTAGGTTGAACCCAGGCCTGGTGTGAAATCTCATATATCATACCCGGCTTCATGTGCTAATTGAACCGTGTGGGTCTGACCCGAACATCTAATCAGACTTATTTTTTAATTACCACGCCCAGATCCTACCAGATCTAGTATTGGTGATACCAAACTCATTGACACCTCTAAGAACCACACTTGGGCACCAAGTCTAATAAGACCAAACCTAGTCAGACAAGCTAGACCTACTCAAGTTGTAAAAGCAAGTGAAAGTTCAATCGATTCTGGGACTTGTCTGATGTCTGATCACCCATGAGCCCTACGGCTTGTCATTCTAAATTAGGCCAATAGATTTGTAACTTGATCAAGCCTTAGGAGTTGCTGCACCTTAAGGGTACGTTTGATGGTGCATCCCCCACATTGCGCATGACAAAAATTATAAAAAAATAACATTAATTTCAATAAATGTTGGACGCGGCGGACACACAGAATGTCGTCCACCGCATCCATAATAATGTGGACTTTTTGTTTCACCCCCTATTACAAAAAGACAGGGAGGGGGGGGGGGGGGGGGGAACAAATGAAAAATAAAAATAGACAGAGGAGGGCCGACCTTCTCTCTCTCTTTTTAATTAGGGATTTTTAAATTTAATTTGATTAGAGCTTTTATTGTATTTGACTAGGGTTGTTTTTCTTTGATCTTCTTTCATTAGAGTTTTTTATATATAATTTTATAATTTATTTATGGTTTCTTTTTCTTGTAGTTAAGTCTTTTGATTTATTTTCTTGCATTTTAGGTTTTTATGATTTATTAATGGTTTTTGCATTTGTATATAAAAAATATAAATTCTTATTTTTCTCAAATTATCTAAAATTTAAACATTTTTTCGTACTTCAATCCAGTTTGAGATCTATATTTGGAGCTGCAATCTATAAAATTTTTTTATAAACTTTCATAATTAGATCTAATATGACATTGATTAAAGCATTATCGATTCTTATTTTTTTAAATTACCTAAATTTTAAACAAATTTTTTTTTTTTAGATCCAATCTTATATCTATATTCAAAGTTAAAATCCATAATAAGCATGTTAAAACACTCGAATGGTTGGGTGAGTCGGGTTATATGATCCAAAACGAAGTAATCTGACCCATTATTCATAATTTTATAAGTTATCCACACATCGTCATCAAACAACAGACATTTAGAACACAGCATTTGAATACAGTCCAAACAAACGTTGGACTTAAACTTGGAACAATTGTTGCAGAACGAATAGAAACCGTATTTTGTTCCATCTTTTTTTGTTCATTTCGTCCAATCCTTGACCAAGCCATCCAACATACCTTAAGGAATTTGTGTGTAACTTGAATGGTACTTTGACCAAGTGTCTTTCAGCAATGCCAATGAAAAGAAACTAAGGCGTGTTTGAATCCCTTGGATCTTTAGAGTAAGATTTGATATAAATGAAATTGTTGTAGCAGATTTGTAATTTCCTTGAACCACTGCCATAATTTCAGGGATCTAAAACCCTTAAATATTTGAATATGCTCGGGTGCAGGGCCCCCTGCGAACCCCACACCAGCTGAAATCCTCAGTATCTGAATCTAAGCCGTTTAAATGCACCCTTAGGGTTTTCTATAAAAAAAAATGCACCCTTAGGGTTTTAGCAAGGACCTGCTAGACTTAGTCATAATGGTTTCTTCTTTCTTTCTTTCTTTCTTTCTTTCTTTCTTTCTTTTTTTTTTGCTTAAAACCTACAAATAAGAGTACTAACATTGAGTGCTGTCTACGAGTCCAAGATGAACAAGGCTTGAGAATTGTCTGTTTCAAAGATAGTGCCCAACTTTACTACCTCTCACATGACCTTTCTTATGGACCTTGTTTTATTAGAAACAAAAATTTTCCCAGTGGTATCTACTTCTTTACCACATACATTTCCACAGGGACATATTTGCAACGGTGGAGAGTTGGGCCTCAGAAAGTTGATCCTCACATCCAACTTTTACCCAAGGTGAGGTTGATGGCCTTGTATCTCAAATCCAAGGATCTAAAGTGGCAAGGGCTTTCTGATGTGACACGTTATTTTTGTCCCTATGTCTAATGGACAATTCAAGAGAGGGACATGACATGGGACATGCCCATAACACATGCAAACCAATATTTTATGTTTTTTTAATAAATTTGTAATGTTTCTATATATATTTTCTGTAACAAATATATTTGGTTGCAATTTCAAATAGTAAAAATGAATCATGCATCCATAAAAAGCATGAATTTACATCTAGTTAATAGAAGAAAATAATTCAGTGGCAGAAAAATTATCTTTAATCCATAAGTAGTGATAATGAATTTACATCTAACTAGAAACCAACAATTCATCGGCAGAAAATGGTTTTTGCAAACACCCCACATTCAAAAACCCCACAACCATCCTTAAATCATAACAAAAGAGAAACATAACAAACCATGCATCCATAAACAAAATCAACCAACATTATGAATACTAACAAAATTCAATTGTAGAACACATATTCAAAGATTCAAGCAAACAACAACTAATATCAAACTACCCAAAATCAAAGATGAAGGCAGGCCAATCTAAGAACCCGAACCACAAATTTCAGAAAAAAAAAGATGGGTACAAAGAGAAACCCATAATCAACATCAACGGAACTAATACAATGGATGCAAAAATAGTTCCAACAACAAAACCAATCAGAGATATGAAAAACGTAGGCACCTAAAGGAATCATTCATGCAAAAAAACCAAATGGGTTTTAAAATGAAAAAGGTCATACCTCAGCACCCAAATGGGCAGAAGTAAAGAAAAACAACCACCGGTAAATCACAAGAATTTGTGATCACGAGACTACCATTTTCTTTCCCAAGTCATCCAAACAAGAAAAAATAATCATGAAAATGATGGTTCCAGTCAAAATTGTGATGTGGGTATACTCTAAACTCAATCATCAGAAAGTTGGATTTTCATGAAGAAAAGGGTTAAAAGAAAACAAATGTGGATAAATTCAAGCAAGAAGGAAGAAAAATGGGATGATGATGGAGACAACAAGATGGAAAGAAACCAAAGAAGAGAGAAATAGACGAAAAAGAATGAGCCAAACCCCATGATATGGGGATCAATGGAGAGCATGGAGATCTCGCAGAGGGTGATAGGGGGGACGCCTTCCTCGTCGTTGCAGAGGCGTCTTCTTGAGGTCGATGATCTTTTCCGTTCGCCTGCCCCTCGCATGGTAGACCTTGTCGTTTGTCTCCTCCCCTTTCCTCTCCTCTGTCCTCTTGGTGGACAGCTCAACGGTAGGGGAAATCGGGAAGTGGGTGTTGATGGGTGAAGGCGAAAAGGAGGAAGACGATGATGGTGGTGGTGATGAAGAGGAAGATGATGGTGTGAGGGTGAGAGAGGGGGATAGAGTAGTCTTTGACAGGAAAGACTCCTCACCCCTTGGAGGAGTCTTTCCTATCAAAATATTTCTCAGAGAAACATTTTCGCTCGTTTGAAAAGGTCAAAAACATTATACGATTTTTGGACCTCGGTTCACAATTCCTAGACATTTCTCGCTTCCCCTAAATAAAGAGGTTTAGCTACAACCTGTTAAGGGTGTAAAACCAATTTGTTAAGTGTAACCTTGATTTGTTACACAGTTTCCAAAGGAGATGCAAGAACCAATTTGTGAAATAGATGAGAAGAAAGTATTCCATGATATGCACCAACGGGGATCCGCAGTGGTTGGTAGGAGCTATCAGTACAGTCTCCTTGTAGTGGAACGTTGCAGGTTCAAAACCCAGTGGTACATTGAATAATAACTGTTTGTGTGGTCTGAATAATAACTGTTTGTGTGGTCTGCCTAACTCCAGCTTGCCTTTCAAAAAAAAATGTCCAATAATATGCCTCAGTGTGTGAAGCATAAAAGGCTAGAGGAGGTCATATTTGCTTGGATATATATACCTTTTATACCGTTTTCCTATCCTAAAAGTACCCCTCACACATGGCAGGCTTTTTGGGAGAACCGAAACTTTTCTTTTCCATAAAGAAAAGGAACAATTTCCTTAGCAAGAGAAGCACATTTTCAGTATTAGAGAAGCTTGACTATCACATTGGATCAAATGAGCCATCCCATTTTTCGAAACTGTGATTCTCCTAATCCTTTGAAATTATGTAGCTTGCTTTGAAGGAATGCTTCTTACAAAACATGCTATTGAAGCCCTGCAAGGCTTATATAGATATGGTTCGATAATATATTAAGTCCTCGATTTAATTAGAGCTGTTTGGCAAAAAAACGTTTTAGGATGTATATTTCCTTTTGAAATAACTCTCAAGTATTATGCAGAACAAGCATTCCTAAGCCAGGGACAGAGCCAGGAATTTAAGTTAGGGTGAGCACAAATGCACAGTGAAAAGGAAAAATAAATCCTAATAAACTATACTAACAGCATTTCAAAAAAACAATGATTCAAAAGCATAACTTTTACAAAAAAAAAAACTAATTCCTACAAATATCACAATTATATATTTCAAAACCCTTAATATTTAAACTAAAATCAAGCATTTATTATTTATTATTCATGGATTCATGTCTAATTACCATTGAAAAAAAATGTGAAACCATGAAAACATTTATGCCATTTTATAAAAAACCAAATCTAAACCTTAAATCCTAGCAAGCAACACTCATTTATAGACCATTTGATATAAAAAACTTAAATTTATAACTAAAAACAAGCATGTGGAATCATGTTTAATGTTGATTTAAAAAAATATATACCTAATTAAATATTCATCTCAATAAAAGACAAAATCAAAAACTAAAATGCTAATTAAAAAAATACAAAAAACCCTAAAACCTAATTAAATATTTATGCTACTAAAAAAAATCAAAAAACTATTTCCTAACAAACATTATATGTGTGTGTGCTAATTGAGAAAAAAAATACAAAACCCCTAAAAGTCTAGCTAAAATGAAGCATGTAAAATGCCTAATTAAATATTTGTCTCATTTAAAAACTAAAATAAAATACCTAAATGGTAATTAAAAAATAAAAGACCCTAAAACCTATTCAAATATTCATGTTATTTAAACAAATAAATCAAAAACCTAATCACTAACAAAAATCAATCATATATACAGGCTATGAGAAAAAAATGAAACCCCAAAAATTATAACTAAAATCATTGATTGAAAAAAATATAGAAATACCTAATTAAACATTCATTTCATTCTCTGACAAAAAAAAAACATTCATCTCATTGGAAAAACCATAATAAAATAGCCAAATGCTAATTAGACAAAAAAAATACACAAAAAACTAAAACCTAGAAAAAGAAGAAGAAGAAGAAGACTGAATATTATGCTGGAGAGGCCACCTGGTGGCAGACAGCCGGATGTAGGTGGTATGCCTGCCTCCCTAACCCCTGAGGAATCAGCAGAGAGAGAGAGAGGTGGGGTCAGGGTTGGGCAAGGGACACATCGTTTTTACAATGTGGGCATGATCCGGCCTCTCAAGCATATGGGGGGTCCCGGTGGACACTGCCCACCTTGACCAGATACCCCCTAATGGGGGATTTTCAGTTCACACATGCACACACAAAACACAAAAGAGAGAGAGAGAGAGAGAGAGAGAGAGAGAGAGATTTGAACATTTTCTATAAAATGAGCAATGGGTAAAGAGTAGTGCGCAGCTCTTAGCCAAACTTGTCTACTAATGTCCTAAACAAACATGCACTAGTTGAGTGCCTAGAAAGATAAAAAAAAAATGAAGGCATTCATGGGTTCAAATTGGCTGAATGAATCTCGCATTTATGAGATTCAGTTAGAGTGTGTCATACCCTCGAGTGTAGCAAATCTGTCTCTCTCTCTCTCTCTCTCTCTCTCTCTCTCTCTCTCTCTCTCTCTCTCAGACACACACACAAATCTTCTCCTTTCACGTGAGCCTAAAACAATCTTGTTTCCCATTTTCGTTCTCAAGAATTTTTTTTTTTGCTTCATTTCCCCCCTTAGAAACCTTGATCAGAGGGTCAGTTGAAAAGTGGTGTGCCAGCCCAATTTTCAGGCACAACTTTGCTATGATTCAGCATGATTCAAACCTTAATAGCGTCAACCCAACAACACGCATATATGGCAAGTCTCCCATTGGGTCCAAGCCTAATCCCTACAAGCATAACCATTTAGGTTCAAGAAGTTGCAAACAGTCGGCTGTACGTACAATTTAGTTGGGGAATCATACTTGTAAGTCGTATCACTCAATAATCTAATAGATGCATTTAGCATGATTCCTTTTCTAAAAATCACACCTTAATTCATGTTTTTCTAAGATAAAACCATGGTTTTTTAATTCATAAATATTCCTTATATATTGTGCACCATCAATTTTTTAACCTTTGGAAATCATACTTAATTTTGCAAGCATACGATCGAAAGCATGTGTCCTACCAAACAAACTATGTACATCACATCCATATGGTTACATTTTTTAAGAAAAATGAACACAATCGCCCATCATATATATATATATATATATATATATATATATATATATATATATATATATATATATATATATGGAAAATATAAGGTGGTTTTAATTATACCATGATGCTATACAGTCGTACATACTCTTTGTTTATATGGATCTACCCACCAAATGGCAGATCTAACCATGCAGATATATTTAGCCTTGTTCATTTACTATTTTAAAAAGTCAACAAAACCACGTGGCATTCATCCAAAATGCAAACAGACGGCCACGATGTCGGCATGAGCAAAAACGCTCATGTTCAGCATGACCTGATCTGCTTCCTGGGAGGAGAGGGAACATTAATATTCAATGGGGAGAGAGAGAGAGAGAGGTATAATGAATTAAATGATAATGTTTAATAGTAAAATAATGATAACAAGTGATATCGTATTCACTGAAAATGGCACTATTTTAATGCATTTTAAATAACTCTCACGCAGTTAACTCTCTATCTAAATTTTTTGAAAATTGTCATGTCCAAAACATAAATATCGCTATTAGATTGTGATATTTACATTTTATCAAATATATTATGATACTTTGCAAATATCGTTTTTTTGGCAATATTTTGAAAATATATCCCATATTTTCTATGCACACACTGGCATATATTTTTTTAAAGTTATATGTTTTATATTTGTTATTATTAATAACAAAACACGCTTTTATGTTAATTTTCTAATGTTTTGTATTATAAATCATATATTATTATTTATTTTTAATGAATTAAAATAAAAAATACTAGGACTGGTTCAAGTCACTGAGTTGACAGGTGGGTTGGTCGATCGGACAACGAGTTGGCTCTGAGAATGCCAACCATGATCTCGATTACAGTACAGTTGGGTAATCTAAAGCATGTTTCCAAGAAGCAATATTGCTGCTCTTGGCAAGTTGGATCATGAATCTTACTCATACCCACGAATTCCTATTATTTTTTAAGTGTGTTTTTAAAACTTGATAATATATCAAATATATGTATAATACATATAAATATATGTTTAATCCATGTACAAAACATATATAATGTACATTTTATGTATATAATATACAAGTATATATAAATATATAATAGTATGTACAATGACCTATACAAGTCAAACCAATCGAGCTTGTCATGTTGGTGCTCGCCTCATTTGCCTAAATAAACTAGCTAATATCTTGATTCACTGAGCTCAATTTTTAAGACAAGTCGAGTCAAGTCAAGCCAAATGATAAGTTGTTCATCTTGTTAATTTCCCAGCGCTAGAGTTTGTGCCCATCCTAGTTCAAATTCATAGCTCCTCCGTGAATAAAAGCCTCGTCATGTAATTATTCATTAAAATTTTCAAACAAATTGCTGAATTATTTAAGAAAGAGAAAAGTTTCTAACTTAAAGTAATAAAATAACAAGTTTGATGTAGCTTATAAATGCCTCAAGATTTAGATTAATGACTATAAATTTGCTATTATTGTTTACATATGCAATATTTAGTAGAGAACACTATTTTTTTGTTGGTAGATCTAACCTTATAGATGTGATCTACATAGTTTCTTTACTAGAAAACAGGTTCTATCACGTTTTTGCAACATGTAAGTTGATTTTTCAAGAGCTTCAAAAATCAACAGACCACAATGTATCAAAGTTTCATGATTAAAAAAAAAACAAATTTTTACATCAATTAAAATAAGATTATCGAAAGTGTGATCCTTAGCGAGCATACTTTGTTGAACACAACTATGAGGTTAGATTAAGTGGAAGAAACTTGCACATATAATTTTTCAACTAGACTCTACATACAGTAGACAGTAGCAAATATATATTTATTTTAGAATCCATCCCTGGATTATCTCGTTTTTCAAATTCGTCCTTTACATTTCGTTTTTTAGTTTTCACAATAGTCCTTGAAACTTGAAAGTAATCCTTTAGCTCACTTGACCTGAAGGATCTTTCAGGGATGGTCCAACAAAAGGTATATAAGTACAAATGCGAGTAATACTTATTTATACATGACCCATAAGTTAGGAACAATTATGGAAAAGAAAAAAAGAAAAGAAATCAACAACAATATATATGTGGCCTTTCCTAAATAAGTTGCTGTACTGCATGAATCGATTCAAACTTTAAAACTATGATCTGAGAGATCCAACAATTCTTAAATTTTATTCATCAAACAATTATTGGTACATGAATGCATATATCAATCAAAAGCACAAAATAATTGTTTCTAATTAAGTGCTAAAACACTAGTTATTGCCACTAATTTTTATTTGGATCCAGACAAGAACACCACATGTCCAGCCCATTGGCAGTACTGTCTACGATTTCTCACAAAATCCAACTTGACCATGGAAGATGTGGGAGAAAGACAAACTAGTGTTTGGTTGCACACGATAATCAGCATCCCAACTTGCACATGATGATAAAAAAATTCAAATTTAGTCCACAAAACCACTGATCATTCTATATTCTCAATTTTCAATGTTGATACATTATTGAGGGACCTAATCTTGTCCCTTATGGATATTTGTTGTTTTTAAAATAAATTTGAAAGGGCTCCCCTTAGAGCAACAAATCATTTACCAACTTTTTAGTGATGAAGGAAAACTGCCAATTTTATTGGGAAAATAGTGAAAGAAAAATGCATTTGATGCCCACAAGGGCTCTCTGCTCATCTGGTAGTAGGGATCACTTGTGAATGTCACCAACTTGACAGGACGTCACAAGTTCGAAACCCACCCACAGGTTGCATCCCTTGCCGCAAGGTCGAAGCTGGGTGTACTCCCCAGTGATCAGGGCTGGGACCTCAAAGGTTTTACCAATCAGAGGTCAGCCAATATGCGGTCGATTCGGAGAGAGCGGATCCATGTGGATTATCCAAAAAAAACATTTGACGAATTCATAAAAGGTTTGTGCCCACAATGCATGTTTATAATTTTATTAGTTTCCGAAGCACAGAATGTGCGAGAAAGTGCCAAAAAATTTTAGAAAGCGAACTACTCAATTTTTTTTGGCCCCCAATTTAGGAGAAGCACGCTTTCTATTTAAGAGAAGTGTGCTTCCCTCGCTTTTCTTTATTTTTTTATTTTTTTTCTTACTTTTTTTCTCTTTTTTTGCTTTCCCCTATCTTCTGGTTTGCTTTTTATGTCGCTTTCGGTTCACTTCCTAGGTTGTTTTCAAGACGATTCTTGATTCGCTTTTTAGTCATCCCACGCTTCCCGCTTCCGCTTCCCCTCCCACTTCCCAAAATAACAACTCTGGTTTTAACAACCATTAACTGGTCATAAGCTAAAGCAAAGTTCCCAAATTCAAACCTGAAGTGTCAAACCAATTATCATTAGGGTCGGGCCAATCCAGTTATAACTCAGTAGGCTTGCCGAGTTCAACTCAGTAAAGTTTTTCCCTACAGTGGAGACAGAGACTAGTTGAATACCGTGCCCAGTTCATGGCCCAGCTGAACACTCCCTTGTCACTTGTCAGACCTTATTATGTAGTTCAGATGCAAGCTTTACTGAATCTGACCTAATCTGATCCAGAATCGAATTCAAATTTGGATAGTAAAAGGTTAGTGCCGATCTAGATGCGATAAGCTTAAAATATCTAACCATATATACTTTTCCATATAATCAGATCGGATTTACATTCAGATCTAAAACTCTGTTTCAAAATCCAAATCTCATTCAATTGTCTTTACTCTGCCAAATCTGATGCCTTTACGAAATCTGGTTAAAGATATTCGGATTTACTTGGATATCCAAACCCTGACATATCACATTATCAAGGGGAAGATTCAGGAAATAATGAAGCCGTGATTGGTGCTATGACGTTGAAAATTTAAAAGGGGGTCGTTGCCAGTCATTAATATTTGTATTAGGGTT
The DNA here is from genome assembly GCF_984573655.1 of Nuphar pumila. NCBI lineage: Eukaryota > Viridiplantae > Streptophyta > Magnoliopsida > Nymphaeales > Nymphaeaceae > Nuphar > Nuphar pumila. The sequence continues at coordinate 21,131,065 of NC_143249.1, read as the reverse complement.
TTCTAATGATTGAAAGATCTCAAAAAAAACTAAAATAATTTACTCTTGCTTTTGCAGCAAGAATGCCGAGATCCAGTGGTATATCTTAAAGATTAAAAGAAACTGATGTTTGGTTGAATTTCATGTGATTTGAAGTCATATGATTTCAAATCACATATTCCACTGTGATTTGGAATCACATGAGATTCACTTAAAATGTGATTTCTTATTTGCATATGATATTCCAAATCACATGTTTGGTTATCCGTGAGATTCATTCTCATGGTCATTTGCATGACATTTCAAATCACATGTTTGGTTAGCTGTGCAAATGAGATTCCAAATCACATTTGAATGAAACCAAACATGCCTTGAAGAAAATGAAAAGTAGATAGAAAGCTAAAAACATATAAAACCGTGCTAAATTTGTGATAAATTCAAAATATCGTCAATAATTTTCAGACATCACATGCATAGTGACAAATGTTTTTTTCGGTAAAATCTTGTTTTTCAAAAACTCACAAGAAATTAAAAAAAAAATCATAAATCTTGCATTTTTTTCAGCAAAATCTGGGCAATAAAAAAATAAATTAAATATATATATATATATATATATATATATATTATAAGAAAACATTAATAAAAATAATTTAAAAATAAAAATACATGTTTTTTTCATGATAAATAGCCATTTAAAAGGTAAATATCGCATTTAAATCGAGGCATTTATGTTTTTTCATAAATCTAGCGATATTTTGAACAGAGAAATTGCCGTTTTAAACGCAATTTCTCACGAGATTTTCATAAATCTCGCGATATTTGTCACTATGATCACACGTCTTTAATTAATTTATTTATTTGTTTTTTTATAAAGAAAAAGAGTCCCGTCACAATCATCAGTTCCGCGTAGACACTCATCGGTGGGGTCTACCCCCGAAGACAGCTGAACAAGACGTGGACCTCAATCTATAGGATAGTTCAAATTGGGTTGGCCCAAGTGCTTTTCAGAAGCAAACAGCCCCAAATCAAAAAAATATTCGCTTGTAATCATCAAATTAGGGTTGGCTCTACTTTTTGTATGACCTGATTTCAACCTGTACCAGACCCTGTAGGATCAAGGTTTGGTAACAAAGAAATGGGTCCAATTAACTATTCGGGTCAGACCCGTGAGGCCTGGCTATTATATGGGATGGGTCTGGTTTATGAAACTATATACCAAATCTGGGTCCGACCTGAATTCCGATTAAGATCAGAAATTTCAATGTAAAAAAATATAAAAAAAAAAAACTATTTTACCAGGTACATACTGGATCTCATTTATATAATTCTTATTGGATCCAGGTATGATATTTCTTATGAAGGATCTGGTCCAATCGGAATCCAGACCCAATACCAGTACCTCTTAGTCAAATCTAAGACTAGATCCACTCATTTTAGCAAGGGTCCAACGCATTGACACCTTTATTTGCCACAACAGTGTGGGGCCAAATCCAATTAGGGCTCAATCATGTTGGATTCTAGGTCAAGAGTAAAAAGACAACCCCCTACTAAAGATACCACGGCTGGACCAACTACAGGTAAAAACTTAGCTAGACTGCCGACATGGGTCTGAACTGGATCAACCATATTATCCTACTGAGATATCATATATCCGAATCTAGGTCAGATTCCTAATAAATATGTTTGGATCTAGTTTTCATCTATGTCGTCAGGTTAGGCATAAATGAGGTGCAAGTCTAACCCAACCGGTTCTATAATTTTTCAAATAAAAAAAGAGCAGATTTTTTGCCATTTTTAGCAGATCTAAGTCTGGGATGAACTAGAACCATATTGGAGTTGAATTTGGATCCGGAACTGAACCCACTCTTCAAAAGTTGGGTACAATGTGAGGTAATTTATTAGCATATTCTGAACAAATTTACGGCTCCAAGAATGTTCATCGTTAACATAGAGACCGATGAAGAATCGATTGTCAGTTTATGGATAAATGCATCCTCAACATCAAACCAAATTTTAACATGTAATCGTATTTGGATTTAGACCAAGAAAAGCTCATACCAGACCCAAGGGTTTTGGCGTAGTGGGATGGAGCCTACACTGTTTGACGGCCACTCTAAGTTCAAATCCCATGAGCGTCACCCGGGGTCGAGAGGGCAGAGTTTTACGCCAACATGAACAGAGACCGTAAGTATGATAGACTGAACCAGCGCGGCTAGGTATATGTGCCTGCGGCTGTTTCTCTGAGTAATAAAAAGCTCACACCGTATCCAAAATTTGATCCTAATGTCATATATCATAGAAGCTTGCATGAGGGCGGCCCCCATGAAATGATTCCTCTATTACTTTCCACCTCCACGGAACCGCTTTGTGAGCCGGAGCCCTTAGACCACGCGTGCGCCCATCTCGACTCGCGCCCGATCACGTGCAGGGCTTGTCTTTTGTCACGTGACTGCGGACGCACCTCGATTAATAAACGAACGTCTTCCCCGCATCACGCACGCGGTTCGAAACCCTTCACCTCTCGAGAACATCGTGCGAGGTACCGAGACTCGGGCTTTGGCGCGGACCAGGACGAGCGGCGAGCCCATTCTTGGTTCGAGCTCCGCGCGTGTCTGTGACCAGTCTAAGACTTGACCCCACCCAGTCGACCGAGCCATTTGAGTGCAGCCACTCTAATGGTTTTACCGTCGACAACATTTCGTTTGTTGATTGACCTTAAGTGGGGCTAGGACTTGACCAAGTCACTCAGACCCCGACTCTGCACCATAGCTAGCCTTTTAGTCGTTCCAGTTTCTGACAGGAGAAGAGTCACAATGCCGTACCGAGGCAAAAAAAATGCGGGACACAGACATTCTAGATTATAGAATTCGGGTCGTGAAAGGAGGGTGCAGCGTGGGGCTAGGGTGGGACACCTTACACCTAGGTTCTCGGAATCCAGTGTTTCTCCCTTAGCAAGCGGAATGGTGAAATGACCAACATACCCTTAAGTCAATTTGAATGTTACGCTCTTAAGCCTTTTATACCGAACAAATTAATCATTTCGTTGCATTTGTATTTTTCACGTTTTCTGGTGGATATTTCCCGTGATTTTAACAATTTAAAAATATGCCATCGTACACCGAGGCGGCGAGACCATCTCTCTCTCTCTCTCTCTCTCTCTCTCTCTCGGGGTAGGAGAGAATGGCCAAGCTCAACGTTATAAAGGCGCAGGAGGAATCTGGCAAAAAGCGCCTGCTCGCAGCGATGAGGAAGAAGATCGTTCGTTTTCCGGTGACTGGAATCCTGTTTTCCGGCATCGCCCTCGTGGGTTTGCTCTTTGTGTTGGGGCTCCGATTCGAACGGTGGGGCGACTGGGGCGGTTTTGCGGCGGGGACAAGGGAGATTGAGGTGGTGGAGGGGATGAGGAAGGAGTGGGATGCGGTTTACGGGAGGTTGGCCGGGGACGAGGTGGTTTTCAGGTTAGGGTTCCGGCGTCCGTCCGAGACCTCGTGCTTCTTGTGGGTGGAGCGGTGCGCCACCCTCGCCTCACACCCCGCCATTATTTCGGTCGGTAAGCTGTCTTTTTTTTCTGTCAGTTTTTTATTTAATTACTTTTTTACCCTTAATCTTTGAGTCATGGACGGAAACGGGATTTCCGTACATGAGATGATGAGAATATGAGACTCTACGGCGACGGGCGAGAGCGAGAACTCGATGGCCATGTCAATGGTTTGGGTTCGGCTTGGATATGGATAATAACTCAATTAACCAGATTCGGATCTGGATCCTGAATTGATGGGGAGACCTTTTACCGGATCCAAATGCAGTTAGCTTCGTACTAACCTTTGGGTAAGGTTCGGTCTGAGGCAGATTGGATTACTAATGCCAATCTTACAATCATTTATTCGGTTATTACATGTATACGAACTGAATCCAGATGGGGAGATCCGACCCTGTTTAGTCGGGAAATAAAAAAAGGCATGAAGTTGGGTTTGAGGTTAGACCCTTATTTGGTTTATAAACACCCAAACCAGTTCACTTAATAATCGGACGTCATGGATCCAATCCCATTAGCATTTCGGGTCCATACTTGTTGGTTAAAGTCTGTTTTTTATTGGTTTGGATCCGGTTGTATAAAGTATATTACAAGTATCAACTCTTAGCAAGTGGGCTATACCGACCACATTTCTATAGTCAGATTTTCGGGTCTTATCAGACCCATTTCTGAATGGGGTCTAAAAGTAAGACCCAAACCCTGCCCAATCTCATTCGGGTTTGAGTATGGCTGAAAACTGTGGACTCATATGGGTTAACGGGTTCAGGTGTACATTGGGTCAGGTCTTTAGTAGACCCGTTTTGATTCGGGTCTGGGTATGGCTGAAAAATGTAGACCCATATAGATTAATGGGTTCAGGTATTAATATGAAGCGGGTTCGGGTACAGGTCGGTTCAGGTGTGACTTGAATCGAATCCGATGGGGCCTGGTTTTGGTGGTCGGGTCAGAACCACAAGATTTGAGTAGCATATGGACGTGGGTCTGGCTTATAATTTTCCTAACCTGGGTTTCAAGAAATTTTCAGAGTAAAATGTGCAATGAAAATAAAGAATTGAATCTTGCCCACACCCGGGACCTAAAGTTGGAATTGGTTCTGGACAGGTCGGATCCGTTGACATCCCCACGCTTGCTGCGCTACTTTTCTTATACAAATCTGCTGGGAACTATTTTCCAGAAGGAAAATTCTTTAGGGGCCATCTGATATCCCGGGAAAAATATTCATAATGTTTATCCAATATGCCTACCTTTCCTGGGCAATCAAACGGCCCAAAACTTTTTGCTGAGACATTTTTCATTGAAGAAAGTGTTGGGCTAACTGTGACACTTTTAGTCAAAGATATTGTAACGTACGCTTGTTGGAAGAAAAAAAAATCTCTGTTTTATTAGTTTTAGCTGAAAAATAAAATTGTAGGTCCCATGCACTTTTCCATTTTAAATTGGGAAAAGTTGTTAGACCCCATGATATGGGAATCTTTTTTCGGAGAAAGTTATTTAAAAAGACATTTTTTTAGAAATCAAAGTGTCAAGCGTTTGTGATGTGGCCGAGAAATTGGCAAAGTACATCCCCCCAACAGATGGGGGTGAGCCAAGAGTAGGGGTGGTAATCGTGTCGGGTTGGCGGGTTGGCGCGTCGACCCAATGGGTTGGTGGGTCAGCATACCTCAACCCGAACCCGACCCGTTTAATAAACGGGTAACCCGACACGACCCGCCAAGCCATTTAATAAATGGGTCGGGTAAACGGGTTCACGGGTCAGGTTGGCGGGTTCACCCACCCGCCTAACCCATTTATTAAACGGGTCAGCCGGGTTGGCGGGTTGGCATACCCCCAACCCGAACCCGACCTGTTTAATAAACGGGTTACGCGGGTCGACCCGTTTATTAAACGGGTTGGCTTTAGCCCAACCCGAACCCGCCTAAGAGGCGGGTTGGCGGGTCGGGTTGGCGGGTCGTGTCAGGTTTTGCCACCCCTAGCCAAGAGAGACCCATAGAGGTCTATCTAACGAATAACCACCAGCTTACAGGACGATGAGCCCGCCACCAACACACGTGGCGCTATTCTATTGGGGCCAAGTACTTCCGTAAATACTCGGCCTCGAGTATTAGATCTGCTATCTATGGTAAGTGATCACGTGATTACAAGAGTCATGTTGGCGAGACAAGTCCATGAATCCCCATCGCCAATGAATTGAAATCAGGTACAATCTGATTGTACACATTTTAAGTGTGCTGCTGCACCTAATCACCCCTCATCTGCCTATAGGCCCCACAGACAGGTTGTACCTCAAGTACGGGTGATTAAGTGCAGCAGCACTTGCACCCAAGGCTGGTAAACGAGCCGAACCGAACAGGGCATGTTCGGGCTCTGCTCGTTTACTAGTGGATTGAGCTCGTGGATTGGCTCGTGTTCGTGTTTAACCGAGCCAAGCTTGAGCTCGGCTTGTCCCTGAAGGCGACAAACACAAGCTGGCTCGTGTCAAAACATTTCATGTTATTTATACATAGTACATATATTTTTATATATTATACTTAAATATATATATATATATAGCTTTTTATAAATTACACTTAATAGTCCATATTTTATGTATATATTTTTCATTCATCCTTTTTATATATATTTTATGCATTCTCCCTTTTATATATTACAAAAAATATATATTATTCATAAAAAATATATATGTTTTATCTATACGAGCCGAGCAGAGCTGAATGCCTTGTGTTCTAGCTTGACTCGTTTAAGCTAAACGAGTTGCTTGTGGCTTGGCTCACCAACTATACCAATCAATCACAAATGAGTTCGTGATGAGCCCAAGTGAGACGAGCTGCTTGGTTCGTTTACCAGCCTTACTTGCACCTGATCCTTCCTCATTTGCCAGGTGGCATTTGTTCAGGATGGGGTTCAACTCGTGAAAAGATCAAGTGCAATATGATTGCACAAATATTTGTGCATTAAGCACCTGATCGCCCTCCATCTTAGGGACAGGCCCTTCAGTTGTGGAGCCCAAGGCCTGATGGAAGGAATCAGGTGCTTAATGGTTCGAAACTGTTGGAGTTATCACTTGCAGCAAGATGAAAGTTAAGGTATTGCCTGTGGATAGGAGGGACCTCAAGGGTTTTACCAATTGGTAATCAGTGATGGGGGTTTTCTCTTAGACTAGCCAAAAAAAGTGCATCCCAATGATAAAATATTCACATCTAATACTCTTAATCTTTCCTTCTCTTTTTCAGAGGCTAAATGGCACTTTGGGTCCAAACATCATCCTCTATGCCATCAAGTTCTTGAGCTCCAAGGACCCTTCTGATGTGGTCATCAACATGACCATAACTGCCAAGAACTGCCACCAGGTTGCTGATGTCATCATCGGAAATCTGGCCGAGATTTCCCGGCAACCCCACCATAATCAGACCTCTAACCTCACCACCACAATTATGAACTTCCCATATGAGTCCTCTCTCAGTGACAGGCTTGGACTCATCATCCATGGCAGCCAACCTTACCTTGTTCGGCAAGCTCATGACCAGAACTCGGTGATCCTCCGGTATGCCTCAGCTGCATGCCCGATTCGGATGCACGCAAAGCTTGACCCGTACCTGCCACCAGTACTGCAAGTTTCTGGTCAATCTCTCCGTGAATTGAACGATGTCCGAACCGGTCTTGCGGTCTCCGAGCTTCCTCTCAACTTCAAGCCAGCTCATGAGTTTAAGCTGCTTCCTTCAATCCCAAAGTTCAATATTACCTTATTTTCATGGAAGAGTAGGAACTTGAGCAATCCCATATTCGGGTGCACGGCGACTCAGATCCTTGATAGAGTCACCTTTGAGTTTCTAGTGTACCTAAGGGACTTGCATGTGTTCGAGCCCACGACTTTACAGTCGAGCCAAGATGAGACGGCTCTAGTAGCAATTACTGGATCTTTCAGGATCCAAAGGTTAGACCGGGGACCAAGCAGACTGAAGGAAATTGTGGAATTGAATGATCATGGGTTTGCTTATGTTCCTTCCGGAGTATGGCACTCCATAGCCGCTGCTTATGAAGGATTTGGCTCATTGGTTAGGATCAGGTGGAAGGGAAGGAAGATGACTAAAGACTACTACTTGGCGAATGGTGAACGACCGGTCAGGTTACAGAGTGGCCAAGCATACGATCCATGGAACGACGGTAATTGTGATGTCGTGGTGGTTGTGATCCAGGGAGAAGGGTTGCAAGTCTTGCCTCATGAGGGTGTGGTAGGGAAAGGCCAGGCTCTAGTTGTCTCTGCTAGGGAGCCATGCTTACTGTGGAACTCTAGTAGGGGGTTGGTGATGTTTGTGGCATTTCATGTTTGTGAGAGGGACAAGGACACACATAGGACTTTTAGTGGGGATTGGGATTTGGCTTCATATTTTAGTAGTGGGGGTAGGCTTATGAGAAGATAACGAAAACTGCAAGATGTGTAACTGTACAGCTTTAACTACAGGAAATTACACTGCAAACTAAAATTTCATGAGCATTCTTTTTCGCTTTTTTTTTTCTATTTCGGAAGCAGTTCCTCGGTTCCTGAAGCTACTGACTGTAGTTGGTCCTTTCAAACTATGGTCATCAGGGTCCAGGGCGTGCGTGTCCAGCATTGATTGGCTGGAAACTAGTAGAGTATGTACTTTATTTTCTTTTTCTCCCATACCAAAGCTTAGGGGTTAGGCGTAGTGGGATGGGGACCTAGGGGCAGTCTAGGTTCAAAAGGGAATTAAGGTCCCCTGCTTTTTACATTGGGTAGAGGTTAGTAATTCAACACACTATACCCGTGGGGAATCGAACTTGCAACGTCCCTGCACTTGGTGATGTGCACAAGCTGCACCTACCAGATGAGCAGAGCCCTTGTAGGAAGTAGTGCATGCACTTGCGAGCATTAGATCTATTATAGGGTTATCCAATACCATCTGGAATTGCCCACAAGGTCTCCGCTCATCTGGTAGGGGCGATTTGTGAATGTCACGAAGTTGACAAACCTTCACAAGTTTAAAACCCACAGGTGGCATCCCTTGCAGCAAGGTCGAAGATGGGTGTATTCCCCGGTGGGTAGGGGGACCTCAAGGGTTTTACCAACCAGAGGATAGCTAATGTGTGGTCAGTGATGGAGGGGGTAGGGGGGTTTCCCTTGCAATACAAGCTCTACCATTTCTAATAGGTTTTAATCATAATTCAAAAAAAGTACATTATTATATATTAATAAATAAATAATTATTGATTAAAAAATTGTCTGTGTGTGCGTTTGTTGTTTATGTGCTGTACATCAAATAGAATTCAGCTCAAAAACGTATTAGAATGGACCGTCCTTGGGATCGGCTTGTTAGATAGCAGTAACTTTCAAATGCCTGAGGCGCTCACCCAGGAAGTGGGTTGAGCTACTAGGCTCATTTCATCCATTGGCACACCAACTCTGGCCCTGCAAGTTGCATCAGCTACTTCCACAAACAAAACAAGGTTGAGAGTTCACCCCTTGGAACTCAGATGATACAGGCTGGTTCAGGTGGTTCAATGGAACCGACTCATACAGATATGATGAACAAATTGATCCCAAGCCTGCATTTGAATGCTGTTACTGAAACTCTCCTCAACTCAAGCACACAGAACAGAGTCATCTGCTATCATGGTGAACAAACCAAATATCTATGGCATATTCTTTATTACAACTGTACAGAACAAATGATGTTTAGGTTCTTTATCGTATAACTGCCGGATAGCAGAATATGAATTGATAACTGCCGGATAGCAGAACATGAATTGATCTTTAAATTATCTAAAATAGAAATAGAAAATGACTTACAACATACACTCCCTTAAGCATCGGATCTGAAATTCTCAGACTGCTTTTCATAATCAACTATAGCTTTCATGAGGGCAGATGCCTTCAACATGGTCTCCTCGTACTCATCTTCTGGTTTTGACAAAGCAACAATTGCCCCACCAGCTCCTATAGAAGCTTCATCGTTGTGGATAACAATGGTTCTGATCACAATGTTCAAATCAAATGTTTGGTTATAAGAGAAGAATCCAATACAGCCAGAATAAATTCCCCTGCTACTGTCCTCGAGAGAATCAAGGATCTCAACTGATCGCCGCTTTGGTGCACCAGTCATTGAACCTCCTGGAAAGGCAGCTCTAACACAAGCAACGGGTGATGTGTCCACCTTTTTTTTGCCCCTAATCGTACTCACCAGTGTGTGAACAGTTGCATATGTCTCCAGTTCCATGAGATGTGGCACATGCACTGAACCTGGTTCACATACTCGGCCCAGATCATTCCTCAGAAGGTCTACAATCATTAAGTTCTCTGCTTGGTCCTTTTCACTGTTAATAAACCATGAAACAAATAATAAAACTCCATATTTACAAAAACAAAACTTCTAAAACAGAAAGGTATCTATACACACGAAAAAAAAATGAAGACTATGAAGATACCGCCAAGGTATCATAGCAAGCATTTGCATGAAGCCATGAGCAAGGAGTTTCTTAACTAAAACAGATGTAGTCAAGGAAAGATACCTCAATTAAAATCAACATACTAAGGATATATATTGTATCATAAGTCTTCGATTAAAATCAAAGTATCAAGGATATATTCACTCGATCTGAATATACAACTAATAACACCTGAGGCAAAGTCGTTAAGCTATTGATGAACTGAATTGAAAAGCACTTCTTTTCACCTGTATTGTAGTTGCAATCTATTATGTTCATCTTCCTCTCTTGATGAACCACGGCCGATGGTGCCCTTAATTGGCTTTGCTTCTAAAACACCATCACGATCCAACCGTAAGAATCTTTCAGGGGAAGAACAACAAACGAGCAAATTTTCATCAGAAAAGTGGAGCCAGGCAGCATAAGGGGCTGGATTTTTTGTTCTCAAATATAAATATAGTCCAAGAGCATCTATGTTTTTGATCTTTTTTTTAATCTGCATCGTTAAGCACAACTCATAGCTTTCACCATCATTTATATACCTCATACATCTCGCCACATCTTTCAAATACTGACTTCTTGACTTTTCCATACTAAAGGCTTCTCTGTAATGCGTCGATGTCAAGGGAAGCAACTGCATCTTCTTGTCCTTAGTTGTCACTGCTTTTAGCCTAAGAAGTTTCAGTTCAATCTCATCCAACCATGATCTTTCACTTTGGACATGATGCAACCCTCCATTGGTATATGTGGAAGCATTATCGCATATAGATAGGATGTAGACATCATTATTGCTATGATCAACAACAATAAATTGATCAACAAAGAAGAAGCACGCATCTGGAGTTTCAGAAATATGAGACTTAGGGGTCATGCCACATTCCTCCATGATACCATATCTGTGTGAATGAGTCGATCAGACTTAATGGATCATAAACTATAAACTTTGCAAAAGAAATACCCAAAGTATGTCAGATTATGAGCATTTTCTTTTAGAATCAAAATTATTTCTTTGAAACTTGTGAACAAAAAAAGAAAGAAAAATATAAGAACTAAGTGAAAAGCTCACCCTAGGAAACCGACATATCCTCCAACAAAGTCAAAAGGCAATCCTTCAAACTCTTCCTTCTGACAGCGAAATGAGAGGAGTTCCTAATAAAACGTCATACGATAAACAATATGAATACATACAACAAAGTCTCAAAAGGACGTGCAGAAGATGATAATAGTATGTACAGTATAAAAATACATAAAGCATAAATATAATGTATAACGCACCAAAATTTTGAACTTATAAACTTTTAGAATAGCTTGAAAGAGGCTAGAAAATCCTTTGCTTTTCAGAGTTTCTGTTTTTGTGAATCAGCGAAAACGATTTTTGAGAAAAGAAAAAAAACAAGTCGACAACCTTGGGCGCATTAGCGTAAAACCTTCATTTTACAATAGATTGTATCTTCACAAATCATTTAGAAACTGATGCAGAGCAGGACCGGATCGGGTCTGTACCACGTGACCAAGGCATGGCCAGGGAACCCGATCCAAAGGGGATGGACGATCGAACCCAGGAGTTGGATCCGATCGCAGGTAAGGTGCATCGGCGCAGGGACGTGACCCTGCGTACCTACTCCAGACGATGAACAACCCAGAGCGTCATCGATCCAGCTCCAGAATGATGACGTCTCGGGTCCAAGATCGGACCCGAGACCCGGGTCCACTTGAAGCCTTTAAATAGGTCATTCTAGGGTTGCGTGCGACAGAGAACTTTTGAGAATTACCGCAGCCTTTCTTTTTGAGTTTTTTTTCTTGTTTTCAGCAGTTTTAGCTTGAATTCTTATTCTCTTCACTTTGTTGATTTATTTTCTCCGTTACTTTTTCATTCGATTGTTGATTCAAGTCTTCATTGAAATAAAAAGAAAACAAGCACCGTCATTTTCGGTGCTCATTCATCGTGTTTCTGCACATTGCACGATCATGGAAGTCGTGATCTCCATTTCCACACCCTAGTGCCCGTGAAAGTCGATCCCCTCGCTGCATCAGAAACCCTATGTATAAGAAGAAAATATCAAGTTTATACAAAATGGGATTTCCTGAAGAAACCTTTATACAAAATGCAAAACTCAAAATGTATCTAGGACGCGGAATATCGGCAAAAACAGTGGGATCTTAAAACCATCTTGCAATCGCATCATCGCCCGTTTCATAAACCTAATCATAACATGTACCCATAAGATAGGTCAGTTTCATGAAAAAACGGTAGGTACACAAGTTTGACAACATAGAACAATTCTAGCATATGTATTTAATTCATACATGATACACAATTCATCAGTAATATAAACAATTCTAGCATATGCAGTTAATTCACACATAATACGCAATTCAACAAGTGATGTGAGCAAGATAATTTTGTTTTGATATTAGTTGTCTTGCGGGTACGCACAGACGCGAAACGTAGAAACAACTGAGACTAATTCGGGGGTTTATTATATCATGTATTTTCGATACCCCGGATAGCTAGCTGAGTCCGCTCTTAAGGGGACGGTCGATGACCGAGAGAGGATTTTCCAAAGGCATATGTGGCAACGGATGCATCCAACTTCTGCAAAAGCCCATGGGATCTACGACGTAGTATAATCTATATTAGTCTTGTCCCCTAACTCCAATGACTGGGGACACCGAGTCATTTGCCCAAGGGGTGGTTGTTAACAACATGTCCAACGAAGTTTTAATATCAATCCATCATCTCCCTTGACGGAAACAAGAAGCGAATGGGTGCGTCAGGTTTTATTTAACTGACGACTCATTCTATATGCTTTAGTCTTTCAAACCAGCTCGAGCATCTTGCCTGTGAAGGCGATCATCACCATTATGTGATTTCAACAATGTGCTATTCGTACACTTCGAGATTTTCACAAACCTCTCATCCAATCATCGTAGTACTAACATGTGTTTGTCTAAAAGTACGGTTACGATAAAAGGGGCATTGGTTTCTCAATAGAAACCCCAACTCAATGTTTCATAAAAGAAACGATGCAACTATTTAGTTTAGTTTGACATGATTTGGTCTTTCCAACTATTTTTATAACATTATGCAATTTGCATGATACGAGATTCTCAGGAATCTCTCATCCAGTTATCGTAGTATCAACATGCTTTGCATGTCTCGCGATACTCCTTACGATAAAAGAGGTACGGGTTTCTCAGCAGAAACCCCGTTCAAACACATTTTCATGCCCCAACCGAGGATATCTGGGTCATATCGGATATAAAACTGAGTTTGTAAAACATTTCACCATAATGTGCCGGCTTGAAAAAACTTAGTTGCAATTTGGCAACCCCCAAGTGTGCAGAATTTGCTTTGCAAAAACTATGTATTTGGAAAGCTGGATTCTCGCAAGGAATCCCTTTTTCTTTAAAACTCTAGCGCCAATGCGCACACCCGTGTCTTTTGAAAAATAGCAAGTAGGAAACAAGTAGGTTTGGATACGCTCTTACACGTCCCACGAGGTTACGTTTATTTAAGAATAATACATATATAACAATGCAAGCTTGTACACATTGCAGCGTGACGGCAATGTATAAAGTAAGACTCGATGTACAAAACCGCACATCAAGCTAAATAATTGCGTAAGCATTGCATGAGGTATGAAACTGTACCTCAACTAAATAAATGTGTAACCAGTAGCCTGTGCACTAAAACATAACAGCAAAGTAAATGACATAAAGGAAAGAGGACAAGGATTACAAAACTACGTCCTTGAATTAAATGCGTAAGCAGTAGCCTGTGCACTAAAGTGCGGTGGCAAAGTAAATGACATAAAGGAAAGAGGACAATGATCGCAAAACTACGTCTTTGAATTAAGTGCATAAGCAATAGCCTGTGCACTAAAGCACGGCGGCAAAGTAAATGACATAAAGGAAAGAGGACAAGGATCGCAAAACTGTGTCCTTGAATTAAATGCGTAATGTATATATATATATATATATATATATATATATATATATATATATTGTTTAGTTCACAAGTTTTAAGATTTGTCCTTTATTATTCATTGTGCAACTTTTTCCTACCTCGAAGATTGTCGGAGTTGTTGACGTCTTCGGGCGTAGGTGATCAGTGTCTCGTGCCTCGGTGTGCGCATAGAGTCTGTTGCGTTGATGGGGTGTGCTAATGGGTTAGTCGTACTGCAAAAAAAAGTAAGAATCATATGTTGCATTTGGGTCACCAAGGGCGAAACTTGAAAAAGGGAGGGCAGGGTTGCACCCTTGCTCGTCATCCTCGAAAGAAAAAAGGAGGGCAGGGGTCGCGCCCCTACCCGACAACAGAAGAAAAAGAGAGGGGGCAGGGGTTGCGCCCCTGCCGGCCTGTCTGAAAGCGGGAGGGGGCAGGGGCGCAGCCCCTGCCCGCCAGCCTGAAAAAAATGAGGGAGGGCACGGGGCAGCGGTTGTGCCCCTGCCCACCGACAGAGAGGGAGGGCAGAGGCCGCGCCCCTGCCCACCGACCTGAAAAAGGAGACAGCAGGAGCATCGCCCCTGCCTGCCAGTCAGAAAACCCAAGTGACGGCAAGAGAGTATGCCCTCCTGCCGGCTGTCCTGAGAAAGAGAGCGAGAGAGGGAGGGAAGGGAGCGGTGCCCCTCCCCTGCGAAGCTGAGAGAGAGAGAGAGAGAGAGAGAGAGCAAGGAAGGGGGCGGCGCCCCCTCCCTTGCGAAACCAAGGAGACAGAGGGAGACAGAGAGAAGACGAAACTGCGAGGAGGTGTTGCCTGAAATGAAATGGGGATCTTCGAAACACGAGCTTTGATTAACAAGAGCAAGTGTCAAGAATGACACTAAAGCATAACCCTTAAAAAGGGTATAACTGGAAACAAAATAAAAATAAAAATGTATTCTTTATTGATATGAAAAACCAATTGCTTAAGAAGCATTGGAGTGAAATACAAGAGGGGCTGCACCCCTTTATATACACAGCTGAAAGAGGACTCAATAGAGCTGTTGGGCACAGTCCAACAGCTCTATTAAGAGTTGTTGGACTGTGTCAGTCCAACAGCTCTATTGCTAGTCAAGTCTGGACAGGACTTGACTAGCAACAGTCATTCTAGTTCAAACTGAACTAGATGACATAAAGACAAAAAATAAAAATAAAGGAAAAAAAATACAGAAAAGAAAGAAATTAAAAATGTATTTATATATATATATATATATATATATATAATAATATAATATTATTATATATACATATATGTACAGTTTTACATTTTAACACTCCCCCTCAAACTTACGGTACAATGAGTGAAAGTTTGTCTAAGAGAAAGTGAAATCGGGGAGCAGCGAGAGGCTTTGTAAAGAGGTCTGCTAACTGATATTCTGAAGTGACATATGGCAGATCAATTATCCCGTGTAGATATTCCTCTCTGACGTAGTGACAATCCATTTCGATGTGTTTGGTGCGTTCGTGGAATGTTCTGTTACTGGCAATGTAGATCGCACTTTTGTTGTCACAACACATTTGTGAAGCCTTTGTTGCTTCAACTCCCATGTCAGCAAGCAGTCGTCGGAGCCAAACTACTTCCATGGTCGTGGTTGCCATGGCTCTGTATTCAGCTTCGGTGGATGAGAGAGATACCTTCTGCTGCTTTTTACACCTCCACGAGATTAATGATTCCCCTAAAAAGACACAAAAGCCAGTGGTTGAGTGTCTGTTATTGGGATCACCTCCCCAATCAGCATCAGTATATGCAATTAAATCAAGAGAAGAAGAGGAAGATAAGAAAAGTCCTCGTGAAAGAGAGGACTTGATGTATCTGATAATACGCATGACTGCTCCCATATGAACAGAAGTAGGAGCATGTTGAAATTGACTTGCTGTATGAACAGCATGTGCTATATCTGGTCTGGTAATGGATAGATAGGAAAGTGCCCCGACAAGCTGTCTGTAAGGAGTAGGGTCTGCAAGAAGTTCTCCATCATCAATCTTCATTTTAACATTAACAACTTCTGGAGTGTCAACTTTCTTATCATCAGTAATACCAGACCTGAAAACAATATCAAAAGCAAATTTAGTCTGAGATAATAAATATCCTCTAGGAGAATAAGCAACTTCAATGCCTAAAAAATATCTCAACAAGCCCAAATCAGTCATTTCAAAATGAGATTTAAGAAGTGTTTTGATTGTTTCAACTCCCTGTTTATCGCTTCCGGTGATGATCATATCATCCACATAGAGAAGAAGCACAATGATCCCTGCATCAGAATTCTTAATAAACAAAGCAGTGTCAGTTAAACAGAATTGAAAACCAATATCAATCATAACACGACTAAACCTATCATACCAAGCTTTTGGTGCTTGTTTAAGTCCATAAAAAGCTTTTTCTAAGCGAAGGACTTTACCCTTAGGAATACTTAGACCAGGAGGGGGTTCCATATATACTTCTTCAACTAGCTTTCAATTTAAAAAAACATTTTTGACATCCATTTGAAAAATAGACCATTTTTTGATAGAAGCTAAGGCAATTAAGGTTCGGACAGTAGTCATACGAGCCACCGGAGCAAAGGTTTCTTCATAATCAATCCCATATTCTTGGGCATAACCTTTGGCTACTAAACGGGCTTTATATCTTTCAAGAGTACCATCACTCTTGGTTTTAATTTTATAAACCCATCGACATCCTATAGTTTTCTTCCCTGGAGGAAGATCTTGAATATTCCATGTAGAAGCCTTTTCAAGTGCATCTAATTCAACTTTCATGGCTTCTATCCATTTGATATCATTTTTTGCTTGAAAATATGTGGATGGTTCTTCATATGAGTGAATTAATGCAATAACTGCCCTATATGTGGGTGAGAAAGACTCGTATGATACAAACTTTTCTGGAGGCCTCGAGATTCGGGATGATTGTCTAGTTGGAATGTTAGAATATTTCTCAAGTGCACATGGAGTATTAGACTCTTGTCGCCTGGAATATTGAATACTAGTATCTCTATGAACTTCTTCATTTTCAACATTAAGATCAATAATTCTTGGGTCATCATCAAAGTTACAATCAAGGTCATATTCATCAGATGTTGATGTTAGATCTAGCAAAAAGGAGTACTCAGTGACGTCTTTTAATTTTCTAAAATCAAAGAAGCTCTCCTTTTCAAGAAAGGAAACATTTCTAGACACATATAGTTTATTATTTTTGAAGTCAAAACATCTATAACCTTTCTGGTTTTCAGCATATCCTAAAAAGGCACAGGGAATCGCACGAGGGGAAAGTTTATCATTTTTGTCAGTAAATATGAAACATTTGCACCCAAATATTCTTAATCTAGAGTAGTCTGGAGAAATGTTCATAAGTTTTTCAATGGGAGTGATATTTTGTAACGAAGAAGATGGCATCCTATTAATGAGATAGGTGGCAGTTAAGGCAGCTTCTGCCCAAAAGTCTTTAGGGACTTGATTTGCTATTAATAAAGTTCTAGTGGTTTCTATAATATGGCGATGTTTTCGTTCTGCCAGTCCATTTTGTTGAGGTGTATAAGGACAAGATCTTTGATGTGTGATGCCATGCAATTTAAGATAATTTTGAAAATCTGTGGATAAAAACTCTCCCCCTGAATCTGTGCGAAAAATAGTAATATCATTTTGAAATTTGTTTTTAACCATATTATGAAAAGTTTGAAAGTATGAAAATACTTCAGACTTATGTTTGAGAAAGTACATCCACGTATGTCGGGAGAAATCATCGACAAAAATAACATAGTAAACAAATCCTCCTTTAGAAATTACTGGTGCAGGACCCCAAACATCCGAGTGTATTAATTCAAGTGGTCTTGAAGAGAAAAAGGTTCTGTTCTGAAATGGTAATCTTTTCATTTTGCCGAGAATACAATCTTTACAATCAAATGATTCAGAGTTACAAAATTTCCCTAGATTTGGAAAATGTTGGATTTTGGCTATATGTGGGTGACCAAGTCTCTTATGCCACAGTTCCAACTCTATTTTTTGAATATTATAACAAAAAGCTTTCTTCGGCATTTCCAAAAAATCCATGTAATAGAGTCCTCCTTCTCTATGGCCTTCCCCAATCAGCTTGCCTGACTGGCGATCCTGTACCCAACAACCATGAGAAGAAAAAGAAATATTACACCCATAATCAGAAATTTGAGATACAGATAAAAGATTTAAATTTAATTTGGGAACATGTCTAATTTCTGAAATAAAAAAATTTTTGTTTTATAAATTTTTTCAAAATCTCCTATTCCTTCTATTTCAAGAGAAGTCCCATCAGCAGTAAAGACCTTTGACACACTTGTTTTATTTTTAACACATTTGGATAGACTTTGATTATTTGGGGTCATATGAAAAGATGCACCAGAGTCAAGAAGCCAAGAAATTTTACCTAAATCAGAAAAAGATGAGGCTGCTGCGCCGGTTGAAGCTTCAGATGAGGAAGAGGCACCTTTAATGAGAGGTTGAAGGATCTCCATTAGTTGGACCAGGGAAACTGGTGCATCCTGATCTTTAGGCTCCGATCCAGCAATTGCAGCTCTTTTTTCTCTCAGCTCCTTAAGTTTAGGACATTGTGGCCTCTAGTGTCCCGGTTCATGACAGTGATGACAAATAACTTTCTTCTTATCATAGTCACCATTTTGTCGGTTAAAGTGAGGAGGCCTATATGATCGAACATGATTCCCTGGTCTAGACACGGCTAAAACGGAATCATCTTCAATTTTTAAAGAACCTTTCCGGAGACGATTTTCTTCCATTGTTAACTCTTCAATAGTTTCAACAATAGAAGGAATTTTTTCCCGGTGAAGTAGGGCCGATTTAGTGGTTTCAAATTCCGGCCTTAATCCAGTGATAAACTGGTAAAAATGTTCAACATCGAGTTGTTTCTGACGAAGCTCGATGTCTTCGGCACAATGTCACTTTGGTTCTAAAAGGGAAAGTTCTTCCCAAAGTTCGGACAACCCATTGTAATATTCACGAATAGTTTTGTCTCCTTGTGTCATCATTCGAACTTTTTCTTGGAGGTTGCACACGTGTGCAATATCTTTAAGGGAATACATATTCTTAAGGTATTCCCATGCCTTATCGGCATGATCAAATTTGGCAAGACTTGAGCATTTTTTAATGTCAACGCTATTGATAAGCCATGACATTATCTTCGCATGAGATATTCTCCATTCTTTCCATTTCTTCTCGTATGAGGCAATAGCCTTGATTTTCTCTTCTTCCGATAGAGGGACGTCTTTATCTCCCTCCTTTTTAGTAAGAGATAGCTTAGGTTCCGAATCGGAACCATCCACAATCCCCCATAAGCCTTTTCCCCATATATGGTGCTTCATGATTGAAGCCCATGTTACATAGTTCGTATCGCTTAGTTTCATAGGCATGATGGTGACTTTATCATTGTCATCCATCGATTACAAGGAGAGAAAGAATAGGGATAGAAGAGAAACAAGAAGGAAAATGAGAAAGAAAGAAAAAAAAAAACAATACAACAAGATGTGAAATCTTCTCCAATGAAGTGATAAAACACTTCTCTTCAAGTGGCGAACACTTTTGCAAACGGGCACCGAAACCGAGGCAGCTTTTCCTCAAGATTTAGTACTTCCGCGGCTCTGATACCATGAAATGAAATGGGGATCTTCGAAACACGAGCTTTGATTAACAAGAGCAAGTGTCAAGAATGACACTAAAGCATAACCCTTAAAAAGGGTATAACTGGAAACAAAATAAAAATAAAAATGTATTCTTTATTGATATGAAAAACCAATTGCTTAAGAAGCATTGGAGTGAAATACAAGAGGGGCTGCACCCCTTTATATACACAGCTGAAAGAGGACTCAATAGAGCTGTTGGGCACAGTCCAACAGCTCTATTTAGAGCTGTTGGAATGTGTCAGTCCAACAGCTCTATTAAGAGCTGTTGGAATGTGTCAGTCCAATAGCTCTATTGCTAGTCAAGTCTGGACAGGACTTGACTAGCAACAGTCATTCTAGTTCAAACTGAACTAGATGACATAAAGACAAAAAATAAAAATAAAGGAAAAAAAATACAGAAAAGAAAGAAATTAAAAATGTATTTATATATATATATAATAATATAATATTATTATATATACATATATGTACAGTTTTACATTTTAACATTGCCCCTCCCTGTAAACCGAGGTGACAGAGGGCAAGGAGGGGGCGGCGCCCCTCCCCTGCGATACTGAGGAGAAAAGAGGGAGACAAGATAAGCGAAGAGAGAGGGGAGCTCACCTGAAAAGAGGTCGGCTGGGGGGTTGCCGGCATCGGGTGGCCAGAAAAAGGGAGAGAGAAGAGGGGAGCCGGAGAGGAAGACGCAGGGTGAGAGAAGAGAGTGGGGGGTTTCCCTTTTTGCGTAAAAGGGAAACCCCCTGGTGCTTATTTATAAGCACGGGAGGGGGAAAAGACTCGGGTCTGGATATGAGTCGGATCCGGATCCAACCCGGGTCCAGTTTTTTTTTTCTCTTTGAAAAACCGGGGTTTACATAATGTATAATCACTACTGACAGCACGACAGCTACCTAAATGGAGAACAAATCAACTATATAAAATAATTTACTTGTTTATTTCAGGACATCAAGAGACAAGCTGCATTCAATTTGAGACCCAATATCCAATAACACTTTCATAGCATGCCTAACCATAAGAAACACAAAATTTATTCAGTGATGGAAATCATTTCTAATGCATTGATAGAGCCAAATTAGATTTTCTTAACGGACATGATAATAAGTAAATTGATATCCATGTATGGGAAAAGCAAATTTCCGCATTAAAAATATATCAGTTCAAAAGGTATAAAATGAATTTGGACTGCACAAAAACAAAAAGATACTGTATGCTCAAGAAATTTTAGTTAGAAAAAACTAGATGTAATGCAAGGCAACTATGCCCTCTTGACATACAAGGCCATGTATGAATAGCATGATTTACTTGATCCAGTTCGTAGATTCAAAGAAGCAAGAATAATAATATAGAAAGACTTGCACCATCAATCACCACTACAGTATAGTCAAAGTACCTACGTGCACCCATATGTGAAAACAACTTTAATCAAGCCATATGCAAAAAAAAAAAACCTTTTCAAGAAAATCAAGGAAACCATTCTCTAAAAATGTGCTTCCACTTATGCCACGAGCATCTTCAAATGAAAGGTATCCACCACCTTGAGCAGTTGTATCACTGAAAAAGTCAGTCCAAATCTTGAGGAATTATACCAGCAGTTTTGGAGAGAAATAAAACACTAATTCAATGTTAAAATAAAAATAATATGCTGCCAGAAACATACTCCTTATTTGATACACGAAATGTGAACCGTTTCCACAGTTGACCACCAACTCCACCCATAAATGAGAAGCGTGCCCTTCTCTATACAGATGCCAAAGAAAGAGAGAGAGAGAGGGAGAGAGAGAGAGAGATGTAACTGTTAGAATATAGGTAGTTGTATATGTTCTTATATATATATATATATATATAGTTCAGGGGTATTTTGGTCTTTTGACCATTGTATAGGTGTCACCTCTTCTTAGGGAGTCATTTTTTTGTGTACTTTGTTGTATTGTCAAGGGCATTCTTGTCCTTGACAATTACAACAGCTATATAGCTGTTGGGAGCTCCCAACAGCTAGATTTCTAGCCATTAGGGAGCCTCCCAACAACTATATCTTGGAGCTCCTTACTTCCCCTTGTGTATAAATATGGGTTTTTGACCCCCTTGTATTCTAATACATTTTGTATGCATTTTCAAGTGAATAAACATATTTTTAAATTGTTGTGTGTGTTCTTCTAAGCCCCTAAGTGGCTTTTGTGCTTTTCCTTCTTTGTGGGATTTGTATTGGCCTCTTTTATCGTGGTAGAAGCAAGCTCGTGTGGACGTGAGATCGTGGATCGTATGACGTAGACTCGTGGTGCCCAAAAGAATTCTGCCCTCATTCTCTTCTTATTCATCTCTATTTCTCTATCTTTCTCGCTCTTTCTCTTCTTGTACCTATGAAGGATGAACGAGAAGTGGTCACCACCATACCCGTGAAGCTCAATGACTCAAACTATGTGATGTGGGCATCCATAGTGAAACACAAGATTTGGAAAAAGGGCCTATGGAGTTTGGTGGATGGATCCGAGAATAAACCAAAGCTCGTACTCACCAAGAATGAAAACGGCAAAGAAATTACACTTCAAGGAGATGAGATGAATAAAGTCATTGCCGGCTATAAAAAGAGATGAAAGGAATGGAAGATGTGTCATTCCAAAATCATGGGATGACTCATTAATAGTATTGAAATAAAGAAATATTTTAGCTTAGCAAAGTTTGAATTTGTTAGTAACGCTTAGAAATATCTTCAAGATATGTATTTTTTAAGAGATGTAGCCCATATATGTAATATCCAAAAGAAAGAAAGATTCATGAGCCAAGAAGATATGAGCATAAGAGAATATTACAATGCTCTTTCTCTCTTTGAGATGAATTGGTTTTCTTTGAGCCTAAGCGGCATTGCCCACTTGACATTGAACTCCGATAAAAAAATCAACTAAGAGAATTTTTACCATTTCATAAATGGGCTTAGGCCTAAATTTAAAGGAACTAAATCGGCCTTTCTTTATAGAAGAGGTGTTCCTTCCATAATAAAAACTTTAGAAGAACTAACTATGGAAGAAAATAGATTAAAGAAAACCACCTCTATCAAATAAGAAGAATTGGTGCTTGTTATGTCAAGCCCGGGAATCATACAAAAACATATAGGCCTCCTCACTTTGGAAAAGGCCAAAATGACTATGGAAAGAATTCGAGTGAGTATAGGAAGAGCTCAAATGACTATGAAAGAAATTTTAGTGACTATGAATACAAGAGAAGTGGTATGATAATATGTCACTTTTGTAAAGAACCGGGCCACATCAAGTCATTTTTCTAAAAAAGGAGAAATGAAAAGAAGGTAAGCCTCTATGAAAGCATCAAGCAAAAAGAGCGGCGTAGATGAAGGTTCCAAAAACATCTCCTTTGCTCAACTTATGGAAATCCTCCAACCACTAATCAAAGGTCAATCTTTCTCTTTCTCCGGTGCAGCCGTATTAACATGCATAGACCTCGGTAAGAACTCTTGGATTCTTGATTCTGGTGCCTCTTTCCATATGACTTCAAATGAGCTCATACTATACAAATGTTTAATTAACTCAAATGATTTTTATGTTTCAACCACCGATGAAACATCTTTAAAAATCAAAAGTTTAAGTATTTTTTAAAATTCTTCTAAAAACAATAAAAAAAATTATGTTTCAAACATTAGAGTAGTACCCAAACTTAACTTAAATATCTTATCGCTTTCTCAAATTACCGACTATGGGTGTGAGGTTACCTTTTCATCTAATGATTGTTTAGTATAGGATCTCCAATCCAAGAAGCTGATTGGGCGAGAGGCCATAGAAGAAGAGACATCTACTACATGGACAACTTGGAACTATCAAATCAAAAAAATTGTAGTTTTGTTGAAAAGAAAAGTATTGAATATTGGCATAAGAGATTAGGACATCCAAATATGTCGAAAATGTATTTTTTTCTTTTCTTGAAAATTGTAATGAAAAAGATTTGACTTGTGAAGATTGCATACTTGAAAAAATAAAATCTCTACCATATGGGGTACTCAAGCATGCTTAGATAAGCTCATATCATCTTTTCTTTCATTTTTCTGTTTTTTTTAACTTCTAGTGAAACCATATGGGGGCCAAGATTCAAACCTATCAAGCCCTTATTGAGCCTATGGCGAAGCTCAAACTCCACTTGTATGATTCACAGCTTGTATAGCTAAATGATCCCAGGCTTAGGCTTGGTGCAAGCTCAACCCAATCTCTTACTGAGCTGAACTCAAGCTTCTCATGAAAAACTCAGCCCAGTGTGCACCCCGAATATTTCCCATCTACATGGTATGCAATTTTTAATAAGTCTCTCCACAACACTTCTTAAACTTCAAATTTCGCTTGATGCTTCCCACACACTTCATGTTCACTCCATTGTGGGCTTCCTTATACGCTGTTTGCTAATGATCTTTTCTCTTTGGAAAAACCAAATTTCCCACCTTTTTTGCTAGCTTCCTTCACCAGCAACTATGATCTAAAGTTTGGTAATCAAGGGCACACAAATGCACAAGTTCTGGAACTTCAGAAAGTTTAGAGTTCTGATTATTTAAATGGTACTAGGTTATAGTAATACTTTTCATTCATTATGAGGAAGAAGTGTTATTTAAAGAGAAAAAAGAAGGAAAATTATTCTTATTAACATAAGAAAGTTCTTTCTCACATTTGTAGTTAATATAAATGCAAGCTTTATTGCATCCTTGAAGTTCAGCAACTATGTTTCTCTAGCCTCTCAATCAAAAAGATACCACAGCACAGCATGTTAGACAGAATTTTTGTGATGGCATTTTGTTTTACCTGATCTGCAAATGCACTGTCCAACCAAAAGGTGTCTTTAGCCTTCTGATCGCCGAACAGTTCACAGAATATCTTCTCTGATCCACCAACTTGATTAGAAAAGTTGTCCAACTTTTTCCATTGCAACTTAAGATTTTTAAGTGCATTCAATACCCTTTCATGCATATCTGGAGATTTTCTGATATATCCATTCTGAACTGGAAACTTTCCTCTTAGCAGTGCTCTATCAATGGAACAAGCATGAGATACCTACAAGTAACTGAGAGCAAGTGAGCAACAAATCAATGTTTATTTTTCTATTTTTGGATAAAAAAGGAAGACCATTATTGTATGAGAAACAAAGCAAAGTGATGATTAGGAAATATGCACACTTCCATAAAATCTCTCATCACAAAATCTAGCTCAATAAGAATAGACATGGAAATGGAAAGCAGTAATGAAAACAACTCAAAGTTGCCACACACGCAAACCTTTCTTTGATCTAACAAGGATGAATCAGACCAATAGTCCAACGTGATGTTACGAAAGTTTTCAAGTATTTGCCTCCCATAACAAGTTGCAACGCTCTCGGGATGAAACTGGAAGAGGATAGTGACAAGATAAGCTGGAAGGAGACCATAAAATGAACATATTATTCAAATGTATTGAAAAGTTACCTGTACACCATAGTGAGGCCTGGTTGAGTGCATAACACTCATGAGGACTCTGCTGCCATCCATTCCCCTAGTACTTTTGAGGCACTGGCTGAATCCATTATCTCCATGACCAGTTGCAATATCATCAAGGAAATGTTCATCAGACCAATTCTCTGAGATGGAAGATGCCATTCTAGATCCCTCAGTTTCAAGATATGAATAGGTACGTGTAGAAGATGTCCATGCAATTGGTATAAGTTCCACTGGGAGGGAATCTGAATCTATGACAAGTGAATGATACCGCACAACCTGTAAACCAGCAACTGATAGCATTAATATGAGCTAATATATAGGATTCCTAAGGAATTCAGAAGAATGGCTAATTTGATATTTGAGACAATAACTATAGCATGAAAATAGCATTCAATACATGGACTTGATCATCTACCTGCAATTATGCACTGAGTTTGTCGTGCACTAACAGTGCCAATAGATTTGAGGATTGTATCTCATATTTTTACCTGGTAGTGAAAACACAAATACTATGTCCCCAACTATCCTCTTTGTTAACAACTGTCATTTGAGTCTTCCATATAAAAAGTCATAACAGTTATCAACTTTCCATTTTCTTCTCCATCAAATCAGACACCCCACTTAGCATGCATATCTGTTGACACAACAAGCTAGAGGAAGAAGATGGAGCATGGGTATAGGGGTCACTTAGTGAGGCTAGAGCTAAGTCACACGGACTCGGCTAGGGAGGCGACGCACCCGCGTCGACACGCCCCGACACAGGTGCGAACGCGGGTGCGGCTTCAGACACGGGCCGGACTCTGTCAACAATGAGTCGGACTCGGTCAACGAATCGAGGCCAAGTCCATCCTTGTTTTGGACTCGATCAACATTGACCGAGTCCAAAAATGTCCATTTCAAAATATGTTTTGGATCTGGGTCGGGTCTGGAAACTTCATCCAGAAACCTAAAAGGGGTTTACGACAGGAGAAGAGGATTACCCTGTCGATTTTGCCTCCCCCCATCCCCTGCAGCTTCCTCCTACACTCACGTCGGCGATCCAGACTCCGACGACGGTAGCCGCAGGCAACACCAGCCACCGTCTCCCCCTTTCCTCCGTCAACAGGTATGCCCCCTATTCCCACTCTCTCCTCTTCGTTCAGCAGGAGGCTCCCCCTTCCTCCTTATTTTTCGGCAGGTGGCGGAGCCCCTTGCCTCCGCCCCCTGCCGGAAAAAAAGAATGAGGCAGGTTATATTTTGGTAAGTTTGTGTTGTTAAAATTTGCTTTTTTATTTTTGCTTTAAAATTAACAATCTTTATGTGTTAATTTCTTGTTATATATATATAATTATATATATTTAAAATATATATATTTTTAATATATATATATAGCCGAGTCCCCATGTCCAAATTTTTTGAAATTGCGCCGCACCCGTGTCGCACCCGCACCTGCACCCATGTGACATAGGGCTAGAGAAAACAAATGCAAGGCAAAAGAAAAAGCAAGAGGATAAGGCAAAGCAGGTTGTCCTTTGATTGGGAACCTTCTCTTTATGCTAGCTTAGAAAAGTAGAAAAGATGGTGAAATTTGGTTAGGTTCAGCATAAGGCAACAGATTAAGAGATGTTGGTGCACGTCTAATTATTTGAGAAGCCTATTTTAGACCAACCTCCTCTCACAATTCAATGCAAAAGAATTTTTCCCCATATATATATATATATATATATATATATATATATATAGAGAGAGAGAGAGAGAGTAATGTGTTCCTTAGGCCCCCTTTTTCGTTAGGCCTCATTAGGCCCCTTCAAAAATCATAATTTTAAGTATTTTTTCTCACATCTAACACCGTAGATGTGATCTATAGGCTCTTTTAAAGGGAACTGTCTTTTGGATTGCCAGAATCTGACCTGTATACAGGTTTTTCCAGTGATCTAAAATCAATGGCTATGAAGGTAACAGTTTTTCCCGACTCAGAAAAACATGTTTTTTTGTCGAAAAAACATGATCCAAGAGTCGATTGCCACTAAATCGTGCATGATAAACACATCTAACGGTTCAGATCTATCATAAAACACTTAAAACCTATGGGGCAGAACAGGGAGAACGAGAAATGGGGCCTAATATGTTCAGTTCTTATATATATATATATATATATATATATATATAGAGAGAGAGAGAGAGAGAGACTTTGCTAACATAACATTGTCTTGTGCCAACTCACTGATTGCTCAAACACATACACATCCATGGGGTAATGGCAGATACAGGGTGCAAGAGAGGATAGGTGAAAGGATGGATTTTATAAAAGAAATTATCCCTTAAAATATAGTTCCTGATACTTAAAGGTCCAAAATACATGGAAACCAAAAGGTTACTTCCATTTAAGTCCATGAAATTTTGAAATTTAGCGCAACCACTAGTAGATTTACTTCTGTGGCAAAATTCTAAACCGAATAGATTTCTCCTATAAAAGTGAGAAAATGTAAATATCTTAATATATTAGAACTCTACTCTTTCTAAACCGATACTTAAAACTACTTTATAAATGTTTCTCTTTTAGCTAATATCATTTACCATCTACCAAACATCCCCCTCTCTCTCGTGCGCACATCAATGATCTGGTTTTGCTTGCATTGTTCCCCAAGTTCCGATGGCAATACATAATCTTCATGGCGGGACAATGCAAAGTAATTTAAATAAATTAACATAATCTTTTCTCTGTATTATCCCACTTCTAATTGAACCCTCTTCCCCTCATTGGCAGAGATCAATTCCTTCTACAAGGACAAGGGCTTCGTACTTCAACTAAATTTCTGTAACTCACCTTGAACCCAGAATTTCTCCCGGATGGGATGCCTTGGAACAAGTTACACCCAGTGTGCTCAATTTCACTGAAAAAAAAGAAAAACATGTTCCAATTTACATTTGATCAAGAACAAGTAAATCTGTCACTAACATTCAAATAAAATATATGAAACATCATGCAACAAAAACTAAATCTAATAAACATGTTTAAGACAGAATAATCCTCAGTAGAGGTATCTGAGAAAAAAAAAGAACATTAGACCCTAATTACGTATAGAAAATGAATCAATAAACTATGGACACAAATATAGATACCTCAAACGGCCATGGATTGGACTAGGTGCATGAACTATTTGAGCTCCATGTGCATATCCCAAGGCCTAGACAATAAAATGATGTCAACCAAACATATTTACGAGTATATCCACAGCACAGACAGATGTCTACTGGGCACACACTTGTAGGTGTGTGTAGCATCAACAAAAATCAAGTATCATGAATATATTTCAGTAAGAAAGTGAACTTCTACCTAACATGCTTTGACCCAATCTGATAGGTAGAAGTGGCTTTCAAATATATAAATAAATATATATATACATATACTTTTAGATATATGATTACAAGCTCAAAGGGCTTCAAATGTAGAAAATGACCTTACTCTATCAAGACTGGAGTAAGGGGTAGCTGCCTACTTCGATCCATGCCTACCGCGCCTATCAGGCTTCTGAAGGATTTTTTTCTTGTTTTCTTAAATCTGACCATACAAATGTGTTCTACATGCTTCGTTTTATAAGAATGAACTCTTGGATCATCTGACTCCAACACGTGGGTAGGCTTTTATAAGGTTTGAAAATAGATGGTTTACAATTTTCATGAATATTCAAGCTGAAAATTAATGTTTTTTCAACAAAAAACACGCTCCAAGTCTTGTTTTCTAGCAAATCAACCATGTCGAACACATCTACAAGGTCAAATTTGCAACACCCCAAAAAACCACCGTTCAATTGCAGTAGGCTCCTAACTTTGGTAGGCATCTACTCCCCAGTCTGCCATATAAATGTCAATGTAGTCCTAGTGATTGTGGTGCTTGATACAATATAGTCGGGTTGGATATGTTGGATATACTTGGTCAAGGCTGGATCTGCAGGTCTGGTACAGCAAGGAACCATGTAATCCAAGTCCGACACAGACCCATTTGTGTGCGACATAGGAAAGGGATGACTCCCCTGCATAGGTCAAGTTGTTCTCCCCTGTTTGCAATTAATTCTGACACCAGGTTAGTGAACACAATCATTATCATTGCTGTCACTCGACTGGACAAGTACTATCAACCATGATTAGCATGATCAAGAAGTAAATTTGTGCTTAAAAGAAAAGGGGTAGAGGATAAATTAAAATTTAAATGGCCAGTGGGTAAGGGTTCATGTAAATCCCAGCTTCAAAAGTACTATTTAGAAGAAATTCTTGAAAACTTGAGGTTTAAAAAATTATTGTTGGAAACCAAACTATTGAAAATTAATCTCTAAAAACATAGTTTTGGGCTTGGATAATTAAATGGGTAAGCATCATCTCCCCCCTTCACCAATGCCACCACCTGCTCTACTGACATATCTTGCGGAAGCCACTACATTGGCATCATAACTCATGGAAGCCAAGATTGGGCAACTAGGTCCCTAGAAACGAAGCTACTATCATTGAGTTGGAGTGCACCTAGGTCGAGGCCATGGCCGAGCTTATGATCCTCTTGAAGCATGGTGACGATGAGGACCACCCTAAACTATTGTCATCAAGGTTGTCCATATCGTACGATATGGCACGATATGTATCGTTACTTTTTGACTTAACGATACGATAGACACTCGTATCACGATACAAGTCGATCATATCTATATCGGGTGTATCGTATGATACACCCCTATATCGACATGTATCGTACAATACGGGGTCTGGAGCACTTAAAAAAACCCGAAATGTACACTTTTTGTTTTGAGTTTAAAGGCCCTCTTAAGGTCTGACTTCTACATTAGGCTCTTGGAAGGGAACCCACGCACCCTAGGTTCCGTGAGATCGTTTTGTGGGCCAATTCATGTGAAAAGGAGAGGGCTTTTGCTATTTTCTCAATAGTGCATTTTCACTCATTTTTTCACTCGAGGAAGTGGGTTAAGGTAAAAAAATCTCTATTCTTTGTTTGTTATTGAGTGTTTTGGGGGAAGATGGCATCGAAAAAACCGGCATGGCAATGGTGCACTCAAGTAACAAGTGAAAACCGATTAAGAATCAAATGCAACTATTGCCAAAATAGTTTTCAGGTGGTATCGCTCAGTTGAAACATCATTTAGTCGGGATACATCATAATGTTGTGGCATACACCTCAAGAAAATTGTCGAATGTCATAAAATGGCAATGCTAGCAATTACTTGATGATCTGAGAGAAAAAAGATAAGAAAGAGATATGAATGAGTAAAAAATGGGGTATGTGTAGCCCTAAGAGGATGTGTATTACGAAGATGAGCTCCCTACTTCTAATCCTACAACCCATAGCATAGGATCAGAAATAAGAAGTTCTACAGCGAAGAAAAAATGTGTGGTTGGTGCCAGTAGTAGTGTCGCGAGCAAAAAAAGAAGAGGAGCATGAGGGAGTTCTTCGAGAGGAGGACCAGGAGGTAGAGCTAGAAGCTCTATTAGGAGTTTTTTTCCTCCTAGGACTGCTCCTGGGGCGTAGTCTGACATTCGTACTGCTATAACTCCTCAGCATTTAGTCGAGCAGGCGAATGTCACGACTGGGAGATGGTTCTATGATGCATGCATTCCTTTTAATGCAGCAAATTTCTTTCATTTTCAGGCCATGGCAAATGCCATAACCAGTATCGGGTCTGAATAGAAGGTGCCTCCATATCATGCTTTAAGAGGAAAGATTTTAGATGTTAATGTGAATAAAGTTAAGGTTTATTGTGATGAGATGAGGCAGTCATGGAGAAAGATTGGGTGTAGCATCATGGCAGATGAGTAGACAGATAGAAAGTCAAGGACCTTGATAAATTTTTTTATCTATTGCCCTAAAGGAACTATGTTTTTAAATCACTTGATTTGTCTAATATGCCCAAGACAACAGATGTATTGTTGAGGGTTTTTTACCAGGTCATGAAAGAGATTCAGCCTCAAAACATTACATAGTTTATTACTGATAATGCAGCAAATTATAGGGCAACAAGTAAAGAATTGACAGAAAATTTTAAGACATTCTTTTGGACCCTGTGTGTTGCCCATTGTGTAGACCTCATGCTTGAGGACATTGGTAGCATGGATGAAGTACATCAAACACGTGAATGCTGCCAAGAAATTACTAAATTTATTTACAATCACGCATGAGTTTTGAGCCTAATGAGAAAGTCCACTAGTGGTGCTGAGTTGATTCGTATTGCAGTTACTATATTTACTACAAAATTTTTTCCAGTGCAAGGTTTAGTAAGGAATAAAGTTGTACTAAAAAAAATGTTTTCATCGGATGAGTAGAATGCATATCCCCATGCACAAAAAAAAAGCCCACAGAAATTGTATATATTGTATTCAGAAGTGAATTATGGGATTCCTTGAGAATAACTATTCCTTTGGTGAAGGTGCTTCAATTGTTTGACGGTGAAGACAAACCAGCTATGGGTTATCTCTATGAGGCCATGGATAAGGCAAAAGAGGTTATTAGAGATAATTTGAAGGGGAAGAAAAAATTTTACGTACCTATATGGAACATCATTGATCATAGGTGGATTGGGCAACTTCATACTGCAACATACTATTTAAATCATGCATTTAGATACGCCCCTACTTTTAAAATCAACAAAGAAGTCAATAAGGGACTTTTGGATTGCATTGAAAGGTTGAACCCTAATTATAACATTCAAGATGAAATTCATAAGGAAATGAAAACTTATGATAATACATTTTATGATATAGGAGGACCTGCAGCAGTCCAAAATCGTGCCATAATGCATCCAGGTAATTTATTTTGTCTATTTCAATTTTAATTTCAAATTGTTATTTAGTTATGATGTTTTATATGATTGTATATCTGTTATTGTCTTATAATTGATTTCTTATTTTCTTGTTTTTTTTTAGACTTGTGGTGGGACAAGTTTGGAAGTGATGTTCCAAATCTAAGAGCTTTTGTCATTCCATTCTAAGTCAAACATGTAGTGCAAGTGGATGCAAGAGAAACTGGAGTGTCTTCGAGCAAATCCATACCAAAAGAAGAAACTGATTGGAGCACAAAAGGCTCAATGACCTTGTATACGTTCGCTACAACTTACGACTGAGGCAAAGGTATATAAAATTGTAAAGTTTATTTGTTATTTTCATTTAAAACTCAACTAATTTTAATTTTTTCATGTCATCTTTTTAGGCAAATTGAAAAGTTATCAACAAGGAAACACAAAGACCAATTTGATCCCAATAGTTTGGAACATTTTGATAAATTAGATGCATAGGTTGAAGAAGAAGCAGAGGCTCTTTTGAATGAAGAGGACATTCAATGGATTAACATGAAAGGAGCACAAGAGGTAAATGATGAAGACCCCACATATCTTGGGGCGATGTGGATGTCAAAGAAGGAGAAGAAGAAGAAGAAGATAATGAAGATGATTATGATTATTAATCATTGATGTATCATGTATTCGTGTTTTATTAAAAACTTGTTCTTGTGAGATGTTTTTGTTTATGTAATATAAAAGTATGACCCTTGTGGTATGTAATAGAGATAATAAATGCTTCATAATGTGATTTTATGTATGTAGTTTGTGCAATTCATCATTCTTTCATGTGATATGATTTTTTAGAATTTTTACTTAATTTGTCTGTTTTTCTTGATTTTTTAGATTTTTTTAGATTTTTTATTAAAAATTTATGATACGTTTACGATACGATACAATGCGGTGTTACTATAGGGTCGACCCATACGGATAACGATACGATACAATACGGTGTTACTATAGGGTCGACCCATACGGATAACGATACGCTACTTACAACCTTGATTGTGAGAGAATGCAGGATAATGCAGTGTTATTGATCGAGCTAATCATTTTTCTTTCTCGATCACTGAATTCAGCTACATAACATTGTATTAGTTTTGTAATATTCTAAATAATTTATCATTATTTTGAATAAAAGTATTTTATTTGTGTTATGTTATCATATTTTAAATTTAGTATAATCTTTTTTGTGTGCAACGTAACCCATCAAGGGTTTGACCCCTATTAAAAAATGTTTTTGCTGGCAATTTTAATAAATTTTTATAGTTTTTTCAAAAGTTGAAAATCTCCAAGGCTTTAGAGATAATGAAGGTGAGTGAAGAGTTTTTTTTTTGTTCTTTTTAGTCTAACACTGCTAGGGTAATTCCCCCAAAAATACAATCAATGAATTATAACACTGTACCACTTGATGTGCCCAAATGTGGACACCAATCCACCTATTTATTCACGTTATTGATGACAATAAACAAATCAGACATTAGAGAGGAAGGCCCTCCAAATGAAAAATCTAAGGGCATGTTCGGCAGCTCCCAAATCGCAAATGTCTAAGAGATAAAAACTGTTTGTGAGCTAATGAGATTTTCTCTTGTTGGATCCATCTCAATGGTGCATTCTAGAGCATGAACCCAACCTTGCAGAAGAACACTGACACCATGCTTCTCAACCATTTTTGCTCGTCTTCAACAACCCCTTTGGTGGGCTCCTCCATGTCCTTCATCACTTGCTTCACCATTTTGGCCTCCCATCTCACCAAAGTTTTTCCAACTGTTTAGCAAGCCCTTTTTCTCTAGTACCCAGCAGATACAAAGCAGAGCCATGTACCAAAGGCATTGCTTTGGTAAGTTCCTGGTTGTCCTTCCCAACTTGATTGTGTTTCATCTTTTCTTGATGACACAATTACAATCTCCATTGTGAAGGAGAAGAAGATGATGAGTTGCCAGCCAATGAGAGTGGGATTGGAAAGAGGGGTTGTAAGAATGAGCTTGATAATCAAGTGATACTTAAAACAAAATAAAAAAAATCATGAAGTGAAAAAAAATTGAAAACCTTTTATTTGGGAACAACGTCAGCCAAACAAGCTAAAACAAAAATTCTACGAAAAGGTCATTCTAAAAACTTTATTTTGCGAGACATCCAAATTGCCCCTAAATATTTTTTCCAGAAATATGTGATCGTGAAAGAGGTAAGTTAGGACCCAACAAGTGAACAATATAAAAGTATTTTTCACAAAATTCAATTATGGATTCCATTTTGTTAGATCCCGAGTTCGAATTACCCTGATTCTTGAATTTGATTCCCATAGTTCCTATATGCTAATGTGATCTTCAAGGACAAATCCCATACCCTATTTTATAAAATCAAAACTGAATTAAACCCATCTACATTGTTTGTGGATTTTTGAAACTCGTTTTTATTGCATTTTTTTATCCATCTTTTAAATCCAAGATCATGTAGCCAATATTTAAGAATTTTTGTTGTTTCACATATTGTTAACTATGGCTTTCTTACCACCAAAAATAATCCCTAGTGATGAACAAGATACCAAAGAAACCTGACATAGATCTGTCGCATATGGATCATCCATCTCTATGCTGCTATGCATCTTCAAGAAGAATTAAGGTTCACAACTTCGTTAAGAAATGGTTGTTTGCATCACAACCGCCAAAGATATTGAGTAAATTCTGTGGCATGGAAGACCTAATTTACAGCACTTGCAAATGTCAAAATCATAATAACATAAATTGTTTTGATCACATATAGATAAAATGTTGGCATTTATTGTTCTGAAGCAACAATCTCAAAATAATAAAAACTATTGACATTCTCCATAGATTCTTAAAATGTTACAAAACATAAAGCGCCCTAATGCATCACGCTCTGTGTCATGGAGAATAATGTTTCAAGTGATTTCTTCAATGGTGAGAATAAGCAATTATCTAAGGCCATATGTAACATGTCCTAAACTACAATCAAACCAGACACAAAAATATGCTGGAAACAGTATGAGAAAAGAACAAAAGTGCCTCTTGCATGATGAACCTTGTACAGAACATTGCCAGGATATGATCCCAGTGTGATTTTCATACAAAACATACACAAATGGTAAGTACAAGGAGTGGATCTTTCAGTAGAAATGTGATCCAACATTTGCAGATTTTGGTCAAAGCATATTCTTTGGTATGAGATTCATGATTAACAATTTCACTTTATGCTAAACAATTACAAATGACCAATGTTGAATATGAGGATTGAATCATACATCTAATATCCTCAATCTGAGATGCAAGAATAGACAATATCGCTTTTGGCTATGCCACAAAAGTTTGCCCATACCTGGTGACCAAGACAAATACCCAGGATAGGAAAATCCTTGCACTCCTGCAATATCTTTAAGCATATTCCTGTATAATGAAAGCAAATAATCTCATTTTATCATTAAAAGCCCATTATCTGGAAGCAAGATAACTTAAAATACCTATCATTCCTATTAAAAAAATGTTCATAGGGTGTCATCACGTGTCCAACATAATCTATGAGGTCAGACATACTTAAGATTGTTTACCTATGTCTGATGGAGATGTTGGAGATCCAGGGCCAGGGGACAAAACAATATTGTCAAAAGCCTTCTCTTCATACAAATAACAATGAATATCCTCCCATGTCAACTCATCATTGCAAACCACCACAGGAGGCACTGTCATAAAACAAACACATGAAGTAAACAGGCAGATAAAGCTACATTCCTCGAGTGAGCAGCACTCAAAGGATAACAACTGCAATGATTACTAGGGGGAGCTTATCCAAACTGCACAAACAAAGCATCTTCCATTTTAGAGTGATTGACAAAATGAAACCATAACAAGAGAGTGAATGGACAGAAGCAGGACAGTACAAGATGGGTTAGTTTATTTGGAGCCATTGCATCCTAAAGAGCAACTTAAGTGTGCAAGGTAGGCTCATGCATCTATTATGCTCGTGAGTATAACAGTAAAAGCCTACATAATGAGCAAGGAATCCCATGTGAAAGGCACACCTAGGATCACTGTGTTAAGTTGTACACACACACACACACACACACACACACACACACACACACACACATATATATATATATATATATATATGTATGTATTGTCATACATACATAATTGTTTTATATTGTACATATATACATATATATATATATATATATATATATATATATGTATATAATGATGTAATAGGTAAATACCCTCTAGGGGTATTTTCATCATTTTACTCGCGTAACAGTATTTTTCATTAGGAACAGTTCCTCTCTTATTTATTTTTTTATCTTTTTATTTAAAGTCTTTTTGGTAAAGAGCATGGGCTCTATGGTCAAAAGACCATAGAGTCATTGGAGGCTCCCCAACGGTCACATTTGTGACCATTGGGAGCTCCCAACGACTCTACTGGGAGCTCCCCAATACAGCCCCATGCTCTCCCTTTGTGTATAAATAGGTCTCTTGTAGCTAATGCTTCTCTTAAGCATTTATGCTCAACAAAGATGAATATTTTTTATATTTTGTGTTTTTCTATTTAGTTCTTTAATGTTTTATGTGCACTTAGTGCTTATGTTGTTGGCCCTTGTTGGCTATTGTTTTGCCTGATAGTGGACTTGTGCTTGTGCACATTGTGATTGTGATCTTGTAAGCCCTTAGTGGCATTGGTTTGTGCTTATGCACTTTTGTGATCATGATCTTGCAAAGTCTTTAGTAGCATTGTTTTTGTATTTTTCGCTATTTCATTACATGGTATCAAAGCCAAGAATTTTTTCTTGGCATTTTGCCTCTTTTGGGTCTTGGAATTCTTTGGTTCGAGTTTGTGTTTCGTGAAGGATTCATGATCGTTGTGTGGCTTGGATTCAAGGGAAAACTAGACCCGGTATGTATCTTATATCTTTAAGTATTTCTTGTGTTATCTTTTTCATGCATTATGCACGAGGAAACACTTGTTTTTTTTTAATCTTTAAATATATATATATATGTTTTCCTTTTTATTAAAACAAAAAAAGCCTTTGAATGTTTTGTTTTCTATTATTGTTGGACTTGTTCTTATAAGGTTTATTTGTTTAATCTTGTAAAATTAGATATATGTATGTTTTTTGAAATCATGTTTGAATCTTAATTTTTCAAAAACTTGCTTTATTTGATATATTGTATACAAATTTGTATGCTTGAGCATTTGTTGGCTTTTGTTCTATTATTGAACTTTGCTTTGTTTTTTCTTGAAAATTTGTTATATATTTTAAAATAATTTGAGAAATTTTAAAATAATGGTGTTGTGTGTATTTCATAAGTATGATCTTATGAAATTTTGCTTAAACTTGTTTTTAATTTTTCTCTTTACTCTTGGTGTATTAAAAGTAGCATATGAAGTGTTAAAAATTATGACCTATCTTATGAAAAAAAATTATATTGATATTTGATTCTTATGATCGCCTTACATGATGAATAAGACTGTTTATTCATGCATAAGGTATTGGGCATAATTTCTTATGGGCAGTTATTCAATTTAATGAATGCCTTTTATGGTCCTTTTGTGGGACAATAGTTATGATATTGGGTGTTTCTCTTGTTGGGTTTTTTTTGTGGTCCTTATGATTATGTTATTTTCTTAGTCTCATGCCACTTTAATGAGCTAATATTATCTTACATGTTTTGCGTGGGATTTAAATATTATGTTTATATTGCACATTTAGTTTTTAATGAAATATTGGATTAAGAATCATGAGAAACTTCTTTGTGTTTTTCCTTTGTGGGTATTATAAGTGTTTCCCTCATGATTCACTTTAGTACTTGTCAATTATTGATGGGCGTATTTATCTACTTAGATCTTTGGTGAACATGTGTGTTCTTGATTAAAGACTCATAATTCATTGCATAATGGTTATTCATAAAATATAAATTTTTATATTGTGCTCTTAGTGCCTTAAATCTATCACTTGCATATATGCTTTAATTTGTTTTTATACATGTCTTTTGTATAAGATATGTGGCTTTAAGTTATTTAGATTATTGCATATACATGAGTTCTTTTAATCACTTTGCGAGTATCCATGATTAGTTATACTTGTGTATGCACTTGGTTTTGTATATGGTTCTTTAAGAATCTCTATATATGTTTTTGGTCCTTTTTAATGTTATATGGCATTGATTGTCTTATAGTAGACTTGTAATCGAGATTGAGCTATCTCTCTATATAGCGTGCTTATATTAATGATGCTTATGATTGCATCAATTGACATCTTGTTGTGCATATAATTTCACTATATTCAGTCTAAGTTTTTCATCTACTGTTATTAGATTTGATTTGAAACTTTTTTTTAATCGGTTCTTATATTTGAACTCACTTATTTAGAAAATTATTTTTCGTGAGTATTTATTGCTTTATTATGGCATTTGTTGTGTCCATCACAGAATTTTATATGATACATCATTTCTTTTGGCCTTCTTATTGTTGAACAAGAGTTTTTTTGTGGGGGTGAGTTGTGTGCACCTCGGTTATGTCAATTTAGATTGTCAACCTATAGTTTGGCTCTAACTGACGGTTGTTTGATCTCTGGTTTTATGAGTATGTTGTATCACTCATATGTTAGTTTGGCCATTATTACGTTGGATGCTCATAATTATGTTTATCTGTGATGGCTATCTATTTTTGAAACCATGGTGTTTCGAAAGATTGTACAAATTAATGGCATTAGTTTGTTTTCATTACAAGGTCTCTTACCTTTTGTATTTCCTCTTATTATGCCTCTTATTTAAGTGTCATTTTATGTAGACAAGATATTTATTCACACTTTTGTGTGTTTGTTTAGCTCATTAGTGGCATTATGATTATACTCTTGATCTAGTAGTTGATACACTTGATTTTTTAGTAACATTATATGTAGACAAGAGATGTTTACTCACACCTTCGTATGTAATTTTAGCCCATCGTTGGCATTGTAATTATGCTCTTGTTCTAGACGTTGATACACTTATTTTGAGTGCCATTATATGTAGACAAGAAATGTTTTCAATGTGGTGAGTTATATGCACACATTGGTTATGTTCTTGTTGTAGTCAATGATACACTTGAATTTTGAAGTTTGGAGGTCTAGTGAGGTGATTGCTTGTAGTGATCGAACTATTGTTGAAATTTGCAAATATCATTCCTTTTGTTATGTGGGATTTTTTAGAATCTCTCCATGAAATTTCAAAATGTTTTCTACTTATGTTTCCTTATAGGAAAAAATGTTTATTGAAAAAAATTTCATGAATTTTGCATACTTGTGATGTTTAATAAAAATCTTATTCTTTGTATTATGAGCCTTCTTGTGTGTGCCCCTTTGTGGGTGTTGAGAGTGTGTTCCTTACGAAAACACTTGTGTGTTGTCCACTTGATATTGGTGGACACTTTTGTTCGTAATTGAAGGCTATTTGATTCTTTATATTAAAATCATGTATTTTATGTCCATTTTATTGATAAAAATAGTTATTTTTATTGTCGTCTTATGTGCATCAAATATGCTTTAATTGCATGTTGGATATATATGCGTGTTTCATATTGATTATCTTGTTCACATTGTTGCATGCATAAATTTAATTAACTCTTCTTCTTTTGAGGGGGGTTTTTAGTGTTATACTTTATATGCATGTTGTTTTTAGTATAAAATGATCATTTGTTTCAATTAAAGAGATTTTCTAAAAATTTGGAATATTATTAATACATCATTGTTTATCTCTTCTTGATAAATGATATGTTTTTTAGTGATTAAATTCCCTTATGGTCAATATTTATGTTTTCTTGAAAAATATATTGATTCTGAGTTTATGATTATCTAAATTTGATTTCATAAAAAATTCTCTTTTGAACTATGTCACACAGACTCTTCTAACAGGGCACTGCACCCGCGTCACACCCGCACCCAGGCGGGTGCGACACTTGGACACAACTTCCTTTGTGTTAGATGAAGTCAACCACACTGAGGTCCATTTCTATCCAAAAGTAGATTCAGTTAACCTTAATCAAGTCCATTTTTATCTATATTATATATATATACATAAATGCACACAAATACATGTAGTGTTAACTTAAAACTGTTAAAAATTATATATATATCCTCCCTACACCCCCGCACCCAAGTTTTTTTAAAGTGTCACATCCGCACTTGTACCCGTACCTGCACCCGCACCCTCACCCGCACCTATGTGACAGATTTTGAGGTATACTCCTATCTTTCTTAATGGTTATCTAATATTTCTAAAAATTATCACTAATTTGCTCAAATTTTTTTCCTTGAGTGTTATTCTTGTTCAATATATATATATATATATATATATATATATATATATATATATATATATATATATATATATATATATATATATATATATATATATATATATGTGTGTGTGTGTGTGGTTTGAAACTTTATAACTATTTGGTTAGAATACCTTCTTTTTGTAGTTGGGACCTTTGTTTTGTTTTCTCTACAAAGATGTGGTGGATTGAGAAAGAAATATCTTTGATGCATCATGAAGATGGAGATAGCCGATGAAGGTGATTAGGGATGATCACCAATAAAAGACCTTTGAAGACTTGTATTTGTAAAACTCTCTAATATGTCATAAAGATGAAGATTTTCATTGAAGACTTGGATCCTTCCCATTGAATCTTTGTTGTATTTCCAAACTTTCAGTATATCTCACCATAAGTTTGAGGGGGAATGTTAAGTTGTATATATATATATATATAGTGATGTAATATGTAAATACCCTCTAGGGGTATTTTTATTATTTTACTCATGTAAAAGTATTGTTCAATAGGAACATTTCTTCTCTTATTTATTTTTTTATCTTTTTATTTAAAGTCTTTTTGGTAAAGAGCATGGGCGCTATGGTCAAAAGACCATAGAGTCATTGGAGGCTCCCCAACGGTCACATTTGTGACCGTTGGGAGCTCCCAACGACTCTACTGGGAGCTCCCCAATACAGCCCCATGCTCTCCCTTTGTGTATAAATAGGTCTCTTGTAACTAATGCTTCTCTTAAGCATTTATGCTCAAAAAAGATGAATATTTTTTATATTTTGTGTTTTTCTATTTAGTTCTTTAATGTTTTATATGCACTTAGCACTTGTGTTGTTGCTAGTTTTGTCTGATAGTGGACTTGTGCTTGTGCACATTGTGATTGTGATCTTGTAAGCCCTTAGTGGCATTGGTCTGTGCTTATGCACTTTTGTGATCATGATCTTGTAAAGTCGTTAGTAGCATTGTTTTTGTATTTTTCGCTATTTCATTACACACTGGTCCTAAGATCTCTTAATAAAAGAGTTTATTACACTATGATGTTGACTTGTGAAATCCCACGTTGACAAAGGTCCCATGGATTTAATTGTGCCGATGAAAGTAGTACATGAGTTGGGTTTAAAAATGTCATGGGAGTTCAATTCATATCTACCATTGTTGGTGTTAAAGGAAGAATTGCAAGGACCCGACCCTTGCAGGAGAGGACAAGGCTGGGCCAACTACTCCTTTACCAGTTATGCCAGGAGCAGCAGTTTGGGATGGAAAACCCACTGGATGACAGGAATCCTTTCAGTTCCTACAGGGTCAATGCATCAATGAGATGGATGCATATTATGTTTGGATAGTAGCACCTGAAATTGTGTAGGGTGTCCTTGGAGTAGACTTTGACAGCAGACATTCATCCTCACCATTAGTAGGTAGGTAGCCTGACAAACACAGTCTCTTCCCCAACATCAAGCATGGTTCATAGAGCATTTGCCTCATGGTCTGTATAGCTTCACAGCCTCCAAGTGTGCTGATGCTCTAAGCAAACATGCAGATAGGATGCATGTGTAATGAAATGATGGTCCAATAACTCACAAACAAGTGTCTATTGGAGACACTACAAGCATAACCCTTGAAAGGGTATAAAAGGAAGAATACTTGAAAAATAAATAATACTTTATTCATGCACAAAATGCTTAAGAAGCATTGTTACTTACATTGAAGGGGTTCACCCCTATACATACAAAAAAGTGGAAGAGAGAGAAGAGCTCATTTTGAGCTCTCCAAAAGAGAAGAACTCTAGTCCAACGGCTCTTATTATAGCCATTGGACTAGAGTCAAACAACTATTATTGCACAGTCAAGTTCCAATAGGAACTTAACTGGATCAAATATCTAATTCTTATTGAACTAGATGCTAAAAAAGAAAATAAAGGAAAATAGAAAAAGAAAATAATAATAATATTAAATAATATATGTATTATATGTATTACAACTTATATTTTAACACTCTCCCTCAAAGTTACAGTACAATGAGCGAAAGTTTGTCTAAGCGAAAGTGAAATCTAGGAGCAACGAGAGGTTTGGTGAAGAAGTCTGCTAATTGATATTTTGATGTAACATATGGCAGATCAATGGTTCCATATAAGTATTCCTCTCTGACATAGTAACAGTCTATCTCAATGTATTTAGTGCGCTCA
The DNA here is from genome assembly GCF_984573655.1 of Nuphar pumila. Taxonomy (NCBI): domain Eukaryota; kingdom Viridiplantae; phylum Streptophyta; class Magnoliopsida; order Nymphaeales; family Nymphaeaceae; genus Nuphar; species Nuphar pumila. Next base: position 21,088,703 of record NC_143249.1, on the reverse strand, counting down.
TGGAATGTCCGGTTGCTTGCAATGTAGATTGCACTTTTGTTGTCACAACACATCTTTGAAGCTTGTGTTGCTTCAACTCCCATATCCGGTAGCAATCATCTGAGCCAAACAACCACTATAGTGGTGGTTGTCATGGCTCTGTATACAGCTTCGGTGGAGGAAAGAGAGACCTCTTGTTGCTTCTTGCACCTCCACGAACTTAAAACTTCACTTAAGAACACACAAAAACCAGTAGTTGAGTGCCTATTATTGGGATCACCTCCCCAGTCAGCATCAGTATATACAATTAAATTTAATGAGGATGAAGCAGGCAAGAAGAGTCATCGTGAAAGAGAGGATTTTAAGTATTTAATAATACGCAAAACTGCTCCCATATGCACAGAGGTGGGAGCATGCTGAAACTGATTAGTTGTATGAACCGCATGAGCTATATCTGGCTTAGTAATGGAAAGATAAGAAATAGCTCCAATAAGCTGTCAGGAGGGAGTAAGATCATCAAGAAGTTCTTTATCATCAATTTTCATTTTAACATTGACAACTTCTGGAGTGTCCACTTTCTTATCATCTGTAATTTCAGACCTGGAAACAATATCAAAAGCAAATTTAGATTGAGATATCAAATACCCCCGAGGAGAATAAGTGACTTCAATGCCTAAAAAATATCTTAATAAACCTAAGTCGGTCATTTCAAAGTGAATTTTAAGAAGAGATTTGATATTTGCAACTCCTTGTTTGTCGCCTCTGGTGATTATCATATCATCCACATAGAGAAGAAGAAGAATGATGCTTGCATCAGATTTCTTAACAAACAAAGCAGTGTCAGTTAAACAAGGTTGAAAACCAATATCAAGCATAATATGACTAAATCGGTCCTACCAGGCTTTTGGAGCATGTTTAAGACCATAAAGAGTTTTTTCTACACAAAGAGCTTTACCCTTAGGGATACTAATATCAGGCGGGGCTTCCATGTATACTTCTTCAATGAGATTCTCATTCAGAAAAGCATTTTTGACATTCAATTGAATGATAGACCATTTTCTAATGGAGGCCAAGGCTATTAAAGTTCTAACCAGAGTTACCGGAAGCGCCTAGGTAAAAGGGGAAGCGCGCTTCCCCGAAGCGTGAGGGGAAGCGTCCCCTTTTTTGGGGAAGCGCGCTTCCCCAAAAAATGGAAAGTGTGTTTCCCTTTTATGGGAAGCGCACTTCCCCCACGCTTCCCCATTTTTTCATTTTTTTTTTGCTTCCCCCTCGCTTCTGGTTCGCTTCCGGTTTGCTTCCTAGGTCGCTTCCAAGACGGTTCAAAATTTTCTTCTAAGTGGTCCCACGCTTCCCCGCTTCCTAAATTTTTGAAATTGCCTCGCTTTCCGCTCCCGCTTCCCGTATTGCTTCCCGCTCCCGCTTCCTCGACTGGTAACTCTGGTTCTAACAGTGGTCATACGAGCCACAGGAGCAAATGTTTGTTCATAATCAATGTCATACTCTTGGGCATATCCTTTTGCCACTAAATAGGCCTTTTATACCTTTCCAGGGTCCCATCACTTTTGGTTTTGACTTTATATACCCACCTACGGCCTATAGGTTTCTTACCTGCATGAATATCTTGGATCGTCTAGGTGTTGGCCTTTTCTAATGCTAGAATTCTATTTTCATGGCTTTTATCCATTCTATATGATTTTTGGCTTGAGAATAGGATGATGGTTCAACATGTGATTGTATTAATATAATGGTTGCCCTATATGTGGGTGAAAAAGATTCGTAAGACACAAATTTTTCAGGAGGTCTAGAGATTCTAGACGTTCCTTTGGGTGGAACTTCGGAGTATTTTTGTAATGCATATGGAAGATTTTGCTCTCTACGTCTTGAATATTATAGACTAACATCCCTATGAATTTGCTCTTCATTATCATCATTTTCAACAACAATAGGACTTTGGTCATTGTCAAGGTCGCATTCATTGGATTTTGAAGTTGGATCAATTAAAAACGAGTATTCAGTGACATCCTTGGATTTTTCAAATTCAAAGAAAAATAATACATTTCTTGACACATATAATTTGTTATTTTGAAAATCGAAACACTTATAGCCTTTTTTATTATCAGCATATCCTAAAAAGGCACATGGGATTGCACGAGGAGAGAGTTTGTCATTTTTGTTGGAGAAAACAAAACATTTGCATCCAAAGACTCTTAATCTAGAATAATCTGGAATTAAATTAACAAGTTTTTCTATTGGAGTTGTATTCTTTAATGAGGAAGATGGCATCTTATTGATGAGGTAGGTGGCGGCAGTTAGGACCGCTTCAGCAAAAAAAATTTGGAACCTGATTTGTAATCAGCAAGGTCCTCGTAGTTTCCATAATGTGTCGATGTTTGCGTTCGGCTAGGTCATTCTGCTGTGGAGTGTGTGGACATGATCTTTGATGTGTAATACCATGTAAATTGAGATAATCTTTGAATTCTTTAGACATAAACTCTCCCCCTGAATCAGTGCGAAAAATAGAAATATCATTTTGAAACTTATTTTTAACCATTTTATGAAATATTTGAAAGTTAGCAAAGACTTCAGATTTATGTTTAAGAAAATAAATTCAAGTATGTCTAAAAAAGTCATCAACAATAATGACAGAATATGTATAACCACCTTTGAAAATAACTGGTGCGGGCCCCAAACATCCTAATGTATTAACTCAAGTGGTCGTGAAGAAACAAAGTTCTACTAAGAAATGGTAATCCTTTCATTTTGCCAAGAATGCAGTCTTTACAAAAAAAATCAGAATTACAAAATTTTCCCAAACTTGGAAAATATTGAATTTTAGACATACGAGGATGGCCAAGTCTTTTGTGCCATAAATCCAATTCTAATTTCTGAACATTATAACAAAATGCATTCTTGGGTAATTCCAAAAAGTTCATGTAGAGTCCTTCTCTATGGCCTTCCCCAACTTCTTTGACTGACGATCTTGTACCCAACAACCATGAGAAGAGAAGGAGATATTACATTCATATTCAGATATTTGCGAGACAGATAAGAGATTTAAATTAAGTTTACGGATATATCTAATTTATGGGATAAAAAAATGGATTTTTGAAGATTTTCAAAACATCTTATTCCTTTTACTTCAAGAGATGTGTCATCTGCTATAAAAACACATTCGGATAGACTATTAACATTTAGGGTCATGTGAAAAGAAGCAACAGAATCTAAAAGCCAAGAAAAGTTACCTGGATCGGAGAAAGATGCAACAACTGCTCCAGTTGAGGCTTCAGTTGAGGAGGATACCCCTTTGAGAAGAGGTTGAAGGATTTCCATCAGTTGAGCCATAGATACAGATGCATCTTGATCTTTTGACTCAGATTCAACACATGTAACTTTTTTTTCTTCTCTTCTTTTTAACTTTGGACATTGAGACCTATAGTGCCCCGGTTCATGACAATGATGACAAATGACTTTTCTTTTATCAAAGTCACTGTTTTGCCTTCCAAAATGAGGCAGCTTGTAAGTATGATTCTCCGGTCTAGACACAACTAAAACTGAGTCATCAGCAACTTTTAAAGTACTTTTTCTAAGTACATTCTCTTTTATAGTATCAACAATAAAATGAATTTTTCCACGATGTAAAAGGGCCGATTTGGTGGATTCAAACTCTGGCCTTAGACCATTGACAAATTAATAGAAATGTTTCATATCGAGTTGCTTTTGGCGAAGCTCGATATCTTCAGCACAATGTCATTTGGGCTCAAGAAGAGCCAACTCTTCCCAAAGTTTGGACAACTCATTGTAATATTCTTGAATAGTTTTATCTTTTTGAGTCATTGTCCGAAATTTGTCTTGTAAATTGCACACATGTGCAATATCTTTAAGGGAATACATGTTTTTGAGGTATTTCCAAGCCTTATCAGCATGCTCAAACTTAGCTAGACTAGAGCATTTTTAATGTCTACACTATTGATTAGCCATGACCAGTGTTGTGAAAAGCGTTGAGGCATAGCGAGGCATTCCACCAAAAAACGAGGCGAGGCGTAAGCCTCGAGGTGTAAAGCGTAAGCCTCAATTTTCTTTTTTTTGAAAACTTTAAAAAAATTATAAAAAAAATATCTAAAAATATAAATAAATTAAGAAATACTTTATTAATGAAATAACAACCAATAAGAAATAGAAAATCTCAAATAAGTACTAAAAAATATGAGATTAGCATATAAAAGTAACTAAAAACTGATTATATAACTGGAAAATATATGAGATTAACCAAAAAAAGTTAAAATTTACTAAGAAACTGATTACATAACTGAAATAACTGGAAAATATATGAGATTAACCTACAAAAGTTAAAATATATGAGATTATTCTAAAAAATATGAGATTAACATATAAAAGTACCTAAAAAATGATTACATAACTGGAAAATATATGAGATTAACCAACAAAAGATAAAATATACTAAGAATCCGATTACATAACTGGAAAATATATGATATTAACCAACAAAAGTTAAAATATATGAGATTATTCTAAAAAATATGAGATTAACATATAAAAGTAACTAGAAACTGATTACATAATTGGAAAATATATGAAATTAACCAACAAAAGTTAAAATATACTAAGAAACTGATTACATAACTGAAATAACTAGAAATTATATAAGATTAACCTACAAAAGTTAAAATATATGAGATTATTCTAAAAAATGTGAGATTAACATATAAAAGTAACTAAAAACTGATTACATAACTGAAAAATATATGAGATTAACCGACAAAAGTTAAAATATACTAAGAAATTGATTACATAACTGAAATAACTGAAAAATATATAAGATTAACCTACAAAAGTTAAAATATATGAGATTATTCTAAAAAATATGAGATTAACATATAAAATTAACTAAAAAATTGATTAGATAACTGAAAAATATATGAGATTAACCAACAAAAGTTAAAATATATTAAGAAACTAATTACAAAATAACTAAAAAATATATGAGATTAACCAACAAAAGTTAAAATATAGTAATATACTAATAAACTTATTACATAACTGAAATAACTAGAAAATATATGAGATTAATCTACAAAAACTTTGTTGATTATGTCTCATAAATCTTTTTGTAAAAAAATTGCGCCTTGAGGCACAGAGGACCGCGCCTCAAGGCGAGGTGTGCCTTTTGCGCCTCAAGGCTAACACTGGCCATGACATAATTTTTTCATGCCCTACCCTCCACTCTTTCCATTTCTTTTTATAAGAGGCTAACGCCTAACTCTTCTCTTCCTCTGTTAGAGAAACCTCTTTATCACCCTCTTTCTTGGTAAGAGATAGTTTAGGTTCCGAATCAAAACCATCCACTATACCCCATAAACCTTTTCCCAAAATGTGGTGCTTCATAATCGAAACTCACATTACATAGTTAGTATCATTTAGCTTCATAGGAATGATGGTGATCTTATCATTGTCATCCATCTTTTACCAAGGTAAGAGAATAATAGATAGGAGGAGAGAGAGAAAGAAAAAGAGTAGACAAGGGAATAAGAGAGAGGATACAAAACAAATTTTTATAGCACAAATCCTTCTTTCTTCAAACAAATCTTCTTGAGCAAAGAACAAGGTGATGAAACACCTTTTGTAAATGTGGCATGGAAATCGAGGCAGAAGCACTTCAAGATCTAAGGATTCCGTAACTCTGATACCATGTAATGAAATGATGGTCTCTAACAAATGCATGAATAACTCACAAACAAGTGTCTATTGGAGACAATACAAGCATGACCCTTGAAAGGGTATAAAAGGAAGAATACTTGAAAAATAAATAATACTTTATTCATGCACAAAATGCTTAAGAAGCATTGTTACTTACATTGACGGGGTTCACCCCTATATATACAAAAAAGTGGAAGAGAGAGGATAGCTCATTTTGAGTTCTCCAAAAGAGATGTTGGACTCTAGTCCAACGGCTTGTATTATAGTCGTCAGCTATTGCACAGTCAAGTTCCAACAGGAACTTTACTGTATCAAATATCTAGTTTCTATTGAACTAGATGCTAAAAAAGAAAATAAAGGAAAATAAAAAAAGAAAATAATAAAAGGAAAATTATAATAATAATATTAAATAATATATATGTATTATATGTATTACAGTTTACATTTTAACAGCATGGACCTTCCCATCACCTGAAGAGTCGATTGTCAAGTAAGGTGGTTAGCACATCTACAATGGGGTTCTTATCACGTTCTCCTGATGGTACACTTCACTCGGTTTCACCTGTGAGTATTTTTAGTCACAATCCACATGATACTTGGGTTATTGTATAAGCTAGTGATGCTTTCGGTTAATCACATAATATATTCTTAACAATTTCAATCACTTATTTTGCTTTTCACATTCAGGAATAGTAGAGTAACCAATTCAATGAATCTCTAAGTTTCTTGAAGTGAAATAATTGGCTTATTTGTTAATAGACAGCTACAATGACCATAACAAATTGTTGATAATAATTTGTTAAGAATTAGTTTGGAAAAAACTAAGGCACCATGATTGCATGGAATTAGAAATATCTATAAGCCCCTAATTGCTATTGGTACAGATTAAACAATAGTTGGAATAGACAAGGTTTAGAGCCTCTTAACTTGTCCTATCATGCCAAATCAAAAGCTTATATTTTGTTAATATTCCATCCAAGAAAGAAAGTGTGTCTTCATCCTCCTCTGTAGAATATACAAGCCACTTTTGATTACTAACAAAAGATAATAAGCATTATGCATCTCTTTTTAATAAAACAGCAACCATTAGGTACAGAAACCTTGAGTAATGATACATGACCTTTAAAGAATGGCTTTAATAGTCCATAAACAATTGCTGACATTTTAAAGTATTTGACGTATATTTTACATAAAAAGACTCTTTTATTTTTATGACAATTGCACATACATTATGTATTAAAAGTAGCATGTACAGTTATATGAAGTTAAAAGAAGATAGATATTCAAACAAATGGCATACAAAAATAACTTCTACCAATTTCAACTGCAAAAAGCAAACTTACCTCCATTAATTACAGCCAACTCTTGATAAATGTTGTATGTATAACTATCATAATTGTCAATCAACAAAGTCCGCACAAATTTTCTTCCAATTCCAATCTCTTTCTTTGGATGACGTGATTCCACCAAATCTGACTTGGATTGAATCCCAAAAGTCACATGCTTAGAAATCTTTTGTGCTTCGACATCAAAACTTGACAACAGAGGATAATTTTGATCATTAAAACAGCGAAAATGCAAGGAAGATTTTGGCATTTGTAACTTGTGTTGCACATGCAACAAGGCTTTGAACCCAGCATATTGAATTTCACATGCTGATGTCGCCAGATTGAAGCTCTTTCCCATAGCAAAACAATACGAAAAAACAATCACACAAGCTGCTTCAATTTCAGTAGATGTCTATTCTTATAAACGTCTGAAAATTAACAATGCAACTCCCAACCTGGCATATCATTCAAGGAAGGAAATAAGTCAATTGATGATCATGATGGTGCTGGTCATATCAATATTTGGCCTTCTCAAACATAATAGGAAATAGAAAAGAATCCTAAAAACCTAAAATTCAATGACCAATAAACAGAATAATCATTTTTTCATAAATTTTGATGTTTAGGATCTATGATACAACAAGACAGTCATTTGAAAGAAAAAAATCACTAGCAAGAGTTTTGCTGACTCGATACCATGGAGACAAGCAAAGGGCTTGTTATGTGATAGAAAGCTGTCTCTGCAATTAAAAGGTCGTTTCTGCAAGACTGCTATTAGACACTCATATGGTACTACATGTTGAGCAACTAAGAAGTGAGAAAAGGAGATTCTGGATGTTGCAGAGCTACATATGTAAGACGGCTGTTTGGAGCTATGAACAGTACATCAAAAAGCATCTATGAGTCCTACACCAATAAAAGAAAATACAAAAAGAATGCCATTTAAGATGGTTTGGACATGTTGTTAGGAAGTCCATTAAAGACTTAGAAGGAGGCAACGAGAGGTGGTATGAAGGACCGTAAGGAGATTGAAGTTGTAGCTCTAAACAGGAAGGAATTGAGGAAAAGGACTCATAAAGCTCACTCCAATGATGATGAAATAATCATTTTATTAAATCGTGCTTACGCATATCTTAACAATACAACACCTGGAAACAGCAGTAGTGACACTAGCAGCATTATTAGGAGGGCAGTGAATTTTATATCTTAGCATGCATTGAATACAATTAAATTTAACTTTATATATATATATATATATATAAACTAAGTCACAAATACCTATACTATCTCTTGGGTGCACACACACACACACACACACACACACACACACACAGAGAGAGAGAGAGAAACGCAAAAAAAAATTGCACTAAACGATGCCTTAAGCTATCATAGTCACATAATGACTAATCGACTGTCAAAAACTTAAGAAATTGTGATTAATTATAGATCAATAAATTTGATTTAAGAAAGAAAGTGATTATGGAAATCATTCAACATGGATTTGCTTAATAATGACAACAAAACTGTAGACTACCTTATTAAGCAAATTTATAAAGTACCTTATCAACTGGCTTCATATTATATGTTAGACTTTTGCCAAAGTTTTTAAGCAACCATTCGCTTTCTCATATAAATTAAATCACACTATCTTCATTAGCAAAAGTATTTAACAATTTGATCGTCAAAATTCTCAAGATCAATACAACAAAAAAAGTGTGACAATATTTACGTATGGGTGCTTTGGTACTAATTAGATTGGTGTGTGAATGATGATTACCCACAGTGAGTAATATGAGCATATGGGCATGTATTAGATATAACATGCCTGCATGCATGTGAACAAGAAGCATACAAACATATGGAATCTCCATATCAAAGTGCAATTCTTTACAGAAAATCCTTTGACACATCAATTAGTTGTTTAACAAACCCACTCGTTAACATATTTCTTGCTTGCACCTTCTAATGTAGCAGTCTATCTGAATCTCCATCATCTCGTGCAGTTTTGTATGCAAACAGTTGCATAGCCGAATTTTCCTTAGCTATTATGTAAGCCCTCCAAGTATCACGCTAGATAGATAATAAACCATGGAAGAATACTATATTTGGGCCTACCTGTTTTGCCAAATCTACAAGTCAACATACTGACTCTTTGGACCCTCGCAAGGTAGAAGAACGCAATTGGATCTCTATCATCAAAGACAGCATTATTTTCAGGGAACAATTGTATACCCAAAGCTCTCTTTGCCTATTATGTATGCCCTCCAAGCACCGCATCACTTAGAAAAGAGGTTAGAGATGCTACCTCCGGTGCCGGCATTTCTTCAAATAGATAGTGAGTGAACTATAATATTTTTATAAAAACAGCAAAAAAGATGCTGACATAATGTCTCGCATGCTCGAAAAAGTTGCAACTTTATCAAATCAAAGCGCAAAAGATTTGTCAAAGACAAAATTTTGGGCTCTACAGATACATTTGTACATAGTCAAACATAAACAAAAAAGTCTAAACATAAAACTGAATCAAATGGTGATAAACAATCAAAAGGAATTTTTTCCATATTTCTGGCTGAAGTATGAATGAAAGCAGGCTTAAGGCAACAAGATGAAAGGAGATGCAAAAAATATATCAGCAGGAAACTTCTCACAAGCAGCAGATTTTGACCGTAAAATAGCATAGCAAAAATTCATCTCCATGATAAAAGAGCGGAAATGCAAAAATATCGTTCCCACGATTTTAATGCAGTAAGCTGGATCTCCATATAATCTTAAAGAATTACAAGAGAGAGAGAGAAGAAGAACTCCTCCAACTTCTTGGGCTTATGCAAGTTTAATTGGTATTCAAAATAAGAAACAATACCCATCTGGAAACCAATAAAATTGATCAACGAGAAGAAAATAAATTCAACAACTCACCACTTGAACTACCACAACCACCAATTATCCTACTATTCAACTACCAACAAATTCAAGCTCATTACGACAATTGCCACAAAAAATTTATTTTCCTATCGGATCAACTAGGCAGGCACAAGAGGGATTGGAGTACAAGTAGAGCACGTTATACTATGAAGTATGAACACAATCTCATTAGTCCCGAACAAGTTTTTAGTCACCCACACTTGAATGTTAAGGAAATCATATGAGAGAAAGAGAGAAGAAGAAGAAGAAAGCAAGATGATGATGATGGTGGTGGTTGTGGTGAGAAGGAACCGAGAGAAAGTGAGTACAAGAAGAAAAGGACACTTACAGAGACGCCGTCGACCCCTTCACGCTCTCGCCCAAAGGCCACTTAGAAGATGTAGTTTACTAATTTTTTTCACTGCTTCGCACTCGTTTCCTTTATATGTTTTTTTTCGCATCTTATACGCTTCTACAATCGTTTCCGATATGAATCCCGCTTTACGCTTCATACTACTTTTTTATGCAGAGCAGATCCGGAACCTCCCAAATACCCAACCCTTGCAAGAGGATATTTTTGAGGAGTCTAAAAAGCTTTTGGCATTTTTTTTTTGCAGCGGCACGTTCCTTCTGTTATTGTTTTTTTTTATTCATTTGATTTGGTCCCTGTTAGCCATTATTTTTCTTTGATTAGAGCTTGTAAATAATGTCAGTTTTCTTATTAATACATTGTTTCTCCGATCTTTTGATCCAAGCCTTTTCCTTCCATCTGGTTTGAGTTACCGTATTATATAGTCGTGCATTGAGAGGATACAGCCTACGACAATCCAATTGACAAGACTAGTGGCATCCTCACTACACCAGTAGACTTCACGTCAACACTCTACCAGTAGACTTCACGTCAACACTCTTGCGTGAAGGTTGCGGTTCTCACCACTGCATCAAGTGGTGGTTGTTCTTCTCATCGTTGAGCAGCACACGACCGTGAGGATCGTGTCCTCGTTTGCCAAGGCCAAGCACGTGATGTCGGTTGTTCTACTGCATCAAAGGGTGATCAGAACATCTGATTTCCACGTTGCCCTATTTGTTGCACCCAAGTGCATCTCCGGATTTGATCTCCATGCTACGTCAAAGAGTGTCAACGCAACACCCATTAACATGAAGTCTTGATCTTTTTCGCTGCATCAAAGTGGTATCAGAGCCCAACCCCTCTTCCTTGGTCAACGTCATGTCGCAAGAAGCGAGGGACGATCCTACGAGCGGAAGGCGTTAGAGGAGATCGACAACAAAGATCCGATGATGCGGATGATGGACATGTTGACAAAGATCCAGGAAAATCTGCTACGCCTATACAAGGATGTAGCTGGACTGTCAAAACGTATGGATGGACTTGAAGAATGGCTCGTGGTCCTCGAGTCGTCGGGGAAGACGCACACAACGTCCATGCTGACAACGAGTGGTGGATTGGGTGTCGATGTTGTTGGCCTCCCAAGTGTTGTGTCGGTCGACCCATGCCCAGCGAACCTCCAACTGTCAGTTGTGCCACCGGAGTTCATCGAAGCCAGCCTGCACAGGGATGTCGGCCGCACGATTCCCCAGCAATCCGTGACAGTGATACTGGAGAATAGAAAATGTTATAAAGGTGATCTTTTAGTTGGTGTTGATGGTATCTGGTCTAAGGTGCGTAAAAAAATTTTTGGACATCAATATGCAATGTTCTCTGCCTACATGTGCTACACGGGTATTGCAGATCTTGTGCCTCCTAATATCGAGTTTGTGGGATACCCTGTATTCTTAGGCCACTGTCAGTATTTTGTTTCCTCAGGTGTGGGTGCTGGAAAGATGCAGTGGTATGCATTTTACAATGAACCACCTGGTGGCACTGGTACTCCCAATGGTAAAAAGAAAAGGTTGCTTGGGATATTCGGGAATTGGTGTGACAAGGTTGTGGACTTGATCCTTGCAACCGATGAGAACATAATCCTTCGTCGTAACATATATGATAGATTTTCAGCTCTTTCTTGGACTAAGGGTCGTGTGGCCTTGCTTAAGGATTTTATTCATGCTATGCAGCCAAATTTGGAACAAGGTGGTTGTCTGACTATTGAGGATAGCTATCAACTTGCTTTAGAATTTGGAAAGGCAATGTTTGAGGGTATTCTTGTCGAAATACCTTTTGCGACTTTTTTTTTTTTGAGCAAGTTGAAGAAGACGTATAACTACCTCAATGACTTGCCTTCTTTGGACACAGAATGGTACCAACATCTCCTTTTCTTGAAGCATTATAAAGACAACATTTCTGAGTTAGGTTGTATTTCATAGTCGTAAATAATAAGTACGGTAAGCAAACTGAAGAGGATCTCCTTCCAGGTGGACAAGATTTACAACAACTCATACGGCCAGATTGGATAGAGATATTCAAGGAGCATGAAATCCAACTCCTTATTTCATGATCACTTGATGGTATGGATGTTGATGACTTATGATCAACTGCACATCATGCTAGTGGATATCATGAGGAGCATCTTGACATTGAGATATTTCGAAAATGCCTAAGGGGCTTCTCACCGGAGCACAAAAAGAAAATTTTGAAGTTTGTTACTAAATGCTCTCGTGGACCCCTTCCTGGATTCAAGAATTTGGAACTAAGATCTTATATACAAAAGGTAACTACTGAAGGTATGTTTGATCTATATGCATACTGTGGTGACAATAAGTCGTCAAAGCCGACTTCTTCTCAACCAGGAGAGAATGATGCAGAGCAGGTCCGGAACGTCCCAAACGTCACAGACCCAACAATAGCAGAGTTTGACTCGGGTTCGGGACCGGACCCGAGACCTGGATCCAGTTGAAGTCTTTAAATACCCATCCTAGGTTTGCGTGCAGAGGGATATTTTTGGAGAGTCTGAAAAGATTTTGGCATTTTTTTGGCAGCCGCACGTTCCTTTTGGCTTATTCTCTTTCTTCTGTTATTGTTTTTTTATTCATTTGATTTGGTCCCTGTTAGCCATTGTTTCCCTTTGATTACAGCTTGTAAGTACTGTCAGTTTTCTTGTTAATACATTGTTGCTCGAATATTTTGATCCAAGCATTTTCCTTCCACCTGGTTTGGGTTACCGTGCTGCACAGTCGTGCATTGAGAGGATATAGCCTACGTCAATCAAATTGACAAGGCTAGTGGCATCCTCACTACACCAGTTGACTTCACGTCAACACTCTTGTGTGAAGGTTGCGGTTCCCACCGCTGCATCAAGTGGTGGTTGTTCTTCTCATCGCTGAGCAACGCACAATCGTGAGGATCGTATTCTCATTTGCCAAGGCCAAGCACATGACACCGGTTGTTCTACTGCATCAAAGCGTGATCGAAACATCCTATCCCCACGCTGCCCTATTTGCTGCACCCAAGTGCATCTCCAGGTCAGATCTCCACGCTGCGTCAAAGAGTGTCAATACAACACCCATTAAGGTGAAGTCTCGGTCTCTTTCGCGGCATCACTTTTTAACACTCGCTTCCCCACTTCCATTTCACGCATTGTTTTCTCTATCCGTTTTGCTTCTTGGTAGCTATAGAACAAAGATACCAATGGGGGCTCCGCGTGGTTGGTAGAAGTTGTCAGTACACGTCTCCCTGTGGTGGGATGTTGCAGGTTCAAAACCCGACTGGTATGTTAAATAAGAACTGGTGGGTGCCTAACCCCAGCTTGCCTTTCAAAAAAACTATAGAACAAACATCACAAGTTCGACTTTTTCTTAATCAAACCAGCAAATTGTGTGAAGCAATGGGCAAAGTCCATTCTCCTATGATTTACTACTAAAAGGTAGGGTTAATTCTATTTAGTTTTAATCATCCCTATCATCATAACCCTTTTTGTGATCTCATTGATTCATATTGTTTTGATCAAATCAAACCCCATAGATGTAGTCTACATCGTCTACATCGTCTATTTAGTAAAAAGACGCATTTGAATGGCCAAGATCCAACTTGTGCGTAGGATTTTTTGTTGATTCAAAAAAGCGAGGACGGAAAAAAAAACATGAAAATTTTGTGGTTTAAAAAAAAACATATTTGTTCATCAAAGAAACATGATTTAAGGGGGTTGATCCCTGTTAAATCAACCATGTTGAATTCGTCTATTAGGTCGGATTTGATCAAAACAACTTGCTTTAATGAGATCTTAAATGGGGAATGATGACAGGGGATGATATAGGAGATGAAGGAAATAGGTTGGGGTTCGATCCGGATTAGATCCTATAGGAAATTCTAAAAAATACGCCTAAACTTTGAATGGTAATAAAAAATGCAACTTCGGGTGCCTCAACTCGACCGGATTTGAAATCAGATTTGCTGATCATTCTGATTCCAAATCCTAGGGCAACCAGTGGGATTCTGAAATCTCATGGGTTGCCGTGATTTCAAATCAGAATGATTTGAAATGGCTGCATGAAATCTCTTCATGTTCGGTTGAAAATGAGATTTCAGGCCTTTAGAAATTGAGAAAGCGATTCTATGGGAACGAACCTAACATCTTAAATTTTCAAGGAGGTTTCCCGGAAACGCATGGGCCCCATTATGGCAACACAAACAGAGAAAACTCTTTCCACGATTCAACAAGGACTGCAACAAGATTTTGTCCATCGCACATAAACATACTTTTAAAGCAAGATAAGAGATGAATGAAGACATAAAGGTCTTGCGTCCCTTGTTACTTGGAGTTGATATCTTCTTCCTGTTAAGCATCATATTAACTTGGTATTACTCAATGATATCCCCTGCAAAGTAGAAATGAGTAGAAATCACTTTTTTCTTTAAAAAAAAAGTATAGATCAAATGTTACAGATTGAATCATGTCATTATGAAAAGTAATTAGGATTTTAAAGGAGTCAAAAATTCAATGGCCCCACAATGTGCCAAAATTTTATAACTCAAAAGATCACATTTTTACATCAGAAAAGCATGATCCAAGGCTTGATCATTAGCAAAGAAATCATGTTGAATTGAGTCAATACAACTTGCACCTATGATTTTTAGCTTATTAGTTTTATACCTTCATTAGTAGCAAATACTCTCTCTCTCTCTCTCTCTCTCTCTCTCTCTCTCTATATATATATATATATATATATATATATATATATATATATATATATATATATATATATATATATATATATATATAAAAGATTTTCAGTGTTTTTAAAAAGTCTGACCGTACAGTACGATTGATTTACTAAAAAACGATACTTGCATCATGCATTTTGGACAAAAAAATGATATTTAGAGGTCAAACACTTTAGATCACATATGTAAAGTCAGAATTTTGAAAAAATACCAAAAATCTGATAAAATGTTTTATTTAGCACAGACCGTGTACCCATATATATATATATATATATATTATTTATTTATTTATTAAAAGAGATTTTTTCCTTAAAAAAGATTTTACCATTAAAATGTACTGAGTTTTAGACCATTGTCATCCCAATGTCATGACATATGGGGAAATGGGAAAAGGGCAATCGAACGATGGACGAGGAGACTCAATTATTAAAAGTTATATATTTGGTATTTGATACCATTTTATTGCCAAAATTGTCCACTGGGTTTTCTATTTTGATTATAATAAAGTTTAGTTTGTTTATAAATGCATCATAGATGCCAATTTAGAAATTACTCTATAATTTAAAATTGAATAAAAAACAACAATATTAAAAAAAAAAAGAGTGAAATTAACGGAATCACGTTACAAGCCTGCGTGCATTCGCATACTTCACACCTTCCAAAGAATATACAACGTTAATGAATTTGAAAGAAGGCCCTCAGCCCTAGGAATGATTTTTATTTTTTATTTTTTTGTTTTTATTTGCATATGAAGGAGGACACTTGAGGGCTACTATCAAATTCACTCATGTATAGACAGGGAAGCACAACACAACACCACACACCCATCAAACAGTGAGTGAATAAGGCTCATTGTAAACTGTTCGTTTTAAACCATTCAGATGCCGTCCATCTGAAACACAAACCACATCGGGAAAAAGAGTGGGGCCCATCCAAGTGATAGGCTTCTCGTTTGTACAGGTTTGGGTGCCGTTCATCTTGAGATCAACGACATTCAAATATTACTGAGTTGATCCCATCTCCCTTAATTTACTCTCGTCACCCACACTTTCATTAATCCGTCGACTTATATTTAATCACCGTCGCGCATCGCTTGGGAACCGTGCATATTGGAAACTTTGAGAGTGGGGACCACAACATCTCCATCAAGTGAAATGTACGGTGGGGATTGAATGGAGCCTTAGAATCAATTATATGCAATACCACCTTATCTGCTCGAGTCCTCCCCAGCCATATACACCACAACTTCCACATCTCATTGTTGATGTCTTCTCATAGCCTTTCTTTTTTTTTTTTTTTAGGATAATTCAATGAAAAAAGCCCGTTATCACCGGCCACACATTGGCTGGCCTCCGGTTGATAAAACCCTTGAACTCCCCTGCTCACCGGAGAGTAGACCCAGTTTTCACCTTGCGGCAAGGGATGACACCCATGGGATTCGAACTCGTGATGTCTCATCAGCTTTTTAACATTCACAAGTTGCTCCTGCCAGGTGGGTGGAGCACTTGTGGGCTTCTCATAGCCACTTTATTAACTAAATATTTTAAAATAAGAACGCTATGGGATCAAACTAGGTTTTCTACTTTTCTTTACCTAATTCAATGAGCTATAAAGAATTGATCGTGCTAAGGGCCAACATGCGATCAAAGGGTATAATCGAGATCTACTAAATCCTCTAATGCCTTTCCAGCCACAAAAAGGGTGTAATTATATTTTAATTCTACTAGATTTTTTGAATCCATGGGTTACCTTAAAATTATTAAAAAGACGGTTTAAACCATCAACTTAATAATATCGAGCTTCCTCGCTAGAGGCCTAGTACTCCTTTTTTTCTTTGAAAGGCTAGCTGGGGTTAGGCAGACCCCCCACCAGTTATTATTCAAACGTACCACCACAAGGAGACGTGCTCTTACCAACCATGCGGAGCCCCTCACTGTTACCCAGTACTGCTTTTTTGTGATCTCCTAATCTGATACCTCAATCTGATAGAACTCTCATGCATGGACCCAATTAAGGATAATAAAGATAAGTCAGTGATAGATAACCTGCGCTTTCACGCAATGACAACAATTGGAGGGTGGATCGGGTGCAATCACATTCGCACACTTTCAGCATTTTTGCTGCACCTAGCTACGCTCCATCTACTCTTGGACGCCACAGCTGACAGGTTGTATCCCAAAGACAAAGAGCAGTCAAGTGCAACAGCACATTGAAAATGCGCAATGTGATTACACCTGATCTGCCCTCTAGCATTTAAGGGGCAAAATTCCTAGATTGCTTAACTACAAGGAACAAAGTCAATAGCAGCGACTCTTTAACCGCAATAAAAAAGTCACCGCTATTGACTTAGAAATAATGACAATGTTATATATCCCTGTGAATGCCTTAGCCTCACACAAATGTCATCGTTAAAGACATGTCTATAACAATGCCTTCATGTATCATCATTATAGGTATGTTTATAACAGCTACATTATATGGCCGTTAAATATGTCACCATTATAAACAAACCTATAACAGTGATTTTAGACATTGTCGTTATAGGCAGGGGCGTAGCTAGGGGGGGCAGGACTGGGCTGTAGCCCAGTCCTGCCTCCCCAAACAGTTAATTTTTTTTTTTTTAAAGCCCAGTCCTAGCCCTGCCATGATTCCATATGAAATAGATTTTTATCCATTTTTTAGCCCAGCCCAGCCCTGACTGCAGCAAATAGTTTGATTTGTCCATATGAAATAGATTTTTATTAATAATTGTAGCCATTTTTTATTTTATCTCAATTTTTTTTCGGGGGCACTGCCCCCGAACCCCCGACTATCACACAAATACAATTTTTTTTCTACACCCCTGTTTGCCCCCCCCCCCCTCACATGAATCCTAGCTACGCCCCTAGTTATAGGCCTGTTTATAACAACGATATTATATAGTCGTTAATTATTGCCGTTAAAAAACTTTTATGATAATATTTAACGAGCATATAATATTATCACTATTTATATATAACAACAAGATAAAAAGGTCATCGTTATAGCTTTTCTCTATAATGACAACATGTCAGTCACTTTTATAGCATGTTTTTTATCTCTATAACGATGGCCTTTATGTTGCCGTTATAGCCTAGTATTTTAAAAAGGCCTGACATCCTTTTTTTTCATTTCTCCTCTTCTTTCCTCTCTGTCTTTCTCTCTCTCTCTCTCTCTCTCTTTGCAATCTCTCAACACATTTTTATTTTTTTTCCTGAATCCTAATTTTCTCCATCCACCCAAAGATAATGGCAACAGTCAACAACTCCCATCTGTGGCACAACGGTGACCAAATGAGCTCTCTCTCTCTCTCTCTCTCTGAAACGTGAACCAAAAGAAGGTTGTGACCTCTCTTGGTTAAGGAGGAGGGGAAAGGGAATGAGGACCTCTCTCTCTCTCAAATGTGAGGGTTGTAACAGTGACGGTGTGACCTCTGTCTAACTCTGATGGGGTAATGAAGGTGGAGGAGTAGGGAAAGCAAAATCATCTTCTCTAAAACATGAACCGAAAGAGGATATATTGATCTTAATCACTCGACCTTTTTTTGTGTATTGGTTATGCACCTAACATCACAAGGAATGGTTTATGCGATGCACCCCTAACCCTAGTTTTAATTTGAAAAGCAAAAGCGAATGAGGTGGTTTTGCTTTTAACACTAACACTAACCCTAATTTTAATTTAGGAAGAGTGAGAGATGGTTTTAGTGGTTTCAACACTAGCCATAATCCCAAATTCAATTCAGGGAGAGGGAGCAGAAGAGATGGTTTTGTCCTTCATCACATTTCTAATTTTGATTTGGGAAGAGAGGGCAAGCAACATTTTGAAAGCCCTGGTTTGGGTTGGAGTTTTGCCTTATCACGAAAGTACTCAGAGAAGTTTTGCTATAGATCAATTATGAAGGATCCATGAAAGTTTTGGTGCCGATTGGGGGAAGCTTGCTGATATCTCAGTCAGTGGATTTAACAACTTCAGAATTACAAAGGTTGTGGCTTCTAAAATCGATTAGTACGAAAAAGACAAAAGTTGTAGAGGGCATAGGCAGGCTGAATATGTGATTTAGCATTGTTGATTGCTTGGTTTAGTCACTCGAGGATGTTGTTTGTGACCTTCTTAATGTATGAGAGCGAAACAATTTGATGGGAATAATTGTTCAGGCATTTGATAATGTGAATTTTTCCATGGCTATGAATTTTTATCTGTTTCATAGGAAGATCATCTGAATTTTTTTTATATCTTAGGTGAATAATGATTCTTTTGAGTTGTACTCATCCAATTGCAATGCCAAGATGGTATATTGTGTAATATAATGTAGATTATTTGAGGCCAATGATATTGTGACATTGGTTATTTACACTGTAGAACACAAATAACTTCCCAAAAAAGCACAAAATCATGTGTTTAGATCATTCTTTTTATTAAACAAATTTTCCCTTCAATGGGTGTTGCCTTCTATTTTTCCTTTGAATTTATTATGAAGACAATATGCCTATCTAGTGATGGATTAGAGATACTTGGTGATTTAATTATGAGAAGTTTTCATAGTAGTTGAGAAGCTTGTTGCTCTTTTATTGTAAATGGTATCTCTAAACCATAATGCACCAAATGTTAACAAAAAGGGAATTTGATCTTTCCACATGCAATCTTCTTTTATTTGAAATTTTTCTCATAATTTAAAGTCTTTTGGTTCCCTTTTTGTTGATTATTTTAGGCTTTCTTTTAGCCTAATTTTTTCAACTTTACTAGTCAATTTAAATTTATTAAAGATCTTGAAGTTCAATGCTTGTTTTTGTTTTTGTTTTAATTCATTGATATTGTTAGATTGCTTACACAAATTATGTTATAAAATTTATAGTTAGAGACACTAGTTTAGTTGTTTGTTACATCAATTTTCTGTTAGTAAATGACTAGATGTAGCTTAGTTGTAACTTAGCCTGTTATTTGTTTATTTAGTGAGTTTAGAATAAATTATGTCATTTTCTAGTTTTTTTGGCATTTAACTAGCTAATAATATATTATTTTTATACAAAATCAAAAGTTAACAAGACCCAAACGAGTCACCGAGTTGACCCATATATATGAGATAAGACTGTGGAATATGTTCAATAAAAGATATAGTTGATGGCATGTCAATCATCGTAATATATTTGTTGCTTTTTTTGTTTTTTGTTTTATTCTTATCATATATATTTTGTTAGAAAGTCCTAATTGGTTGGACTCGTGGATAAACCCAAAAATTGATATAAGTGCAATTGAACAATCTACCTATTGAAGAGTTGACAAAGAATCTAGGGTCACAAAAGAAGTATAATGTAAGTGCATTTGTGTTCTTTTTTCTTCTTGAAAATGAGTTAAAAAATATATATGACCCTTGTTTATATTTCATAATTGTGTATTATCTTAACTTCATGATCTCGTTGTTGTTGTTTATTTGATTTAATATTTTTTTGTATGATAGTGAATATTCATGTATGATTCAATTCTAACAGATGTCGACATATCATTCATAACGAGGAGGTGGGCATTCTTTTTCCCCGTGGATCAGTTCACCACCCGTCAATCAAAGTGAACACCTAGACGAAATCGACGTTAGATCACAGGTGGGTGATACTTCAAGGGAGTAAGACGAGACCTCCCACACACTAGAGGCCATTGTAGCTCCAGAGCCATTCATGGTGGCCTCAAGTAAATAGTAATCCAATATTTATTTAGTATAATAAAAAAAATATTATTGTCACTCCTATTAATATTTGTTTGTTATAACAAATTAGCAACTGCAGAATTTTATTAGCATAAACGTGGGAAGAACAAATATGTAGCTCACAAAAAGCAAATTAAGCAATGAAAGGCTTCAATAACTATCAAGCATGGGATGCAATGAGTCGTGAACTAGGACACTTTTGTATTCTCCATAAGGCTTTTGTGCATTGTCAGGAAGGGAGCCAACATTATTCATAAGTCATGAATAAAGGTCTCAGAAGACGAGAAGATGGTTTTGTGTGAGGCAGTTTATATAAGTATATTGTCTAACTATATTTTGATAAACAAATTAATCTATAAAAAAAAATATTACTAACTGTATTTTGATAATTTGGTGTATGCCGAGTTTGATTTAGACAAGGATATAGTTGAACATCATGGTACTGTAGATAAGCAACTTTAACTATTATACTCAAGGGTATGAGAAAGTTTTTAAAAGCATTACAAGATGTTTGAAAATCATGAGGAAGCAGCAAAACATCCTTCCAAGGGAGTCGACTCTAAAGTGTGAAAAGGAATTTGATCGAAGACTATTGGATGATAAATATTGAATATATATTCATAAGTAAATAAATATTCAAATTTTTAGATTTTTGTGAACTAATCGATCTTTTTTTTTATTAACAACAAATGTCAGAGACAATTTTTGCGAATAGAGCAAAATAATCAGTCAAACATACCAGTGGATCATCTTCGTAGATCCAGAGGTTTTATACGAGCGTAAGTTTCTTATTCGCCAAATTTATTTTTTCATATAGTATTATAATGTTAAATATGTTTGATTTAATAAATTCTAAATCTATTATGTGCAGGCTGAAATAGAAGGGCACGAACCGACAACGTGCGTTATACAAAGAGGTGCACACTCATTCAGATCGCAAGACATTCATCTGCAGTAAAGTAGAAGATACATTTGTAATTAAGTAACTCACATTTTGTAGCAACAAAGCAAAAGTTATATTCATTCATTCTGTTTTGTATAGTATCATTAGTTATTGATAACCAAATATTAATGTCGTGAATAACAAGTTTCACTCTATAGAGATTGAAAATGAAGAAACATGTTCTTCACACGGAGGCTCATCGATATTGGAGCAAGACATATTTGCCAAAGTTCTTGGAGAGCGGTTTGAACATGTGAGAGGGATGAGTGCATTTGTCATTCCATCTAAAGACAATGCTCGTGTTTCAAAGCTATGTTCTCAGTTGGATGTGAAATAATCAAAGTTTTAATAATTAAGAGAAGAACAATGGATGGACTAAATTCAACAACAACGAGAAAGAGAAGAACGAGAGTGAGAAAGAAATGAATGGGAGAGAGAGAAAAAAGAACATGAGCGACTCTTTCAGCAACTATAGCGAGAGAGAAAATTAGGAAGCTCAAAGTGCATATGCAAATATTCATAGATTCTCTCAGACAGAACCTCCCATCCTAGATATTTCTTATTTTCTCATAGATAAGACGGTGCGATGTTTATTTGTTGGATAAACATGTCATAGTTTTTTATGTTATGTTATATTCTAAGGGCACATGTTTGTTTATATATTATTTTTTCTATTTGGCTTGTATTAATTTTTAACATAATGAGATGTTAGTGTGAAACTTATTATATATATAAATTGATTTTAAATATATATAAACTTATATATATATATATTTGTTGAATTAAAGTTGATATCCTCTTGAATGTGAAAATATATTTTGTTAATGTTATATTTATTCTTTTTCCAGAATCTCATGAAAGTATAGGAAAAGGCAAATGCATTATCAAGTCTTCAATCATAATGTGATTGAAATATCTATAAGTTATGAGACTAAATTCTCATACTACTATCATCATCATTAACATTATCATAATTATTTCTTTTTATATTATTATTTTTTAATTGTCAGATTGTACTCATTCTTGAAGTGTGTTTGCTGCAAGTTTGAAGAGAATGTAGGGAAGAAAGTTGGAGTGGATGTATGTTTGTTTTTTAAAGTGTGTGTTGTAGGTTTGGAGATGATGTAGGGGAGGGGGTTGAAGATTATGTATATTTGTTTTTCGAAGTGTGCTTGTTGTAGGTTTGAAGATGATGTAGGGAAGGGGGTTGGAGAGGATGTATTTTTATTTTTTGAAGTGTATTTGTTTTTTAAGTATATGTTCATATTTAAATGTATGTTTGAAGTTGAATGTTTGAGGGGGTTGAAGATGATGAATGTTTGAAGAGGTTGTAGAAGTGTATGTTTACATTTGAATGTATATTTTAGGATGTATAATTACTAGTATATGTTTATATATCTTGAAATATATATTCAAATATATATTTGAATTGATGTTTGAAGTGTATATTTATATTTGAATGGATGTATGTTTGGAAATGTTTGAAGTGTATATTTGAATCGTATATGTCATTTTGTTTAATGTAATGTAAAAACAAAACTAATATAACCATTTTGTTCAGGTTTAAGACCTATGACAACGACATTACTATGTCGTCGTTATAAGCCTTAACCTTATGTCACTATTACAAGCTATAATGATGACTTAATTGTCGCCTTCATAGCTTATAACAATAACTTACTTCTCATCATGATTGACTATAACATCGAGTTAATTCTCTCTGTTACAGGCTATAAAAGTGACACATAAATGTCGTCGTTATAGGTGAGTCGCCGCTGTTGGGTAACACATTAATAATGACCTATAAATGTCACCATTATTGCTCAACTGAGGCAAAAAACTGGTGACCATTTTTTGTTGTTGTTATTAACCGATGATAAATAAAGCAACAATGTGCTTGTAGATGATCTAAAACCTCATGGGTAATTTATACTTTTGTTGCTGTTTAGGTGTAGAATCCAGACCTACGTTTAGGCAAAAAATCTTTTGATTAACCAGATTTTTCTAGACATTGGAAAAGTTTTGGTTGTTAAGATGGTCAAATGCACGTTTATCCTGACAAGGACAATGTTATCAATATCGGTATTGGCCCTGAGTCGATTTTTAAAATGTTACAATTCCAGCGCTAGCTTCAATTTGATAGGAATCGACCAATTTTCAACTAGGAAATGACATGTGTCAATAAACTATTAAAAATACACTACAAGAAAATTGTTAATTAGCGACGAAAATTTGCGACAAATTTTTTCCGTCGCAAATTAGCGACAGATTAGCTAGAGAAAACTTTCTTCATGAATCCGTCGCTAATTAGCGACAAATTAGCGATGAAAGTTGTTTCATCGCTAATCCGTCGCTAATTAGCGACAGATTAACGACAACAATTTTTCGTCGCTAATTCTCAATACAAGAAAACCATTTTAGTGAGGGATTTAGCGAGGGAATTTTTTCGTCACTAATCCGTCGCTAATTAGCGACGGAAAAATTCCCTCGCTAATTTTTTATTTAAATCGAGCGCAAAATTTTTCCTCTCTCCCCGTTCGAAATTTAAATCGACCGCGCACGATTTAAACCACTCTCTCCCCGTCGAAGAGCGCGCTGGAGAGCATGACGACGACGAGGCAGTTTCACGGCGGACGACGACGCCGGCAGACGACGCCGCCGGAGGACGGCGATGACTTCGGAGGACGCAGTTTCATGGAGGACGACGACGACGGAGGACGGCGATGACGGAGGACGCCGACGCCAACGATGGAGGACGATGACGACGGCGACGATGGAGGACAACGACGACTTCAGAGGACGCAGTTTCACGGAGGACGGCGACGTCGGAGGACGACGATGACTTCAGAGGACGCAGTTTCATGGAGGACGGCGACGACGACGCCGGAGGACGGCGACGACTTCAGAGGACGTCGTTTCACGAAGGATGGCAGCGACCAGGCTGAGCGATTGCTGGAGGACGGCGACGCCTGTCGGGTGTGGTATAAGTCCGGCTTATTGCTGCCGGAATACCGCCCGACTGGGATCAAATTTTTTTTTTTAAACTTAGCGACAGATTAGCGACGGATAATGTCTGTCGCTAATCTGTCGCAAATTTGCGACGGAATTAACGACAGATAAGTTTTTCGCCAATTAGCCAGCAAAAATTCGCGATGGCCTCTATCCATCGCTAATCCGTCGCTAAACAGTTTAACGACGGATTAGCGATGGATAGAGGCCATCGCTAATCCACAATTTTCTTGTAGTGATATTCAGATTTACTTGTAACAAAATTTAAGCATATTTTTTTGAAAAATCAGCCTAATCAGCCTCTTTTGTATCAGTTTGGGGTCGATACTGATACTGATTGTGCTGGCTCAGCCTCTTTTGTATTCAGCCTGCCATACGCACGGTCGTCGTGCCGACAACGTAAAACTCCAAGGTTATGTTATGACCCCTGCCCCCCGAGGCCTATGAGACTTATATGTGTTATTCTGCATATGGGCAACATTATTGTTACTGGTAGTTCTTTGCTTCATATTCATCGCTTTGTTGATAAGTTGAGCACTGAATTTGCATTTAAGGACTTGAGACCTCTCCATTTTTCCTTGAAATTGAAGCTACAAACATTCCTAAGGGACATTTCCAATCTCAACGAAAATATATACTGTGAGCCTCCATGGCCAACTGCAATCTTGTTTTAACTTTGATAATCATACACTTTACTGTATCATGGTGCACTTTACCACATTACTGCTACCCAGCTTGATCTTGTCTATGTGGAGAACAAAGTGTTATAGTTTAAGTGTGCTGTTTCTCTTGATCATTAGAAATTAGAATGCTGCGAAGCACATTTTACATTCTCTTAAAAGCACTCTTGACCATAGTGACAAACGTTTTTATAAAAAAAAACTTGTTTTTCAAAAACTTGTGAGAAATTGAAAAAAAAATCATAAATCTAGGTTTTTTTTGGCAAAAGCTTGGCAATAAAAAATAAATAAATAATATTTTGTATAATAAAATATTAATAAAATTATTTAAAAATGAAAATACATGGTTTTTCATGATAAATAGCCGTTTAAAATGTAAATATCACATTTAAATGGCGGTGTTTATGTTTTTTCATAAATCTCACGAGAAATTGCCCTTTTAAACTTTCAGGAAATTTCTCGTGATAGTATTGCGAGATTTTCATAAATCTCACCATATTTGTCACTATGCTCTTGACTAGCTATAACTTTCTTCTACAACACTCTAGCACTGAGTCTGTGTACGGGGCACTTGCAATGTTGTAGAGTTAACGTAAATGCATTTTCTTTTAGAGGAACTTGGAATCAAACTCTCCAAGCACTGAGTCTGTGTGGGAATCTGGAGCTACTAAGTACTAACCTAATCATGTAGGTCATGTTTATAAGGTTAGTTTCATACATAAACGACAAAAAAAGAAAAAAAGAAAGAAACTCATTTGTATGTGTGTGTAGAGAGAGAGAGAGAGAGCAGCTCCTAAATAGTCTTATCTTCTAAACCGTTCTAAAGACTTCAAAGGGTCAAAGTTTTGGATGTTTGTGTAATTCAAACTCATGGACTTAACTCCATATCTTAATAAAAAAAACTTATTAAATTAGGCATTTTTTGAGTTTAGATGTGTATTTAAAGTTATAAAAAATAGACTGTTCATATTGCACCAAAAAATGGTAAAAATAGAAATCAAGATTTCTCATCCAAACAATTCAATACAAAGCATGATTTTTGGTAAATAAGTAATGATCATAAATGCATCTTGATATACTAGGATTAAATGAAAAAACACATGCAACTATGTTTTTTAAATAAGGTGGTTTCACCCTACTATGGTACACACTTTTGTTTGGATGAATCTAGCCACCAAATGGTAGATCTAACCATATAGACATGTTTAGCATGACTTATTTACTGTGTTAAAAAGGTTTATCATGTCTAATACATCATAAGATCTTATTTTGGAGACAGTGAAAATCAATGGCTCACCATTCATGAAAATAAGAATGGTCTAAAAATGATATAAAATATCATATTTGAACCAGCTTGAATACATGCAAATAGTAAATAGAATATGTCAAACAACATGCGAAGATTAGATTTTATATTTGGAGCTTTGATCTATGTAAATCAAGTGTGTACCACCATAGAAACACTTAATATATATATATATATATATATATATATATATATATATATATATATATATATATATATGTTATGGGTGAATGCCCAATGCGCATGATCCCAACAAAATTTGCACTAAAAAAGGTCTTTAGCGGCAGTTATCACGCAAATGTGTGTCCATTTTTGTTAGTTGTGTACAAGTGTTTGAAGATTCTCTCTTTGTATATATGTGTATGTGTGTTAAGGTTCACCTGTTGTGAGCATTCCAAGGCAGGTTTCCTAACCTAGAAGGGAGTCAGTGGGTTCACGGTAGGGATGCAAAAGGATCGGATCCATGATAGAGGTTTTGCAATTTTTGGTTGTTTTGGATTCTGAATAATCCCTATGTATTTAGCTGTTATGAATTTTAACTGTTTGCATCCTTAGTTCACTTACTAAGACAAAGTCTTGCCCTTTGTATATATTCTAATTTGATACAAACTCGGTATAGCTTCTCCACATCTGACTCTGAATCCGATTATTTTGAGAGGGTGTTGTGTGTTCTTCCCAGAACACAAATTCGTGTGTTCCAGTGTGTATGGAGGAATATCTTGGGACCCACAATAATTCATATGTCAATGTTTCCCATGATGACTTTATAATAAAATAACATATAAAAAAGGTAGATATGCTTTTGACAGAAATGTCCACCCGTAAGATAGATATGTGTTGGACGAAAATGTTCTCCCACTCCCCGTATATAGATTTGCATGTTTCATTTTTTGTTTTTAGCTTGTGCTACAACACATGACCGCCTTCTCGTTGCTGCCTTGTGTTAGATAGAAAACTTTTTTGGCTTCATTCCTACCTCATGGAGATAACTATAAATCGAACTACTGGTTCGATCATTGTTGGACGTCCAAGGGGGATTTGTCGGCCATCTCTTTTTACAGTCTTCTCTTCTTCTTCATTTTCGTTAGGCAGTATGAAAAAAATAAATGACGCACAAACATTCCAACAAGTGTCATTAAAGCGTGGTGAGTACCTTTCCATGTTATCATGCTATTGTTGAAAAATGTATGTCGTCGTGAGTGTCATTAAGGCGTTGTTTTGTTATTGCAAGTAGATTTTATCATTTCGACGGTTGGAAACTTAAAGATATTTATAAGACGTTGTGACCTGTTGACAAGAATGCTTGGTTATAGATGCAAGCAAGGGCCTCTACCACATCCGGTATCATCTATTCACTCAGTATATGCAATGTAACGCAAACCGTGATTGTAGTAACACGTATATCGATTTGTGAGATATTATTCTGTTTGTTAATATCGATTTGTAATATATTATACTAAATTGCCGTATAGCGATTTGTAAGATATTATGTGTTTTCTAGTGTCGATTTGTGAGATATTATTTTGTTCGTTGATATCAATTTGTAATATATTATGCTAAATTGTCGTATATCGATTTGTAAGATATTATGTGTTTTCTAGTGTCGATTTGTGAGATATCGTTTTGTTTGTTAATATCGATTTGTAATATATTATGCTGAATTGTCATATATCAATTTGTAAGATATTATGTATTTTCTAGTGTCGATTTGTGAGATATTGTTTTGTTTGTTAATATCGATTTATAATATATTATGCTAAATTGCCGTATATCGATTTGTAAGATATTATGTGTTTTCTAGTATCGATTTGTAAGATATTATTTTGTTTGTTACTATCGATTTGTAATATATTTTGCTGAATTGCCATATATCAATTTGTAAAATATTATGCTGAATTGCCGTATACCGATTTGTAATATATTATGCTGAATTATCGTATATCGATTTGTAAGATATTATGTGTTTTCTAGTGTCGATTTATGAGATATGGTTTTGTTTGTTAATATCGATTTTAAGCTATTATGTTGAATCTTTGATACTGTGATTCATTCAATCGTTTCTTTGACTTGCTTAACTAATCGATAGCCATTGTTATATGCATCTTGAATAAATCATAGTAAATGTATCCGATGGATAACACAAATTGATATTTTGCTCATGACAGTGTTGAACATATCAACTAGTTGTAGTGAAGATGATGTATCTCAATCATTGGGAAGTCATGGAGCAACAAACATTCGTACTATCGACACATCTAAAGAATTGAATATGTACACTAATGATGCACATGATAATAATGGTGCAAGCATTGGATTCACTCTTGACTTGAATATTTCAGCAGACGAAATGCAATTCGATAATGAGATAGACGATCATGACAATGCACTTGACAAAGGTGCATGCACCTTAAGTCTACATGATAGTACACTTGACTCGGTTCCCGTAGAGGGAATGAAGTTTAATAACAAGGAAGCTACATACAAATTTTACAATGATTATGCCTTAAAACTTGGCTTCAGTGTTAGAAAGTATTCTTGGGAAAAAAATGCACAGGGTGTCGTGGTGAGAAAGGCATATGTTTGTTCTAAGCAAGGTTGGAAGAAGTCAAGTAGAAATCCAACAAGAAGCAAGTCAGATTCAAGATGCGGCTGTCCAACGAGAATGGTGTTAAGAAGACTTTTGAATAAGAAATATGTAGTTCATACTTTAATCAATGATCATAACCATGAATTAGCTGCTTCATTTATGACTCCTATGTTAAGGTCACATCGTAAAGTAACTGAAGCGCATGCTGTAATTGTTAAAATAACTGATAGCGTCAACATTGCACCAAGAAAGACATACAATTTTTGTGTGCACGTAGATGGTGGTCGCGAGAATATACCATTCACACCTATAGATCTAAAAAACCACTTGAGAAAAAAGAGGTCAGAAAACATGAAGAATGGAGAAATATGTCCTTTGGTTGATTACCTACAGAAGCATTCAAGCAATGACCCTGGTTTCTTTAGTGCACTGCAACTGGATGAAGATGTGTATGCTGTGAATATGTTTTGGGCAGATTCAAAGTCAATAGTAGATTATGAATGCTTCAATGATGTGCTTATTTTTTATATGACAATGAAGATTAATATGTAACAATGGTCATTTGCGCAGTTTATCGGAGTGAACCATCACTCACGGAGTTGCATATTGGGCAACATTTTTTTGTATGACCAAACTAAGAAAACCTTTGAGTGGTTGTTCAGAGTATTTATACAGGCAATGAATGAGAAGCACCCTGAAGCCATACTTACAGATGGTGATCAAGCAATTGCGGTTGCAGTGTCTCATGTATGACCATATGTACACCATCGCCTATGTTTGTGGCATATCTTTCAAAATGCAGCAAAGAACATAGGACACATTTTTAATCAAAAAATAGTGTTTGATAAAAAGTTTAGACAATGTGTAGTTGAGAGCATAAACGAGGTCACCTTTATGTCTGATTAGGAGCAAATGATTCAGATGTATGACCTTGAAGACTGTGTGTGGTTATAACATTTATATGCAGACAAAGAGAAGTGGCATTGACATATGGAAGAAAATACTTTTGTGCATGTATGATAAGCACACAAAGAGCTGAATTTATGCATGCCACACTGAAAAAAACCTTGTATTCATGTTTAACAATGTTTTGCTTCATCAAACAGTATAAATTATTTGTAGACGGTCTTAGACATAATGAGCTTGAACAAGATGTGCAATGCTTGAATACACGCCTTGTAACTTTGGACATGAAAATATTGACGCGACTTGCAGATCTGTATACACTAACTGTATTTGAATGAACTAAGAAGAATGTTATACAGGTCATGAATTGCAACATAGAAGAACATGTGTAATATGAGAATATGCACAAATACCATATTTTATGGGAGGGTGAAGAGCATCCAAAATGGCAAGAAACATATGTTATGTACAATGTTGACAACATAACAGTTGAATGTACATGCAAAATGTTTGAATTCAAAGGTATTTTATGTTATCATGCATTAAAGGCACTTAACTAAGAGAAGATACAAGAAATACCTGAGTCATATATAATGTGAAGATGGACGAGACAAGCAAATGATGAACTGCTGAATACAAATAATGTCAGTCCATCTAGTGTTGATGAGAAGTGCCACATAGCCTCCTGTTACCAACAATTATGTAGGTCACTCATGCATCTTGCAGATTTGGCATCGAAAAGCGAAGAAGCCTATGCATGTATAAAAAAAATGTCAAAGAAATTACTTGAAAAAGTGTAGTTAATTCACCATGAGTCTATCGCAGCTCATGAAGACCAATCTAAGAAAATAGTATCGAATAACGTAGGTAAAAATTATGCTTCCTCTGACCCTTATGAGAAATTGCGTCGAAGCGTAAACATAATCTTTGACAAGTCAGGAGTAAACGTTGTAGATTATGATACAAATATTCACCTAGCAAGGGTATCAAAAGAAAAGTTACCTCTGATTGCAGTCGTCAGAGGACAAAGGGTGCACTGGAATTGGTTGGCAAGAAAATGTCTAAGAAACAACCAACCCCTAAGCATCCAAGCCCTTCTCATGAACATGTATGTAATACAGTATATTGCTTCTTATGTAAATTGTATTATGTGGAACTTATCAATATCTAACTTGTGTAATTTACAACATGCAGCAATACCCTACAGACGTGCACTGCAACGTTAGAACCTGTAATCCTTCTGACCTGTTTGAGTGGAACAAAGGCGTGAGTTTGACAGGTCTTTTGGTATGTAACAATTTTGGGAGGATGTTTGCATTTCTTGTTGAACTTAATGTAGTGTCTGATATTGTTTTGTTTCATGACAGGCTCAGTTTAATTCAAAAGTGAGCAACGCAACACAGGAATCACATGTGGATTCTTCAATTACAAAATAGTTGTAGCATTTAACTTTTATATCTTACAAATCGTTGTAATGTTTAGCATTCTATAATTCTTTGTTGTAGTTCTATAATTCTTTGTTGTAAATTGATAATTCTTGGTTGTAATTCTATAATTCTTTATTGTAAACCGATAATTCTTTGTTGTAAATCGATAATTCTTTGTTGTAATGTTATAATTCTTTGTTGTAATTCCATAATAGAAATCATACTACAAATATCATAAAAATTGATACTAGAAAACACATAATATCTTACAAATCGATATACAACAATTGAGCATGATATATTACAAATCGATATGAAAATTCAACATAATAGCTTACAAATTGATATTAACAAATAAAACCATATCTCACAAATTGATACTAAAAAATACATAATATCTTACAAATCGATATATGATAATTTATCAAAATCTATTACAAATTGGTATACGCTAATTCAGCATAATATCCTACAAATCGATATACAAGTACACTAGAATTGGTTTGCAAGAAAATGTCTAAGAAACAACCAACCCCTAAGCAACCAAGCCCTTCGCATGAACAAATATGTAATACAATATATTGCTTCTCATGTAAATTGTATTACGTGCAACTTATCAATAACTAACTTGTGAGGTGAAAAGGAGGACGACAATGACAATGCATGTGAGGTATAGTGAATTAGAACATGGTCTGCTCAATGCATTTGTTCATCTTCATGGTTTTTAGTTTATAGTGTATCATCAACCTTTTTTATCTTTTGCTTTAGCTAATGTTCAGTTTGAGATAAAGGGAAGATGGTAATTTTGAATATGAAGTGTGTTTGACGCGATCATCGGTAAGAATCGAGGAACCTCCATCTTCTCCACCCTCTGTTTTGATGTTGACTTATCGCGACACACCAACATCATCGAAGAAACCCATGTTGGAGGAGCCAACCCCACCAAGAAGACGATTGTAGTTGAAATTGGAGCCACCATATTCCCCACTTCAGTCTTCTCCTCCAAGATTGTTGTACCATGAAGTTTCATTGTCAAGGAGACCCGTGTTGGAGAAGCCTCCAAGAAGGCGGTCTTTGAGATTGCAGGAGCCCCTACGTTCATCAACATCATCGCTTTTGTGTTTGCCATATCGATAATTCTTTATTGTAAATCGATAATTATTTGTTGTAACTCTATAATTCTTTCTTGTAATGTTATAATTCTTTGTTGTAATTCTACACTAAAAATCATAATACAAATATCATAAAAATTGATACTAGAAAATACATAATATCTTACAAATCGATATACAATAATTGAGCATAATATATTACAAATCGATATGGCAATTCAACATAATAGCTTACAAATTGATATTAACAGCCAAAACAATATCTCACAAATCGATACTGGAAAACACATATTATCTTACAAATCAATATACGACAATTCAACATAATATATTAAAAATCGATATTAAGCAATTCAACATAATATCTTACAAATTGATATACGAAAATTCAGCATAATATATTACAAATTGATATTAACAACCAAAACAATATCTCACAAATCGATACTAGAAAACACATATTATCTTACAAATCGATATACGACAATTCAACATAATATATTACAAATCGGTATACGTCAATTCAGCATAATATCCTACAAATCGATATACGGCAATTCAACAAAATATATTACAAATTGATATTAACAAACAAAACAATATCTCATAAAATGATACTAGAAAACACATATCTTACAATCTATATACGACAATTCAGCATAATATATTAAAAATCGATATTCAGCAATTCAGCATAATATCTTACAAATCGATATACGGCAATTCAACATAAGATATTACAAATCGATATTAACAACCAAAACAATGTCTCATAAATCGATACTAGAAAACACATATTAACTTACAAATCAATATACGACAATTCAACTCAATATATTATAAATCGGCATATGTCAATTCAACATAATATCCTACAAAATGATATACGATAATTCAATATAATATATTACAAATTGATATTAACAAACAAAATAATATCTCACAAAATGACACTAGAAAACACACAATGTCTTACAAATCGATATACAACAATTTAGCATACTATTTTACAAATCAATTTTAACAACCAAAACAATATCTCACAAATCGATACTAGAAAACATATAATATCTTATAAATTGATATACGGCAATTCAATATAATATATTACAAATCGATAATAACAAATAAAATAATACCTCACAAATTGACACTAGAAATCACATAATATCTTACAAATCGATATACGATAATTCAACATAATATATTACAAATCGATATTAACAAACAAAACAATATCTCACAAAAATCGATATAATATCCTATAAATTATAAGATGTGTCGATTTGCAAGATATTTTTATTGTGATTTTGAAATGTGTGCCTGTAGAATTTATATTGTTGCGATTTAGGTGCTTGAGGTGGCAATTTGCGTATTCAACACACGTGTGCCAGGTTCATAATTTTGGTTTATGGATCAATGTGAATTTTGCACACAGACTTACAAAATTTGTATACAGTCTACAAAATCTGTTACAAATGTCTATACACAAAAAAAATGGAAATTAAAAGTTGAACCAAAAATTGCTCTCTCTCTCTCTCTCAGCAGTACAACGTAACCCTCTTCACGTTATCCTTGAGAACATGTAGACATTTAAAAGGACTTCCTTTTACTTCTGGGGCCTCGCGTCCTTCATAGCTTTCTAGGTAATCATGCAATCTGGGTTTTTGTATCTTTCGCAACTAAAAAATTCTTTAATTTTTTGCATAGTTCTGTGTTGAATCTAGGTATATTATCCTGAAAAACAACAACTGAAAGTCAGACCAATATAAAACTGTAGTCACCAATAATATAGGATAATAAAACATGTTTAAGTGTACAACATACAAAGGTGAATTCTGGTGCTCATCCATATTATATTGCTTTAGTATACTTTATTATAAAAACGTCACATCAACACCATTATTTTATAAAGGAGCATCCTCTGCGACGTGAAGCCTCCACGGGCCAATGTTGACACCCAACATGTCTCTGAAAAATCCAACCTGTGGTTTATGCAACAACAAGTAAATTTTGGGCCACGGTACAAGATACAATAATCTTAAAGATAGAAACTTACCAAATGCATAATGTCACGATCTACAACAATGTTATAGTCTAAGGAGTTGTATAACCATATTTTTTGTTCTCATACATCCAACACGTATAAGACCCAATGCTTTTCTGATTGCCACAATGTAGGATTCAATATATGCAAATTGATTATAAAATATCTTAAAAAATAAATATAGAAATACGTACTGATAACACAAAAATCGATGTTAAGAATCAACATATAAATTGATATTAAGAATCAAACCAATTTCTTAAATCGATATGGAAATTCCTAATGATAGCTTAAAAATATATATTAAGAATCATCATAGAAATCTATATTAAGAATCAAAACATTATCTTAAATCGATATTAAGAAACAACATAGAAATCGATATTAAGATTCAGGGCAATATCTTAAATCAATTTAGAAATTCGCATTGATATCTTAAAAATCTATATTAAGAATCAAAACAATATCCTAAATTGATATTAAGAATCAAATCAATATCTTAAATCGATATAAAAATTCGCATTGATATCTTAAAAATCGATATTTAGAATCAAAACAATATCTTAAGTCGATATTAAGAATCAAAACAATATCTTAAATCGATATTAAGAATCAACATAGAAATCGATATTAAGAATCAGAACAATATCTTAAATCGATATATTGATAGCTTAAAAATAGGTATTAAGAATTAACATAGAAATCAATATTAAGAATCAAAACAATATCTTAAATCGATATTAAAAATCTAAACAATATCTTAAAAATCGATATTTAGAATCAGCATAGAAATCAATATTAAGAATCAAAACAATATCCTAAATCGATATGCAAATTCCTATTGATAGCTTAAAAATCGATATTAAGAATCAAAACAAGATCTTAAATAGATTTAACATCTTACAAATCGATATGGTCACAAGCCTTTTCACTTGAACAAAAGTCTGTCATTTGGTCATCGTTACCTCAATATTGTAGTCCGTCTAGAAATCCAGTCGTGTATGGCATTCGACGGACAATACTTTGTTGAACGGAACAATAATAATAGTAAGTTTAAAACATGAAGGTATATTAGTAAATCAAATATATATAAGATAACCGATATACCATGAAATAAGAGGTGACGATGCTGACCGACATGGTTGTTCCCTTACTTTGAATATACATGACAAAATTGTGTATAGTCTGCTTAGAATAAATATGCACTTGTTAATATACATACCCATGACATACGTAAATATATAACTGATAGTGGTTTCATACGTATAAAATTACTGATAGTGTATCCTTCTGCAAATTTATCTCGCATACGGTCGATGATCTCTTCAAGCACTTTGTTGAGTTTTCTAGCACATTGTTTTATAGATGTTACACTGAAATTAGTTGAATATTCAGTAAACGAATTGTAGCATTATATTCAATGAACGAACTGTAAATGATGTAAAAAAGATGAAGCAGGTTATAGGAATCGAAGGTACCCTTTTTTGTGGACGTTCGACTGAATCGCAGTGTCCTTTTTCGACATCGATACAACTTTTACAATGAAGGAGGTTAAATAAAATATTGGTTTTTTTGTTCGTTGCTCACGAAGTAGGTTCTAAGAAAGGCTTATTTTCTTCTTTAAATGAAACGTCGCATGTTCCATGCTCTTAAAGGAAACGTCTTGTGTTCCTTGTGAAACACACTACTGAAGTTATGCGATGCTTCATTTATTTTTCATGTCGTTTCACGTCTTGCCAGTTTTCAAAAATCACGTAAAAAAATATTAATAAATAAATAAATAATATTATGTATTAATTAAAAGATGTCCTTTCATTTGCTAGTATCATCGATATGACGTTAGTACGTGTAAATGAATGACACGTCACATAACATCAGTAGCGTGTCAGATGACATTTCCCTAAACTCTAGACCCTAAACTAATATTATGTGATGTTCCTTGCACCTAAAGAAAATGCTATAAATAATAAAACCTAAACTAGTAATCGCTTAACGATTGAACAAACCTAAGTACAAATCGTGGTAACTTTATAATCGCTATACAATATAAACTCAAAACTAGTAATGGCTATAGGATTTAGCAAACGTAAGTACAAATTATAGTAACTTCATAATCACTATACCTATTAATCGCTATACTAAGTAATCGCTATCACAGAAAATGCTATAAGTAATAAACCCTAAACCGGTAATTGCTATACAATTTAGCAAAAGTAAGTACAAATCATGGTAACTTCATAGTTGTTATACTAAGTAATCGCTATTACAAGAATCGCTATACATAATAAACTCAAAACTAGTAATCGATATAGGATTTAGCAAACGTAAGTACAAATCATGGTAACTTCATAATCGCTATACCTATTAATTGTTAAACTAAGTAATCACTATCACAAAAAATACTATAAATAATAAACCATAAACCAGTAATCGCTATACGATTTAGCAAACGTAAGTACAAATAATGGTATCTTCATAATCACTATACTGAGTAATCGACATATTAAGTAATCACTATCACATGAAACACTCTAAGTAATAAATCCTAAACTAGTAATTGTTATACGATTTATCAAACGTAAGTACAAATCATGATAACTTCATAATAATTATACATAGTAAGCGCTATATAGAGTAATCACTATCACAGAAATCATGATACATAATAAACCCTGAGCTAGTAAGCGCTATACGTAAGTACAAATCATGAAAGAATTATATAATTACAAACCTAAGTTTATGTAGTCTTGTCGATTTTTTAGTGGCACTTCTGTGTTTCACTTATTAAGGAAAGAATTATATAATTACAACAAAAAATGATAGAATTACAACATAAAATTATCAGAATACACAAATCACATAATATGTTTATTCATTGGCACTTGACGACTCAGATGAACATAGAAATCACCTCTTTCTTGGACTTGGTAGAGTCTCTTTATTCGATGGCCTCTTCGTTCCCTTTATCTTATTAAACCCACTGATAATCATCTCAACCATTGACCCAATTTGTATATTCAAATTCTGTACGTCCTTTCGTAACTCTTTATTTTCACTCTCTATCATCGCTAACCTTTGGTCGGACAATACCTTCTCCTTTAGGAGCTGTATTTGCTCTTTATTGTGTACTGCAACAAAGGAAATCATAGTATCTGCCAAATAGACATGATGGACATTATGTCTATGCTGGAAGACGACATGCTCGGTGACAAGAGTGCACTCACTTTCAGGTTGCTTCTCTTCAATCTGTTGATTTCCATGCATGGGTTGCCAATATTGTTTGAAATAGTTTGGGTCATATTGTCGTTCTTTATAATCATATGGTATGACACAAATACCTCATTTGTTTCAGCTATCCAATTGTTTCCTGAAGCGTTTGTGCCAATTCACGTTCATGGCCCCACCATTATTCATCTTCCTTTTTAATACCACAAGCAATTTTGGTATCGACTGTCCCAAGCCAGCTTATAGAAGTACTCGACTACCATGCTGCAACTTGGCTTCACATTTGCTAAAGAACCAAATATCGCAGACAGACAGTCTCGTAGCCTCGACAACAACCTCGTCGTCCTCATCCTCCCTATCCCCATAAGGTCTCTACACAACTTGTACAATCAAGATTGTGGTTTAGATATAGACACAATTATTCATGTAAAATGCTGAATGTGATAACGATTTATACTAAGGATAACAAAATACTGAATGCGATGATTACTTAAGAATACTAAACATTCCAACGATTTACGCTAATGAAAGTTAGATGCAAATGCGATAGCGATTTATACTAAGGAATACAAAATCCTAAAATGATGATTACTTAAGAATGCTAAACATTACAACGATTTACGCTAATGAAAGTTAGATGCAAATGCGATAACAATTTGTACTAAGGAGGACAAAATGCTGAATGCGATGATTACTTAAGAATGCTAAACATTACAATGATTTACGTTAATGAAAGTTAGATGAAAATGCGATAATGATTTGTACTAAGGAATACAAAATCCTAAAGCAATGATTACTTAAGAATCATAAACATTACAATGATTTACGCTAATGAAATTTAGATGCAAAAGCGATAACGATTTATAATAAGGAAGATAAAATCTTAAAGCGATGATTACTTAAGAATGCTAAACATTATAATAATTTACGCTAATAAAAGTTAGACGCTAAGGAGATAACGATTTGTACTAAGGAAGATAAAATCCTAAAGCGATGATTACTTAAGAATGCTAAACATTACAACGATTTATGCTAATAAAAGTTAGATGCTAAGGAAATAACGATTTATACTAAGGAAGACAAAATCCTAAAGAGATGATTACTTAGGAATGCTAAACATTACAACAATTTTAAACAATTTACCTCATTTAATTACAATCCATCTAAAATGAACTAAGCACTTTTCTCCTTGACATTTATTGAAGCCCACTGGCCGATCTTGAGAAAACCACAAACCGTAGGGCTATACTGAGGATGCAAGGCGACAATATGCTTCCACGTTCAGACCTACAAAAATAATATATTAGTAGGACTACAACCTTCAACGTGCTTAGTCCACAAGTACTAAATACGTAATAAACAAATACCTGAATAAATGGTCAAAACCCCTCGACGGTTTTCGTACTCCTACTCACATGGTAAAGTTGACTGTATAAGTGTGCGAGTATAGCAACACCCCATGCCTAGTTGTTGACTTCATATAAGTTTTTCAAGAACTGCAGCCACAAGTAACTTATTCTCGAACCAGAACAATCGAAAAAATAAAATAAGTCCAAAAAACTAAAGATGGAAGATGCGCAACTCTTGGTTAGCTGCTTCAGATCCACATGCAACAAATCGACCTTCCCATTTATTACAAAAAAAATAAACTTTCATCGATGAGGAATTGCTTCCACCAGAAATACACTCACGTCATTCCTCCATCGACATTCTTAGAAGGGTCGTGCAATTGTCCCTTGGGTTATAATTTGAATCCTATGTTAGGACAACACTTCCATGACACTTAAGACCCGTAATTCGTGTCACATCTTCTAGGGTCATGGTGATCTCAAAACCCCCAAACTGGAACGTGTTCATCTTATGGTTCTACTTATTGACCAAGTGGGTCATGGTGTTCCAGTAATTTTCAAAATAATGTTGATCTAGAAGGTCGCCAAAGTGCATCTTTCGTAATCGGTCCTTCTAATATTCACTCAACTTTTTGAACTATAAAAGAACTATAGGACATTGACACTGCTCTTTCAGCTTTTCATCTCCTTCATTATTTTTCTTCTGACTTGCCTGTAACACAAAATATCAAATCACAGTTAATCGTTATACATATTAATCATTATCGCAGTAATCGCTATACAGAGTAATCGCTATCGCATTAATCACTATACATAATAATTACTATACATAGTAATCGCTATACATAGTACTCGCTATACAGAGTAATCGCTATTCATAGTAATCACTATACATAATAATACCTACAACAGTATATCATGACATACAATAGTGATTAACGTACCTTGGTTACACTTTTCTTTTTTTCATCCTCTCCCTTCCTTTGCTTTTGTACTTCTTCCTTCCTTTCGGTATTAACATTGAGTTTCAAGGTTTCTCTAAATAGAGTTGTACTACTTCTTTTTATTGAACCTGTGTTGCTTTTCCAAGCAGTGATATTGTAAAAACATAGAGTTTTCGATAAAATGGAATACTTTGGTGGTTAATGAGTTGCTTAGCCACATACCTATAATGTGCTCAAAGTTTTCTAAAACTGACGACTCATTATCGTCTGATTCCGCTGTTAAAAGTTTTCGTAAGTTCTGCTGCAAAGAAAAAAAAAGAAATTCATAAACATTTTTAACTTAGCTTTATTTTGCAAATTCGGGGCATTACAGTTTAGGATTAGGGTTTATGATTATATTATGAGTTTAGGGCTAGGGTTTAGTAAGCTATTAAGGGTTTATGGTTTAGAGTATAGGTTTAGGTATAGTAATATATTATGGGATATATGTACCGATTTATAAAATATTAAGTGCTTTCTAGTGTCGATTTATTAGATATTGTAATATGTAATTAAAATTGCTTCAAAGCTTTGTACCTGTAATTAAATAGCTATCATGTGAATCATTATCGTCAACAAGTATACATCACTATTTTATCAAACATATAAATCATTCATGCTTTAAGCATACAAATCATTGCTTCAAACATACAAATTATTGTAGAAATCGCACCCTTTATAAGTACATATCATTGTAATGTTTGGGATTCAACAGTAAACGTCGTTCCACATCCCGCTCGTTGTCAAAAATCGATATGCCTTGTGAGACCTGGATTCTGGTTGACGATTTATGCGATTTACACAATGACGTATATGTCGACCACAACGATTTGCCTTTGTATAGAAAATATTGGAATAGTATAATATAAATCATGATTTATAAGTTATTATATTGAATTTTCATATTGATTTATAATATATTATGCGACATGTATATCGATTTGTACATATTATATGTTTGCTAGTGGCGATTTGTAAGATATTTGTATTATGATATTAAAACATGTGCGTGCAACATTTATATTGTTGCACGATTGCGGTGGCGATTTGCGTATTCAAATCGCTGTTCATTTAGCGATTAAAATTGAAATCGCTTCACAACATTGTAGATGTCATTAAATCGCTGTCACGTGAATCACTATCGTCAACACACATATATGATAAGTCATTTTTTTAATTGGCACGGTAAATAACAACTCAATGCATAGTATAGTGCGATGCAACTAACGATCATGACAACTAACATGAATAATGATGTTCATGTAGATTTAATTTTGCATGGTCAGCAGAAAGAAATCCTTTTGCCTCATAAGTGCACGTAGTTTTCATTCTCCTCCTCCTTCTTCCTTTGCTTTTCATTCTCTTCGCCATCCTTCTTCTTTTTCTTCATCCTTAGTTCTTTCTCATCTTTTTCGTTTGCTTTTCATCTTCAATATCTGATGGATCAGGCTCCGCA
This sequence comes from Nuphar pumila, assembly GCF_984573655.1. Taxonomy (NCBI): domain Eukaryota; kingdom Viridiplantae; phylum Streptophyta; class Magnoliopsida; order Nymphaeales; family Nymphaeaceae; genus Nuphar; species Nuphar pumila. The sequence continues at coordinate 21,046,918 of NC_143249.1, read as the reverse complement.
TAATAAATATCCAACAATTTGTTCTTATCTTTTTCATTCTCAATGTTCATTATATTTTGGTATTTTACATAACCCTCATATATATTGGATTGGTGGATGATTTCTCCAAGAGTCATCCCCTCCAACAATGAAGACTTTCTTGTCTTATGAATTGTAGTCATTGCTAACATGCACAACACATAAATTTAACAGCAAATTGTTGTAGAAATCAAACCCTTCATAAGTACATATCATTGTAAATCATAAATCGCTACTGCATTAAATGTATAAATCGTGGCTGCTTAAATGTATAAATCATGAATCATAAATTGGCTAAATCACTACTGTTTGAAAGGTATAAATCGTTGTTGCATCGAACAAATCGCTACTGCATCGAACAAATCGCTACTGCATTAAATGTATAAATCATTGTTAAATTCAAATGTATAAATCGTTGTAGAAATTTAGCCTTCATAAGTACATATCGTTGTAATGTTTGGTCTTCATAAGAACAAATCGTGCTAACTGTTTTTTGAAGCCCAGAAGGTGGATATGTACAAATCGATTTGTTTCAGTATGAAAATAGGTGTTATTTAGCATAAATAGTATAAGCAATTGTAAGATTTAACATTCAGTTTTACATATTGAAAATCAATTTATTTACATAACGAAACCTTAGACAAAACTCACCCAAAGGACACAAGTTTTGCTAATCCGATCGTGGAGGAGAAACACCTAGAAAGTAGATGCAACCGATGGTGGCAATGGTGCTCCGACGACAATAGACGACAAAAAGGGGTACTCTGATGGCAGTAGACGATGACAAAAGGGTGCTTCAGCGGCAACAGATGACGAGAAAGGGTGATCCCGCAACAGCAGATGACGTCAAAGACTGCGTCGTCAAAGGAAGCTCCTATTACAACAGATGGTGTATCGTCAAAGGGTGAGACAAATCGTTTAGGGTGACATATTGCGATGAGCTCCTGTTAAAGTAGAATCGTTTACTCCTTGGGACAAAAATGATGATAATTTTAACCCTTTTTCTCTTCTTTCGAGAGGATATTTTTGTCGTTTACTCAAAACGTCGTTTCATGACACTAATGGCAGGAAAGTGTACTTAAGTCTTTGCAAACAAACCAGACACCGATGCTAAGTGATGCCGACACACACGGAGAAATGAGCCCCACGTGCTTACATACATGGCGCTCATTCAGACCCGAGGACATGCACATGCGTGTTTGGGGAGAAGATATAACCTGTTTCGGATTATTTTAGATCCGACTAATCCGACCCGAATCGTTTGATGGCCCCACATGCGTACCACTGTCAAACTGCAGGACGACTCGTGGTTTGGTCTAATAGGGCTCCCTATAAATCGAAAGCGCGCGGCTGCTGGTCGTACTGTAAACAGCGCGCGCACGCTCTCCGTTTCACGTTCTCTTGATTGGAAAAACGAAGGAAAGAAAGAAATGGCGGGGCGTCTCCTCGCGGCTCGCTTTGCCGCGCGCCTCCTCCCGACGGCCGCCGAGCGATCCCTCTTCTCGGTGCGTTCTGTCCTTCCCACTATCATCGTTTCTTCCTCTTCTTATTCCTTGTTCCCTCCCTCTCCTGTTCTGCTGTGTGATTGTTTCTTGATTCTGGGTCTCGTTTTCGGTTAACTCATTCTGATTAGGCTTTTCCTGCGCGATCGAAGATCGTCGGCGTGCGGGCGGTTCACTCCACGGGCAATGGCAGTGGCGTGCCAGGGAGATGCTTCGCGTCGGACCCCGATCAGTTGAGGAAGGCCAGGGAGGACATCAAGCATCTTGTGAATACCACTTTTTGCCACCCGATTCTGGTAGTCCTTTTACAGTTAATTTTTTTCGCTCCCGTCCTTTTCCTTTTTACCATTTCTCTTCGGGTTTTGTTTGGGAATGTGATCGAGGCGCTTGTTGATATAGATGATTGTGTGGAGAGTTTCTTCTTAAAATGTGTGAATTTTCCTGGTTTCTTTTAGTAATATTGATTTCTGACTTGATATTGATCACCATCATCGTGCTGTGAGTTCCTCGTAGAATTGTGCTGACTCCGTTGGGTGAATGTGCGTTTCTTTGTGCGCTTTTTTGTTGTTGATTTACTGTTCTTTCTTTCCTCCCTTGTCTATTCATGCTTTTATTTTTTCCCTCTTCTCTCGGATCGTAATGCTCATTGCGAGGACTTGGAGATACAGCGATTTTCAATGCTTATTTTGGGGGCAAGAAGTTTCAATTTTCAAAGTAAAGATTTTAGTGCACCCACTAATGCGTTACCATTGTCATGGGGATAGAGTTCTGGTTCTGGTTCATGCTCTATCTGTCACGTTTCCAAGTTTTGTGAGCTTGGAATAGTGAACCTGAAGAATTAATATAACCAAGTAAGGGTTCGAAGTGTCTTATGGCAGATTTTCGGAAAATGTCGGTTCGACCTGGATGACACGATGCAGGTACCTCCAACAAGAACATTGAGGAATGGCCACAACTAGGCGGAGCTAATGGAAGTTTAAGATTTGAAATAGAACTGAAACACGGTGCCAATGCTGGTAGACATGCTCCTCTGAATGTTTCATGTTTTGAATAAGTGTTGTTGTTATGCCCAACCACCTTATGACTTTGTTTGTGCTTGGCTTGGTGAATGCTTTGAAACTGCTTCAACCAATCAAGGATTAGTATTTGAGTGTGGCATATGCAGACCTGTTTCAATTGGCCAGTGCCACAGCTATCGAGGTCCTTCTCTCTACTTCACATATTTTGGTTTATTTGAACATTTTTCTCTGTTGCCATCATTTCAGATATCAGTTTTTTTTTATTTTCTTTCATTTTTTTTCTATCTTTAGGAGGCCAGAGGTCCCAAGATCCCCATGAAGTATAGGAGAGTAGATGTTACAAGTCCTGAGCAATGTCCAGAGGAGGGAAGGCTTCCAGGTTAGTGCATAATTGGTCGAGTTTCATTTTTATTAGCTTGTAGATGTTAGCTACAAATTCTGTCTCTCAATGGTCTTGGTTGATTACTTGATTTCCACATACCAGCTGGATTTTCAAATAAATTTTGCTTCTTGAATTGCCACTACACACCGTTTGCATAGGATATGTTTGGTAGCTTGTATGATATGAAATAAACTAAAGTTTCATGATATGGTTGAAGCTGGGATGCATTTTTTTTCTTCCAATAAGAAATCTACAAGGAATAAATTGATTACCACTTCATTCCATCATGATCCTGTTTTTTTATGATCGGTAGATTTGGCTTTCTTTTGTTTTTCACTGAACTAAGCATGATGATGGCAAGGCAAACAGATTTTCCCATGTATTTTTGAGAAGATTTGCATATTTAATGTTCTGCTATTTGTTGATTTGAAGTTGTCTTTCTACAATGGTTTGCCATGTCAAGAAATTTTGTTCATAAGAACCAGTTGAAGCTGTTATTATTTGATTTTATATGTAAAGACTACAGGTTCTTTTTCTCTGTGTAGATGCTAGGCTGTCTTCACCTGCAGATCATCGACGTGATGTTTTTTATCGGATGGATCTCAGTGACATGGTTGTCTTTATTTCTGCAACTGAAAATTTTATATTGTGTTGAACATTATCTTTTAATTTGCTTCTCATTAACATGCACCCTTTTGTGGGAAATTGTTTCATTGTCTGGTGCCCACACCTTGGGAAGGACTCGACCCGAACATAGTGGGTGGGGAAAGCCAGCAACCAAGTATACAATGAGTACATGCCCTTTTCTCCTTATAATGGTCATATTTGTGTTTACTTCTATGGTGATGCTTGCATGTGTCTGTTAGAATGACCATATGAATGAATCAGAATGATCGAGATATCCTCCACAACATGTGGAAATCTCTCGCCTTCTGAAGTAGTAAGATGTATGAAAATTGGATTTTTACTTACTGTATTCCTTTTTTTATCTCTTTGCTAACCTGTGTATAATTCTGCTCCACCACTCAAACAGAGATGATGCATGTTTCCCCTACTTGCAATAGCATTTCGTCTCTATTCTGAATGCAGTCTTCATGGTAATCAATTATGAAGCAGGTGAATCAATAAAAATGAAACAATTGTATCACACTGTCCCAATGTGACAATAAGGACTTACAGATCAGCTTGAGACTGTTAGATTCTCGATCCCCTGAGAAGATTCATGTGGGCTTAGTTGATCTGATAGCCAATCTTTTATCTTATGAAGATATAAAGGTAACAATAACCACTGCTTTAGTATTGTGATTTAAGTTGTGATCTCCATTCTTAGATTAGATCCTTAAGTGCCATAAAACAGGAAAATTGAACTGTGTCAGTTTGATGTGCCTTCATCTAATCAACAACATAAAGTTATACAACACAAGAGTGCACTACAAGTCACTCAGGGTCATCATATTTATAGAGAAAAATGAATGTGATGACCATCTGCCACTTGTTTTGCAATTCCCTGCCTGCATTGACATCAAAGTCTGGACATTCATTAGGCATGATGAAACATATTTTGCAGCATCAAACATGCATTCTTAAAGCTTGTCCAGCATTTATGTGGAGCGGTTTGTTCTTCTTATTGCTCTATATTTGAAACTAAAAAACAATGATTAGCTAGCAAATATTTCTCCTTCTAAATTGGTTCATACTTAAAAAATATAGGATAGGCTAAAGTAGGTATTGATGGGCATTATGGTTTTCATGAAAAAAAACAATTGTTTCCTTATGATGTTTCCTTTTGTTTTTTTTCTTTATGGCAATACAGTGGGCTCCATGAAAAAAAAATTACTATATTTAGTATTCAGTCAATAGATGGGTGTCCTATTGTCTTGTTCATGGGAGGCGAGTGACATACAAGGAAAGGACTTGTCCTTATGTGGTAGTTTTCCTTCCTGTCAATAGACAAAAATTCCTTTTACTTTTATTGAAAGTCATTCAATTTTCTGGAGGGACAGAGGGAACCATAGCTTTTTCTAGATTTCTGATAAGAACTTGTCCTTGTTAGTCTTATTGAACTACTCATAAGACAAATTAATAATGGCCTTGACATAATGTGGTGGTATTTTTTCTATTAGTGTCATGCATAAAGTGTAGGTGTGGCAAGACTTTTCCTAATCCATGTTCCATTGCCAAGAGTTGATGCATCCTTGAAGCACTTGACTTTTGGTGAAGAATCTTCATAGTGATGTTAGGCTAAGATAACATTCAAGCTAGTGATGGTAGCTGGATCAGGCGAGATATCTGGGAAAAATTATATCTCTAACACAACCTGCATGTTACTTGGGTTGTGTTGGGTCAAGCCGAATAATTTTTGGTCCAGACTTTTTCATGCTGGTTATTCAGGTTCAGGTAGGGTTGAGTATCCGACACAAACGCGACCCGTTGACAGTCCTAGTCACTTGCAGTATGGAACTATTGATTATGCAATACAAAATGCAAACCCATGATTTCCAATATGTATGGGTACAAGCAAGTGCACAGCATAAGTATGCATATCGTGATGTCATACTGCAGATGTATCTGTTTTTGCCATAAACACACATCCAATCATGTGTGCATGTCTGTGTTTGCCTGAATATATTTATGTATGCATGCACTTGTGACCTCGAGTCTAGTTAAACACATTGATTTCAGAAACTTCAAGGATGTCATATATTTTAGTTGATCAAGTGCACATCTGACCGAATGATAAATTGGTTCATTCCCTAGTGGTCAATAATGACATAATATTCTGGAGGAAAACCCTGAATATCTAATTTGTGCAGCTTGTCAATTGCAAGAATCCACTCACATAACCATACTAATAATATGTTAGAAATATGCGAGACACATTGGTATACCTTCTAGAGCATTTTGAATGTTATTACCCTGTTGGAGGTGTTTTAATTGTTATGCTCTTGTTGCTTGTATTCTGTCATTCACTTAGTGTTGTTATTTTAGTCATTACCTTTAATTTTAAGTGTACCTTGCTCATTAAGTTATTTCAATTAATTTGCATAATTTAGGGTTTAGGTTATTGATTAGGGAATTTAATGGACCATATATCTGTGTATTTGTAGCCCATTTCACCAAAACAAGGGGGCAGTTTCCATGGGCCACATTTGAAGTTATCGTGGCTATTTTGAACCAAAGGTTTATGTCTCTTTTCCACATTTTTAAGATAATTTTACAATTTATAAGCTCCTATAAAGCATCTTGGTTATGTTTGAGGACCTCTCTCTCTCTCTCTCTTACGTGTGCACACATCTTTATTGAATCACAAAATTCTCAGTCCTGCGGTGCTCAATGAAATCTTTGTCACTAATTGGTAGTTCCAGTTGCTGAGGTTGAACTTTAAGTATGCTGGACCTTGCTGCATGGGGACGGGGTACTCCCCATACTAAGAGTGCTATTTCTTTTCTTTTTGGTCAATCATAGCTCCTTTTAACTGATGGGGTGGCATATTGTTACTTCCTAATCCTTTCATTTCTCTCTTTTTTTTTGTTTCCGGATTTTGAATGCACAACAAGAAATCCTAGAAATATTCAGACTTGGCATTATATTTTTCTTTTCTTCCAGAAAGAGGGACCTGGGGCACCTGGAGGACAATCATGGACTGTAGAATGGTTGAGGTTTGATAATTTCTACTTCAAAGTGAGGATACAACTTCTGACCCTTGAACTTTCTTTTTCCCTTTATCATGGCATACTTATTTACTTTCATGTGTGAAACATCCGGGACGTTAAAGAGAAAAAGAATGAAGACTTACTGGTTTTACCAACTGATGCTGTTCTGTTTGAGGATCCAGGATTCAAGGTAACCTAATTATTAACTCGTCACTTATTGAATTATCTTGAATGAGCTTTGTTTTTCTGTGTTTGATCCTTGAACTATTCACTTCTCCTGTTTGTTGTCCATCACAGGAATATGCAGAGAAATATGCTGCAGATCAGGATGCATTTTTCGAGGACTATGCTGAAGCTCGTGCAAAACTAATATCGAGCAAAATTTGATCCTCCAGAGGTCCATGCTTCCTTCTGCTTTCACTAGGATTTATCTTGCATCTTTACTATACTTAGATGGCTTAGACTATGTCCATTCAATACTGTAAATTAACCAACATGTTCACTCGACACTGGAAATTAACAAATTAACTCAGATAAGTTCCTATCCTTGGTTGTTGAATGTGTCCATTTTGGTTTCTCTCAGTGTGACATAAAAGAGTTTTTTCTATGTTATTGTGGTGCAGGGCTTCTCAATAGTTGATACAGAAAATGCCACGCCTTAGAAATTGTTCTCCGCAAAATACTCATCAGGAAGAGAAAAGGTTATTAATTACTCCAGACTGCTTCGACCCATCACCACTTTCGGAAAACTTAATTTGCTTAATGGGTCTTTCACTTTGTTTGCAGGCTTAAACAAAGCAAAGAAGTCTTGTCTTCTGCTGTCTTTTTTAGAAACACGATAGGATTTTACAAAAAATGTTAATACAGCCCAACTTCCAATCAATTATATTAGGACATGAAAAGTTAAAAAAAAAAGTGTGATTGTTGTATATTTGACTCTCTGAGTGGACTACGCAAAGCAAAAGGCGGGGATGATAAGCCACTCAAGTCAAAATGCTTAACATTATGATTTTGATTGCTGTTTTGGCATTTTCTTTTCACATGTTTTGCCTGGAATTGATTTTTGCTTCTTCGGTTACCATTGTTTTGCAGTTTGTCCGCATTTCATTTTCTGAATTCTCTGTTAGGGAAAATGATCCTGGGAGATTCTTGATAATGAATCTCTCTTCTATGTAAAACAGTTGCTTGGCTATCCCACTGGTTTAGCATCCACACTTTGTATGGGGCTATACCATGAGCACTAGAAGAAAACCTCAAAATTAATCTCAAACACTGACGGTTTGGATTAGTAAAACTTGGTTTACTAAATTTGCTTTCCTAACCTCCTGCTTAAAAGGGGGCGGGATTTCAACCCAGCACCTCCTGTTTAAAAGGCAACGCTCTAATCATTGGGCTAACACCTTTTCTTTCTTTTTGTTTTTCACACACTAAAAATACTTGTCCTAAATCTATCCTAAACCTGTCGTATTAAACTAGCTTAGTCAAGCTCAATGGGGTTCAAACCCTTGCTCGTGTAACAAGCCTAGGTCCTGCTCAATGGAGTTCAAACCATTGCTCAAGCTCGGCTCATTTACACATTTATATGAGTTCGAGCCTAACTTGGGTTGGATCAGCTCATTGTGCATCACTAGCAAAAACCAGAAACCTGTAAACTATTTTGTGGAATTTCTAATTTACCTTTCTATTTTGTGAAAGCGGACGTGGACTTGACACAAAATTCGTTAATTTTTTCAAAAAGTTGGGACACAAGGATACCTATATAGATAAATACAATATATAAAATGAAAAAGAGGGACTTGTAATATATCAAAAAGTTTGAGCTAAAAAAATATTATTGCAATATTTTTAATGTTGGGCATTGCTTGAACAATGTTTGCAGTTTTCTCATACGGCCGTACCATTTGGATTTAGGTCGAACCAAAGCAAGCTTTGCTTGAGTGAATATACCCTGACCCAATTGGGCAAACGAATCTGGTTCTCTCTCTTGACTCAATTCGATGTAGCTAGACATATTAATATGGATCATATATCCAATTCAAATATGTACTGCTTATTTCCCTTACCTCTAGGGGGCCTTTGTAACACTTGCACCCAAATGAAGCTTCTTTCCTTTGAAAGGGCCACATTGGAGGGAAAGTGATTCCCCATGGGAGGAGGTATTTTGACAGGAAAGTTGTTTTTTTTTTGCATTTATTAAGTGGGTCCCACTACATATTTCTCATAAACATGTTTATTTCCTATGAAATAGTGCCTCTTTCATAGGAAGGAAATGACATGAAACAAACGCCCCTTTAATGTTCCCCAGCGGCACCACATTCAACAATCATGACTTTAATATGATGGAGCCCAATTGGGAAACAAAAAAAGAAAAAGAACTTGAATTTTATGAAGCAATGTTATTGCCAATTGCAAGCTTGATATTGTAAGAATTGTACTGATGGGCATCCATTCGGTACAGACACAACCAAGCAGCCAAGGTGGATATCAAGACCAACCAAAACCATCCAAACTCTCAACAATATATTTATTCAAATAACTGGCCTTTTATGATTGCCTAGCAACAACAAAGATAGGACTCTTAACCCCTATAAACCATTGAGAGACCCAGGGATCCTTGTATCCCCCCCTCATAAACCATGTCTTAAAAGAGGGGAAAACATAGGCAGGAGATGAAAGCTCTATATGGATGCAGCAGCTAGGAACCTGGGCTCTTTTGGTGAGAACTTTTCCTTGGCATACACTTGCATATAATCCCCAAAAACAAACTTTGGGTATTCAAAAGTATGGCCATTGGCAACATGAGCAGCCTGTTCGTCTACTTGTTTTGGCTGGAGGAGTTGAGGAGCAGGGCCTATGGTAGCTAAGGATGATGGGTTGTAGAAGGAAGCAACAGACCTTCTATTGCCATTTTCTAGTGCTATCACCCTATGCCACACACTCTTGTACTTCCCATTGGATATGACTTCAATCTGGTCACCAGTGTTCACCACAATGGAGTTCTCTAGAGGTTGCACATCAATCCATTCTCCATCTTTGAGGATCTGAAGGCCATGGTCTTGGTCATCTTGGAAGAGGAGGATGACCCCACCAGCATCAGTGTGAGCCCGGAGGCCGTTGACTAGGTCCGGGCGTGGGCATGGTGGATAGTGACTCACCTTGGTGCCAAAAAATGGAAGATGCTCTCCATCCTCATCGCCTCCTTTAAAGGCCTTCTTGATATAGCCCTTCTCTAAACCAAGATTCTCATCCATTATCTCAGTTAATCTTTCTGTTAATTTCTTTATCTCGGCCCTGAACTCCTTCATGGTTTCCCTGTTGGAGTGGTGAACAAGAGCATGAGTCAAAAGTTATTGATGTCAATGCAATTATTGAAATGAGTGTGTGTGTGTGTGTGTGTGAGAGACGACTGGCACCTACAAATTTCCAAGGAGACGGTGTGATATATATATATATATATATATATATATATATATATATATATATATATATATATATATATATATATATATATGTGTGTGTGTGTGTGTGTGTGTGTGTGTGTGTGTGTTGGGGGGGGGGGGGGGGAGATACAATGGATTGTACCTACAATCCAGTTTGAATCTCACGATGCAAGTTATTTTGATACAATCTAACTTCGTAGATGTGTTCAGCATGCTCTATTTAGTAGGAATTGACTTTTGAATCATACTTTTTTGATGAAAAAGCATGTTTTTATGAGTAAAAAAATCAATGCCTTCACAGCAATAGATTATTTAATTCTTTGAAAAACCTGTATAACAGGTCGATTCCGGCGATCCAAAAGCCAGTTCCCACTAAACAAAATATGTAGATCACATCTATTGTGTTAGATGCGAGAAAAAAAATCCAAAAAGGGGGTTCCACCCTATTTGCTGGGTCGTTTGCCCCTACAAATGATTGGCAAATCTTAACCCATACCCACATATATATATATATGTTTAGAACCAAGATTTTCAGAGTTTTTTTTACTTTTTATCAAAAATTTTACCGCATGAATGTGATTTAGACGCTTGGTTTTATAGAAATCAACTCTTGGATCATTCAATTACAATGTATAAGAAGGATCTTTTAACGGTTGAAAATCAATGGTTTAAAATTTTCATAAATATTCAAGCATAAAATATCACATTTCTTGATCCGATTACGATGATCCAACAATCGATTCCTATCAAATGGACCACACCGAATACATTTACAGGGACAAATTTGCAAAAATGCCAATGAAAATCTTGATTCATACCAGCAAACATATTTCACTTTCCATTTTATATATATATATATATAATGACCGTATTGTATGGCAAAAATGATGCATGTCCTCCAAAGTCTTACTTCTGCCGATGTCTAAAATCGCAAATGTTGGGCATTAAAATGAATATTTTAACCTTCATATGTGCGAACCTCTTAAGGATATTCCCTCTGTGATGGACTTTAGTACTGATTTTTACCCCGAAATTGAAGGATGACTAAGTTCACATATATTTTATGAGAATGGAGAAGTCTGTAGATATTTTATGCGGAGCTCCTCTTCCTTATAAAATATACGTAAACTTTCTCATATTTGCTGATATTTTATGTGGGCATCCTCATCTTTGCCGACATTTTATGCGGATTTTGTCTTTTTAATAAAATATATACGGACTTTCACATCATCACCTATATTTTATGCGGAGTTTGTGAGGTCTTCCTCATAAAATATATGTGAACTTCCTCGTCCTCGCCTTTGCTTATATTTTTATAAGAACTTCTTTATAAAATATATGCAAACTTCCTCATCCTTTAATTTTTGGGTAAAAAATCAGTAGTAAAGTCCATTACATAAGAAGTTCGCATATCCTGAGAAAGTGCGCACATGCGAAGGTTAAGATGATCATTTTAACGTCTAACATTTGTGATTTTAGACATCGGCCGATTTTGATAAATTATAGGTTTTTTTAGAAAACACATTTTCTGTATATATATATATATATATATATATATAGAGAGAGAGAGAGAGAGAGAGAGAGAGAGAGAGAGAGAGAGACGCCCGACAATCTATGTTAGGGAGTAACTAAAGTGCACTTGGTGCACCGTGCTGTTACTACTATGTGTACATGTAAAGACATTATGCGCTTGCATGTATCATGATGATCATTTTCCATTGGATTGGATGGAAAGTAGTGGGAAGAGAGAAAAATGCAAGCAGGTTGAGTGCCACCCATGCAGTCACACGCACAAACACATGAATACGTGCGCTCACACATGTATATGCATCTGCACATGCACACACACACAGATTACTTACTTGAAGTCGAGAGGATTTGATGGCCATTCATTGTCATCCAGCAATAAGAACACATCCTCCCAGTCCATGTTTTCTAACTTCCTCGTGTTGTGGCTGTTTGCATTGTCTTGGTCTTCCAACAACTCTTGGAGCTTCTTAACTGGAACAGAGCTTTTAAACTTCTCTTTTCTTTCCATCTCATACCATTCTGAGCACACCTTCTTCACTCTATTTAAGAGCTCCACAGGAATTCCATGGTTCAACAACTACAACACGAGAGATATGTTGGTTCTATTCAAAAGATTAGAACAGACGACCTTGCACAAAAATACAAGGCATATATACGAGCCATGTTGGTTCTATTCAAAAGAAAAAAGGACCGGATCATATTGGTCTCCCTGATCTGTTTGACCAGATCTTAGTGGCAATGGAGTGATTCATCAGACTTGGAAAATGAACCTTTAGGAACACAATGTTACCTGGAAGAAACCCCATTCCTCGCATGCGTTAGCAATTTGAGCTATGGCTTCCTCCCTCTCCGCAACATGATGAACCTTTGAAAAATCTATCAATGGGATCACCATGGTGATGGCCTGAGTTGCACTCCTTAAGCGAACCCACAGTAAAGGTACTTCTTTGCAATGAAAACCAATCACCTTGGTTGGTATTTATAGACACCCAAGGATATGCCAATTCGTGTGAGGCAAGTTGGAAAGATTCATGAGAAAGGGTGTGGTCAGTGTGAATTTATTACAAACATCGCAAGGTCAATGCATCTAAGGTATAGGCCACTTACTGCTCTGTCTATTACCAGCTAAACACAACTGCTGCTTTTCAATCTCTTTCCTTTCTAGAGCTTGAAGGCCACCCTCTTAGAACTTTAATTCAGATAGATATCATGACAAGATTTTTTGGTATCATTTTCTTGATAAGAGAGAATTGGGTTCTTTACTCGTATAGGATTCACTTTCCCTGTTTGTTTGCTTCCTTTTCCTCAAAGAAAAAGAGGAATGCGATTCTCTTTTTTTTTTACTCCTTGTTAGACCTTTTGGCCAAGCAATGTATGTCTACTGTTTTCTCTATTTCTCCTTTCCAGTTTCCCCTTGTCTAAAATTTTATCCCGGTTTATATTTTTTGGATACTTTACTCGAGTAAGTTCTATTATGTTATTCAGTTTTTTCATCTATAAAGTTGGGGTTTGTTCATTTGGCATGTTATCACTATATTCTCCATATTGTGCAAACTTTGGCCACTGTAAATCAGAATGTGGTCTTTTCAGCCCTCCTCTCTTGCCCTACTTTTAACAAGAAACCTTGATGCCTGAAATTAGGGATGTCAATGAACTGGAACTTATCCGACATCCAACCTAATTCGTTTCCTTTTAGTGGCATTTGGTAAGCGAAAAAAAGTATCCAATTATACTCGGATGCAGATATGGTATTCATTTTTTGCTACCGAATCTGAGAAATATCTGAATTTGATGGATATCCGAATCTGTTTACATGTAAAAAAGTGGATCTGCTATGCGATGTCAAAAGGGGTAAGTAGATGCTTGTTGGATGACAATGCACATAATTTACTTCGTCAGGATTCACAAACTCTCAACTACAATAAACATTTCACTAAAATTTACATCAAGAAGAAAATTTTTTGCCATGACATTGAAATCTGAAGATGGATATGGTGTTGAACAAAAGATTAACTAAGCCAGAAAGGAAGTCAAAAGAATCAGCAAACAGCAAAAATCACATTATGCTGATAAATCAAAAGAGCTTAGAATATGCTCCAACAGCACTGTTGTTTGGGGGTCTAAAGGATTGTCCTTGGCATCAGAGTGAGAAATGTTCAAGAGATACAGCTTCTTAGAAGCAACAAATGCAGCTGAAAATATCCTCTTCACTCCTCCCCTAGTGCTATCCACTCTGTATTCAAACTCATACACTGGAAAACCTCCCTTGCTCGTTCTTTCACCGACCCGAATCACCTCAGCTTCCTTTGTGCTTTCCTTAAAACAACAAGTCGCCCAAAACAAAAACAGGAAAACCATCAATGTTTCTCCATCATGGCTAAAAGACCACGTACACTTCTTGTCAGCATGGAAAAGCTAAAACTCAGGTTTTAGTCACCTCTCAAGCCAAGTGGTTTTGAAGTTCTTGCACCCAAGATAGGAACTTTGTTAAATTCACCTGCCCTCATACTACAGTTATTTAAATGATTAAAAGTTCAAGGTGGTCATTTTGCATTTTCTCGACTGATGGTAGAATCAAATGTCAAGTTAAGAAGATTATGCTAAAACGAATGTTGTTTCAGTATGCTGAACAAACAAAAAAGGAATTGCCAAACAACATTTGGCAATGAACAATAGACACAACATGAACAATAACAACTTGATATGACGAGTTATTTAAATAATTAGATATATGTAGAGCAGCAGTGATCCCACTCAGTGGGTCCCAAAGAAATTCAATCCTAACAGAAAAAATGGTTTATTGTATCCTTTTCAAAATAAACTTTTGTATGACGAGGGTATATATTCAGACCGTTTCAAATTAGTGTAATTAAGAACACCACCTTTCTATCTTTGCACATTAAAAAGGATTCAAGTAAATCAAAATTGTGTGGTTATATAAACAAGAAGTACCTTTCTCCTTTCAGCTCGTATAAGCTTATCAGCAACATCATGAGGGGTACCAAAGTCGGTGAGAGAAGAAATCCGAACTGGGTTGACCACGACCCCTACATTGTTAACTTTGGCAGTAGGGTCCTCAAACAGAGCGATTGCACCTGCCTTATCAACCTACACACAGAACTCCCATAGGTGATGCAATACCAGGATACTAACTTTTGGCAAGAAGGCCAGAAAATTATACTATGCTCCACAGTCCCTATTCTTGATTTTTTTTTAATCGGAGAAAGTTGTTTATTTATTTATTTATTTTTACTCGGAGCTCCGAGGGCTTACCCCTCGCCCCCAGGGAAGTTCCTTCTTAAACCCACTTTGATACATTTTACCAAGCAGCAAATCTGTAACTTTTTAACACCATGAAATATGCATGTCATAATGCTTTATCACAGGGACACCTCCATTTGGCACGCGTGGGTATGTGGATTCGGATACGGATTCGTATGGTTAATATTTTAATTTGTTTAATATTTTTTATTACTTTCTAATAATATTTTATTAAAAGTATTTTTAAATATTAATATATCAAGATAGCTCTTTATTCATTAAACATTCTCAAAAACCGAATGAACATATCTCTTAATTCCAGCAAACGAAAATAAACAACGGCATCATTGGGAAAAAGAGAGATGGCATTTCGTCAAGAATAATGGCAACGGGCGAGGAACCACACCTTGGTCCAAGAGGAGGGCTTGAGGAGAGTGAAGCCTTCCCGGTCATCCGTGTACCTCTCCAACTCCTCCTCTGCACCACACACCCTCAATTCGCCGGGAAATTCCCGAAAAAACACGGAATTCGACGGAAATTTTAAAGCATTTCGAGTATTTTTTTCAGCTTACCGTGAATCGTCGATGCCGAGACTGACGGCGGAGATGCGGTGAGCAAGAGGGCGGCCGCGAGTGGGAGATGGTTCACAAGGATGGAGACGGTGAGCGTCCTTCTGTTGCAGGAGAAGGGAGGGCTGAGAGGGGTTAGGGTTAGGGTTTGGTTGGTGAGGGAATTGGTGAGATTGGGGAGATGAGAACAGCAGAGACGAGTGAACCCAAGCGACCACATTTTCCCTTTGTCCCCTTCTCCTTTTTCTTTCTTCTCATCTTTTGGGGTTTTATCGGTCGTGTCAAACGGGTCGAGATATCCTACCTGGATCCATATGTCATCCTTGCTGCTTTAAACAGTTTTAAAACAAGTTTTCTGAAATACATTAATAAAATCATATATTTTATCCTGAAATTATTGAAAACTGTGCAAACTTTCTTTCAGTAACCTGAATTTAAATATATATTCGCACTTTGTTTTTTGCGGTCCTCTCACTAAAAATGCATAAATATAACTTATGCGACTCTTATTGAATCATAACTTCGCAAATAATAAACTAAATAAGCTCGGCAGGCAATCTGAACACATGAAGAATAAGTGTGCAGCTACTGAGGTCAGGCATACCCACCATTGGGTTTTGAACTTGCAAAGTCCCAATACAGGTGACATCTACTAACAGCACCTACCAAACAAGCAGAGCACCTGCTGGTTAATATTAAATATATTTTATATTATAGAGTGTATAGTTGAAGTGTTAGGTTTGCAAACAATAAGTTTATAGTTAAAATGTTATTAATTAGATCATTAAAATACCAACAGGGCTCCAAGTGGTTGGTAGGAGCTGTCCGCGAACGTCTCCTTCCGGTGAGATGTTGCAGGTTCAAAACCCAGTGGTACACGTTGAATGACTGCTGGGGTCTGCCTAACCCAGCTTGCCTAAAAAAAGAAATCATTAAAACGATATGAAACTTGCATTACAACTCTCATTTTTCAAAAACGGATTACTTAAGAAGGCTCCTTAAAGGCTAAGTTATTCAAATTAACATAAATTATTCAAATCCATACAAGATAGAGAGATGGTAAGGGACATCCCCGCATAACACATCTTGCCCAAGACCCCTTATATAAAACCCTACCCCTGGGTCCATACAGACTGCTCAAGCCACAAGCAATCAGTTCGGACCCATTCAAAGTGGGCGTGATGAGTCCGTTTAGGTCCACGACCCATGAGCCGTTGACCATGGACCCAACTCTAGCCACTGGATCTGATCCTACCTGCATTTGGACCCACGCGCCATCTCCGACCCGTTATTTCGCATGCCAGTTGCGTGATCGAGCCACAATAAGTCATCAAAGTCGCAAATGGCAAGCCTCTCAGTCGGGTCTGGGTCAACGACGTCAATGGGTTCAAGATAGCTGGATCCCCAAGCGGCAGTGCCATCTTCATAGTAATTGTGGGTGATACGTCTCAGTTCGGACCCATCCAAACGAGCCGTAAATACCTCGCCATGAACCATGTTCTGCTGCGGGTTCGAAACCGGCTCGGCCGACACCCCGGCGTAGTCCGCACCAAACACCAAACTGGCCGAGTCGGGACTGAACCAAGGGTGGCTAGCTTTCCCACCAATCCTGCTCGGAAGGAGCCTCCTCAACCCGGTCCCGTTTGGATGGATCAAATAAATTTCGAATTTGTCACTGCCTGGGTCGTCTCGGTCCGAGGAGAAGGCGATCCACTGGCCATCGGGTGACCACACACACATCGTATCGGTCCACTTCCCCTCAGTCAACCGCTGCAGCCCGGCGTGCTCACCATTGACTGCGTCCATTATGTACAAGTTGTTGTGCCCGGACCGACTCGACCGGAAGACGATGAATTTACCGTCTGGCGATGGGTACGGGAAGGCGTTATTGCCTCCGGTGGCGAGCATACCGACCCGGGAGTTCCGAGGATCCGTATCGGAATCGGAGAAAGAAATCGAGACGATATCCACCGACGTCTCCAAGGAGCCGAAGGCGTGGCCCACACTCGTGTACACCACATTCCTCCTTTTGTAGTCCCACACCGTTCCGAAAGAGAACCGATCCGAGATCCTCCGCTTTCCCGTTCCGTCTCGATTCACCACATACACGCCTGGTCCGTCCGGTGTCAATCTGTTCGAGGGCCGGTACGTTCTTGAACAGTTTCGGTCGATGAACAAGTCGCGTGCCTCCTGCAGGTTCGGGACGTAGGCGATTCGCTCGCCGTCCGGAGAGAAGGACGGGAACGTGCCGTCGATTCGGAAAATGGAAACCGATGAGGGTATCGGGCTCTTTATATTTTCCAAGAAAAGTCGGTCCCCGCTTCCCCGGCTGGGGTTCTGGCCTCTGCATCGGTGATACCCGATTCGCTTCGAATCGGAAGAGAGGAACGGGTTGTAGTGGTCCTTGTCGGGATTGATCTTCTTCGTCACCTCGATGAACTCTCTGCGGACCAAATCGAAGATCTCGACGTGGCGGTACTCCGAGTGGGATCTCCGAGTCGCCACAGCGATGAATTTTCCGGTTCGGGAAGCTGCGGGGGTGAAGGCGTGGACGCCGGGAGGGGTGATTCTCTCCACTTGGGGTTCGTGGGGAAGCCGGAAAACCGCCCGGAAGATGCTCCACCAACCGTCGTCGGCCCGCCGGTGGAAGTAAACGGTGGAGTCGTCGAAGAACGACGGCCATCCCCCGTTGTCGACGAGCTTGAACCGGCCAGACCCGTCGGAGGTGTTGAAGAGGTAAACGTCTGTCCGGATCTCCTCGACCTCTCCGGACCACCCTCGCTCGCCGGACGACGCCACGGCCGTCCACTCGCCGGATGGCGAGACGGCTGGGCTGAAGTCCGCCACCGAGTCGGGGGTCAACCGTCTCGTCTCGAGAGTTTCCAAGTGCGTCGAGTACACCGCCGCCCAGCTCTGCCTGAGAACCCTCGCCGGAGTTTCCGTCGAGACGTAGATCAGGCGGTCTCCGACGACGCAAGGCCGGTCCTTCATCGAAACCTGGCCATTTTCCGGCGTGGGTATGACCGAAAACTCACCAGGAACCGCCTCCATGGCGGACCTTCGGCCGTTCAGGGAGGCAACAGTGGGCTCTCCGGAGAGATAGATTTCGGGAGACCCATTGCGCTCGGAGACGTAGAGGAGGGAGTCGCCGTAGAAGAAGCCGTTGTAGTTGACGGATCTGCCGTCGGTGGCCTGAAACTCTTGGTTGGGATTTGGGGAGAAGTCGTGGGGCAAAATGGGGATGGTGAAGATGTCGAAGGCGTAGTTAGCCCTAGCGTAGGTGGTGAAGACGATGGACGTCGGCCTCTCATTGGAGGAAGAAGAAGAGGAGAGAAGGAAGAAGAGTGAAGGAAGAAGAAGGGTTTGCAGGATCAGCTCCATGGTCGAGGAACTCACACCCTAATCCTGCCCCCCATATATTCAATAATCCAACGGTTTATCTATCTTCCAGACAAGGGTAGAATTAATTAGTCCAGCTTCTTCTACCATACCCAGCCCAGTGGTAGGTAGAATCTGTGATTCACTTTCTTTTTTGTTTTTGAATTTATGACCCGAAAGAAACTGCACTGCACGGAGACCCTGGTGGCGCTAACTCAGCCTGTCATTACCTGCGGTCGTCTTGCCGAAAGCGTAACACTCCAAAGCTAGGACTACATTGGCTTGCGTGTAGGAGCAATACCCATGAGAATCGAACCCATTGTTTCTATCTCCATTTATTGCTCATGCAAGACCACAGTGAATGTCTCTCAAATGACCAAAATACCTCTCAAGTAAGATGAAAATGACTTATAAAAGGTTAAATTTGACATCTAATAACACAACAATCTCAACCTTGATAGAAAAATCACCCACTTGACATTTGTCAAACAATCAAGTTCTATACCTCAACAACCTTACTTAGGGTTCCAACCTTTAACACCTTTCACTTTATCATCCTCCACCACCTTTTGTGATAAACCAATTTTTTTAAGTCAAACATACTGCATTCATATTGTCACAAAATAAAAAAAATCATGGATTTAAAGTTCACACCAACTTCATCCATTAAACCATAGAAACAAAGTGTTTAGTTTAATTGCTAGCTTCTGTTAATGTCATGTACTTGGTCTCAACAGTGAATAACTATTCATTTCTTCAAATCAAATTGGCATCATTTTTTTTTTCTTAGTTAAAAGTTGGTACAATTTTTAAATTCTAATTGCTATGCTGGCACATGTTATCATAAATGTTGGTGGTTTTGTAATAAAACTGTGGAATCCAAATGAAAACTACTCCTTGAAAAAACAAGGAAATGAAAAAGCAAATAGAAAAATAATGATTTCTTGGCAGCACATAAATTTGGGAAAAAGATAGAACCGAATCCAGATCCAACTAGACCAAAACCTGATATTTACACCTAATTGGATTCAGACCTTAGTTAGGTTCGGGTTTTAATAGAATTTGGATTTGGATTCCAATGAAGAATTAATATCGAATCTGAATCGGATTTTTAATCGGATCTAGATATGGCTACCGAATCTGAGTAATCGATTTTTAATCGGATCTACACCCTGAGTCCGACCCTTTTGCACTTAATGGTTAAATATATATATTTTCCAGCATTGCAAGTTTATCTAACCCACCGTTCAGTTTTTTTAATATAAATATCTTCTGTTTTTTAATAAAAATCTTAATTAAAAGGTAAAGTCATTTTACAATTTACATGGATTAACTCAACGTCAACCCAGGTTAACTGGATAAAGTAATGAATAAGCAATCGTTTTTGTATCTTAAAATATAAAACTGCAGAGAGAGAGAGAGAGCCGAAAGTAATTCAACATTACCACTCATCAAGATCAACAAAATGTTGAACCCATGAACCAGCAAAAGCCAAAACAAATAAAGAAAGCACAAGAGAAAAGAACATCAGACAGATAAAATGAGCTCACGCCGAAGCCACTTGCCCAGATTGCGACAAAGGATAGGTAGCATCAGCAGGAGGGAGTGGAAGATCACTAAGATGCATACGCAAGATCGCATAAACATCTACCAAGATTTTATCCACTAGGTTTTGAATGTTAAATGAAATATGACAAAAATGAGCATCGTTTTGCGCCATCCAAACAAACCACCAAGAAGTAAGCAACCACGTCCGTCAGATGAACCTCCACCTCTTGCTGCGCCTAATACAAACCGGCCCCAAGATCAGATCTAGCGCAAAGGACTCCTCCTTAACAAATACTTATGGATGCCTCTAGGTCCTGCTAAAGATTTCCACAAATATTGGGCAAGACCAGAACAAGTGAAACGTATATTCTTCTAAAGCTTTACAAATCACACACTAACTCGGGAGCTGAATGCCCCACTTCTTTAAATTACTGTGGGTCTGGATCCTATCGTGCAAAATTAACCAAGTCAGGACACGAGAACGGGGAGAAGGACCCTTCGCCCAAAGCACATCCTCAGGCAACCAATCAGCCCCCGGCGGTAACAACGATCTATAGACTTTTTTTGTGAGAAACTCTCCGCTTGATGCCAACGCCCACTGCAACCACTGACCAAAATTTTCGGAGTCCTCAAAATGGTCTCTAAAGCAGACTAAAGCCCTCAACCATGATTTACGCAAGTGCGAGAGTGCCAAACCTCGGATTCCCAGGCGAACTGGGATAAGAGCTGGATCCCCATATTTAGCAAGAAGAAAACTAGCATAAGAGTTATCCGGTTGGTGGGCCAACCAACATTGCTTGGCAACAAAAACAATGCTTCGCAGTCTGAGCGCAGAAATGCCTAAACCAGCCACACGCCAAGATAAGACCACCGAATGCCAACCAATCAAGTGACGCTTACCCTTGAGTTGACACCCAGACCATAAAAAGCCTGTCAGCAAGCGCACAGTTGTTTCTCTACTCCCACAGGCATCACAAACATAAACATGAAAAATTCTGAAATAGTTGAAAGAACATGTCTGACTAAGGTTAGACGACCAGCGCTGGAGAGATAAGACGACTGTCACGAAAGCAATTTGTGTTTCACTTTATGAAGTGTCGGAGCCCAAGCAGCTGAAGAGAGGTGCTTTACTTGTAACGACAATTAGCCAAGGTACATAATAGGCAAGTCAGAAATAGTGCAATTAAAAATTCTCTTTTCAGTTGCAAGCATATTGGCATTAACATTGAACATGGTAATAGAGCATTTGGTCTCATTTAGAGAAAGCTCGGATAGAGAAAGAAAGAACTGAATGATAAGCTTGAACCTAAGCATCTGTTGAACATTTGCACGACAAAAAATGATCATATCATTAGTATAAGTAAGAATATGACTCGGGAAGTCGGAAACCTGCAAAGGATCAATGAAACCCGATACAACAAACCGCTTAAGCAAGACCACAAGACCCTCAACAACTGCATTAAACAACAAAGGCGATAGGGGGCACCCTTGCCGCAACCCCCACCCCAGCTTGAACCGGTCTCCTCTAATACCATTGATATTTAACATGGTATGAGCATTTGAGATCAACTCTCTCACCCAACCAGAAAAACGATGACCAATACCGAAATTTGCTAACATTTGAAATAAGAATGACCAATGCACAGAGTCAAAAGCTTTATGAAAGTCTAATTTAAGGACAAAGTAAGGTTGATCGCTATGCTGCAAGGAATGGACAACCTCGGACACCATGATGAACGAGTGTTGGACCCTCTTATTACGGATAAAGGCGAACTGAGAGTCTGAAAAAATTTGCTTTGCCACCGATTTCTGCTTATTCGCTAAAACCTTGGAAAACATCCGATAGAAAGCACTCATAACTGAGATTGGTCAGAATCGAGAAATATCAGTGGCCTCATCATCTTTCGGAATGAACAAAATAATAGCAACATGCAAATGATAAGGCAGTCTGGAGTTACGATGGAACTCATCAAACATGCTCACCACGTCTGATTTAACACAGTCCCAAAAGATTATAAAAAAGTCGATATGAAACCCGTCAATGCTAGGCGTTTTTCAACCCGAGCCGTAAAAATCTCATTGTTAGAGAACCTTCTTTGCATAGATTTGGCTTGCTTAGGCTGAATTGAGCCAACTAGGATATTACCAAAGACACCCTCCACAGTTAACGAAGCAGAATATAAGTCCTTAAAGTATAGCGAGACTGCCGAATTAACGTGTTGATTGAGATAAGAAACACCCTCAATGGAGATAGAAGGAACAACCTTCCTCCTATGACGATGAGAAGCATATGAGTGAAAAAATTTAGTGTTGTCATCACCAGCCGCAAGCCATTTCACCCTAGATCTTTGCTTCCAACGAATTTCCTCTTTGATCCTCCAGCTTTTCAAGAGCATAGTTAATTCTAAGGACCTAGCTCGAAGACTGAGAAATTGCAAATCAGAAAAAGAGTCAGGAGAAGACATAGACTGATACAACGCAGAAATCTCTTGATCCCATGCGGCTATTTGCTGAAATTTCTCCACCTTACGACTATGAAGCCAAGCTTTGATATCCTTAACTAGACGAGAAAGCGCGCGAGAGAGAGACGAAAGTTATCTCCCCATTCCTAATTCCCTAAATTTATCCAGAAAATAAGGAAAAATATCTGAAAAAACGGGATAGAGGAGGATCCAATTCCACCATAATCTCTCTCTCTCGCACGCTCGCTTGCTTGAGCGGCTGCAATTAGGGCACGAAACCAAGACCAATTTGATTCCCCACCACCTACAGATCGATCCCTCCCTTCCGTTCGATCTCCGGAACCTATGCGGGATTTCTCAGCGCTGTTACAGCGCAATTTCGGATTCAAGCTGCAGTGTAAATCAGCCCCGATGTTGTCCACGAGGGGGCCGCCACCCCCTGGTCGAAATCCCCCAATTCCTTCCTCAACGATGACGGTGATTTCTTCAGCGGCCGGTGACGTCTTCAGGGGGCCGCCCAAGTTCTCGGGCACCTGCCTCGTCCGGGTTGGATTCCGTATTTCAGGGGTTGAAGGAGCCTCCGAGGTCGTCGTCATTGCAGGTCTGTGATGATGGAATCTTTGAGAGGGTTCTGGGAATGGGGAGCTCGGCGTCCTTCCAGTATGACGATGTGTTCGCGTCGACGTCCCCGGGAGCGCTTAATCTGTCACCTCCACAGTATGAAGATCTACTCGGGAAATTTGGTAGAAGGGGAACAGAGACGCAGAAGGGAATCCGTGAAGCGAAGTCGAATGAGACCGCTTTCGATGATCGGATCCCAGGGTTCAGTTCTAGCGATCCGCCCCCAAAGAAGAATAGGTAAAATTTTTGTATTTCCTTTGTTGGATTGAATGTGAGTTTGGGTTATGTTCTTAGTCTAATCTCCAGAACGCCTTAATTGGTTGTTCCTTGGCGGTCTGTATGTTTTTGATTTCGGAATAATGGAGGTCAATTGAAGCAACCAAATGCACAGCAACCAGATCAGATTATTGCTAGTACACACATACATGTTATTCTTGAAATAATGTGAATTGAATTTATGAATGGTTCCTTAGTTCTGCAGCTGCCTCATATGTCACATGGATGCTCCATTTCGACTCCCGTTCTATATCCCCTTATATACAAGTATTACTGGAAATTTCATCAAAATGGCCATATTCCTGTATCATCTGATGTATCCATTTGACATTACAGGTAAGAATAAGAAAATGAATAACATTGATGCATGATCACATCCTATGGTTAGACTTAAGAGAACAGAACAAAAAATCCATGAAAATCGTGGTTCACACGGTAGTTCTCATATTCTAGTGACTCTCTCTCTCTTTATATATCTATCTATCTATATAGTTAAATTATATTGTATATATTTATTAATACACATATATACGTATCTTTCATATTTTTTGTCTTTGTATGTAATGGGCCATGCCCTTTAGGGGCATTTTAATCATTTTGTATTAATGTAATAGGATCTACCCATTAGGGGGCAGTTTGGGACTTTTTCTGTTTTTATTTTTGTTTGTTTTTTCGTTGGGACTAGCTCTCATGTTTCCTCCCACTTGTATATATATACATGGGATGTCACCCAGATCATTGGTATGATTTTCTTAAGCATTTCCCGAGTAAAATAAAATTTTTTCTTGAGTGTTAATTGTGAACTCTTGTGGTGTGTGCCCTTATGGCCTTGTATTTGCCCATTAGTGGCTTGTCTATTGCCTTATTGGCTTTATGCTTGCCCTCGTGTTTGACATTATATATATATATATATATATATATATATATATATATATAGAGAGAGAGAGAGAGAGAGAGAGAGAGAGAGAGAGAGACACGAAAATAATTCAACATTACCACTCATGAAGATCAACAAAATGTTGAACCCATGAACTGAACAAGAACAAAAGCCAAAACAAATAAAGAAAGCACAAGAGAAAAGAACATCAGACAGATAAAATGAGCTCACGCCGGAGTCGCTTGCCCAGATTGCGACAAAGGATAGGTAGCATCAGCAGGAGGGAGTGAAAGATCACTAAGATGCATACGCAAGATCACATAAACATCTACCAAGATTTTATGCACCAGGTTTTGAATGTTAACTCGAATAAGACAAAAATGAGCATCGTTTCGCGCCATCCAAACAAACCACCAAGAAGTAAGCAACCACGTCCGCCAGATGAACCTCCACATCTTGCTGCGCCTAATACAAACCGACCCCAAGATCAGATCTAGCGCAAAGGACTCCTCCTTAACAAATACTTTCGGATGCCTCCAGGTCTTGCTAAAGATTTCCATAAATATTGGGCAAGACCAAAACAAGTGAAACGTAGATTCTTCTGCAGCTTGACAAAACACGCACCAACTTGGGAGTTGAATGCCCCACTTCTTTAAATTACTATGGGTCTGGATCCTATCGTGCAAAATTAACCAAGCCAAGACTCGAGAACGGGGGGAAGGACCCTTCGCCCAAAGCATATCCTCGGGCAACCAATCAGCCCCTGGCGGTAGCAACGATCTATAGACTTTTTTGGTGAGAAACTCTCCGCTTGGTGCCAACGCCCACTGCAACCACTGACCAAAATTTTCGGAGACCTCAAAATGGTCTCTAAAGCAGGCTAAAGCCCTCAACCACGATTTACGCAAGTGCGAGAGCGCCAAACCTCGGGTTCCCAGACGAACCAGAATAAGAGTTGGATCCCCATATTTAGCAAGAAGAAAACTAGCACAAGGGTTAAAAGAGTGAAAAAAAAATATGATGCATGAAACTCGATCTCAACACCTCTTGCAGAAGAGGATAACGCCCATACCAGTAACCTGAGAGAGAGAGAGAGAGAGAGAGAGAGAGTTGGTTTCTCCTAACCGTCCATATTCTGTGGATGGTACTGATTTTCAATGTTCTAGGTCATGTTCGATAAATCAGACCCCACAAATGTGTCCAACATGATCCATTTGTTAGGAATCAACAGATCGATCATGTTTTTTCAAAGAAAAATATGATTTTATGAGCTTTAAGATTTTAAAAAATTGTAAGCCATACAGATCCCATTTGTTATGTCAGCTTCCAAAAAAGATAATGAAAAAAAATAAAAATTTGAGACTGTTAACACACACCTACCGTTAAGAGGAACCAATCATTATATATAAATATAAGGCCCATGTTAAGACTTTTGAAGAAAGTGCCCATGGAAGAAACTCCAAGGAGTATTGTCGCCTAAATCGTTTAAGGGAACAACCATTATGGGCGGGGAAGATTCAATTCCATTTGTGGCACAATATCTTGGGGGTGCACTCCCCTTCACATGGTGCACTGATGCACTGATGGATCATTAGTGCTGGAAGAGGTTCAAAGGGGAGAGTGGACCTTTTTGGACAAATATACGTGGGGAAGAGTTAGTCACAAATAGAAAGAAAAACATCGTCGGAATATGCTCAGGATGTAGTTGTGGGTGCAAGATCGATTGATTATCCGCTTGCCAGGTTGGATGCCTCGAATCTTAAGATTGATTAAAGTCTCTCTCTCTCTCTCTCTCTCTCTCTATATATATATATATATATATATATATATATATATATATATATATATATATATATATATATATATAAATAACAGCTTTCGTGACTGCTGCTAAAGCTATTATTTACGCCCAAACATTTAGTGGCGGTTGCTAAGTGTCATTTTACAATCCGATTTTTGTCCAATGACTGAGCGTCCACTGTTACGCCCAATCGTGTGTATGTGTGTGTATATCCTCGGAGTCTTGAGTCACTATGTTTTCAAACCATAAAACTTTAATAAGGTATATGATGTCTTATTGATCATTTTATGCTGCCCAGGGAAGCTAAAAGGACTAGCCATTTCCAGCAATCAATTTTTGATAAGCCACCCCCTAATGCATGGGGTGATCCTTTTGTTATTCTGGAATCAAATTCAACCACAGCATCCTCATCCTCAGGGTTGTTCACTGATCCTCTTGAACATATCAATGTCTCCACAGCAAGCACAAAGAATGACTCTTCTTCTGTTGATGGTGAATTACTTCATGAGAATGGTGCTTTCAATGGACTTCCTAGTGTGCCTTTATTTTCACCTAAAAAGGGTACACTGTTTAGAATGGGACAGCAAGGTGGTGCTACGCAAAGTACAGCTGGCAAAGTTGATGATGATAAATTTGTGAAGAAAAGCTTTGAGAACAATATACAGAAGGACCATTGCAATTACAGCGATTCTCATCAAACACTGTTTGATATCCCTCCTAGTTCATCTGATTCTCATCAAACGATGAGTTAAAGTGGAGGGTATTCTTCAGGTGTAAATATGAGTTCATTTGCCCCAAATGGACAGGTGGGTTTGTCTCCCAGAGCGGATGATACCATCGAAACTAATGGTGACATATGGCTTACAGTGGACGAAATCTCTCTATTCACACAACATAGGAGTGCTCCACCACTAACTACCAAAAGAAAACCAGCATTATGGTCAGAGAAAAGCTCTTCTGCTTCAAATGCAAATACAAAGGCTAAGGAGCACTCATCTTTCACTGCATCTGCTCAGCAACATCAATTCACTCAGGCAGCTCCTGATTCCATGAAGAGTTCCGGCATATCTCAAATTGATGAACTTGAGGAATTTGCTATGGGCAGAGATCGAACTTATGCTGATGAATGTGCAGATGGAATGTTTCCAGAAGAAGATTTGGAAAACAATTCAGCTGCAACATCAGCAGCAGCCATTAAGAAAGTTGTGGAGAGAGCTGAATCAAAGATGAAACAAGCCAAAAAAGCAATGGAGAGAGAGAGATGCCAAGACTGCTAAAAGTAGTCCTTGGTAATCGAGAAAGAGATGAGAAAGTGGCTCGGGAGATTAAAGACCAGGAGAAAGAAGAAAAATTAGAGTGTGAAAGAGAAGAAAGAGAAAAGGAGGAGAAAGAGGGAGAAATGAAGAGACTAGAAAGGGAGCAAGAACTTGAAAAGGAGAAGGAAAAGGCAGACTGAATAGATGTGGAGCGGGCAACGAGAGAGGTTCGTGAGAGAGCAGCTGCTGAAGCACGCCAGAAGGCTAAGAGGAATGCTGTTGAAAAGGCAGTTGCTGAAGCACATGAACGAGCAGAGAGAGCTGCAGTTGAAAGGGCAATAGTTGAAGCACGTGAAAGAGCTGCTGCAGAGGCTAGGGAATGTGCTGCTGCTGAGACAAGGGAGAGGGAAGCAAGAGTGAAAACTGGTGTGGAAAGGGCTACTGCTGAAGCTTGGTTGAGAGATGAGAGAGCAGCAGTAGAGAGAGCTTATGCTGAGGTTACAGCAAGGGCTGCTTCGGCTGCAAAAGAGAAGCATCAGAAAATTGAAAATGACTTGGATTCCTTCTTTAGTATGGGAGCTCAACCAAACAGTGCCCCACGGCAGCGGACCCCCCCTTCGGTGAGAGTTTTTTCTTGATGTTCTCCTTGTGCAAACACTGATGGATGGTTTTATGTTTATTGGCACACAATTCATCGTACTGCGTATTTTAGGAGAGCATTTTTGACACCCAAGTTCAGAACAAAGGAACTCCTGATAGGATGCATGGGACAGCTGCAGCAACTCCATCCACCATGAAAAAAGCATCATCCCCAACAAATATGGTTGATGACCTGACTTCCATATTTGGAGGTATTGTTAGTTTACCAAGTATCATCTTGTTTGGAAATTTTATTAGCATGATTTTTCTTTATGATTTATTTGTCTGTTCTTTACTATTTTTAACTGATGATTTTTTTGTGGCCACCGTAGTTGTTCCATCTTCAGGAGAATTTCAAGAAATGGAAGGAGAAAGTGAAGAAAGACGAAAATCTAGACTGGAACGGCATCTGCGGACACTTGAGCGTGCCGTATGCTTGTTGATTACATGTCTTGTTTTCTTTCATGGCTTAGCTTTTCAAGATCTAAGGTGGATGAGACCCCAGAGAGAAAAAAGAATTTCTTATAAAGTTGCATGTTCCATTTTGCATCTGCCTGTGGTCTCAGATTGGGCTTTGTTTTGTCTAGGCAAAAGCTTTGGCAGAGAAAAATGAGGGACATGCAAACTCAGAAGGAACAAGCAGAACGACATGCAAGATATCAAGATGTTATGACCAAATCATTTATAGTTTCCAGACATAATAATGCATCATAAAATGTTCATCATATTTATTATACTCATAGTCACCGATATTTTGAAGATATCACGATATAAGCAGTTTTTCAAGGTCAGCCAGTATGTTCCTGAGATTTTCAAAATATCACCAGAACCTAAAATATCGCGATATAATTGAGTTATTTTCCCGAGATATTATCGAGATTTTCAAAAACCTGAATGTCTTAAATCAACCTATACCTAGCCAGGTGTGCAGAGCCTTTGGTAGGCTGAGTTCTGGTATTGTGTCAAACCAACCATGCATGACTCATGTGCTGCCCATGCAAGTTTTGTGATCTCAAAATAAATATTCCCGTGAACAAACTCTCTGTCACTCATTTCTCCATGATAATTAAATGCTGACACTGTTTCTTTCATTTGCTTAGGGTTGTGAAGGAACCAATTGAGATCAGGTGCAATGTGATAGCACACTTTAAGTGTGCTGCTACACATGATCACCTCTACCATCTGATGTTGGCCCCAAGCTGATAGTCTGTATCCCAAATATGGTGGGTGATTAGGTGCAGCAGCACACAAAAAGTATACCATCACATTGCACCTAATCATCCTCTTAGGAAACCGCATCGTGGGGGAACTTAAAACTAAAGAAGATTGGATAAAATAAGAGAGATGAAGTGCTTATATCATTCAATGTCCATTGGAACTCTTGTATGACTAAACTTACACTCTTAGGCTTCAATATTTTTATAATAGTAAGCTTCACATTACTACACGTTAGAGCGATGCTATAAGATCTAGTAGGATCATTTGGATTTGGACATGGAAGACTTTTATGAGTATGGTACCAATGGAGATGGGGATTTGTTAAAGCACCTGCTTGTTTCAACACTAAAAAAAGGCATTTGTGCTATTAGAGCCCTGTTTGGAAACTAAATGTCATGTGGTAGTTGCCAAATACTACATCAGTTCCCCCACCAGTGACTGTTCCGGATGACCTTCTCAATGCTCTTCCAGTATTAATTTCCAAGGTTGTCAAATGCGATGAGGCGAAGCGAGGCGTTGAGCATGTTATGAAGCGAGGCGTTGAAGCGTAAGCTTCATGATCAAAATAATAAAATATATAATATTAATAAAATAGCACTGGTAAATGGTTTTTTAATATAAATATACATATATGAGTTTGTTTGATGGTTGATTTAGTAAATATAAGGTTTTTGAAGGACTAAATAAATAGCTCCCAATTTTTTTAAATTATAACCTTGAATTTGTTTCCATCAAAAACGGCCTAAGCAAAAAAAAAATAATCTTAGTGATGCATATAAATATTTTTTTCTTGGGCATATCAAATGCATACATGCAATAGAACTATCATGAAACTATAGTTTTTCAGCAATGCACTTTTGCGCACATCTCTTACTTATATACAGCCAGGTATATGTAAATTTAAGTTAGTTATACTAATGCAAGATTTTTAGTGGTTTACCACCACTCAATTAATCGGGAGCTATTAATGCTATTGAAACTTGCATCAAACATTTACTAAAATCATATTGAGGGCAATCCAAACAGTGATATATTTGAAATTATTTTAGATAATTATGTATTCAAAGCAATTCCAGAACGCTTTGAGGGTGCGCCTCAGTACCTTGAGCGTGCGCCTTGCCTGTGAGGCGTACACTTCAAGTACTGAGGCGTAGGCCTCTCACAACACTGTTAATTTCATCTTTTCAGCTGCATTCCAAATACCTGCACAAGTGAAAGTGGTAAATTCTCAGCTGAACAGTTCCACTTATCCCAAACAACCATGTGGATTTGCTAAAACCACAAAATTTGGGGATTTCGTGGGTGCATCCTTAGATGCCACCAAATGGCAGTTTCCAAACTAGGACTGAAGGTTGTCATTATCAGCAGTTGTAGTCGAAGAGTAGATACATTTTTTTTATGACGAAGGAAAACCCTAACTGAGAATCACATCACTTAATGGGCCCGCCACTTTACGAGGTACTTTAATCATGCATAAACCAATTAAAATGGTCATAAGAAAATCATGTTAACTGTTTGATCGATCTATTAATGAAACATGTTAATACCAACTAATGAAATTATCAATACCTAACGAAGTGCATACAGCCTCCTTTAAGTTGCTTTTGATTGAGTGAATCAACGACGAACTTGAAAGACCCTCAACTAACAAATTTTCCCAACAGCATGAGGTGCACTTAAATCCCATATTTTAGGGGTGCGTTTGTTGCAGGCTCACTCGGAGGCACGAGCTTTCCTGCAAAATGCTTGCCTCCATGGGAAAGCTAGGGGTGAATTTTCTTAAGAAAATGCTTATTTCGTATGCAAATCCTGAGGCCCACCAATTCTTTCCTGCTGGGGCATTTATCTGAGCCCCTACAAGGAAGAGCCCTCTTTTCATATGAAAGTAGGCCTCTTTGCTATGAAAGGAATTGAAACAAATGCCCCGTAAACTTTTTTTAACCTACTTTTTTATTTTATATCATAACAATGGAAAGTTTTAAGTCTGTCCACTCTTAGGCCCATTGGTTTCATTTCTCTCAATAGGATTAGCCTTTCCTAAGAAGAGACACGGACTTCTGAAAAATCCTGCCAGGTCAGCCTTTCCATGGACGTTCAGAAGGTACCATGAAAAGAGGAAGGCTGTGGGAAAACTGGAGCCCACTTGTGCCAGTACTATCATGCTTGGATGATTACTTCATCCATGGTAAGAAAAAGGAGGAAAAGGAATGTCAGCTCAGCAATTTACCATGATTTTTTTTTTGAAAAGCAAGCTGGGTTAGGCAGACCCACCAGTTAGAGAGCAGGTTGTATGTTCTCCACTGAACACGGGGCTGCGTGCTCGGGGGTCCGAATGAGTGCCACGTAGTACTCATTCGGCTGTTTATGTACGGAAGAAGATCTTGGGATCGTCACAACACAAGGTTACGTGCATTAGCTGCTCCTACCAGACAAGCGGAGCCACCGTGAAAACTACATGACACAAACCATTAGATAATTTACTGTGAAAACTACATGAAACAAACCGTAAGATAAATTCAAAACTTCATAGATGTTCAGTCTTCCTAATAAAATCCACAAAACCATAAATAGTTCTAATTGGATCGAAACACGCCACAAGTTGAACCGTCAAGGGTTCTTAGCCAGAACCATAACTAAACCTCTTTTGCTTGCTTGTTGATCGAGGAAACACCATAATTAAACTTGTTTTGAATTAACCATTTTTTTACAAAACATGAAACTAGCTTCCAACAAAAAACTCATGTCCTAAACACGGTTTAATCATGACTCTCTTTTGTAATGGCAGGACATGCAAGTCAACCCACTTCTCCAAACCTTCAGTGATAAAGTCTATTTCCTTGTACAAATTCTAGGATATGATTGATGTACACCATGAAAAGTGTATCCAAGAGTGGGATCAATCAATCAGATCTCCAACAGAGAAAGAAAATCAGTTTTCCAAACCTTCAGTGATAAAGTCTACTTGTACAATTCTATCATATGGTTGATGTACACCATGAAAAGTGCATTCAAGAGTGGGATCAATCAATCAGATCTCCAACAGAGAAAGAAACAGAAAAAGAAAATCAGTTTTTTGTGTTCATGACTGGAATT
This sequence comes from Nuphar pumila, assembly GCF_984573655.1. Lineage (NCBI taxonomy): Eukaryota > Viridiplantae > Streptophyta > Magnoliopsida > Nymphaeales > Nymphaeaceae > Nuphar > Nuphar pumila. The sequence goes on along the minus strand of NC_143249.1, from coordinate 21,014,375 downwards.
GAGTGAAGCCTTGAGATTGAACAATTTGTGTTGAGTGAACTTAATTCAATAAATCCTGACCCTACTTTTTGAATTTGGCCTTTATTGCTCTATCCTGTGTTGACCCTCAACTGTGGTAATGCATCAATAAGTGGACAACACAATTAGCTTGGACACATGGTAGCCACCTTCCACATACACACACGTGTTAAGGTGTGCAATGGACACGTGCCATGAGATAGGTTGAGAGGCTCTTTGGGAGGTGCAGATCAGATCTTTACTTTTTTTTTTTCCTTTTTTCTTTACCAATGACCTAATAAAAGTATCTTGGTTGCTTCTCTACCTGTGGTGCTGGTCCCATCATGTTATAATCATATTGGAGCACCCACCAAGTTGGGTCCTTGCTTGGGCCAATGACTAATAATTAATTAATCTATCCTGTTGAGTGCTGTGTTGTCAGTATCGGTATTGTCCCTGAATCGTTTGGCTACTGATTCATCTCTATCGGGCCGACACCGAATCGCGATCCAAAAAAAAAAAAATTATCATGTCTCAATCATAACATAACATGTGTTAAAATCATTAAAATAATACTAAAAATTTACTTTTTTTAGTATTTTTATATTTTATTAAAAAATAGCCTAATCAAGGGTAAATGTGTATCGGCAGATCAATGCGCACCGATACTGATAACATTGGCTATATGGAGTGTTGATTGCTCTAGATTTGAGTGGCCTAAGGAACCATAGATCCTTAATATAATATATCAACATATGAAACCCACTCTGACTGCTCTCATTCTTCGCCTTTTGTTAACAGCAAAACAATGTTTGGCTTACTAATTAATAATATGGTGTTTCAACAAGATCACAGGAGCTTCCAAAGACCACCTATCTCAAGATGGACGGCCTAGGCTAGTAGGGCTGGTAAACGAGCCAAAAGAGACAACACACAATCTTCAAGTATTCAAGATTGCCTCTTTTTTGGCGAGTGAGAATCCGAACCTCATAATGAGCCTGAACTGAGCTGAGCTTGAGATGACTTGTTAAAAATGCATTGGTTCAGAGCTGAAAGTAATAGGACTAAAAAAAGTATATATTGTTGCAGAGCTGAAATCAAATAAGTTTTTATCTCTAAAACCTATTGCTTGCAAGCCAAATACTTCAAGCGTTTGTCTTACATTAATTATATCACTTTTTTCTATTATGTAAAATATATTTATTACTACTAAATGAGATCGTATGAGCTGAGCTAATCCAAAATCATGTTCAGCTTGCGGAGACTATTTACAATGGGGGGTTGTCTTAGTGGGGTGGGGCCTTGGCTACTAGACAGGTGCTCAAGGTTTGATTCTCATGGGCATTGCCCTTATGTGCAAGTTAACGCCGGCGCCCAGCATAAGCTCTAGATGGTGAGGGTCTTAGCCTCCGAGTTTTATGCTGCCAGCGCGAAGATATGGCAGGCTGAGCCAGCGCGACCAAAGTCTTAGGTGTGGTTTCTTCGAGTTATAAATGAAAAAAAAAAAAGTTCAAACAAATCTTTACGAGCTGAACAGGAGCCATGCCAAGAATAGCTCGGCTTATGCCCAGCTGCAGGCATAGCTGTGGGGCCACCTAGGTTAAATAAACAAATCCCTTTTGAGTAATTTTATTCTCCCGGCTGCAGCATCAGCAATTCTGACTGAAGAATAGCCACATGCAAAGTGCTGGTCCACCTCCTTTGGTCCTGCATTATTCTATTAATTGTGCTTTTGACAGCCATCCATCCTTGAATCTCTAGGGTGGACAGCAATGAGTAGGACCGACAAATCGAGGCTCTTGGCCTTCTCCTTTTTGGCCATGAAACAAAGTGTTTCTAATGGAATTCACAATGTGTGTTATGCTCATCCAGTTGACCACACAAACCTTCAAGCCAATGGTCAGGATAAATTGTAACTAAGATGCAGAAAAGCAATCTCATATATATATATATATATATATATATATATATATATATATATATATATATATATATATATATATATATATATATATATATATGAAAAACTGAAATATGTAAACTGGTATGAACCGAGATTTTTATAGTTTTTTTTTTGCAAATATCTAACCCTGCAAATGCATTCGGTGTGATCCATTTACTTTGAATCAACTATTGGATCATCGAAATTGGATCAAGAAATGTGATTTTTTATGCTTGAATATTTACAAAAATTATGTGTCGTTGATTTTTGAGTCTTCAAAGACCCTTCTTATATATCGTAATCGGATTATCTAAGAGTATGTTTCTATAAAACTAAGCATCTAGATCGCATCCGTACCGTGAAATTTTAGAAAAAAATTTTAAAAAAATAAAAATCTCGGTGTATACCAGTTTACATATTCTAGATAGTTACCCATATATATATATATATATATATATATATATATATATATATATATATATATATATATAGTAATGTTGAAAACTAAGTTACGTCATGGATGCACACAATCAGCGGCGCATGCACATTTATTAAAAAACAACCCTTTAGCAGGTCTTTTTTTGGACGGGGCACAATCACATGGCTGGCTCTTGTTCAATGCCCAGTCCATCCAGTATTACCCTCAACTATATATATATATATATATATGGGTTAATATTTGGTGTTATTGAAGGTACCAAACTATTATGCTAGAAATTATGCTTTCAAGCTTTAGGAGTCAATCTAACCACATAGATGTGTTCAGCATGGTTTGTTTGCTAAGGATCAAACAATGGATCTTTTTATTTCAATATAAAATATAAATTTTTTAGTCATAAAATTTCTGTGCATTGTGGACTGGTTATTTTTTAAGCGTTTAAAATATCTACTTATATGTCACAATCACAAGTTCAAAACTCATTTCTATTCAACAAACCTTGTAGATTACATCCATATAAATATGCATGTTAAGGGTGAAATTAGAAGGAGATACACCACAATAAGCAGCCATGCATTAGTTGGAAAAAGAAACTAAATTGCACTAATCTTTATAATAAAAAAGAGGCTTTAGTGGCACTTTTTGTCTAATCATCTTTATTACAGCCGACCGGCCGCTTTTATTTTTGGTTTGTAAAATTTAAAACAAAAGTTATTATAAGGCTTAATCTGTCATCAATTGCATTTAATCTATATATTGCCAAGATCTTACCAAAATTTTGGCAATTTTTTTCCAACTCTAGAATGAAATAGGACTCATACTAGCAGTTTTAGCTTAAAGTATGGTACTCTATACTGTAGCCAATATTTTCTCTACAACAAGGTGTTAGTTTTAGGGAACACAATGAAATGAAAGCTAGATATCTGAGATAAGCATTATATCATTGCACCAGTACGGTATCATTGTTGCTTTGTTAGCCTTGATATAACTAAAGGAGAAATGTCTAAAAAGTTATATATTTCTAATTCTTTAGCCCAATTAATAGTTTTTGGTGGACAACAGTAAAGGAAAAGAATATGAGAATAGGCATTTTCGTTTGGAAGAAACAAAGGGAATAAGCATTTAAGTTTTTGTTATAAGTATATAGTGTATGATTGAGGGAGGCATTTTAATTTGTATTACATGTATATAGTGCACGATGGACGACATGATATAATGGGCAAGTTGGGGGCAGGGGCCCCGCTGGTACACTGCCCAAAGAGGAAGATGAACAAGTGGTGGATATCAAAAGGAAATGATGGTTGCAATATTCAGGTAGAAATTTGGGAACATTTTGTCTCTCTCTCTCTCAAAAAAAAAAAATTATTTGTGTTTTGATACCAAAAAAAATCCTAAACTAAAATACTCCTGCCACAAAGAACTCCACAGAAAGTCTTTGAGACTACAGCTCAGTAATTTTGTTATGTTTTTTTTTTATATTACAGAGAGAGAGAGAGAGAGAGAGAGAGAGAGAGAGAGAGAGAGAGAGAGAGAGAGAGAGAGAGAGAGAGTATCATACCACTTGTTGCTAGATCAGGGATACTACATTATCATAAGCCAAGAAAAAAGAGAACCCAACTCAACATGTATTTATTAGGAAACGAGAGAATAAAAAGGCATGCAGTTTTATACCAGATTAGCAAGATGGCTACATAGTGCATTCAGTTGTTGAGATATTTCCAAGCTAAGAGCAAATATCATCTTCATGGGTCTGGGGCTTTTGAGGTCTTGCCAAGTGGCCAAGTGTCTCCATGTTTTAATCTAATAAGTAAAGCTTCAGGTCAATTTCACAGAAAGATTTTTGGCCCTTACTCGAAACAGAGGGCATTTCTTGCACGCAAGGCAGAAAAGATGCTCCAACATATTTATTCATTTGTTACTTCAAAATAATGGATTTAGATGCTAAATTATCTGCTTTTATCATGAAAATAAACTATATGCTTTTGCCAAGAGAAAACCCTTTAATCATTGACCGCACATTGGATGGCCTTCAGTTGCTAAAACCATTGAGGTCCCCCCTAGCTACCCACAAAAGGAGTACATCCAGCTTTAACCTTGCTGCAAGAGATGTCCCCATAAGTTTTGAACTTGTGATGTTCCATCAACTTAGTGACATTCACAAGTTGATCTTACCAAATAAACAAAGCACCTGTGGGTAAAAATATAACTTCTACTCTTATTAAGATGGCCATTTCTATTATTTTGTTGTCCACATTGGACAAAAATTGGGAGTCCAGATTTTCTGTGCTGAATGTTGCATTTTGGTTTCTCTCGGACTTGCGTATTGTGGCTAATAACAACCTACCAATTGTCACTAATCAATTATTATAATGGTATTTTATACTTGTAAATACGTAATTGGCCTACCTTTTCTCTACTTAAATAAGAAATGGGATCACTAATTACCCCTTTAACCTGTGTCAATGATAGGACCACGTGTAAAATTCCATGGGACAGTTAAGAGGTTAATATCATAAATAATTACAAAGGGATTCAGCTTCAAAGATACTTTGTTGAATTTTTCCCTGGGTCCTTGGGAGCAAAAAGAATAAGTACTTTTTTTTTTATCATTTAATTATCTTTCACATAATGATGAATACGTGTCTTTTTAAAGTATGGTATTCTCTTCCCTTATGTTGGTCTTTCTTTTGTGCACAAAAACTTAAGATAGAACGAACGGTGTTGCTTATAGAGGAATAAAGACCACATATAGGTCAAGCTTTTCTTTTGACTTCCCTTAAATCACCAATTTGTCCCAATATTAGTTGTAACCCCTTTCTTTTTTATTCTTTACTTGTTCCTTTAATTGAGAGTGGGAATGTTTCACATAAAGGACCTTGATATTTGGCTTACTAATGCTTTCTATAACTGATATTCCCTAAGCAGAATTTATCATGTTCTGTCCAACAAACAAGATTAAGTTGGTTGGACGGTGGTCTTTGATTTTAGTGTCCAACATTAACAAAGTTATATAACATCCTAATTCTTGAGTTTATTGCCTGGCATTGCCAAACACTAAAACTAAAATGGCATTCGCAAATTTGTAAACCAGAGGGTTCATTTTAGTGAATTTTTGGATGTAGGTCACATTGGTTGTCACTATATAATTAAAGGAGAATGTTGTAAATCGTATAATTAGAAAAATGCTTTCCACTAGGCAACTATGGAAGATAATCTATATCTTGATCTTTCTTGAGAAAGATATGTACTAAGGGAACCATATTCTCTTGCAAACAAGGATGGACACAAGGCTACACACGTGTAAATGGACAACCCACACGTATTCACAATATTTTTGTATTACAATTATTTTAAAATTTTGAAAAGTACATGATAAAAATACAAATGTACACTACTTAAATGGATCTACTTGGCTTATAAAACGAAGAAGAACGAAGTGGAGTTCACCAGATCAGCTTTGCTGTTACTTTTGTAGTAAGGGGGAGAGTGAAGCTCCATCCATCACTCTTTTTTGTCACACTAAGCGCGAAGAAAGGACAGAAGAGTGTGACAAAAAGGTAAGAAATTAGTTTTTCTATTTGTGGCATCTTTTCTTTTGACCCTCGATTTTGCTTATGAATGGGAAAAATGCGCTTCTTCTTTCTATGTGGAGTGAGGAATATCAACATAGTAACACCCTTTTAGTAGCAATCTTAACTTATCATGTCAGTAAAGCAAATTATTACAGCACACTGGATTGAGATCGATATAAAAGTGAATCTATCATTTTTTTTCTTTAACCCTCTAATCAATAAGCTTGATTTTGCTTGAGTGGGAAAATTGCACTTCTCCTTTCATATGAAGCAAGGATTATCAAAATAGTAATACCCTTTTACTAGCAATTTCTTTCTACTATACTAGTAAACCAAAATATTACAGCAGAGTTGACTGAGATTGATGTAAGTGAAAAAGTTCTTGCTGGTTATTAAGGTAACTCTTATTTTTACATTTACATGGGTATTCACCTAGATAACAAATAGATGGTTAGCCCTGTCCTTTGAACAGACGGTGGGATCATGCCTTAGCATTACCATCAATTCGAGAGAGAGAGAGAGAGAGAGAGAGGGCCTATAGTTCTTCTACCACGTGGCACTGCACATTCTCGCTCCCTCCCAACTCTACTATATATATACCCACACTCTGCAACACATTCCTTCAGTCATTCTTCTGTATTTTTCTGTATTCCATCTTGGGCCCTGGTTTTCTTAGCAAAATACAGAGAGCTGGGGCCCCTGTTTCCCAGTTAGCCTTTTTTGGGTGTCTGTGAGTCTTGGGCTTTGTTATCTTAGTTGTGTCAGTAGAGCAGGCACAAAAACTCTTCTGCTTCACACATTCCGAGTGCAGCAATAAAGAGAGGTTGGATCTTTCTTTCTCTCTTTTCTTCCATAACACTGATTTTGGTCGTTTTGTTGGTGCTGCGATCAATTTGAGTAGAGATGGGTGAGCATTTTGGTGTGCCAAAGCAGTTCCTGCAGGTGGACCTTGCCATTGATGTGCCTCAACATGGTCCATCCAAATGCTTTGATGATGATGGGCGCCTCAAGAGGACAGGTGGGAGAGACAGAGGATGTTGTGAATTTTTCATGAAAGAATTACTGACAGCTTTTCTAATGGAAAAAATATTCTAAGAGACCATCCTTCTTTTCTTTTTTGTGTGTGTTTCTGTTTCTGCAGGTACTGTTTGGACTGCTAGTGCTCACATAATCACAGCAGTGATTGGGTCTGGAGTGCTGTCACTAGGATGGGCTATTGCTCAATTGGGATGGGTAGCAGGTCCTACTGTTATGTTCCTGTTCGCCTTTGTCATTTATTACACTTCCACTCTGCTCTCCGACTGTTATAGATCTGGTGACCCTGTATATGGCAAGAGAAATTACACCTATATGGATGTTGTCAAGTCTAACATGGGTATGTTTCTTTAGCAGAGAGAGAGAGAGAGAGAGAGAGAGAGAGAGAGAGAGAGAGAGAGAGAGAGAGAGAGAGAGAGAGAGCAATTTAAGGTGTTAACAGCAAGAGCTGGAAAATTTTCAGGTGGTGCTCGAGTTCAGATATGTGGATGGATCCAATACTTGAATATTTTTGGAGTGGCAGTTGGGTACACAATTGCAGCATCCGTTAGCATGATGTGAGCAGCCTCTGCTTTCTGTTTCATGTTTTTATCACCCCCATGTCAATATGAAAGCAATACTCACACAGTTGTATCTGTGTATGTTGGTCTCTCGCAGGGCAATCAAGAGGTCCAATTGTTTCTATAAGAGTGGAGACAAAGGCCCATGTGAAGCGTCAAGCAACCCCTACATGATAATATTTGGTGTTTCAGAAATACTACTGTCCCAAATCCCAGACTTTGATCAAATCTGGTGGCTCTCCATTGTTGCAGCAGTCATGTCATTCACATACTCTTCTGTGGGCCTAGCATTGGGCATTGGCAAAGTAGTCGGTATTGTCTTCTATCACTATCCCTTTCCTCTGTTAGTTACTTTGAGTGCTCTCTGAGGTCTGAGATTGGGCCTAACTCCTGCCCCTATGTACTTCAGAGCATAGAAGTTTTGGAGGCAGCTTGACAGGCATCAGCATAGGCACTGTGACTGAGGCTCAGAAGATATGGAGAAGTTTGCAGGCTTTTGGTGATATTGCCTTTGCCTACTCCTACTCCATTATCTTGATTGAAATTCAGGTACAAACTCAACATTTCTTGGTGAAATTTTCATGTTCATACTTGTAACAATAACCCTTCATTTTCACTGTGGTAACAAGATTTTTTTTTCTGTATTCTGCTGCTGGGAAGCGGTTACCGTTACTCAATTATAGAAAAAATGATGGCATATGCTCCGTACACGGTTCATAGTTTTTTGTCAGCAACTAAGATATCATGTGTGTAGTAGTAGTTGTTCGTACAGTGCTCTATTTATGAGATGGAGCAAAGGTTCCTAAATATTAAACCCTTACCCTGATAAGTCTCAATGAATCTCTCGAGACAGGAACCAGTATGATTTTTAGTTGGTGGTTTAATGTTTCATCACCTTACCTAAGATTGCTTTATATATATCACATACACACACACGTGTTTCTGATGGGAGCCTGGAAATACAAAGAACTGTTTAACAAGCAGGGTGAATAACTTTTTATGAGCTTTCTAAGCTATTGGAAACGAATACTAGGTATCAGCTTGGTACTTCAAATCTTATTAAAGACAAAAAGGCAGAGTAATTTACAAGACGTGCCTATCTTTTTTCAGTCATTCGTTTGCATAGATACTTCCTTTCATAGGGAACAAACATATAAACTTTTCCGTGGATAACCAAACTAACACTCACATATTCCAAAAATACCTGTTTTTTCTATGATGAACCAAACGAATGCCCTTCATAGTTGTTTGGACAGTGATGGCAGAAAATGGGTACCTTTTCTGGAATATGCAAACAAGTAGCTGTCTAATTGAATTTACCAAAATAGGTTGATGCCCAAAAAGAATTTATGTTCCTATTAGCACCCAACAAACTAATGGATATCAAGAACCTGTATTATTCAAGCTCTTTTGGTGCCACCAAACTCCTCAAGCAATAATGGTATGACTTGTACTGATTGGCACCACCTAAGGTGCAATAAATTTATTAAAGTAAAGACAAAATCTTCAAAACTTGGGGACCTTGTAGTTTACGAATTTTGCCATGCTAATCTTCACATGCAAACAAACAAGGAGTCAAAACAGATAATTTAAGAAAGTTTTCTGTTTTACATGCAAGATCCAAAAATGCATTAATATCTCATTAATTACATGGGTCAAAGATACGATAAAGAAAAATTCTCTAGAAGCTCACTTCCCAAGCCTTGTTTTTTTTTTCATGCTTCCGAAAGTTTACAGGAAAGCTACTACCAGGAAGCACATGTTTCTGCATACTTTGCGCATCGCTTCTCGCACACCCACTTCTTACTCTGAAAGCTATGGTCCTTGATTGCTTTTAATTTTCACATATCAATACGCTTGATTTGATCATAAGGAATGCCCTTCTTACTGTAAATTCTTGAGGCAACTTGTATGTTTATTAATCTTTACTTTCCTATTTGTAGGACACATTGAAGTCTCCCCCTTCAGAGGCCAAGACCATGAGAAAAGCAACTCTGAACAGTGTGGCAGTGACCACCACCTTCTACATGTTGTGTGGTTGTATGGGCTATGCTGCATTTGGAGACAATGCACCCTCCAACCTACTCACAGGGTTTGGGTTCTACAACCCTTACTGGCTCCTTGACATAGCCAATGCAGCCATTGTGATTCACCTAGTTGGTGCTTACCAAGTCTACTGCCAACCCCTCTTTGCATTTGTAGAAAAGTGGGCACAGCAGAAGTGGCCTAAGAACAGCTTCTTCACCAAGGAGATGCACATTCCCATTCCATGCACCTTCATGACTTACAACCTGAACCTCTTTTGCCTGGTCTGGCGGACCGTGTTCGTGATCGTGACGACGATCATCTCCATGTTACTTCCCTTCTTCAACGACGTCGTCGGCATCTTGGGTGCATTTGGGTTCTGGCCTCTGACTGTGTACTACCCAGTGGAGATGTACATATCACAAAAGAAGATTGCAAAGTGGAGCTCTGGATGGGTGTGCCTACAGATCCTTAGCATGGCTTGCCTCATTATCTCTATTGCTGCTGCTGCTGGATCTATTGCTGGGGTGGTCCTTGACCTCAAGGTCTATAGACCCTTTAAGACTAGCTACTAGAGTTTGTCCCCCTCCCTCAAAATAACCTTATGCCAATGCCACACGAGCATGGCCACATGTAGATGATGCCCGAGATGGAAGGCAATTTTCTATTACAATGAAAAACTTAGTGAAGCCACATGGGATAGAATCTTGTACTTTCTGTGTTATTGTCATAAAAAGATTGCCCATTTCAATACAAGTGCGCCTTTTTTTAACCAGGTTTGTGGTTCCACTGAAATTTTCTTAGCCCCGCCTGCCTATTACTTGGGGATCACATCTTGGTTTTTATATATATATATATATATATAGGGTCAATTTACCATTAAACCAGTTAGGTTTAACATTAGATGGATTTGATCTTATGAAAATGACTAAAATATCTTTAAAATAATGACAATTTTTAAAATGTAAGATTACTTTTTTTTGTGTATTACAAGTCTTTCCAACTTGAAGGGAATTGAAAATTCAAAGACCCTTTTCAAAAAAGTAACTTTATGAAGCTATCAAAGTTATTTTTTGACTTCAAAAAGTAATCTTGTATTTTCAAAAATATCATTTTTTTAGTGTGTGTTAGTAATTTTCAATCATAAGGTTGAATCCATCTAATTTTAAACCTAATTGGTTTAATGATATATATAAAGAGAGATGAGTAGTCAGTTGATTTCGATTGTCTTTAAATATGCATGAAAATTGCTTAATTTAAGCGTGTATTCTTTTAAATTATAAAAAATCTGTATGAGTTCAGATTAAACAAACATCCAAAAACTTTATTGTTTGAAGTTGCTATGGTTTAGGAGGTAAAATTGTTTAGAAACTACTCATTAGTCTCTCTCTCTCATTGTTGATGCGAAACTGCCTGCACTTTTTTACAAAACTTTTGTCCATACAAGGTAGAGATGCAAAAGGATCAGATACTGTTAGATATCTGATCTGGGTCCGATATTTCTAGATTTGGATCCTTGGAGTAAGTTCCAAATTTGTACTCAGATTGGACTTGCATTTGTTAAGTTTGATTCAGATCAGATTTGATCTATTTGCATTTTTAACATGTAAATAGCTTTTTTTCTTTACCAGATCTAGTATTACCACATATAGTTCCGATCTGGATTCAACCTTACCTCATTGGATCTGATTCAGATCTACTGTTCAGAATTTGGATTTAGATTCGGATCTGGCATGATTTGGCCCAAATCTGATCTGTCTGCACCCTACACAAAGGTGAATCAAGTTTCAAGGTCATATGCTCCCCATCTTGTCCAAGGTACATGGTCACATTGCTCATATAACCAGAAAGCTATTCATTTCTATTTTCTACTAGGGGTTCATTGCCCATAGCTTTTGTTTTCTCAGTTGTGATGAGATGCCAAGAACCGCCTCATGATTTGGACTACAGATAGGTTTGGGGAGCTTTACCCATCAGGAAAAGCAGGTTCAATGGTCCTCTGCTTTTCCTTTGTCACTATTAAGAGTGGATCATCCTTTTTCATTATTATGAGGCCCACAATGTTATGGGGCACTTTGTCATTAGGTGCATGCAAAAGAAAACAAATTGCAAATTGTCTATCTGATTTCCTTGTCAAATGCACAAGATGACCCTTAGACTCAAATAGACCTATTCAAGGCAGGTGCCTGAACAGACACCAATGAGACAATAGCTTCTAGCATGTGGAATTGTGATCAAGGATGTAGATGCATAGCCCAAGTTCAAGTCCTGTTTCACTACCCAAATGAAGCTTAAAATCATTTCTTGGTTTTCAATTAAAAGAAAAAGGGCCCCAAAGGGGTTTGTCATAGTAGAATGGGGCCTAGGCCGCTAGGCAGGCGGTCTAGATTCAAATCTCATGAGCATCACTCCTTGTGCAAGCCGAAGCCTGGTGATTCTCTGGGTGCAAGGGGTAATTCCACAGAGTTTTATGCTGCCAGGACAGCGACCAAGTACAGCAGACAGAGCCAGCACAGCTAAGTCTCTAATCATGGCCGTTTCTCCGTGTAAATATAAAAAAAACTAAAAGAAAAAGGCGTATATGTACATATAGTGTGGTTTCTCCTAATCAAGCTAGGAATGGATCATCATGGGCTTGTTACGACAATGAAACCGTACATGATACTTCAAGTACAAGGTTTTGATGATGAACAAGTGAATCAACTGCATTTCAGCTAAGGCAATGAAGAAAGATGACAAACATTGAAGAATTCGATGAAGAATCTTTGAAGACTAGTGTGCAAATGTTAAATTCTTTAAAAGTCTTAGATTCTTGTAAGAGCCTTACTTAGAGTGCATATTTCGGTTGCATTTCACCTAAAAAGTTTTTAGAAAAACTTCTTTAAAAGAACCCTTCATGAAAATCTTTTTAGAAAACTCTTTATTTAATTTTTCGTGTTTATTAGTCGACCAATAGACTCACCAGTCGACTAATCCTTTCGCTCCAAATTTTCTAAACAAAATGTCATTTTTGTCAAATTAGTCGACCGAAGGTTTTATCAGTCGACCAGACAGAATGTCTGTTTTCTGGAAATTTAGCAGCAGTCGACTAATGATTTTATCAGTCGATCGAACAGAACATGTATTTTCAGAAAAATTTAGCAACAGTCGACTGAAAGGTTTTTCAGTCTACTGATGATATTATCAGTCAACTAATTTTTTCTCTAGTCGACTAAGTTTCAAAACTTCAGATTTTCAAACGGCTTGATAAACACATTAGTCGACCGACGATAACTGTTAGTTTACTAATAGCTAATTATCAGTCGACTAACTACTGTTCCAGTCAACTAATTTTGTCATTTTTCCTGCAACTTTTAAAAGACGTGTCTTTTCATTTTTCAAACGTTTTGATCGTTCAAAATGGACTGTTTTGACACCCTTTCATACCCTCAACGTATGAAAATTTTCAACTATAAATATGAGTGCATTGTACATTCAAAATCGATAAAATTGAATGCAATTACATTGAATTACTATTTACTTTTCACTCATATTCATTTTCTCACTCACTTGATATTTTTCACTTCAGTTTTTCACTCAAATTCCTTTGAGAGACAGTGAATTCGTGAGTAGAGTATTTCAACAACCTCAAAAGCCAATTGCATCTCATTTGCATTAATAAGAAGGGCTCATAGGTTGTTTTGTAAGTTGTTACTTATTTCATTTTTCTGTAAAAGGAAGGACTCCTTGGTTTAAAGGAGTTGTTTGCTTTCAGTAGGTGTGTTACTGAAAGTGGAACCGGATTTGGTCTGTATGATATTGTAGTTACACAAGGTTGATAGTGGAAATCTCAAGCTGGTTTTGCTTGGGGACTGGATGTAGGTCGGAAAAGACCGAACCAAGATAAATTCTTGTGTTCTTTGTGTGATTGCTTTGTGAATTTTCAAAATCCTTCAAAATTTCGAAGACGATATTTAAAAGCACTATTCACCCCCGCTCTAGTGCTCGTTGCCTCGATCCTACTGCACTTTCAGAGCTGACTCAAAAAATCAAAGTTGCAGGTTCTTTTTTATCAATCCTAACTTTTAGAGGCGTTCATAGTGGATTGTTTACTAAAAAACATTCTTTGAAGAAAACCTGAAGTTTTAATGTTTAGCTTTACTGCCATATTGTTTATTAACTTTAAATTTCTCCAAAGAAATAGTATTGCACATGTTTTCTACTAAATAAATATGATTCACATTTATAATGTCCAAATTTCTATAAATTATTAAGAAATTAATATTGTCCATTCCTTCGTCATAAATATCATCAATACTTTGAAAATCTTCAAACATTGGCATAACCTTGAGAGTATCGATATATCTTAAAAGTAATGCTACTTTTTAAAATATCATTATATTAACCTGACATTTATCCAATAAAAGCTACTTGTTTGAAACTTTTAAGTTTCCTATATGTTCTTTCATATTATTTATACTTCATATCTTGCTGATTCTTTCTCAAGTTTCTCTTGCAAAAATAAAAAGGTTTTGATTTCTTGCAAGAATTTCTCTCATTGAGAAAATCCTGATATTGAGAATTGCAATATTCCTATACATTCCCAACTTTGTTAGGAGAGACCTCTCTCTCTCAAATGAACCAAGCAGCTCATGACTCAGCTCAGTTCGGCTTGTCATGAACTTGTTTGTGATCGATTCAGATAGCTGGCAAGCCGAGCTGCGGATGGCCCATTTAGCTTAAACGTGTCTGTGTTCATATCAGGTGTGTGTATATATATATATATGTATAAACAAATAACATGAAATTTTTTACATGAGTGAGCTCGTCTTTGGCTCATATTGTTTAGGGATAAGCCAAGCTTGAGCTCTGCTCTGCTAGACACGAGCACAAGGCGAGTCACGAGCTCAGTCCACTGGTAAACAGCATGTCCTGTTTAGTTAGTTCAGCTTGTTTACCAGCTCTATTTGAGAGAGAGAGGGAGGAAAAAACCCATGAAAAGTATGTATGCTATTTGGATAACATGTTGAGGGTTTCATTGGAAAGGGGAATGCACAGTGGAACACTACGATCAGCATCAAACTTATATCTGCACCATTTTATGTTCCTTTATTTACTTATGAATTGAAAGAAGAAGCTGCAAGCAAAAGGCATTGATTGGCAAGATTCATAGTCTTTGTGCATTTGTGGTAGACCCTAACCCTCAACGACACTAGAACGAGTTAAAAATCATCCTCCGTACTATACCAGAGCACCAAGGTTACGAATATATGCCTTTCCTTTTTAATGCAAGTAGACAGTTCATCGTTGGTCCTTGAGCAAGTGCATCTCACGATACAAACCGTCGCAGTGTGCCTTGGTCATATAGGTGGGGGCCCATATATTAGACTCAATGGGAGCATCGATTCTCAACTTAGAAAGTTCTGGAACCTATTCAAATATCCTGGTGCAATTAGTGTAGGGACATGAACTCACTCTTTTTGGGTATTCAGCATCTTATGAGAAATATGTTTACCATGAAAACTTTTTCATTTTTTTTTTCCTTTTAGCTAAGCCAAGGAAAAACCCCTATCACTGATGGCAAGCTTTCAGTTGGTAAAACCCTTGAGGTTTTGGTCTCCCCTGGCCATGAAACCCAACATAGTATGTATTTGTGAAAGTGTATTAAGCTCATGAGCTTCGTCACATATAGAAAATTTGAAGTTTGGGATCTTTGTGATGTTTCATATTTTGCCAAAGGTTCCTTTTCTCATCCAAGTGCTCCATAAAGCAGTGGACCCATAAATATGGGTGAATGTGTTGCTGATGGGCCCATGGGAGCCTAATGTGTCTTCTTCAAGCTCAAAGAAGATGAGTTCAACAAGAAAAGAATGACTACTTTGAAGATGTTGGTACAGGTTCTAATACGCATAAATGAAAATGTAGTGCTGATATATCATGTATGCAATTGCTTCAGCAAATATATATATATAAAAAAAAAGTGCTTTAGCATATCACTTCTTCAAGAGCACATTGAAGGCAATGTACCATTTTTCTGGGTCGGTGGTACCAACTAATTAATTGGACTTTGTTCGTATTCATCTAGAGAGAGAGAGAGAGAGAGAGAGAGAGAGAGAGAGAGAGAGAGAGAGAGAGAGAGAGTTGGCATCCCATTAAATGTTATTTTCAACAATGTCATTGCATATGCTCTTTGGATAAGAAAAGCTTAGAGATTCGCCATGTTATCTGCAAGATGTGCTATTATTGTGTGGAGAATGGAATTTTTATCCCATTTAGTTTTGAAGTTCAGGCTTAAGAGTTTGACCGAGTATGCAACCACTAGGACCATTCATGTGAAGTCACTTTTGATACATGAACCAAAGTATTATGGATTTAGCCACCAACAGCTTCATAGCATATTCATTCAAATTCACTGTCACAAGCCAATACATATAAAACTAAATGTTTTCCATTCATTAATATTGGATATCAACTGCATATTTGCAATATATAGCCAATTTATCGGCACACCAATGGTTATTAAAGATTAAAACTACAGCATGTGAAAAGTATTTACTTGTTTCAAAAAGGAAATGATCAGATATTGTGTAGAATGATTTTGGCTGGTTATAACTTTATGAATAAAATAAACTAAGGTTTCTGCTAGCTTTTAGACCCATATATCTCCTTGGACCAAAATGTAGTCATTTGAGTTTTAGGTTGAATCCACTTCGGGTAGTATTCACCCAGAGCCAACTTGGGTCGAACCTCATCCAGAACATGATTAGAAGGTGGTGACCTTTATGTATATTACTATTATGAATAAATAAATATTATATATATAATATGATATGAGATTATTATGATTACTTTTTTTGCATTTGGACGCTGAGTAAATCATTATAATACTAAAGTAAAAGCTTATTAGAAATTAGAAATTTTTTATCTACTTAAATGTGAAGTTCTCATGCTTGTTGCTGGTAGCATGACATGAGTTGGCGCAAGAGCAGAACGGAATAATTTTAACGTGAGCAAAAATAGGTTTCAAAACTAAACCAAACAAAAAAAAAGGCATTATCAGTGCCTAACCTGGTTTCATCAATTCCTAATTGAACTAGGCTTTGCTTCAACCTTAGGCATTATTCTCACTCAGCTTATACTGTTTTCAGATTCATTGCTACAATGGATACAGTAATTTCAAAAATCTGGGGGTCTATTTGTGTTCATTTAATACACCCTTCAGTATTTAACTTTGTTTGGATTGTTTGTGACCATGTAAAGATTGCTGGGACTTTGAAAGTATTGACAAGGAAAATGATCCTCATTTTTTATGGCCATATTGTTAAAGTGGATCAATTAGGATAAGAGCAGAAGGTTCATGCACATTTAGTTAATTTGTAGCATGTGTTCAAGAAAATATTGTATCTAGTTCAAATTATTCAACAGTATCTACAATTTCATGTTTTTTCTTTTCTCTGCTTCTTCTGAATAGAGATTACATATCTTCTCTTTGTTGGGCATGTTTGAAAAGCATCCCTTTCTCCACAAAAGTGAGAAAACTCTTCATTGTGCAACATAAATTTGATGTATGCATAAGATTGGCAAACAAGATGAATGAGTGAGCTTGCCCTCTTAAAGCTCAGCTAGTTAATGCTGAAACTCTGCTTGAGCTCAGTCTCAAGCTGAGCTAAATGAGCCCAAGCTCAAACTGGCTAACAATAGGAGTTCAACACTAGACCACCTCCTTCTGAGCCTACATCCCTACTAACTACTCTACACCATATCATTTGACATAAACAGCATACAAAATATGCCTGAGGAACCTACATGAACTGAGCGAGCTGAGTCCACCATGCTCGTACTTGGCTTATGTAACCTTCACAAGGAGATGATGGCTCAGTTCACCAAGCTCGACAGACAATTCTGAATGAGCTTTTTAATGAGTCAAGTCAAGCTAAGTCACAATATGGTAGGCTCATTTCTGGCACTGCACATAAGGAACTCATCATTAAAGGTGTTGGCCCCAAAATATAGAGGACCATGATTGGCAGTCATAGTTGTCCCAAGTGAACAGGATAAATGTAATACCCATAATTTTTCTGCAATTATTTAAATAAAAAAGATGATTTTTATGTCTTAATTATGAATTTTTATTTATTCGAATATGCATTAGGATTAGAATTGATTGTGGATATTAACTTGAAATTTAATCTCAGGTGAATTGAAATTTTAATTTAAGTTAAAATAGAATTCAAATTTAACTTGGGGATAATTTCATGTAAATTAGAATTTAAATAAAATTTGAATTTGAATTTGAATTTGGATTTGGATTTGGATTTAGTTACAAGTGAATTTGGATTTAGTATGTGGAGTTGGATCCAAATTAGCTTTAAAAACTAATTGAATTTGGATTAGGTATGAAATCCAAGATTTAAAATTGATCTAAAGTCCAAATTAAAAATTAAGAAATTTAATAAATTAAATAAAACATAAGTAATTTTTTAATTGGGTAAGTTAGTCAAAGAAGGTGGGACACCCCTAGGTGGTCTCACACCACTGGGCTGAAAATTACTTCCTAAAACATTGAACTCATGAGAAAAAGAAAGAAAGAAAGAAAGTGAAAAAAAAGAAATGGCAAGTGTTCGAGGAGATTTTGGAAAAAAGAGGAAAGATCAAGAGAAGGGGGGGGGGGGGGGGGGTTGACCCACCTTCTTTCCTTTTGATAATGGGCAGCTAAGGCATGCCCTTAGCCTTGCCCTGGCTGGAGTTCATAAAAGAGAGGGGGCCAAGAGGGGCGCCCCACCTACTCTTGCCTTCTCTCTCTCAAACTTTCTTTTTCTTTTTCTTCTTCTTCTTCCTCTTTTTTTGTTTTCTTCAAAGAGGCTAGCCCAACCGCCATTATACCTGTACTTTGAAGAAGAATAGTTGTAGCTTGGAGGTATCTTACTCGAGTTCGAAGTCAGAAAATGAAGGATCTCGAAACCAAACATTGTACGAGATAGGTGCATCAAACATGTAGGCGTGGGTCGATCTAAACACATGGATTATATGAAGGGGTTATTCCATGTTCTAAACCAAGGGTGGATCAGACCTTGGAACAAAAAAAAAAGGATTTGATTTTGGTTTTTAAAATCGGTTTTGGTGAATCTATGTCACCATATTTGATTTTTGAAAAAACGGTTTGACAATAACAAGTTTTGAAGCCCTGAAGCAAAAATCGATTTTGGGGAGGATTAGGTTCCCTGATTATGTATTAGATTTTGATTATTTTTCTCATATCTAATGTGTGAATGTTAGATCTATATGATGCAAATATGAGTTATAGGTTCTAAAATTTATTGGTGCTTAGATCTATGTTTACATCAAGCAAAAATATTTTATAAAGGGATTTAGGCGAAATCAATATAGGGTTTTATGTTTTATGTTTAGAATAGATTGTAAGTAACATATTAGTGAGTTAAGTTCATGTTAGTTATATCAATTAGCATAATAATACCTTATAAAATTATGATGATCATGCCTTAATTGGTTTTTAAATTGTTTGTTGGATAAGTCTATGTTTTGGAATAAAACACATGAAAGAAGTATGAATTCAGAATGATGAATGTAGTTATTTTGATTTTTGTTTGCATAACAAAGCTTTAATAATTGTTATGATGCACTGTAAATGTATTTAAACATTTGAATTTAGGGTGGATCATGTATTTATAATTTTCTTGATCTTAGTTATTAAATGGATCACGAATTTTGCAATTCACTGTTATGTTGTTCTCATTTTTTACTTGACCAATTTCGAAAAAAATTTGTTTATCTTAAAATATGAATCTAATAAATAAAAATAAAACTACTAGATATTCTACACATTAAGGCTTGATTTTGAAATCTTATTTGGTCCCATTTGAGTCCATATTAAGGGTGAAATATATGTTGCAACATAACACAAATTTTTTGTCCTGGTTGCAGTACTGTTTCGACCTATCATTTTAAAATTTATGAAAATCTATCTAAAATTACTCAAAATAAATTATGAAAAATCTAAGTGGAAGCCAATACATAGAAGAAGACTGTAAAAAGAATTTTGTCAAAAGAGTTTATAGTAAATGCTAGGAACTTCTCCAAGTTGAAAAAAAATCTGCACTTACAGAATCTATCTTGTAATTTTTAGACAGAGGTCTGTTATAAAATTTTTATGGATTTATGAAGAATGAATTTGGGACTGAGATTTTGAAGATTTGTTCCTGGAATGTTAGGGCAACTCCAGTTAAATTTTGAGGGCCAAATCTACTGTCTTTGTTTTTTTGGTGATTTTTCAAAAATTAGGTAAATAAGGAGTCAAATTTTCTTAAATGATTGTAATAATTCTTAATCATTTTACCATATTGCTAATTATGATTAGTGATGGGTAGGACCTATTCTATGATGTTTTATACATGTTAAATGAATGTATATCATGTTGATTCATGTATGCTAAAGATTCATGTATCATGTTACATGAGAATATGTATTACGTATCATTAGACATGATATTAAGATATGATGGAGGCATATGTGACCATGATGGATAAGCATGGTAGTGAATGACATAAAATATACTTCCAATATGTGATTATAAACATGTGAGCATATAACTTAGTGTATGCTTGATGATAATGTAATGTGGTGTGCATAACATTAAAAGTGTAGCATCACTACAAGAAAAATGCGGATTAGCGATGGACGCTATTCGTCACTAAATTGAATTAGCAATGGATTAACGACGGATAGCGTCCGTCGCATATTCTTGGTCGTTAATTAGCGACAGAACTTATTTGTCGCTAATCCAGCACTAATTAGCGATGGATTAGCGACCGAACTTATCTGTCGCTAAATAAGCACGGATTTGGTTTTGCGACAGATACATATCCGTCGTTATTTTATTGATGGATTAGCGACGGATAATAGCCATCGTTAATCCATCACAAATTTTAAAAAAAAAATAATTTGTATGCATACTGGGTCCATTTCACTATGAAATGTGTGATCAGAGTCGATTTCAATAACTGGCCTACTTCTATGTTATACCTAGAGTATGCATCCAATGTTACATAAGAATACAACATAGTATCATAAAGTCTCTTTTAATACAGGATTGGTGGATTGTGTAATTTTGTCCCTAATAAGATATAACATACACAGTATGATATAAACTGAACTTTAGTTTGTTATTTGGATTCTCAACATCTTTGCAACAATTCCTGGCAATGTATAGCATTAAAAAAAAAAGAATCTTGTTAATAGAATAGTGAGCATTTATAAATAATACAGGATGAACACACTCCCTGCTAAAAAAAATGACAGCTTTTTATACCATCTACATTTTGGAAGGAAAAGTTGGAAATACCATCAACGGCGACAACGTCGTTGGCTTCAAATGACACAATATAGCGATTAGCTGATGGATCCTCTGCCTTTGTTCGTGTTGTTAAATTATGAAAATTATGAGTACCAACATACATCTTTAGAATACCATTGAACCTCTCCTTTTCCTTATGACCATAACAGAAGGCACCGCTCCGTCCATCTTCCTTCTCGATGCATTCAACGGTTGGCTGCCGGTGGATGGCCGTCGCCGACGACATTCAGGATCGGTTTCCGGAGGCCACCAACGGTTGTTGTGTCTACAGGCAGTAAAAGGGGAAAATAGGGGATTTTGGGTTTTGCGGGCTTACGGCTATTGCAACTGCCGACAGACAGCGGCAGAAGACGGTGACTGGTTGCCATCCCCCGACCGTCGCCGCCAACTGCTTTGGCCGACCGCCGGTGGCGATTTCAGCCTGGGCGATGCCTGTATAAACAAAAAAAAACAACCCATTTTTTGTTACCTTTCGCTGGCGTCTACTGGGAGGACTCGCCGACGACAGAGTGTTGCCATGGGGTGGCCTTCGCCAGCGGAACCTCGCATTGCCTGCGCTTCATCTCTGTGGCAGCGAACAGGAGTTGGGTCTCGGCGGTCGGCGGTGAAGACGACAGGGTTTTTCTTCCACCCTCTTCTAATGGGAGTCAGTGGTGGATGACGGTAGTCTATGTCGCCATCGACCAACCGCCGTCGTCGACGGGAGCTGCCATCTCTCTATTTTCCTCAACTGCACCAGAACTTACCAAGACCCCCTCACCCTCCTTCGAATTTATCTCGCTCCTGCGCCCTGCGCGAGGAACCTTGTAACCCCAACGCTAGCCCTCAGCTTAAATGTATCAAACACAAAAAGAGTTTGAATCTCACGGAGAACGACGGTATGGGTCGGTAATCAGCGGGAGGGAGAATTTCGGGCCTTAGATTGGTAAGTTTAAATAAAAAATTAGCGATGGATTTTGTCACTTGGTGGTCGCTAATCCATAGCAATTTAGCGACAGACTGTGCAACAAATTTTTTTTGTCACTAATTCCTTGTTAATTTTTTATTTTAGGAACTAGTTTTCTTTAGCTAATCCGTTGCAAATTTGCGACACAAATAATTCATCGTAAATTTTTATCGCTAATTAACGTTTTTCTTGTAATGCATGAACAATGAGCTTAATGAGGTAAAACTAACACATGAAATGCATTGTTATACATTATTGTCTCAAATTATGATTTTATAACATTATGCATCAAATATGTGGTATGGGGCATGTGCATGACCAATAAGTAGGCCCGAGTTTAATGGAACCTGCAAGTACTTATTAGCCAATGAGCAAAAAAGAAAATATAGTAAAACATGTACATAATCGCATAAGCCTCAAGGAGGTCGAACTCAAAGTTACCCAAAGGTGGGGTATGTATTGCAAGCTATTTGAATGAGTTAGTAAATGACCTTGTGTTATGAAAGTATTATAGAGTGAAACTTGGGTTAAGAAACTCGTGTGCTAAGAGCACTTAAAATTAAGTTTTGAATCTAATTTTAAATAATATCTAGTGACTTATTCAAACCCAGAATCACCTTGAAGAGGGTAGCGGTATACTTGATCGATCGACCATTTGCTGTATTAGAGAGTTAGGTGTCTTCGTTTGTCCTCAATCATCGATCATAGGGGGCTGAAGTACCATGTGACCTAGGTGATATGTCTTGAATATCTGCATAGTAGGAATTGATTATGTATATATCACTGAGAGTTCTCTCAGTCACAGACCGCTCTAATGAAAAACTCTGAGGATAGTTTGCAAAATCTTCTAATCAATGGGGCTAATAAATCACGTGGTATAACAGGCACCACATTGACTTAGTTTAATCAAAGTTAGAATCCCTGAGTATGAAACTTTCAAGCCAAGAAAAGATAAACAAAACACTAAAATGTAAACTCACTCACATTACTTCAATTTGTACATGAATACAGGGTTTATTATAAATTGTTTGTTTACTTTTGAAATTCTGCATAGTAGGCTACTCATCTTGAATGTTTTCTGTAATCACGACAAAGTTATAAATTTATGAAATGTGTTTATGTCTATGCATTACGTTGCACGATTTGAATTTTATTTGAACATGAACTTGTGTATATCTCTTGTATTTAGACTTTATCCTACTAGGGCCGTGGTTTAATGCTCTCGACTTTAACATTTTACAAATAATGCATGAGCTGACGTGATGGCGGGTTACTCGGCGGCATCAAATGTATCATCATGATTCTCTTTCTTGGGGTATCCAGCTTTATTTTGAATATTTTTATATTAAGTTAGATTTTTTTTGAGACTTGTAAACTCTGAATTTGTTTGAGTATTGGTTTGAATTAATATCTTTCGTTAAGTTGTTTAAATCCAGTTGCGTTTAAAATCAGTTGTGTGTGTATTTGAGTTTATTATAAACTTACTCAAAGTTTGAATTGGGTTCAAATCGACTATTCTGTTGTGCTTGCAAAAAGACAAATCAAAATTTAAACAAAAATTCCTTGAAAATTTTCGATAAAATTTTAAGGCGTTACAATAACTGCCTGTGGAAAAGAGTTTTAGTGGCACATAGCTTGTATAAAGCTCTTTGAAAGCCTCTCTAGAAACAACAATTAAGACAGCAGCCATCAATACCGCATTGTAGCTGCAGGCTCTATTTCGCCATTGTCTATTTTTTAGATAATGTCCTCTTATGGATCCAATTGTGTGTGTGTGCATGCACAAATCATTTTGTTAATCCTTTGTGTGTGTGTGTGCCTGTGTTGGTCATGTCACGAGGATTGCACGTTCAACTTATACTGTCAAACAATGAGTTGGACTAATGACATGGTACAGCTTCAATAACTTTGGCAAAAGACCTCCTTTTGAATCTAAGTGAAACCAAAACTAGCAGACAATCATTCAGATCCATTGAACAGATATCCTTGTGTTTGTAATGGTTCTGATTAACTGCTTCCTAGTGTTTGATTCAGTTTGGATGAAAACATGAATTTCTTTGAATTTCATGATACTGTTATATCATGTTTTCTTTGCACAGTTGAAAGCCTAATTCAATGAGGCTGAGAATTTCCTTTTACCAATTGTAAAGTACAGAATCTGTGTCCCACTGAAACTGAAGAAAAAAACAGTCATTTTCTTTTTTTCTCAATAGGCCGACCCCTACCACTGTACTAAACCTTAATCGAGAAATTGAATTACAGATCACTTGCCATTGAAAGCTAGTTCGGTGGCTTATCTTTCGAGCATCTATCATTCCCTATCACAGCTAGTGAAGCTAGCTGCCTCGCTATTAGCTAAGCATGCCAATTTCAGGTCTTGTATGGGATGTGGACACAATCGACTTGCAACAAAATTTCAATTCCAAGAATTTGCTCATAATCTATGTATTCCCTCAGGAAGACTGGAGAAAGAAAAAATCATGGCAAGGAAATATTCCGCAGTGTTCTACTAGCTGCCATATACCCCTAATTTTTGGATTTTTGCATTACTAGTAATGGAGAGCTCCTATTAGATTAGAACCTTGAATTGAATCTTAAGTTATAATATAAAGAATAATTATGGTTTATAGACTATATGGTTATATAGTTCCGTTACAACAAATAAGAACATTAAGTTATACCATGTCAACAACAAATTGGAGACCAACTTGAATTTTATAACTCCAATAAAAAATATTAAAGAGCACATATATGTTACAGAAAATAAGAAACAGATCCTAAAGCTTTTTTAAGGGAAATGTGATTCAGTGTCTGAAAATTTTAGTTCTATCAATTTTATTTTCCGATTGGAATCAGAGTTGTGCTAAAATTTTCAAACAGAGAACGTGAAGGCAATGATCATTCAGGTCATGTTTTTCATGAAACAACTATATATCTTCTTTCTGGTTGTGATTTGAGATATTTCATTGAGTTAAAATTGGCCCACTTAAACTCCTCAAGCTGCCAAACAAATGTAGGAAGTATGTCAATTCATGTATGAATGCAGTTTTTTGAACAAAGATTGATGTTCTTTTGAAGCTTCCTTCGTTTAGGGGTACTTGCACGATAAACACAAAGCTCAAGAATCTTCTTTTGATGATCAAATAAGGACATTCTTTATGACCTCTGATCATTTTATGTACTTGGTTAATGAAATCCATGTTAATTAACTGCAGAAAACAATGAAGGACATCAATCCATTTTATGGGTGTATTCACCATGAAAATTTATGAGATCTCCCCAATAACCCACGCCCTCATTGTTTATTATGCCTACAGGAACTATTAAAAATGATAACTATTTCCAACTTTTGATTGAGTGGTTACACAGAAATCTCATGCTAATACTAAATGCTTCATTGGGTCATGCATTTGTATCATTTCTGAATAAATAAAATGAACATTTACTGATTAAGGAAAGGAAGTTAGTGTTACGAGAGACAAGTCATATTGCTTACAAGTATGCCCCTAGTTCATTAATGGATTAAGGTTTGCTACTGTTCTGCATTTCTTTCAGTTTAGAAATACATTTTGATCTAACACAACTGGAGATCCTCCGTAACACTTAGAACAAGGGATACAATGTTCAAGAGGGGATTTCGTGTTTATGCCAGGGGCGGAGCCAGGGGAGGGTGGGCCATAGTGATAAATATCGCGAGATTTATGAAAATCTCGCGATAATATCGCAAGATATTCCCTGAAAGTTTAAAATGGCAATTTCTTGCAAGATTTTCAAAATATCGCGAGATTTTCAAAATATCACAAGATTTATGAAAAAAACATAAATACCACGATTTAAACACGATATTTATGTTTTAAACGCCTATTTATCATGAAAAATCATGTATTTTTATTTTTAAATAATTTTTATTAATATTTCCTTATAAAAATAATTTTTATATTTGTAAATTTATTTTTTTATTGTCGAGATTTTGCCGAAAAAAATGTGAGATTTATGATTTTTTTTCAATTTCTCGCAAGTTTCTGAAAAATGAGAAATTGCCGATAAAAACGTTTGTCACTATGGGGTGGGCACGTGCCCACCCTGACCCACAAGGTATGTGGCTAGGTGAGGGTGGGCACTCGTGCCCAACGACCCCAACCCAAAAGGGGCCACGACGTTTTGTCTCCCCGCCCCCCAATACCGGAGAGCAGAAGATCAGGTGATCTGCCATAGCACTTTAAGGAAAGTGATTTGGCATCCTCACCGTCCACAAATTGCATAAAGACAGTGGGGGTCATCGTGGAAGAAACCAATAGAAGGTGAAGATGCCAAAATTACTTTCTTAAAGTGATTTGGCAGATCACCTGCTCTCCTAATAAGCTAATACTCTCTCTCTCTCTCTCTCTCTCTCTCTCCAGCCCTCCTTGCGACCCCACGAGAGCAGATTGGCATCCTCACCGTCCACAATGTACAAAAGGACTGAAGTCCTTGTGGGATGAAGCAATGGAGGGTGAAGATGTCAACAGATCGCCTGATCTGCTCTCCAACTCCACAACGCAGGCCCACAGAGTCTCTCTCTCTCTCTCTCCTGTTGTGGTTCATTTGCCATTTTGGCCCCACCGCTGGGCTGGGTGGACCTCAGACAGCCTCTTCTTCCTCTTTTACATGCATGGGCTGCCCGCTAGGTCTTTTTCTTCCTCTTTATTTTTATTTTTTTAAATCATAAATGAGTGTTTGATTTGATTTTAGGGGTTATATTTGTTTTTTATTTTTAATTAGCATAAGACATGATGTTTTTTTAGGATTTAGGTTATTGATTTAGTTTATTTTTTAAACCACATGAATATTTAATTAGGTTTTTAGAGATTTTTAATTATCATAAATGTATGATTTTTTTTAAGATTTAGGGTATTGATTTGGATTCTTGCAAATAGCATGAGTGTTTAATTATGTTTTTTTTTAATTATCATTAAGCATGATTCTATTAATGAATGTTTGATTTTAGTTACCACTTATAAAACCCTTAAATCTTTGATTTTTGTTAGGGTTGAAGTTTTTTATTTTGATTTTTCAAATGACATCAATATTTTATTAGGTATTTTTGGGGTTTCTTTCTCAATTAACATTAAACATGATTCCATGAATTCATGCTTCATTTTAGTTAGAATTTTAGGGTTTTATTTATTTTTAATTAGTATATCTGTGTTTGTTAGGATTTATGAATTTGATTTGTTTTTTTATGACATAAATGTTGAGCTATGGTGTTAGTTTTTTTTTAATTACTATTAAACATGAATTCGTGAATAATGAATGCTTGATTTTACCTAGATTATTAGGTTTTTTTAATCAATTAGCATAAATGCATAATTTATCATGTTAGTAGGAATTAGGATTTTGACTTGGTTTTTTTATTTTGGCATGAATGTTTAGTTGTGGTTTTAAAGTTTTTATGTGTTTTTCTTTTTCAAACAATAAATATTTGATTTTGGTTAGAATATTAACATTTTTTTGTTTAATTAATTAGCATAAATGATCCCTCTCTCTCAACCCGCTTGACCAGGCAGACAACAGAGTCTGTGCCCACCCTAATTTAGATTCCTAGCTCCGCCCCTGGTTTATGCCCATATGCACAGATCTCGTTCATCTCGACGAACATCAGCAAAGTGGGACAGCTTTTATTCTGAGCCCCCTGTTAAAGATCGACTAGTCATCAAATTGTCAACTTGCAGGAGCTTGGGGGTTGACAATTGTCTCTGCTTTAGTTTTCTGTGGTTGCCTTGTTCTGTATGTTTTAGCAAACTTCTGCTGTGTTGGTTGGACTCTGCTCACCACTAACATCTGCTTTTGTAACTGTAAATTTGTTTCATTTCTTTAAAAAGAACAAGTGCAGTGATAGTTCTTCCTGTTTCAAAGGGATAGCCTTAATGCTATCACCAACTGGGAGACCCACAGATGGTCTAATACTTTTTGGCTGGTATCTTAGCACCTGTGTAATTTGAGGTATGTATTCCTGTTGTTAACCAACAACGAGAATCACGAGTTATATGGATGGAGATCTAGGAGAGTCATGTTACAACACAAACATTAGTTCTGCAAACTATCCTGCTAAACTCATTCCAAATGACTTCAAGCATTTTTTTGAAGCTATCAAAAATCGAAACAGGATCATAAAGGGTATATGACATTAACAGTAACCACAATCATGTACACATTAACTTGAAAAATTGAAGCATACAAATTTGTTGGCAGAATTGATCTCACAAGAACTCAAATCATTCCCATAAGGCTACCTCCAGATGAGCTGGAATTTACAAAGGTTACAATATATTTTCATGACCTACAAGCCACTACTTTCTGCACGAGTCGTGATTTTGAGGCAACATGCCTCCCATCCATGTGATCCTGGTATGGACACTATGCAACTCTACTTTCATCATACCATCATGTGTAGTTGAATTCTACAAAATGAAATGTGAAAGATCTCAACTCCTCGTATCAGTCGTCCTTGTTCTGCTTGCATATCAGTAGCACTTAATTTGTCCAAAAACAGCAGTAGCAGCAAACAGGAAGGGATACGACCATGATAGACAGAGACCTTTCCTAGTTTTGCTGACTCCAAAAACATTGTAAGATGAACTGAGAACCAAGCATCTTATCTAAGAATGTTGTCCAAATTCATGGATATAATAGATGAACTAGGAGAGGGAGAGAAAGCATCAGTATTTATGGCAGCGAAGCCGTGACTCAGAGGCAATGGCCTATCAGGAATTTCAGTGTCTCCCTCCAACATCTTCAGAGCTTCCAATATTGTAGGCCTAAATGCAACCATGACATGAGCACAGAGGATCCCAATCAACACAAACCTCTCCATCTGTGCCTTTGGGCTACCAGTATCCTCCCTCATCCCCTTCTCAATCACTTCCTCTATCCTCCCCGACTTGACCAACGTCCACGCCCAGTCCGTGATCAAGAATGATCTTGGTGACTGCATCGTGTCCAACACCTTCCTCCCACTCATGATCTCCAGCACCAAGACCCCGAAACTGTATACATCACTCTTCTCTGTCAATTGGCCATACAGTGCATATTCAGGTGCAAGGTAACCATGAGTCCCTGCTACTCTAGTGGTCAGCTGGGATTGGCCTTCCTTGATCTGCTTTGCCAATCCAAAGTCAGCAACTCTAGCATTCATATCTCCATCCAAAAGTATGTTGGTGGCTTTCACATCTCTATGGAATATTGGAGGCTTCACACCATAGTGAAGATATGCCAACCCTTTGGCAATGTCTAGGACAATGTTCTTTCTCTGTGGCCAACTCAAACTGGGTGTCTTCTCACCAGATGAGTATATGAAACCATCCAAGCTACCATTCTCCA
Organism: Nuphar pumila; assembly: GCF_984573655.1. Classification (NCBI taxonomy): domain Eukaryota; kingdom Viridiplantae; phylum Streptophyta; class Magnoliopsida; order Nymphaeales; family Nymphaeaceae; genus Nuphar; species Nuphar pumila. Next base: position 20,985,150 of record NC_143249.1, on the reverse strand, counting down.
TGTAATCACACACCAAGTACATCTCCCTTCCCATGAGGCCATCATTAACAACACAACAGCCCCTCAGAGGGAGCAAATTCCTATGCTTGATGTTACTAAGGATCTCAATCTCCTTGGAAGACATAGAACCATCATCGAGTTCCATGCCGATGATCTTTTTCACTGCAACCGGCATGCCATTGGAAAACACACCCTTGTAGACAACCCCAAAGCCGCCAGATCCAATCAAATTCCTTTCCGAGAATCCAGCCGTCGCTTTCTCCAATTCACTGATCTTGAACCAGATGGCACAGGTGTTGGGCTGAATAAACCGCCGGAGAATCTTGGGCTTCCTTTTCCCAGTCAAATCCGATCGGAGAATCACAACGCCCAAGACTAAAACGCCCAATAACAAAAAACCGGAGATCGGCATGAAAACCAAGACACGCCATCTCCTCCTCCTGTGGTTGTCAGGAATGACAGCTGTTGCGACCTCAAGGCCTAAAATGCACGATGCCGTGTTAGGATCCGTGGGGCCGCCGGAACTGACGATTCCGGCGGCATAAAGTACAGTAAAGTACCAACAATAAGTCCCATGAGATGAATTCCCATCAATCCCAACCAACTGGCTTGACACCTTCATCCCTGCATTAACACAAGAGTTGCAAGAGGTGAGATCAGAGAGGTCACCTGAGCAGCTCTTGCTAAGGCCTGAACTGGGTCCCACCTTCTTGATCCAATCATCCTTGGTTCTGATCCCAGCACAGAGATTGGGGGCCCAGCTGAACCTGCTGGATGAAGGGAAGCAGGTGGGGACTATATTGGGAGGGAGGGAGGTCAGCCCCTTCTGGAAATCAGCAAGGCATGCAGAGGAGATGGTGTCATTGGGGAACTGAAAGAGGGAGTTGTACTTGAGGTTATCTGCAAGTGCAATGCCAAAGAGGCTGAGGAGAGTCTGGCAGCATTGCGTCTGGTTGGTGTTGTTCTGGCATGAGGAGTAGTCCCACAGGATTGAGTTGATGTATGTAAGATTGACAGGGCAAGATGGGGAAGTAGAGAGAGATGGGTGAACAGAGAGAAGAAGAAGAAGAGAAGAGAGGAGAAGATGAAGAGCCATGGGGGTTGGGAAGAGAAGGGGGTGGTTGAATTTGAGTTGTTCTTTTCTTCTTCTATGGTACAATATAGAGGAGAGGTTGGGGAAGGAAAGGATGTTTAGCTGCTTACTGTTGCAGTCGAAAAAGTCAGATCAAAAGCAAGGAAAATTTTCATATAGGGGCAACCTTTTGGCTTTAATTTAAAAAACGTGCACGTTAACCTCAGTCCTTGTTCAAAAGGATTTAATCAAATTATGGTCGTATTAAAAAATTCAAAAAAGTGAAACTATTTTGGGATTTGGGGTAAAATGTTGTCTTATCCCCTAATGAAATTTTCCCCAAGTTCCAACTTCCAAGTGTGTGGGTGTTTTAAATTTTTAATGAGTTGTTTGATCACCCAAAAAGTATGTAGTTAATCTTTACCATTCCTGATCAAGTCCAGACTATGAGTCTGGACTTGGCTCCACTATGTGTCCTGCCTATTAAACACTAATGGAAGCCAATTGTTTCATCATTTCTTAGGTGCAGGCTCTAGATTGGTCTTAGATCCACCTGAGGTTGGGTCCTCGTAATAGATAGGCTGCAATTAGGTTGCTAGGACTGAGAGCCAATACCCACAAGACTCACTTGGAGCAATGTGAAGCACAAACACTATTTAGAAGGAGAGAGGTGGTTGTGTGACTGGTAGGGATGCAAACGGATCAGATCTGAATCGGGGCCAGGACAGCGAAAAAACATAAAAATGGCATACTAGATTAGGTCTGTTTTCATTCCTAGTGATCCGGCCAAACACCCTTATTGAATGGTCCTACACATACTGTTTTAATGGCCGAACAGCCCAACCCTTAGGACGTACTACCGCCCCAGGTGGCGAAGAGCCTGGGCCCCTCTTAATGGAAAGGGCAGCCACTACACCACACATCTTGGTTGGTGCCGAACACCTATAATGTGTTTGGGCCCAATCATTGAATCTGCTCTAATTTAGAAGGAGCAAGATAAGGTAGCTCAGGTCAAGTTTGACAATCTCATGTCATGGTGTCAATTAGGAATGGACATCACCGGTCCCTAAATAGACCCGATCTAGTCCGCCTGTGGCCCTGTGCAGTTCGAATCCTGATAAGGCTCTAACCTGACCCAGCCTGAATAGCAAATTGGGCTAGCTAGGGTCAGGTTCAAAAAACACTTTACTGTTCAAGGACTGGCCATAGGGCCCAGACAGCGGATATTGGGTTGGGATGGCCAAATGTCCACCCCTTTGGATCAGAACCAACGCAGGATGACCCGGCGAGGTCGAGGAAAATATCTGGAAGTAAAGGCAACAATATATTGCTGCCATGTCTGACAAAGTCAGGAATATTTAGGCTAGGTTTGAGAGTTCGGATCTCAGATCCACTAATCTGAGGCAGTGAAGGCCCCATGCCATGATCGGAGATCTCATCAAACGGGGATCCAAGATATTTGTTTTTGAAGATTTGGGATCTCTTGATTAAATAGCATAAAGGGAGAGGGGGGGTGTATTCATTCTCAGATCTGAGGATTTGAGAATCTTGGTGATCATATATATGATGGGTCCTGAATGGCTGGGTGACATCTTTGTGAGGTGTGATATCAACAATTAGATTGATTCTTGACGAGAAGGTTGATGACTTTGTCTCGGGAATATCATGTTCACTTTGGCTTCCTATCTCTTGATTGAACTCAAAGTGTTTCAACATGTTCTCTTGAATCTCTACTTGGTTCAGATGAAACAGGCTCTCTCACAATATCATCACATACATTCGTAACTTCGTCATGCAAAGGAGAAATTAGAACTCGGCTCGAAAGTCGGAGACCAGCTCGAGTCGTGTCATATTGGAACATGACTTCTCTTGGCATTTTAGCCAATTGGATACCTCACACTGCTAGTAATTGGATAATGAACTCCAGAATATAGAAAAGTTTTCTCATCAAATATAACATGTGATACAGAACTCTACTAGCAACATGATCAAAACATGAATATCCCTTATAGCAATAAAGACACTTGATTTTAGAGATAGCTTGGTGTGATTCATAAGGAGTTTTTCCTCCAAGTTTTGGACTCGGAAGCCTGTTAATCAAATATACAACAATTCTAAAATAATTTAGACAAGCAAGAAATTCTAAAAAAGATCCACTCATAAACTCATCTTGTCCATCACTGTGAAAGATCTTAATTTGACAATCAAGTTGCTGTTCAACAATGATTTTAAAGTTTTCAAAATACTTTAATGTATCATAATTTTTCACAAGAGGAAAATACCAAAAGAATGGAGAAAAATCATCAATCAACAACAGTAATGATATCCTTTACGAGATAAAATCAGGGAAAGGTCCCCACAAGTCTGCATGTATTATTTCTAATGGTGAACTACTAACAGTTTTTTTTACTTCTCAAAAGGCAACTTATGAGACTTTCCAACTACACAACTAGAGAAAATATCAGAAAAACCATATTATCAAAAATAAAAAATTGTCTTTCTTGAAGAGATTTCAAAATATTCCTGTTAGGATGCCCAAGCCGATAATGCCACCTCTCTAAGCTCAGCTTGTTATTTTGAATTGCTAGATTTGCGGTCTATTAATGCTCTCCTCCTCCAACATGCCAAGGGTACAATCCTTCCTCACTGGGTCCTCTTAAGAGTTGTAGAAGCCTCAATTTTGACCAACTGGGTTTGAGGGTGAGGGTTCTACCGTTGGTTTTATGCTACTGGGATGGTGACGTTGTCTTCAGTGAAAACGCAGTTTTTTCAGGCAAAACATGGAAAAAAAAGGTGTCTTCACCTGGTCTTCCAACCGGGCAACTAAAATATCCAATTTATCGCGATATATTCAAAATATCGGAGGATTTGTCAACTATGAAGACAGGTGCTTTCAATTGGTTAAGTCCCTCCCTCGAAAAACCCAATGTCGGTTGCCTCTAGTTGTCCGGACTCCGAACTCCCCCACGCACAATGAAAGGTTGAAGAAAGGCGAATGGAGACGCCCGAGTGTCCCGTTTGTCTTCAGGTATACAACGAAGGGGAAGCCATCCCAAGAGTGCTCTCCTGCGGCCACACAATCTGCCAACCCTGCATCCACCAACTCCCTACTCACCTCCCCAACGTCATCAGGTGCCCAGAGTGCAACCAACTTGCCAAATACCCTCCCCAGGGACCCTCCGGATTGCCCAAGAACATTGATCTCCTCAGGTTGATCCCCGGGAGCACCCCACATAAGACACCCAGAAAGACACCACCTTCGAGTTATCCCCAGAATTCATCAGATGGGTTCTTTCCTGGGTTACCCACAGAAGAGAGGTGCAGAATTTGGAAGGACTGGATCATCCCCAGTGAAGTCATTCAGGTCTTGGAAGACAGAGGGGAATCTATTTCCCATGGGACGGCGTCGGCGTCGTGGTCGAGTTTGCGGAAGGATCAGAAGGTTGGTCTTTTACCTGTTTTTGTTGGTGGGGTTGCTTTGCCTGATTCTGTGATTAGGCTCACATATGGATTGAGAATTTTGAAGATTTTGAATGGTTTGAGTGATTTTGGGAAGGATGAATTGCTATTTCTGTTGAAAGAATCGGCCTTGAATCGTAGGATCTGTAAGCTTTTTGGGTTGTGGTTGAATTCGGATGTGCGCCTTTTCTTGGTGTCTGAGAGGTTTCGTTGGGACGATTGGAAAATTTGGGATGGATTGAGAAGTGGGTGTTTGGGTAAATCTATTGGGAGTTTGGTTGATTCAAGAGGTATGATGATTGACTTTTCAAGTCTGGCACTGGAGCTTTGTGAAGCTCTTATGGGCTTACACTCACAAGGCATAATTATTGGGTTTCTTAGCCCTCTTTGCTTCAACTTTGATGAATATGGGCATCTCATGATTGATCTAAGCAACACCCTTGTGGTGAAAATGAGAATTCAAGAGGCCTTTTCTTACCGTACAGTTGATGAAAACAAAGAAGATGGGTTTGATGATTTAGTTCAAACACAAGCATTTGTGAGCCCAGAGGTTTTCAAGCTATTGTATAGTGGGAATTTTAGCTTTGGTTCATCAACATCCAATTTGCAGGATTCTAATGTAACGTTTAATTTGAAAGCTTCTGTTGGTTATAAATCGGATGTGTGGCCGTTAGCATGTATCTTGATTAAGCTGCTTCTTGGAGATTCATTTATTTGTGAGTTCCTCTCTAGTTATTGTTATTGTGGTGTAGCAAGTAGAGAAAACACTGGTATTGGTACAGATGCATATAAGAGTTGGATAAACAAAGTGCTGGTTGATATAAGGTCTTCATTTGGTGCACAATTTGATGAGTTACAGCATATTCTTTCTAAATGCTTGGATCATGACATGAATACGCGCCCTCAAGTGAGTGATGTCTGGAAATGTATTAAGGCCACAGTCATGTCCCATCGATGTGTTGTGGATGATCTTACCTTGCAGTTTCAGAAAGAGAATGTTGAATGGTGCTTGGCACTTTGTCATCTATATGCTTCACCTAGATACATTAGTTCCACAGTAGAGAGGAAAACAGAACAAATGATAAAAAAGACCAATCCAGGTGTCTTAGATGATCTTGCAGGAGTGGTTTCAGATGAGCGCAGTGGTATCAACATTGATCAAACAATGTCAGAAACACTTGGTCATCAGTTTGTTGAGCAAGTGCCTGCGGATGGTTCCAAAATTGTCATCCTAAAGGGTCACCTTGATTGTGTCACAGACTTAGCTATCGGTGGTATGACTTGACCTGAAATTTAAACTTTGAGTCTTATACAACTGAACATCGCTTTCCTTGATTTGGTTAAAGGCCATTAAGAATAAAAATGTTAATTCTCCTTGTATTTTCGCCTCCACTCCACACATGAGAGTACTACTTTAGGGAAAGAATACTTTCTTTTCATGCAACATGGCCTAAAAAGGACTTAGGTTTGCCAATAACACATTTCTATGTGATATAGCACCATGATTTCATTAGCCCGTGCAGAATCTAATGCCATTGGAATTTCTCATGACATTCAAAATATACTTCTCACGATCTTCACTGGACCTAAGAGATAAAATCATAAAATTGAGGATATGAAAAATAGCAGTAGAAAGTAGGGCAAAAATTCAAGAAAATATTGACAAAAAGCTGTTAAAATCTGCAAAGATCTGAATTCTTTGAAATCACAGGAACTATCATGGTAAAATTCTTGGTTTATTTCAAATATATAGGCAAAAGTACTTCATTTAACCAAAATGTGGATCCTATTCATCATACTGTATGGGCACTTGCAAAGCCTGTTTGTGAAGGGAAATATGTGTATATTTTCAGATCTGAAAATGTGAGTTTGGTTTACCAGGAGATCATGAAAAGGTTTTGAAAAAAGAAAAGAAAAAGAATCTGAGAGGGGAAGTTTTTGGCATTTACTGTTGCAGGGGAACAATTCCATTAGAATCTAGTATGCAGACATAAACATGTACACAAGTATACCGTTACAAACCAAACACATGTATATCAATACAAACTAAATGTAGGGAGAAAGAAAAATGAGAACAATACAAATAGACATAACAGAGAGGATTTATTGAGTGCAAACAATATATACAAAGGCTTGTCACTTTGATGAACCAACTGGATTGGTCATTCATCTCATCCATCCTTTGTTCCATTTTATTCTTTATCTGGTAGGAGTCTAGCCTACAATCATTGACATCTTTTGCATGGTGTAAACCACAAAAAATTCATTCTCAAATCCTTTAGTGGCTTTTGTTTTGGTCCATGAAGTTGGTCCAACTAAATCTTTAATTAAGTATTTGACTTCAGCTGATACAAAATTTAGCCATGTCCTTTTGAGTTTTATTCTGCCAACAAGCACACATTCTTGTGAGTCTGAAATTCCTTTCTGCTCATTAGATTGAGCAATACATTTTTTGTTATCTGATGGAGAATTTTAAGCTTATGCTTTTATTTTTAGTGATAGATTTGAATTATTTTAAACTAGCTGGCAATACGTACCTGAACTTATCCAGTAACACCTTTTCTTTACTTTGTAGGGGGTTATTTATTGAGCTCATCCTTTGATAAAACAGTTGGTGTCTGGTCCCTAAAGGTATGCATTTATATCCAACTGTTAATCTTACAAAGGTAGTCTTCTCAACCCACACAACTGCAGTGCTAATTGTCTAGGTTTTGGCTGCACTAGGTATTGTCTTGAAAAGTGAAAAGCGGAAAACCGAAAAAAGATTGGGCTAGATATTTGCCTGAACCAGACCCATTTAGTCGAGGTTTTGACTAGATATCTGCCTGAACCTGTCCCATTTGATCGATGTGCCAGTAATTAGCCATTACCAGTCCTATGACCTCACTAAGTTAGACACAAAATAACCTTTAGCTGATGTGCAAAGAAATTAGACATTATCAGTACTGTGACCTCACTATTTTAGGCACAAAATGGCCTGCACTGGCCCTGATATTCACTGTCCCATTTTCCAAGGAGACTACAAAAGTCAGGAACCAGCCTGGCCTAGTCGCAACCTTACACGCAGCTGCTATGTACATGTTTTTGCATTGTTGCTATTTTCAGCACTGCATAAGCAAAAATGTTTCATGAAAAGAGAGTTGCTTTGGAACTAATTCTCCTTGTGGGAGGATATATCCATAGGCATCATATTTTGAGAAACTTCGTGAAGTTTCTTATCATGAAATCTTCTGAAAATGTTAGAAACTTTGAAAACATTGATGATCACTGTGATATATAATTGATTTCAGTATAATAAATACAGGGACTAATGCTGCAATCCTTGTTTAGCACTTAAATATCTAATGCAATTGATTTTTACTTTTAGATAAAGTTGCTTGAACGCATTAAAATAGTACAATATGCCTACTTGCTTTACTGAAAGTGTTGGGATTTTTCTTGCTCGGACAAGGCTTATTGACCCTCAAACTGATGATGTCAGACATCGAAGTTTGCAAACTGAGAAAAGTAACCAAGAAAAGTGCTTAATTTTTAAAGCCTAGGATAAAAAGGACAGATCTATAATTTAATGGTTTGATAGATTGGGTTGGAATTACTTTGTAATGAGTACAATCCAAATGAATTTGCACTCAATTTAAGTAAAATCCATATTTATTTTCCATTTAGATGGTAGCTCTAAAGTTTGATATGTATGTTGAAGAGAAGAATGTGGATGAGCCTGTCAGGTTGGACCACAACCAATCACGAGCATACAAAGTGTGCAGATATCTTGGCTTGGAGATAGGCCTTTTTAAATTTATGCAAGCTTCTATTGTTTCGTGATATGGCATCAACTAATGGGGCACTAACCTCATTCTTCCATAACACACAGTGAATGCTTTGTAGACTTCAGATTGGTAGGTATACTTGATTTATACATGATAAAAAGATATTACTTGTGTCATTTTCATCACTTTATCCTTAAGGTCATTTTAAAGGGTAGGCTTCAAAGCATAAAGGTACAACAGCTTTGAGCCTTGGTCATAAATATACCCAAGTCTCTTGAGTTACTAATGCAGGGCAGGACCCGATTGGGTCCATCGTGCCACCCGATCTGCCACAAAGGGCAGATGAAGGACTTCGCGCATATGACTCACTTGCAGGGACGGAGCCACGACGCAGGGAGGTACCCCTGCGCACCTACGTCAGGCGTGGTGGAGCTCGCATGCCCCAGAACCAGCTGCAAAGAGAGACTGACTCAGATCGTGGGTCTGATCCAGATCTGGACCCACGACCCGGTCCAGTAAACAACCTTTAAAAGGCCCTGCCTAGGGTTGCGTGAAGCAGAGATTACTGAAAAGCTCCAGCCGTCTTTCCCTTCCAGCAGTTTTCCTGTTCATTTACTTGTTTACTGTTTTTCCTTTACTTCCTTCCCTGTTATTGCATTTTCCTATTGTTTATTGAAGCATTTTCTGAGTTTAATAAAGAAGATCAGTCCCACCGATTCACGGTGGGCCATTACTTCTCCTCTCCTCCAACATGGACTGCATCAAAGTGGTATCAGAGCAGCGGGCGTTCCACCTTCATCAGCGGTATGGCTCTTGAGGAGGGAACCGATCCGGTACAAGGCGAAGTGCGTGAGGAGGCGAGCAACGAAGATCCCATGCTGCGTGTCATGGAGGTGTTGACGAAAATACAAGAGAATGTGTTGCGCGTGACCCGGGATGTTGCAGGCCTATCGAAAAGGCTGGATGGGATGGATAATCGTTTGACAGCACTCGAGTCGCGCAAGGGGACGTGCGCAGTACCAGATGCAGACTTCGCTGATGGCGTGTCTGCAAATCTGAACCTCCAAGGGGCTGAATCATCCCAGTCGATACCCCTACAGCGAGTGAATGCGCCTGTTTCAGCCTCCATGAATGGTCCGGCCTACCCAGCAGTTCCAGCATCCATGTATGGTCCGGACATCTCTCGACAGCACCAGGGGATCCCGGCGAACAACGATGCCCTGGTAAGAGCACCCCACTCCCGACAACGGGTGACTGCGCCTGTTTCACAGGTGGACACGAGCCTGCAGGGCCCCAGCGGTACGCTGGGTCCACCTGCAGGCCAGGGTGCGTGGCCAGGCGCAACAGCAAGTGCGCTGAGGGTCAGCCCGAGCCTGCAGGGCCCCAGTGTTGCGCTGGGTCCACCTGCGGGCCCGGGATCGTGGCAGGGCCTCGCTCGGGCTGTGTCGCAGAGTGAGCTGAGTCGGCAGGGGCCCAGCGTCACGCTGGACCCTACTGCTGGCCCGGTCCTATCAGCCCAGCTTGGGAGAGACGTGCCTTTCTTCCCCGACCCAACACGGGGAGGCTCCGTAGCCGCATCCCTGCGAGCTGGAGTTGGCGAACCTTTGTTGATTGGGCCAGACCCAAGAGGACCCAATCCAGTTTGTAATGCAACGGGACCCAGTTCTGTTTCGTTGGGACTAACCATTGGGTCTCAGGGAACGGGTTTGGGTCTAGACACCCCTTACCCAGCCTACCTAGTTGGTTCCGGTTCGCGGGCAGCCCCGGGCCAGAACCAACCCATTAGTTCCGACCCTCAACACATACCCCAGACCGACCCTAACCCATATCGGACCCGGACGGAGCTCCAGTTTGGATTTGAGCCGGGTCAAAACCAGACCCATCATGCTATGGATCGGGGATCGAGTTCAAACCAAGCTTCTTATCCCCACAACTCGAACCTCGATCCAACCCACTCATATCTGGGTCCGACGAGTAGTGTAGGAGCGGGCCCGATCCATATCCCATCGGGCGAATCGACCCACCCATATAACCACCAGGCACCATACCCATACCCAAACCCAAATCCACCTGTTTATCCAACCCTGACCCAGAACCCAACTCAACCTCCAGCCCAACACCATACTCCTAACCCACAACCATATTATACCAATTTTACCCGCCAGGAACCAAAAACTCACCCGAACCCTCCCCCCTACATTGGCCTTCCCGTCATTCCAGTACCACAATACCGGCCGCAGATGGTGCCTGCCCCCGGGCAAACCAGACCGAGGCAATGTCAGCAGGAACCGGTGCGCCCTGACCGTCGACCCCCCATAGGGCGAGTTCGACAGCACCAACATCCCGGCGAGCAATACCGCCCTACGGACAATGAAGCAGCCTGGGACGACGACCTTTTCTGGAACGAGCATCCTGCCGGAATGGTGGAGCCGCGACAACAGAGAGCACCAGACCACTCCTCCACTTATGGTGTGAAACTGGATCTTCCGGAGTTTGCGGGGCGATTCGACGCGGAGCAGTTTTTCGATTGGTCTTATGCAGTGCAGTTCTTCTTCGATTATCACACAGTTGCTGAACATCGTCGTGTCTCGTTAGCTTCTACGCGATTGAGAGGCCTAGCACAAACATGGTGGGTGGAGCTACAACGATCAAGGGAGCGGCAGGGATTAGAGCGCGTACAGTCGTGGGAGGAAATGCAAAGACTGATGCAGTCAAAGTTCGTGCCTTCAGATCACGCCAAGCGAGCCTACAAGGAATACCTGACCCTGCGCCAAGGTTCCCGAACTGTAGCAGAGTACACCGCGGAGTTCCATCGTCTCTCCCTGCGTGTGCAGATCGAGGAAACAACTCGTCAGCAGGTCACGAGGTACATTTCGGGTCTCCGCCCTGCTATCTCTGATGATTTTAGTTGTATCACAGTGGAAACATTAGATCAAGCCAGCAGTTATGCCATGAACATCGAGGACAAGCTGAAGCGGAGGCAGGAATATCGGACTACCCGTAATGAGCCCACCAGCCGACCCAAGCCGAGTTTCCCAACCAGGGGAGCAAGCTCCCCTAGTGATTCAAAACCTAGAACAAACCTTAGCAAACCTAACCAGTCAGGTCCAGCTTTCCACACCCGGTCCAAAGCCAAACCTACTGAGTCGACCCTTCGTTGTTTTAGGTGTCAAGAGTTAGGACATGTCGCGTCCAAGTGTCCGACCGTGAGCAAGAACACCAATCTGGTTGAAGGGATTGTCGAGTCCGCAAGTGAAAGTGATAGTGATGACAATTCATTAGTTGAGGTTGAGGATGAGAGGGGAGTTATAGAGTTCGACGGCAACGTCGAAAGTTTGTTGTCCATCCGTCATGTGTTGACCACACCCCGAGAATCGGCCCCATCGAAATGGCTAAGGAATAACATTTTTAGGACCCGGTGCAACTGTGAGCGGCACGCATGTGATGTCATCATTGATACCAGAGCTTGTGAGAACATGGTGTCTGAGAGTGTGGTGTCTACCTTGAAACTTAACACAGAAAAGTTGTCCCAACCCTACAAGATGGCCTGGTTCAAGAAAGGAAATGAGGTTCCCATCACTCAGCGATGCCTAGTCCGGTTTTCCATGGGGGAACACTACCACGATGAGGTGTGGTGTGATGTAGCCCCTATGCACGCGTGTCACATTCTCTTGGGACGTCCCTGGCAGTTCGATCGCCAGACAACTCACGATGGCCGCAAGAACACCTACTCCTTTGTCTTTAATGGCCATAGAATAGTCCTTCTACCTATCAAGGAGACTGGTTTTCCCACTGTAGACAAACCTGAGCGAGTTCTCCGAATCGCAGGACTCTCGTACCGGCTCTTCCTGGACCACTGTCAGGAAGATGGCTATTGTTATGCCCTAGTGGCAAAGCCAGTGATGAGTTCGTCCGTGTCCATTCCCGCGGACGTTGCCCCTCTTCTAGAGGAGTTCCGCGACATTATGCCGGATGAACTACCTGATGGGTTACCTTCGGCAAGGGTAGTTCAGCATGCCATTGACTTTGTGCCAGGGTCGAGTCTACCCAACCTTCCCGCATATCGCATGAACCCCACTGAGCACACTGAGTTATTAAGACAGGTTCAACAATTGCTGCAAAAGGGTTTCATCCGCGAGAGTGTTAGTCCTTGTGTTGTTCCCGCCTTACTTACTCCTAAGAAAGATGGGTCCATGCGCATGTGTGTCGATAGTCGTGTGATCAATCGCATCACAGTCAAATACCGTTTTCCCATTCCTCGTTTGGATGATATGTTTGATATGTTATCTGGTGCCTCCATTTTCTCTAAAATAGACCTAAAAAGCGGGTATCACCAAATTCGTATACGCGAAGGGGACGAGTGGAAAACAGCATTCAAGACGCGTGATGGATTGTACGAATGGTTAGTCATGCCGTTTGGGTTATCTAATGCCCCAAGTACCTTTATGAACATGATGACCCAGGTTTTGCGTCCGTGTATTGGGAAGTTTGTTGTTGTCTACTTTGACGACATTTTGATCTATAGTTCCTCATTGTCCGAGCATTTGAGTCACCTGCGTCAAGTCTTAGATATTTTGAGAAAGGAAAAATTGTATGCCAATGCCAAGAAGTGTGAGTTTATGACGTCCAGTGTCGTGTTCTTAGGGTTTATTGTGTCATCTGATGGCGTCAAGGCCGACCCTGCAAAAGTCCGCGCGATTGTCGATTGGCCTACCCCAAAGACTATAGGAGAGATCCGTAGTTTCCACGGGTTAGCCACTTTTTACTGACGTTTCATGAGGAATTTTAGTACCCTTATGGCCCCCATCACGGAGTGCCTAAAAGGTACTAGTTTTCATTGGACACCAGCGGCTAGCAAAGCCTTTACGATCATCAAGGACAAAATAACCAGTGCTCCTGTTTTAGCCCTCCCAGATTTTAGTGCAGTCTTTGAGGTTGAATGTGATGCCTCTAAAGTGGGGATTGGCGCCGTCTTGAGTCAGAATCGTAGGCCCGTTGCCTTCTTTAGCGAGAAGCTGACTCAGGCCAGGTGCCAATACTCCACTTACGATGTTGAGTTCTATGCCGTTGTACAAGCCCTTCGTTATTGGCGACATTATCTCATTTATAAGGAATTTGTCCTGTACACGGACCATGAGGCATTGAAGTATCTGAACAGTCAGAAGAAGTTGAGTGCTCGTCATGCCAAGTGTGTCAGCTTCTTGCAAGAGTACACCTTTTCGCTTCGGCATCAATCGGGTACCCTGAACAAGGTGGCTGACGCTCTTAGTAGGAAGAACAGCCTTCTGATGACTATGTCGGTGCAAGTCATTGGTTTTGAGCAATGCAAAGATTTATACCCTACGGACCCTGATTTTCACAAAGTCTGGGAAGGGTGCACTTCTTCAGATCGCAACCTCGACCCCCATTTTTGTATTCATAATGGTTACCTCTTCCGTGGTAACCAATTATGTGTGCCCAATTTCTCCCTTAGACTTCAGTTGATTTCTGAATTACATGAAAGAGGATTAGCAGGGCATTTCGGGCATGATAAGACGTTCGCTCTCTTAGATGAACGATACTTTTGGCCCAAAATGCGCAAAGATGTTGTCAAGTTCATCCAAGGCTGTCATGTGTGTCAAGTGTCCAAGGGTCATCGTCAGAATAGTGGTCTATACACCCCGTTACCCATTCCTGAACGGTCGTGGGAGCATGTATCCATGGATTTTATCATGGGCCTTCCCCGCACACCACGTCGTTTTGATTCAATTTTAGTAGTTGTTGACCGGTTCTCCAAAATGGCTATCTTTGTTCCGTGCAAGCGCACCACCGATGCCTCTTTAGTCGCCTTATATTATTTCAAGGATGTTGCCCGTTTCCACGGTCTACCTCACACAATCACTTCCGATCGCGACACGCGTTTTATGAGCCACTTTTGGAAATCGTTATGGGCCCTGTTGAAAACAAAGCTTCAGTTCAGTAGTGCGTATCATCCCCAGACTGATGGCCAAATCGAAGTAGTGAACCGCACCTTAGGAAATTTGTTACGGAGCCTAGTGGGCGAAAATGTCAAGACTTGGGATCTCGTATTGCCCCAAGCCGAGTTCGCCTATAACAACTCTATTAACCGTTCTACTGGTAAATCCCCGTTCCAAGTAGTGTATGGTCGGTCTCCCACCCATGTCGTTGACCTAGCCCCTGTGTCAGATCTCTCAGCTCCAACTCCGGATGCCTTTGATGCCGTTGAGTATATGCGTGACATTCACAGACAAGTCCAGGCCAAACTTGTTGAAAGCTATGAGACCTACAAAGCTTTTGTAGATCAGGGTCGTCGTGATGTCCATTTCGAGGTCGGTCAACTTGTCTGGGTGTATCTGCGTCCAGAGCGTTTTCCTGTAGGCACCTATAGCAAATTAAGTCCTAAGAAGTATGGCCCTTTTAGGATCCTTCAGCGATTGAGTTCGAATGCTTACCTCCTTGAGCTGCCCGATGATTGGCATATTTCCCCTATTTTCAACGTGGCTGATCTATATGCTTACTGTGGCAACAACAAGTCGACAGAGCCAACTTCTTCCCAACCAGGGGAGAATGATGCAGGGCAGGACCCGATTGGGTCCATCGTGCCACCCGATCTGCCACAAAGGGCAGATGACGGACTTCGCGCATATGACTCACTTGCAGGGACGGAGCCACGACGCAGGGAGGTACCCCTGCGCACCTACGTCAGGCGTGGTGGAGCTCGCACGCCCCAGAACCAGCTGCAAAGAGAGACTGACCCAGATCGTGGGTCGGATCCAGATCTGGACCCACGACCCGGTCCAGTAAACAGCCTTTAAAAGGCCCTGTGTAATGCCCCAAATATTTAACTTAAAAAAATTGGAATAAATTTTTTTTTTCTAAACAACAACGGAAAAACTTTATTAAATCCTTCGTCAAATTATTTGGGCGGGTTACAAGTAATAGCACAGACTCAAGGCATTTAAGTAAAATAAATTCTTGCATTGAAATACCACAAGTTATTATTTACAACTTAATGATTTATTACATGTCATATTCCTCAGGACATCCAAAGAAGATATGGTCACATGGCACTGTCGCAGCGACGACCACAATTGCTCGTCATTCAGTTTCCTGAAAAATATTAATTCAGAAAGGGTCAGACTACCACGTCTGAGTAAGAAGCAAAATATCCATATGAATATGCACAGTGTCACGTGTACAAGTATATGTGCAACATGTGTACAGGTCACTAAAGGCAAGTATTTCATGATATATTCCATCAACGTCAAAGCACGATACATCATATGCATGAACCATATTTATATAAGCAATAACAACTTTGGAACTAATGAGGATGTACACCTGACTTAACTAAAGCAATTAATGTAAAGTGTGTATAAAGCACAAATCTCAACATTCAACACCTCATTCATAAGTTATCACAATTTCCATGTAATGGAAAACTAATTTGAATCATGCTATACAGGAGTCACAACTTACTCCAACAATTTCAACATCGAGCAGTATGCAACTACTTAAAGATCTTTCTTAATGCACTAACTTTATGTTTCATCTTGTTAATTACCCTGTGGGTACGCACAGGCATTCGACATCGTAGCGGACCGAGACCACACGAGGGTCTATTATTTTATAACCCGTGTGACTAGCCGTACGGATATCCAAAGGGAACGGTTCACGACCGAGAGAGTACTCCCCAATGGCTAGAACTAGAATTAGGATGCACCCTGTACTTCTGCAGAAGACTTGGATCTACCACCTAGGACGAATTGATAGTCCTGGTCCCCTAACTCCGAGGACTGGGGACCGGGTGAGACGCCTCGCTCTCACAAAAACTAAAATGTCCCACGGAGTTTGTACCATCTACCCTCTCCAAGGTAGACCATGGGTCCAGTAACATACACCATCTTCAGGTGTACCCAGAGCCCTGGGAAACCAGTAACATATACCGTTGTCAGGTATACCCAGTATCCCGGGAAACCAGTAACATATACCTTTTTCAGGTATACCCAGAATCCCCCAATTTTATTTTATGTGTGCATATCTTTTCATTCTTATTTGTTTGGGTCCAGTAACATACACCATCTTTCAGGTGTACCCAAAACCCCACACTTGTTTTATATGCATATTTTATAATTTGTTTATTTCTCGGTGCGAGTCATTGCACCCCAGGGGATTTTCAAAATCCCAACCCATACTCGGAGTGATCATAGTGTATGCACATTACCCATCGAATGCTCAATAAGCACCAACCAAAATTTCTCAGAATTTTGGCTCAACTCTGAGCCGGGTACTTTAATTATACTTTCAGCATCTTAAGATTTATTTTCTGAGCTCGGGTGTACGTTTCGTACCCCACTGATCATGCACTTATAAGGCACATCTCAAGTAAATTTTTTTCATAAGTACCTATACGACACTATAATGGTCTCGCAAGACCTCAAGCTCAGTCTTAGGCCTTCACATGATCATGACATGACGAATGCTCTTTATTAAGCAAATAATTTGTGGAACAAACATATATCAATCGGCACAGAACATGTCTTAACATTTACATGAAATCATAATTCAATTATATGCAATTCACTTATCATCTTATGTACCCATTTGGCACCATAAAGATTTTTCATGCTCAGTTCGATTTGTATTATCTTACCCTCGTAGTGTTTCTCAATTGTGCAATTATACCAAAAATATGTATTTACCGACAAGCCACATACAAAACCATAGGCAATGTGACTACATCATTGTTATCTTGTTTAATCCTCAATACGTACATTCTTAATACGTACAACCATGTCCCAGGGTGTGTACACGATGATAGGAACGACCATTTGAATTCCCATATTAATTTAAGTAGTCGAATAAAATGAGAATATGTATAAGATTGAGGTTTTGCGAATTCAAGCATTTACCATTTAAAAGGTCGCATCAAACCTTGGTCTTTCTCTACAAAGGATTGAATATGTACGGATATATATATATACCCATACTCCTGCGACTGTGGTCGGGTTAGCAACGAGCCATTGACATGTAGCAATTTTGTTGTAGCTACAACTAGGCATAGGAAGGTCTCTATAAGTCCCAAGTATGAACATATATATATATATATATGAACCAAACTCGGGTCAGGTTTAGGCATTATCAATTCCGACTTAGGTAGGTATGGGGTAATTTGGTTTGGTTTCATAATTTTGTTCGGGTGAAACTAAATTAAACCAATCTAGAAATTGACTAGCTTTAAAACCTGAAATTTACACTTAATTGGGTGTTTCATCAGATTTGGGTTCGTAAGCGCAACTCAATAAGCAACCTGAATTTGCTTATCGATCAATTATAAAGTTTCCTACTAAACCAAAGTAATATATATAACGTATATATATATTTTGAAAATTAAGCCGGTACTGCAGCGTAACCCCCAGAGACAACACGTAGTGTCATTCCGGTCTGCAGTGCCCAAGCCAACGTAACACCCTACACTGGCTGTAAGCCAAAAGCATGGCAGCACACAACCTATGTGAGGTCGATAGAGCCTCAGGTCTTACTGGATGGGTTGATCAGGCATGGCTAGTCTGTCTAGCACGTGTTACCATGTTGTGGGGTTCGTAGCCGACCTCCCACATAGTCCCAACCCAAAGCATAATTATATATATATATATATTAAAGAACCGTGTACCCCGCGCACACACACACACCTATATATATATTTTGATTCGGCAGCGACGAACTGTTGCCAGTACCACCCTTCGTGGTCTTTAACTGGATTCCCCCGATGGATACTATGTGGTTCCATCAATGAATCGAGAGTCATCTTGTCAACCGTGAAGTTACTTATAGATACCATTTTTTTTTAAGGAGTATGTATAGACTGGATTGCGCAGCTCTATACCTCACTGCGTATACACCACCACCCACACACACACAATTGTTGAGGGTATATCAACTTGAACTACACTCACCAGACCCTATCTAATGTCTGCTCCAGGGCTGCCTCAATTTGCATAAGAACAACCGAAATTTCATCTCGGTTTTAGAGGCTAATACATTTCAAAGGTATGACATATTAGCTATAATAATATAAACCAATTTCATAGTAATATATCTTTATTTTATCAAAACTTTTGCTAGATCAGTTATTGGAAAAATTCCAGACTCAAGTTACTTACTACCATGCATACTGAATGAAAAAAAAATGTGTTGATAACTATGAACATCATTAGAGAAAATGGAATAACAATTCAAAACAGTCCTAACGTGACAGCATTTTGTTAGGTTCATTAGCAACCTATCCTCTACTTATTATTATTACTATATATATATATATATATTTTGAGTCATGCAAAAAGGGAAGTGTACATATCTAGACTGGATAGTGGTGCATTTTTTTTCTAACTACATGAAATTACAGAAATCTAATGATCGTCTACATAGAAATAACAAATCTAAAATTGTAAATTTCATATATTACATATTCATGGACCATGCTTATATCAAACACTTAGAGAGCACATAGGATTATGCTTCCGTCTTAAGACACACCAATGGATTTCAATGATTGTAGCATATCCAAGATGGAAATTAACATATGTATTATATGACTACTAGATCAAACGTCCAGCATGTACAGATCTGATTTTAAAAAAATTTGTATGCCCATGCAATAAGCAATCTCAGCCTACTTAGATCTAAAGAATTATATCATCTCTTTTTCTTTTTTTTTTGAACAATAAGACCCCAATTAAAACCTCATGTCCATTACGTATCTGATTATATGTTTATAAATCAGATTCATGTAACAGTTTTCATTCAGTAAACCCATGAGCATAAATGCCTATGCCCAGCTGAATACCTGTATGGTTTTTATTTTTCCTTCATATCGGTATGACTCGATTCATGGTGCCTTCACTCTAGTATATATATTCTACCCTGAGGAAAATCTTTAGGGTGTTCATGTGTACAGTCCAAACAACCAAACTGCACAATGACATTATCTAGATTGCTAAATGACAAAAACGAAATATGTCAAGATTCATGCTATTACACAGATTTAACCATATGTGTAAATTTGTTGTTTCCTCTATCATGTACGTATATAGATTTACCTTTTATTTTCATGGCAGCCTGGATTAAGTATATGCATTGAAATACATATACTTGAATAGCCATACCCATATACGTTCCCCATGGCACTACGCACATACATAGGAAATGATACCCTTACCTCTCGATGAAGATCGAACCCGGAGGTAGCCGTGCTTCCTTCGCTCGGTCATTGAACGACCTCAAGCAAGCTTCTTGCTGGAAGCAATGGAGCAAAACTCCCGAGGATGAACCACCCGTCCAACAATGGAGTCCATACTTACGGAGAGAGAGAGAGAGAGAGAGAGAGAGAGAGAGAGAGAGAGAGAGAGAGAGAGAGAGAGAGAGAGACCAAAATGAGTTCACGTTTTCTTCTTTTCTCAAGGCCCACCTTTCCCTAATTAATCTCCTTTATTTAAGCATGATTTTTAACTGTCTACCATTCACGTTTTTGTAACTCCCTCCTCCATATTCAAAATTCAAGAGGAGTTACAAAAAAAAATCGTTGGTTTATTCTGCAAAAATCCTAGTGCATAGGGGGATTTGAGCTGGGGACCTTCTCAGTACAAGGCAACGAGCCCCACCAGTGTGTCATACACAATTTCGTTGCATATTTTTGCAACGAAATTGTATTTAACCACTTATAGACGTCTGATGGTATTTATTTCTTTTCTTGGAACCGCCATTCTCATTTAAGACTCCTCCCAATTCTAAAATCGTGGGCATGGTGGTCTTCCCAAAACGTTTTTCTCACCCTCTTCAATGGCCTTTAATAGGTTTCCAACTTGGAAAAACGGTCAGCCACCACCCTCTTGAAAATGTCATTCCTCATTTAAGCCCTCTTAAATGAGAAGTTCTAACGTCTTTTCGAATTTCAGCAAAAGTAATAAAAATATTTTTTTGTCAAAATAGCCCGGCGCACAGAGGGATTTGAACCAGGGTTCTCTTCCCTGTGAGTACATCATCTTGACCAATACACCAACTCCTCTTTAGTTGCTTATTCTTGCAACTAAAATTTTCTTATATACGTATTGATTCTCGATGAATCTCAAATATGAGTTGGATAATAATTATATTTTAAATCTTATGCACTTTCTAACTACATTTCTGGATCTTAATTATGGTTCGACCCTATTTGGATCCCTTTAGATCCAATTGGATTCTAATTGGGTTTCGGATCCATCTAGGATCCGAATTCATTCATCGTACCTGAATCCAAATACTGGATCCAGTTGATCCAGTTTGGATTCAAGATCCATTTGGATCGACTCTATATCATTTTATCGTATTTATTTTAAAGAATTTTATCCTTTATTTAGTTTGATAATTATCAAAAATTTGTGGGTTTTACACCCTGCCTAGGGTTGCGTGAAGCAGAGATTACTGAAAAGCTCCAGCCGTCTTTCCCTTCCAGCAGTTTTCCTGTTCATTTACTTGTTTACTGTTTTTCCTTTACTTCCTTCCCTGTTATTGCATTTTCCTATTGTTTATTGAAGCATTTTCTGAGTTTAATAAAGAAGATCAGTCCCACCGATTCACGGTGGGCCATTACTTCTCCTCTCCTCCAACGTGGACTGCATCAGTTACATAGAGTCTTACACTTCTTACCAGAGTATTAAGCTTCTTTGAGAAGCCTACACTACATGACTCTCGATACCCATATTAAAAGGTGCAGGTGCTAAGTATAGAAACATTTATTTTACTGGAATTTGGATGGTTGACCATATTGCCCTTTAGAAGAGACAAAGTCTCAATTTGGACACTTAGGAAGAGATTTATATGGAAAAGGGACTTTATAACAAACAAAGAAAATGAAAAAATGACAAATCCAATCAAAAGAATTTTGATAAAAAAAAATCAAGGGAGAATGTGATTGTTAATTGTTTGATCGAACTTCAAACTACTTTTCTCATCATTTTGGCATGTTTGATAATCTAACTACTTAATTTTTGTTTTTTAATTAGTAATATGTATACATACCTTTGTTCAAATGTGTGGTAAATTTTATTGCAAAAAACCAATGTTTGTGAACAATGTGGATATCACTTGAAAATGAGTAGTTCAGATAGAATTGAACTTTTGATTGATCTAAGAATGTTGTTCTTTGTTAGAACCTGAGTTTTGTTTGCTTAGTCTTGGCAGTCAAAATATTATTTTTAGTAAATTTGGAAATTTTTGTAATTTTTTGGCCATATGTCTCAAAGTCATGTTGAAGCTTACACCATTTTGTGCCATGTATCTTATGCGTTATGTACTTATTCAAAATGCTTCATTGTACTTCATGCCTTTCATCCTCACGTGTTGACATGGATTCTTTTTTACATTTCAAAATGCCATATGTACAATGAGAAGATCAGGTGGAGACTTCATTCACACCTCACCTTAGTGATCAGCATTAGAAAGTGATAGAAACAGCAGATGTAACCAAAGTGAGAGCATTTATAAGATAATCAATTATTGATGTTTGAAATATAAGGTCTTATTTCCCTGCAAACATTATTTCTTTTATTTTTAGTTATAGACTTCTATCAAGTGGTTTTTAAAATATCGTGTTTTTTGAAGGTTAAACAGCTGAATTATGACCTTTCATTGCTTATGAATAAAGTATGTTTTCTGAGCATGATGGAAGTTCCACTAGAGTGCATTTGATTGCATTGAGATTCTGCTTCTTCTTTTCTTCGACTGCGTGCTACATAATTTTTTTCTACTCATCCTCACCTTGCTTTATACAGGACTTCTGCCATGTGCGGTCCTTTAGATGCCATGAGCACAGAGTCACAGCTGTAGTTGTGGTGGACATGGATGAACTTGTGTGCGTAAGTGGAGACAGTGGTGGTAACATTTATGTGTGGGCTGTTGATCCTATACTTGGACAAGAACCATTGAAGAATTGGCGTGAACACTCTGATTGGCGATATAGTGGTATTCATTCTTTAGCTGTTTCTGGCGTTGAAATTCTTTATAGTGGCAGTGGAGATAACTCAATAAAAGCTTGGTCATTGAAGGTGATGTCTTATTCAGGCTCTAGTTGTAGTGTTGACATAAGCACCCTTTATTTTTGTAGTTTTTTTTTTCGCCCATTAACTGTATCCTTTGGGTTGTTTTGCTTTTTGAATAATTATGTGTTGTTGGGTCCACATTGGTTTATGTATACTATATGAACCAGCTTAATTGAGCCTCTGAATGCCTGAGAAACCAACTGAACTTGCGGTTAATCACATTCCTTTGACTATATATTTTCGGTTTACAGTTTACTCTTATGTATCATGAGGTGCATCTGTCTCCCTTACCTATCAGTGAGAAACAGACTACAACTTGTTATTTTTTTGGTTTATCTTGCTATCCATAACAGCTTGCTTTTCAGTTAGGAGGGGTTGTGATCAGCTGGATAAATTTTTTAACCTAATTATCTTGACATGGCTCTATGTGCCAAGAGACAATATGATAACAGTAGGTGGATGGATTTTCACTGTAGCCTCTTTATGAGAATGTCTTCGGCTTAGTAAATGTAGCCTTTGGCAACTAATTGTCCTTCAACTCTTCACGAGAATGTCTTCATCTTGGTAAATGTAGCCTTTGGCAACTAATTGACTATCAAACTTGTAATTCTACAATCCACTTCTTAAGCTTGAAAATAAAAAAGAAAGAAAATTTGCATCCTTAGACCAGTCTTTCAGGTAAATCAACCAGCTGAAATTGTATTGCCTATGGAGTTATATTCATCTTTCATTTCACTTAACCATGAATGTGAGAGTTTCTATTTGTTAGGTTCACATTAAGTTAATGGATCATCACTATCTATATCTCCCAATACATGAAATGCTCATCCAGATAAGTAAAAAATCTGAAGGTTGACTGGCATGAATGCTGTTTAGGACTTTAATAGTAGGCTCAACTTCTACAGCAACGTTGCTGACACTACACCTTGTTTGTAAATTCTTTACTTGAATAACTTTTATTTTGAATTTGATTTTTTATTTTTTGGTTGGATATGATACTGTAGGATTTCTTCTGTCTTGTTCTTAGCCTGTTCCTGTTTTTTCAGTTGATTAATTTTCATTCAAATTTAACAAATTTCTCATGTCTTTCATTCTTTGACCCACTATATGTCTGTGTTTATTGCATATTTTAAAACTAGTTAACAGAATTGAATAATTACTGCCGAGTTTCATTTTATTGATCTCTCTCCTCCAGGATTATTCTTTAATAAGTACAATGACTGGCCATAAATCAGTGGTTTCTTCCTTGACTGTAAATAATGGAATTCTCTACAGTGGAAGTTGGGATGGTACTGTGCGGCTGTGGTGGATTAGTGATCACAGTCCTTTCATGGTACTGGAAGAGAATCTCTCGACAACCATATCCTCTGTTTTGTCTCTTTATGTTGATCGCCATATAGTTTTCACTGCTTATGAGAATGGAATGTTAAAGGTATGTTAACGACTATTCTCTACACCTGACAGGCATTGTATTCTCAAGTGTATTAACATCTATTC
This sequence comes from Nuphar pumila, assembly GCF_984573655.1. Classification (NCBI taxonomy): domain Eukaryota; kingdom Viridiplantae; phylum Streptophyta; class Magnoliopsida; order Nymphaeales; family Nymphaeaceae; genus Nuphar; species Nuphar pumila. Next base: position 20,961,280 of record NC_143249.1, on the reverse strand, counting down.
TCCATATCTAATAGGTGTATTCTTCAGACAATTAAATGGATATTGTTTAACATTTTTCTTCTCTTATTCTTCAAATTCTAACATGGCAAATTTTTATCTTGGGCGAATGTTCTCCGAAAGTTCACCATAGATATTTAATCTTATGGAAGTGAATATGTACCTGGAATTCTTATATAGCATCTTCAGTTAGTATTGCATTGGAGGTTTCTTCCTGTCATCAGAATTCCTTGATTCCTTTTGACATCTAGTCTGTATTAAAACAACCTAGATTTGTTTTAGGTGGAAAATGCTTCATGAATTAGTGATTCATTATTGAAACAACATTCCTTTTGACATCTAGTCTGTATTAAAAACAACCTAGATTTGTTTTAGGTGGAAAATGCTTCATGAATTAAATTGTCGTTAGTGATGCATTATTGAAAGAACCAGTTTATGGCTCATAGCTAGGGATGGACAGCGGGCCAGACAGCCTGGTGAGCCAATCTGATGTGCCCCACCTTGATCTGGGTTTTAGTTTCTGACCAGTTAGAAAATGGGCTGAAACTTGGTCTGTCTACTAATGGGTTTGGTCCAACTCAATTTGTGGGCTATATGGCTGGCCCTGTGGGGAAATGTAAGAAAAGATCATAAACTAAGATGGTCCCGATGCATTAGTATATACATACATACATACACATGTACATAACTGTTAAAATATGTTGTAATTTTGTATATATATTATATATATAAGGTGATACATATACATATATTACATATGTATATGTATCTACCTATATATATATAATATATATTGCTAAGGGTAGTTTAGGTAAGGGTAGTTTAGGTATTTTACACATATTCATTTTCGTGAATATGGTTTTGTATTTTTACCTTTTTTTTTTCTTTTTCTTTTTCTTTTTCTTTTTGTCTTTCCTTTTTCCTTTCATTTAATGCATTGTACTTGCATTGGGAGGGGCCCAACCCACTAGTCGTTGGACCCCTCCAACGGTCACATTTGTGACCGTTGGAGGGGCTCCAACGACTATGTGGAGCCCCTCCCAAGGCCTCCTAAAAGCCCTATAAGTATGGGCAGCTCCTCTTGTATTTCCTTAAGGGTTTTGGGATTATAGCCCAACCTTTTAGTTGTTTATGAATCTTATGAGTGCATTTGCACATTTGTGATTCCGTGTGTTGTGCTTGTTGTGCACAAGTGTTCCAAGTGTTCTTGTGGTGTGTATGTTCGCACATTTATTCTCAAGGTTATTGCGTTATCAACTAAAGTATTTTGTTGGAGATACTTTTACAATAACGTGCATATATATAGGATAAATATTGGCTACTGATGAAGGTATGGAACTAATGAGCTAGAAATCATAGGTGCAAGTTGTATCGACTCAATCCAACCACACAGATGTGTTCAGCATGGTTTGTTTGCTAAGGATCAAGCTTTGTATAGTGCTTTTGTGATATAAAAAATGTGATCTTTTGAGTTATGAAATTTTGACACATTGTGGGCCATTGATTTTTGAAGCCCTTTAAAAACCTAATTACTTGCCATAATCACATGATTCAAAACAAGTTTCCTACTAAACAAACTATGTAGATCACATCCATAACATTTGATTTACAAAAAAATCAATATTTTTTGAATAAAAAAGTGATTTCTACTCATTAGTCTCATATACCTTCATTAGTAGCCAATATTTACCCATATATGTGTGTGTGTAATAGGTTAATATTTGGTGTTATTGAAGGCACAAAACTATTGAGCTGGAAATCATAGATTCAAGCTTTATCAACTCAATCTGACCACATAGATGCCTTCAGCATGGTTTTTTTGCTAAGAATCAAACCTTAGATCATGTTACTTTCGATATAAAAATATATTTTTTTGAGTTATGAAATTTTAGTACATTGTGCACTGTTGATTTTTGAAGCCCTTAAAAAACCTACTTACATGGCACAATCACATGATTCTAAACTCATTTTCTACTAAACAAACCTTGTAAATCACATCTATAAGGTCCCGATCTACAAAAAGAATCTAAAAAATGTGACATGAAGGTGATTTATATTCATTATTCTCGTGTCTTCGATAGCACCAAATATTAACCCTATATATATCCTATGTAATAAAAAACGCTAGGCAGTGCCTAGTCGGTAGACCCCTAAAAAGACTAGTCTAGGACTAGGTAGGGCTAGATGGGCTAGTCGGTAGCCCAATTAAAAAATAAAAAATATACAAAATATGCATAAAAATATGTTTAATTCTTTTGGTAATAAGATGTTTTCATCACACAATTACACATGCTTTCACAAGATATATAACCGATATATATTCAATTATTCATCACATATTCAATATAATCAACAAAACATGCTTTCAGGCTTTCACATATTATACTAAATATGTTATGAATAATTGAATATATATATATATACACACAAAAAGAAAAATCATACTTTCCGGATTTCACATAAAAAATCACAAAAGCACAATAATACATACATATGTAAATGACATATTACATAATTAATAATACTAAAAACATGCTTTCAGATTTTTATAGAAAAATTTACAAAAACTCACACATATATACAAACAAAAATCACGCATATATATCTCACTTTCAGCCTTTAACAGAAAAATTCATCAGAAACAAATTAACACACACATATAAAAGAACATAATCATTTAGAATTAACCCCTCTCCCTTCCTATAGTTTTTTAATATAATAATAAAAATTTACTAAACTACCCTTGCGCCTAGGCAAGGGCATCTTAGTCGCTGACTAGGCACCCTAATCGACATGTAGTCGTCAAAATTGGCACTTTTAAGGTACCCACCTAGGAATTGCAAAGCCTAGGCGTTTTACTTACGCCTAGGCTGACTAGTCGGTGCTTTTGACTACATAGTATATATCTGTGTGTGTGTGTGCAGTATGATTTGTTGAGTCATGAAAATTTCACACATTGTGCATCAGATTTTGAAGCCTTTGGAAAGTATTCTTACATGTTACAAGCACACAATCCAAAACTTGTTTCCTACTAAAGAAACCATGTATGATCCTATGCCATGTTGGTACAGGTATGGGTGTGTGTGCAAGTGCTAGTACGGAGGGTACAACACAGGAATCTTTGAAAGGGTGCATTTGATACATGAAAAAAAAAGGGAAGTTAAAAAATGCAAATAGTAAAACACCCTAGAGAAAAAGTCGGAGGTCCCCCTCCTACTTTTTCTCCATGTTTTAAGGTGATATCATGGGAAAAAAAAGTTCATGTGTGTGATGGCCCGCATGGCACTGCCCCCCAAAACCATTAGTTTCTCCCCACGAAGAACTTTTTGGGGCCATCAAATGATCCCAAAGTGTGGAAGGGGATATATATATATATATATATATATATATATATATATATATATATATATATATATATATATATATATATATATATATATATATATAGAGAGAGAGAGAGAGAGAGAGAGAGAGAGAGAGAGAGAGAGAGACTTGAAAAGAAAATGCTGAGAAGAATGGTCCGAGTATTTGATATGGAGCGGACTCAACCCAACCCATACCTGTCTCAATCCGGGCCTTCCATCTGTACCCATGTTACATAATGCAAATGAAATCTGTAGGTTTAGATCCTATGTAACATAGGTACAGCTGGAAGACCCAAGTTCCCATCTTGACACAGATAGACATGGATATGGGTGGGCCAGATTGAATCAGATCCAGATCTGATTCCCAGACATATTTTCTATGCGTTTTTTCTTTTCAAGCCAGTTATTGTCAGTTTTTTTCTTGTAAATTCAACAATAATACATTATATAACTAAGATTTACGGTCTAGGCTTTCTGTTTTCAGATGTGGAGCAATGATGTGCTTGTGAAAACAACAAAAATTGATGATGGTCCTATTCTTTCTATTGACATGAAAGGGAAGTGGCTATTTGCAGCCACTTGGAACAGGACAATAAATATACAGGTATGTGGTATGAAGTGCACCAATGAGCAGTATCATTTATTCCTTTTGTATGCTTTATAGAGCTTCTGCTTGGGCTATGATCATGCCTTGTTCTCATTATTAGTGCATTTGAACATTCAGTACCTAAAGAATTGTGCTTTGTGATACTTTTATCCTAGTGATCAAAGTTTCAAATTGGCTAATCTTTTTAGGAACTTTGCGAAGATGAATCTGAGATAGATATCAGACCAGCTGGGTCTATTGATTGTGATGCAGTGGCAACATCTTTGCTATGCTATGAAGAAAAACTCTTTGTTGGATTCTCTAATAAGGATATTAAGGTAAGTGTCTACTTGATATGATTTATATATCCATATGCATTTGATATCACTTTCCTAGTAAACTTAGATTTTATGACGTTTGAAAATGGATTTCCTGGGAATAGATTTTGTGTATATTTAAAATTCAGCATCAGAAACCTAACTTCCATATAAAGGATGACCTTGGTGTAGGGTAATACAAAATCCTTGGAAGTCAATAGCTGCATTGAGGTCTGCATCATCCTATCAAACTGAAATTGGAGCATCCTATTCTGTATGAGTAAATCTGTTAGGCTTCTTCATTTGTGGCCTTCATCAGTTTCCAACAAATATGATAAGCTAATATTTTAATTATCACATGATAATCCCTGAATAGCATACTCGTTTTCTCTTTAGTTTCATATTCCTAAGTTAAAGCTAGAAATGTGAATTGTTTTGCTGTTCAAGTGAAATGATATGAAAAACTTTAGGTCTATACATGATAATATGAGATGATGTAGAAATGTTGGCTATGAATATACTGATATTCTGTTATTTGAAGATTAGTATGCCTTGTTCTTGGAGGGATTTTTTTTCTTTTCTTTTATATGTGAGAAATACAGATAAAATGAATGAGAGAAAATGCCGAACATGTAATGATACGTGTACAGAAATGCATTTTTTTTACCCTTTATTAGTTGTAAGTGCTTCATGAAGGCTGCAGTGGTTTGAGTATTAAACATGCTTGCTTCAACCTGTTAGGTGTATTTTCATGACTCATGATGCCAAAACTGTGAAAGCTCTATCAGTATCATTGTGCAGCCCATTTGGTTCGCTGAATCTGGGGTCTTGAAGAAATTTCCCATCTATTGAGGTTTTAGTTATCCAATATTTCACCCTTTTCATTCTTCCCAGGATGCTGTGTTAATATTAACTATTTTGAACTGCACATATGTAGTGCATACAATATGCAACGGTTGGACCTAGGGGATCTGAATCAAAGGCATTGGAGCACAAACATGGAGCTGATCATGATTTTGTTATCTGGTTACGTGAATCATTGTAATGGATGTAACATACGTATTAGTTTTGGATTCTCATGGTGTTGGCATGATCCAGTATTTGCTGTGTATAGTGGAAAAAAACTTATTGTAAAGGTGCATGAACAACACCTTATCAGTTGAATTTCTGGGTCTCTGCCAATCCAGCTATCAGATTCTACCCATGGTATACTTTTGTTATGTAACCATTTTGGCAAGGCATTTGTGTGAATGAATTGAAAGCTGCTTCTGAAATCTTGTTTCAATCATTTGCAACTGTGACCAGCATGGTTCTTAGAATTTTTCCCCTTGTGACTCTCTCTCTCTCTCTCTCTCAAGCAGACACCACACACATGCATGCACACAATAACTAAAATTTACTTTGTGACTATATTATGTTTGGGACCATAACAGTAGCAAACAGCTGGTATCCAATATGTTAGGTTCTCAAGCATACTTTGGTGAAGGCTGGATACTTAAAGGTAGCCTTATAGAATTTGTAGTTTGTACCATGGTTGCCAGTCGAGGAAGCGGGAAGCGAGGTACTTTCAAAATTTTAGGAAGCGAAAAGCGTGGGACGACTTAGAAGCAAATCATGAACCATCTTGGAAGCGACCTAGGAAGTGAACGGAAGTGAAAAAAGTGGAAAAAAATAAAAAATAAAATGAAAAAGGGGGAAGCGAGGGAGAAGTGTGCTTTCCATAAATGGGAAGCGGGTTTCCTATAAAAGGGAAGTGTGCTTCCCATAAAAGGAAAATGCGCTTCCCAAAAAGGGAAATGCTTTTCTGCGCATTTCGAAAGCATGATGTTTTGCGCTTTCGAAACGCGGTTTGGGGAAGCGCGCTTTCCCATATGCCTAGGTGCTTCTGGTAACTCTGGTTTGTACTATATGGGCTTTGGTGCTATCAGACCATGTGACCTGATTATGAATATTGTGTACACAATCACCTCATACATCATCATGCATTACTACCACCATTATCATCGTGACTGTCTTCATTTCGTCATTGCCTTTTTCCTTGAACTAAGTCAAATGTCGTATTGCTTTCTGCCCCTACGAACTGCATGATCACAGAAATTTTCTCTTATCTTCAACTTCATCACCATCTCCATCATCTTGTCAAAAAGGTTGAATTCCCTGTTAAACAACATCATATTGCATCTGGCACCACAAAAATCACCATCACTGCTATTTTCTTGCCATCATTGTTCATCATCATGACAAGAGACTGAATTTTTACCTACCTCACAAAATAAAAAAATTTGATTTCTGTTCAATTCAGGTTATTTTTTTTACATTTTGAAATTAAAAGTTCAGACCAAACCAATAGTTGGTTGCTTTCATCTGAATGCTGATCAAACTAGTTCAATGCCATATTGGGGAGTTCTGAGAGACCTAGTGACAAGGTATTATGACTTGTATTTATCTGCCAATTAGATTATTAAACCTTTTCTTATGCCCACCCAATTGAAGCAAGATTTACATCTATCAACAACAACAAAAAAAGATTTCATATATAGGTTCTTTCATCTTCAAAAATAAAAAGAAGAGGCCCAAGAAAGACTGAAGTTATTGAAAATCTGGTGTGAATAAATTACCTTTTTAAACTTTTGTCAATAAGGTTGGTAGTTGGTAGAGATGATAACATGGTCAACTAAGCATATTCACATGAACAATCCATAGCCACAGTGTTTGGTCATGGTTGGGATGGGCCAGCCACACCTTGGTCGAGTATTTTGGTGAGTCTGGGCCACATCTACTCCATCCTTGGGCTACCACATATTGCATTCTAGACTAAGGGACCCGTTTGCATCATGTTGAATTTGCCCAGTTTTTGCGGTAGCAGGAGCATTTTTCGCGGACGAAGACTCTGTGCCGTTTTCCATGGAACCTTTTTCCATGGGATGCAAACGTGTCCTAAGTGCATTTGCAGATGGAAACAACCTAAATGTTGGATTTGTAGGGTTTTCTTCAAAGGAAGATCAAGAAATGATAATCACCTTTGCGACAAGGACTTTGGTTATCATACCAAGCTTAATAGTTGCCATAAGTGGAGGATCTGCTTGTGCTAAACTCATCATAGTTTCATCGGTATATATTCCTATCACATCCTCTAACTACATATATACCTTGACTAGTTGTAGTTTATGAACATTAGCCAGTATAAACTTTGATTGGTTGTAGTTTGTGAATGATATATAGCCAACATAAACTTGTTATGTGGAATTAATCAATTTGTAACATGAAATGAGGGACTGGGTAATACCAGTCAAATTGTTAGTGTACCTGTCACATTCTTAAAGTCAAATCATGTTCCATAATTTAAAAGTTGGCTAATTTTCTTACCACATTTTTGTTCTCCTCATGGTCAAGATGGGTTTAGTTAGCAACCTACAAGTTTATAAGTGAATTGACATATGAACCAATTTCATTTTCTGCAAGTTTGAAGGCCAAATTGAGCTGCTGCAGGTCAAGTCCAACCAAATCAAGAGCAAACTTTAAAAAACTCTTTAGCTTATGAAATTTTGCCTTTTCATATGAAATGGAAGGTCCCACACTAAAAAAATATGGGGCCCACTGCACAGCCACATGGGCCGACTGTATTTCTTTGGGGGCAGGTTTGTTTCACATTCTGCAGGAAAATAACTCTTTTTTTCTTAAGAAATGTTTTTTTTTTTCGTGAAACAAACTGCCCATAAAGTTTTGTTATTTAAAAGAACAGGTTAATTTTAAACTTCTTTGCCAAGGCTTAAATGGGTGGTGCATGTGAATTTGGCTAGGTTGATATACCAGAGAAAAGATGTATGATAGTAGAACATGATGCTTGCCACTCTCATGGGTTCCAAACCATCTAGTAAAAGTTTTATTTTTTAAAATTCATTTTTGCACATTTGATCCTCCACATGTGATGGGCTAGTTTGGTTTACTAGAAAGCAGTCCTTTGGATCATGTTTTTTTCCGAAGTGTATATCAGATTTTTTAGGGATTGAAAAAATCACTGTCTACAATGTGCTTAATTTTCAATCATCAAAAAAATCATATTTTTACGTTGAAAAAAAAATATGATTCAATGGTTGATTATTTAGATGTTGACCAAGCTGAACATCCATAGGTCAGATTTGGTCAAATCGACCTCCACCTATGACCTACAACTAAAGGGTTTAGAACACACAACGTTTATGAATTGGAACCATGTTTAAAGTGGAAAGAAGACGTGCATTTAGACATTTTTATCTTTTGATGTTCATATGCTGATGATTATTATTTCGGAAAATGACTGTATTGTATGAAAAAATGACACATTTTCAAAAATGCCTCACAATTTATCAAAAAAATGACTCGTTGGGAAGGGATGTGCTGTCCTAACCTTTTCAATAAATGACTGCCCTTTAGTCTAGAACCTGCATCTCTATGCACAGGGGATAGTTTCCCATTTGGCTTAGGCCTCGCGGTCGAACTCTCAACCTCCTCAAACTTGAACGCCTTAAGTTGACCCACCTAGCCAGGTGTGATGAGTCACTATGGGGCAATTCTTGATAGCACTTGTTAGGGTTAATTGAATAAAAACATTTCACTTTTCATCAAATTGAGTGCCGTTATCCCTTGGGTATATAGTTAGAAAATCAAATCCACCAAACCTAACATGTCTAAACAGCGAAAGAACTATTAGGGTTTATGCATGAGGTTAATATTTCGCATGTTGGAATATAACCTAGAAAGAGCATTCTCTCTAAGAAAACTGCAAACTCAGATGCAAATCACACCAGCCTTACTCGTGGTTGAACATGAACCAGCCCAGTTGGTCTAGTACCTTTATGGATCATATCAAAGGATCCAACTTAGTTCATGACCTAGACTTAGTCTGTGTACTTCTAGTTTGGTCACAAACCTAACAAAAAAACAACACCTCAGGTCCAATCTCTTTATATGTAAAACGAATATGGACATCAGGTAGTTTACCAATGGGCCTTTGGGCACCCGACTCGAGATCGGTGCTCCAAAAGCCTGATAAGACTAGTGCCTAACCTGGCCCAAGAAGTAAAAGGGCCAGGTTCGAGGTGCCGGTGAATAGTATGTCAATGGATCCAGACCTGATAATAGCTGGGTTTAAAAGTGCCCAACCCGACTTGAACCAACCTTAACCCACCGATAAGATCCAGGCCAAACCCAAACTTGACATGGGTTTTTGTCTGGTTAAGAATAGGTTTATCTTAGTCGGTCCCTAACGATCAAGTTGGGTCAGGCCAGCCCACATATTCGTTTATTTAAGCAGTGAATTAATCCTTGTGATTAACCATTAATGATTGACTCTTTGCCCTAATCCTTTAGTGACCATATCTGCAACTCGTTTTGTAGGTGATCATCCTTGCATGGATCCTTGGTTTATGTATGGTTGGAATCAATGTTTATTACCTAAGCACAGGCTTTGTGGGTTGGTTGATCCACAACAAATTGCCAAAGGCAGCTTCAGTGATAATATATGCATTATAGTTTTCCCTATAATGTCCGTCTACATTGTGGCAATGTTTTATCTTACCTTTAAGAGGGTTGCCCTTGCAGCGTACAAGCCACAACCACCATTACCACCTGCAACTAACAAGGACACCATCAACCAGAGCCCTCAAGAAAAAGAAGAAGAAGAAGAAATACCATACAGAGAGGATCTTGCAGAGATGGCAGACAGTGAATAAAGTAAACAATGTGAAGAGACTTCTAGATAATATATGTAATTTATGAAATACCTACCAAGGTGTAGTCCCAAATTTTCCTTATTACTAGATGCTAGTATGTACTGGCACTTGGGAGTAGGGATGGCAGTGGACAGGAAAAAACGGGGTCCCGCCCCACCTTGCCCCGTTTGGACAGGTGATGGAGGACATCAAACGGAAATGGAGGCAGGGATGAAGGTTAAAATCAAAACTCGTGCGGGGATGAACTTACGCTTTCCCCAAATAACTAAATACCTTTAGGGATGACAATGGACTGGAGAGAAACGGGACCCCTCCCTGTCTCGCCCGGTTTGGACCGGGGATGGAGGACATGAAACAAGGATGAAGGTGGGCATGGAGGTTTAAATCAAAACTAGTGTAGAGATGGATGGCAGAATTTTGAGATGGGACAGGGGTGGAGACATTGTCCTCGGCCTCCCCCAGTCCACTGACATCCCCCTACTTGGGAGTTCCCCTTCTCCAACTGTTTTAATCCCATATAAACTGTGGTTTTAAACTAGAAAAAAAACCCAAAGGGAGGTTGGCGTAGTGGGGTCGGGCCTTGGCCACTAGATGGGTGGTCAAGGTTCGATTCCCATTGACATCTCCTCTTTGCACAATCTGACGTCCAACATAGGCCCCGGGGGCAGGGGTCCTAGCCTTGAAGTTTTATGCTACCAGTATGACGACTGTAGGCATGGTAGGCTAAGCCAGCGCTACCAGGCCTTCCTAACAGGTGCAGTTTCTTCAGGTTATAAAAAAAAAGGAAAAAGAAAGAATATTACGTGCAATATTTGTGCATTGTAGCTGTTTTTTCAAGGTTGACAACCAATATGTATTTTTTTTCCTTTGGTGTAACTAGGGAAAACCATCTCAATGAGGTCGCTCTCTTGGAATGTCAAAGGCTTATGCGGTCACGAAAAACAGAATTTCTTATCAAACACTATTCACCAAAATGAAGCAGAATATTATTTGCATTTAAGAAACTAAAATACGCTTCATTGATAGACAATTCATGGACAAAATTTGGAGGGCTACTCATACTCATTCCCAAGGATGTACATGCCAAAGCGATTGAGAGGTTTAGGCCAATCTCATTGGTGGATACGATTTTCAGATCATCTCCAAAATCCTACAAGCAAGGATCAAGCTCATAGTGGGACCACTCATCTTTGATTCACAAACTGCATTTATTCTCGGGAAGAGGTTGCATGAATCATGTTTGGTTGCTCATGAACTATACACTCCATCAAGTTCTCCGGTAAGAAATCCTTTATCTTGAAAATTGATTTGGAGAAGACCTTTAACTTGTTATATTGGCAATTTCTTTTGAATTGTATGAGTAAGCTATGGTTGAATAAAAAATAACTCTCTTGGATTGATGGTTTGTTTTCCGCCTCCTCCATGACAATGTCCATTAATGGAGAGAGGCGACTTCTTTAAACCCAAGAAAGGGTTGCATCAGTGCGACCCTCACTCACCATTACTCTTTATATGGAAATGGAAGATCTTTCTGTTATGTTATCTTATGCAGAGGTTGCAGGGTCTCTAACAATGTTTCGGTGTCTCACTTTCTTTTTTGGGATGACTTCTTGGTGTTTGATGAAGCGTCATGACATAATTTATGGATTTTATGGATCATATTCTTAGACGTTTTGTTGATATTTCTGAGCTATATATGAATGGTGTTGAAAGTCAAATATGGGTTATAAATGACCCCTGGAAAAATGCAAAGGATGGCATCTTCTATTTTTTGTTGCTGAGGCAGGTCCACTACCCATGAAGTACCTTGGATTACCTTTGCATTTGGGTATTTCAAGAGAGCTTCATTGGAGTCATTTAAAAGATAGGGTCACCAATAAGGTTTAAATTTGTGCTAACCACCTCTTATCTAGAGTTGGATGTATTAATTTGGTGAGGATTACTCCTATGTTGTTACACTTCATACAGTTATTTAAAATCTCTAACAAGCTGAAAAAATGATTTATTAGACTATTTTAAAGATTCATTTTGTCAGGCAAATCGGAAGGCTCATATACTTCATTGGTAAGTTGGCATGCAATTGCTTAATCCCTTCATCTAGGAGGTGTGGGGATACATAACTTGTATAAATTTAACAATGTGCTTTTGGCAAAATGGTTTTGGTCGATTTGCAAGAAGGTAAAATTGTGGTCATTTACATTGAGAAGTATAACTTAAAGGGATGGCCCTCCACCTGGTCAGAAAATAAAAAATGAAAAAAAGGTTCAGGTATTTGGAAAGGTTGGGTTACTGTTCTTGATGACTTTTGTCATGGCATTCCGTTTGAGGTAAGTAATGACAACACAACCTTGCTTTTGCAGGACTATTGGTGGGGAGACATGCAGCTTGGGGATGTATTCCCTAACCTATACAACGCCACAAGAAGAAGATATACTTGGGTTATTGAACTATGGTCGTCTTTCGAAGCCACTTGAGACTTGGTACTAAGAAGAAACCCTTCAGATTTAGTCTTTGATCAGTGGTCAGCTCTCATCAGTCAAGATTTTATTGAGGCCTCAAAGGGAGGATGAAGTGAAATGGAAGTTCACTTGTGATGGTATTCTCAAGACATCATTCTTTTACTTGGCGTTGTCCCCCCTGACTATGCAGTTGCTGCCAAAGATGACGCTCTAAAGGGGTGGTCTACTGCTTCAGGGATCACTCATGACATGAAAAATCATACATGGGCATGTTAATACCGAAATCAGATTGAAGAATAAAGGTTTTTACCTTGCGAGTAGGTGTGTATTATGCTGTAAATAGGAAGAATCACTTTCTCACCTGTTTTGGGACTGAAATCTTTAGAACCTTGTTGAATCAGGCTTGGGGAGAATTTAATCTACATTGGGACGACCTTAATTTCTCTAAGGATATTGCAGTTGCACCGCATTTAGCTTGGAATGGCAAAAAATGAATGTTTATTTGGAGAGTTAGGATTTTCTAGGCTTGGAAGTTAATCTGGTCCGAAAAGAACCAGTGTCGGTTTCGTGATAGCAAGACTGCTCACGCAGATATCTATACTCCGATGGGAGGTAACGTCTAGAGCTCGGCCAGGAACTCCAATTGATTGGATTAGGAGACACCGTCATCACCTAGTGGATCAGAATTTCTGTCACATCAAAACGTCCCTGGGGATCTTATAGATGTTTTATGGAGCAGATTGCAGCAGAGGCGACAGTCCGAATTAGGAAAATGCTCAATGGTTGGGGCTTCTGAGGTTGGCCAAGGCGAGGTTGATGGAACAACTCTTGCAGAACTATGAAGGGTAACGTCTAAAACAAATCCGCAACAGCAATCAGTCAGGACCAGTGCCTTCGGAAGGAGTGATGCAGAAATGCATCTCTCTCTTATCATTTCATGTCTGTGTGTGTGCGAGTCTCACGGTGGGTTAGTTTGCGTATGTAACAGTGTGTGTATGCATCCGTCTGTGAGTACTTTGCTTGCATCTACCGTTGTTGGCACTCCTACGTTCAGGGAAGAAAAAACTGCAATTTCCTGGGGCTACAGAGCATCATTTCACACCTTCTTGGAACAGATTGCAGAACTGATGGAGTGGCAGTTCGGGCTGGTCGGCTGCGCAAGCGCAATTCCCAGGGATAGCTGAGGAACTAGTCTGAATTCGCAGGATACGTTTGTGCTGTTCGGCGCTGTCCTGTTTCATTTTTGGTTGATTCGGTTCATCCCTCTCCTCTATTCCATTCTAAATTCCCTTCTCCTAATCGATTGAACGAAGACTGATTCATATCTTAAGAAGAAGGGAGTTCGGCTTGCTACCAGGTGTGCACTCTGCCATCGTCAGCAAGAGTTCACATTTCAACTGTTTCGGACTTGTGACTGAGCATCGGTCCATGAGGATGAGCATGTACGGTCTTTCAACTAAGTTGGAATTATTTTTATTGTGGAGTTTAGTCTGCCTACTTCATGTTGTATTTGTAACACAGTTTTCTGTCCATGGTGAATGGTGATTCCTCATCACCTTTTGCCCATCTGTAACTTTATCTTCTAATTCTAATTGATATGTGTTTCTTTCAAAAAAAAAAAAAAAGAAACCGACGCGTCTTGCATCTTGGAGTCCAGACCTGGAACTGGGTCCGACTAGCAGGTCCAAACTACAGACCCGTAATCGTTGGTGAATCCGGATCCGGATCGTTCGGTTTGCATGCAGGACCCATCCATCGATACAAAGACCTTCCCTGATGGCGGAGAAGCGGGAAAAGGAGAGAGAGAGAGAGAGAGAGAGAGAGAGAGAGAGAGATGGCTCCTGTTGTACAGAGTTCTCAACCATGGGTGGAGAAATAGTAAACCCCCTTTTCTCCTCTCTATTCACCATCATCAATATCACCACCACCATCATGAATATCATCATCACCATCATCATGACATTCAATATCATCACCATCATCATGGCATTCATCATTGTCTTGGTGATTGCAGCAGGCCCAAGCAGGTGAAGGATGTCGCCCACCAGGATGAGGTCGTCAGAGTTCTCACCAATACCCTTGAGACCACCAATGTCATATATCTCTTCACTTCCCTTCTTTTTCTCTGAATAATTCCAATTTCAGGCTTCATCTTGTGGGTTCTTTTTTTTTTCTTGCTTTAATTTGTTATTGTTTCTGGATTTTTGAATGGTTAGTGCCCTCACATGCTCTTCTATGGACCTCCTGGAACGGGGAAGACGACGACGGCCCTTGCCATCGCCAACCAACTATTTGGGTACCCTAAAAAAACCCAGATTTTCAGTTACCCATGATTCTGTTTTGTGTGGGAATTGTTGTGGATGTTTCATAATATTGTTTTTTTCATCCCTTCTTAGTGTTTTCTTTTTAATGTTCCGGTCTTGGTGTTTTATTTTTAGTATTCTTGACTTTTTCGATGAAATGAATTCGTGGGGCAGTTTGTTTTTTGCTGCACCCTTCTGCAACTAAGCATGCTTGGGTTTTATTTGATGTTTCTCTTTTCCTTTTTCCTCTTTTTCAAGCTTCTAAAATGGTCTCCTTGCCAACCTCAAAACTGTACCTAAAAGCAGTTCGAGAACTTAAAAGTACATTTTGGATATTTGCAGACATCTAGTTTGCCATAATTGTGACTCATGAAATCGGCAACTGAGGCTGAAAAGATCAAATCCATCTTTAAAAATTATGTGTAATTCACTCTTTACTTAGATTTGTCAAAATTGAAAGTTCTGATTTTTGCATCAAGAGTGTTGGACCTCATTCGAGTATGTGGGAGGTCGTCTAAATTTATGGGAAGCCTATGCTAATGCAGCATGGTGAAAATGGTGAAAAATATGGCTTTCCTTTCATGAAGAGGAAGGTTGATAAAAGGGAGGAAAAAGAGAGTCCCGTTATGCTCAGCTGATAAACATTCTATGACAGTGTTTTTTAGAAGAACTATCTTTGCCTATTTCTGTAGGCTTGTTTAGAATGAATTCAACCTGGTTTTCCGAATCCAAGGCATCATTTAAAGTTCTGAACACCTGAACATGTTTACTTATTAGAAATTTCTGTTCCAAAAAACTTCTAAAAGGAGCTCGCTGTTATCTGTGAGAAAGGGAACTTGTTCACTGCAATGATCTCTTTCAGGGCTGAACTGTACAAATCAAGAGTGCTGGAGCTAAATGCAAGTGATGATCGTGGGATCAATGTAGTGCGAACCAAAATCAAGGATTTTGCAGCAGTTGCAGTAAGTTCTGGGAGCCGTAAGGGGTAGGTTTCTTTATTTTGCACTTAAAGTTTGCATTCTGTCATCAAGCAAATTTCATAAAGAATATGCTTGGTTTTCTTATTCATTTCTTCTGAACTCTAGTGGATATCCTTGTCCACCTTACAAGATCATTATCCTAGATGAAGCTGACTCAATGACAGAAGATGCTCAGGTATCTAAGCCTTTTCTGTACTCTTTTATGTTTTGTTGTTGCGTACTTGGGCCAATAAAAGAGTGAAAAACAGTTTGCATTTAAAGATAAACCATTTATGTTCCTTGTATTCATTTGTGCTGTGTAGAATGCCTTGAGACGTACCATGGAGACTTACTCTAAAGTTACAAGATTTTTTTTCATTTGCAACTATATTAGTAGGTAACTGTTTTGTATTCATGTTCAAGAATAATACTATTCTCATTCATGTTCAAGAATAATGTTCTTCTCTTTATACATATCTAAGACTGCATGATCTTTCTATGCAGGATCATAGAGCCACTTGCTTCCAGATGTGCAAAATTTAGGTTTAAGCCCCTCCCAGAAGAAGTTATGAGCAGCCGTATATTGCACATATGCCAAGAAGAGGGCCTCCAACTTGATCCAGATGTACGAATCTAACACTAATAGACTAGTTTCCATAATTTTTTTTACATTTTCTTTTATTTAGATTGCTAATATAAACAATATAGTGAGCAAATCCATATCTCAATGCAGGCTCTTTCAACTTTAAGTTCTATCTCTCAAGGTGATCTTCGTCGGGCTATAACATACTTGCAGGTAGCTGTCAAGAAAAACCTCATGAAAATAAATGGTAGCTCTTTTCTATGGATTTGCTAAGATATAAATGATCTGCATGGTGCATGAAGGTCAAGCTAATCATGCTTGCACCTTGATGTAGATCTTATATTCTGGATTGGCATTTACTACACTGGTGCATGTAATGTGCCTAATGATTTTCCTCGTCTTTCTTTATTATGTTTTAATGCAATTGTACAACTAACATTTTTCTCATGAGTTTTATATCCAAATTTCCACATTAGTTTTCATTTTGTTATGATTTTTATGGAGAATAGTAGATACTTGAATTTGTCAGTTTTACTGCTGGTGACTAGGGCAAACATTTAAACCATAGCCACAAATATCACCGATATTTTCAAAATATCGGCTATAACATACATATCACGATATTATTACGATAATATCATGATATTTAAACAAAATCTTACTTTATATACTTAAAATATATGTTTTCTTGATTCTTTGTATTTTATTTTTAAAAAACTTTTCTAATTGTAACAATTTGGTCGTTGATGAGATCTCTTAGATTGACCAGCTGGGTTGGTTTGGCTATTCATCTCTATCAAATTGGTTAGCCTGCACAATTATCCTATGCTTCAAGTAACTATCCTCTAGGCTCTGCTGGACAGTCATCAACGTCCCTCCCTTTGGCCATCCTTGTGATGGTTCCCTGGGATCGAATATTCCCACCTAGTACACAATTGATGATGTATCATTGTGTTGGGGCGGCTATAAGGCCCTTTCTAATGCTCTGTTGTTCAGGCAGCTGTATCAAACATGCAGATGAGAGCCTCATCCTGCCTACTATCTAATAGGGTGGAAAGATATGATATGATATGTCGAGAACTCCCTCCGATCTACGTTCGAAGTGCTCGTCCAAGGAGGAAGCCTATTCCACCAACTTGAATCACCTTTGTCATAGTATGCCTTTTGCAAATAAAACAGATGAAAGAGCTGAATTACCAAGTAAAACCTTGCTGAGAAATTGTTGAGAAAGATATTTGTGGTTATGATTTAAACGTGAGTTCTGGATGGTCTTTCCTAACAAAGCATGATGAAGATCTTCTATGCTGTCTTGAACTGATTTTGCAAAATTGTATTGGAGTTTTTATAAGCAAGAGACCTTATATCGAAAGATTTGTTGTTCGATAAACATTTAGAGCTATGTGAATTCAAGTTAATGACATGCTCTAGGATGAGAATATGCAAATTTTAGCATGTCAATTGTCCATGCAATTCAAAAGCCAAATTCAACCTCAAAACCACAAGAGTTTTCTATTGTTATGTAGATTTTACAAAAAAAAGAACAAAATTGAAAACAAAAGTGAAACAAGCAGAAATCAATGTGCATATATGTGTATTGGAGAATGCAAACAATGACTTAGGGTTGATTGCTGCATCATCTTCATTCTGCACATAAAATATTTTGGATTTCCTTCACAAACTACACACTGGATTTTCATTAGTTGTCAGCTATACATAAACAATGGCAACAAGTGTTGAATCTGGAACATGGTAAAGCATCTCTCCTTTGCTAAGCACATTACTCTATTCGTGTAAAGCATTTAGTTTATCTGCTATCCTGTGTAGTCAAAAGCAGTAGGTGGCATCTAGGTGCGTGACTCCCTAGTGCCTACGCGTTACCTAGAAACCCAAATAAAATAGATTAACTTATATAAGAATAAAAAAAACTAAATTATATTATCTTTTTAACATTAATAACGCTAATTTTAACATTATGATGGTCATATTTTTTAACATTATGAGTAAAAAAAAAGTTTTACAAAAGTTGACGTTTTCTTTTAGTCACCCCAACTTGGTGCTCACCAACCACCTTGCCTATGTGCTTTTAACTACATAGCTACCTCCCTTTCATATCAATAAAAGCGTGGAGAGAATATCGTTCATGCAGTTCTGCAAGGACAAAATTGTATTTCAGCATGTCATGGAAACTCCCCTTCCCACTTATTTGGAGATCTTGGAAACTAGAAGAGTGGGTCCTTTGGCTACAGTCTAACTTGAAAATATTGGTTGCTGCTTTCTCAAAGGTCGTTATTTGGTTGGCTAAGATTACGAGGTTTGATTTGCACTATTTGGTTATTCATTGAATAGTGTGATAACTACCACTTTGGATTCACTTTGATTGCAAAGGCTTTATCACTTGTGGCCATCCGAGATTCCGAATCTCTTCTACTCATTGCTATTGGAGGCTTAGGCTAACCTATTTTCTCGGAAAGGCATATGTGTTACAGTTTGTTTGTCCATTTTCATTTAAAAGATGCATACCCAAGTTCATCTTAGTAAGGATATCGTGTTTTCAGTAGATGACCTCTTTACATGGGGCTGTTGAAGCAGCTATTGACCTATTTTAGATTTATTCTCTCTATCAGACTTATTGCCTCTTGCATTGCCTATCTAAATTGATTGAGTTGTTATTAGGATTTTTAGTGAGTTCTCTCTTCCCCATGTGTCCCATCTGCAGGATATAAATGGCTGATCATGTGAATATTTTGGCTGTTTGGACCCTGGTGGTTTACATGGCTGGAAAGGATCACTAAGATATTTATCTTCCCTCTTTTTTGAGAAGAAATAGTGTTTTTTTATTCTTCAAGTGCAGTTGTTGATGGGTTGAAGGATCTATTAGTATGTGCACTTTGGGAAATGACTTGGGCAGGATCATGGATAGGGTAATGATTAATGGGAAGAATGGTGCTTGTCACATTTTTTGTTGCTTTTGTTTTGCTCTCTTGATAATTTTTCATTTGTTTTACATTCACATTTCACACTATTTTTCCTTTTTAATAGGTAAGTTTTTTTGTTTTTTCGAATGAATAAATAAATGAATAACACAAAGCCCAAAAGGTTTTCAACCATCTTCCTGCACAAGTGTTCCAAAACATGGTGTTAAGACCCATTAGTTTGATTCGATGACTCATCCAAGTCAATTTTAATAGCACTATCTGGTCAACTCCAGTTGGCTGACATTGTTGAAATATATAAATAGCTTCACTTTTCTTGATGTTGGATTTTACTTGTACAGGAGTCAATATGCATATGCATAAATAAAGATAATTCGTTTTGTTGTATCTGTGCATTTGCCTGTTCTATCATTAACATTTATCAAGGTGCATGATCGTCAAACCATTTGCCCAATAACTGCTATTTATTATCTTTGGATTTGTGATATTGTTCGGATGTTGAAAAATGTGATTGCTTGGTCTGCATTACAAGTTCAAAACTAAGTTCTTGTTTCACGATAGTTGAATTTTGAAAATGTATGCCTGAATCACCTGATGCATGGCAGTTGATAGTTGATTGTGAATAATTGATATGCTAGTTTCATTTCACATGAATATTATGAATCTATAGTATGCAGTTCATACTTTGGATACTTAGATACATGTTAAATCTTAAATGTTTATTAATTTCTCATTAAATATTATTAGTTGATGTAATGATTCTTTCTTCCTCATATACCATTTTTATACTTGTATAATTTCTATTTCAATATAAAAAAATAAGAACATTGAGAAGATCTGCTTGGTTCCTTGGTTCACCTGCCCAAGTCCTTGGTTGAAATTGAATGAGTTGACTCGTGAGCCATTTGGTTTTCAAACCACGTTGCAGAATGAGACAATTGCCTTCCTAAACATTTCATGTGCATACAACAGGAAGCATAACATAGATTCTAAATGACAAAGAAAAGCAAGCCATAAAGTTGAAAAAGAAGATTGAAGCACCATGGATACATGGGCTGCTTTTAACCATCCTCCCACTAGAGTGTTTCTTTTTGTCTTTTTTTCTTTAAAAAAACAAAGGGAGATTTATGATCAGCGGTCAGCCATTTGTACAGTAGGGAAAGTTAATTCTCTCAATAGCAAATGTGAGATTGAACCCACTGCAACAATTTAAACACAATGACCAACTGCATAAGTTTGGCTTACATCCTTTTGTTGCTTGTTTTCTCTCATAACCTATCTTGTGCAAAATAATTGCTCGATGGCATGAGCTAGTTAACATGTAATAATCTTACATAATCTAATAAAACTGTTTAGATGGTATTCAGCAAAGATTGAACCCTTTTATAGATGGTCACTACAATGATGGTGTGGCTATTGAATTAGGAAGTTGGATGAGTGCACATTTATCATGGACCGAATTAGTCAGTCTCCTAATAGACTTGGTGCAGCTTGAGCATTAATTTAGGTAGATCAGTTGCAATATGCCATATGAGTTGCCCAAGTTCCAACAGTGCAACTTGTTCTTGCTGACTCTGTGAACCTGTCTACTCAGTCAGGTAACCAGGTGACCCTCTCTGTCTTTTGTCTTTAGTCTTTACATCATATGTTCCTTTCTCATAATAGGTGTTGTCGCTGACAATTCCTATCTTCTATGTTTTCTTGTCTTTGTAGATTCTGCAAATTCTTTTGTTCTTTCTGGTGCTTTATGTCATTATTATATATATGTGATCCTAAGCTTTCTTTTGTTTGTTTAAATCACAAATGATGAATACACTTTGTTAAGATGGAAATTCATTCCAGAGTTCTTAGCCTTCTCATTTCAAATTCTTGAATGACTGTTAAGGTAGATTTCCACATTTGACTTTGTAGGGGGCAGCACGCTTATTTGGATCATCCATTTCTTCTGCAGACCTTATCAGTGTTTCAGGGGTATCTTCAACTATTGCATAATCATTTTGATTTGTTGGAGGATTTGACTGCTCTTTTTGCCGAAAATGGTTATCTGATATGATTTAAATATTTCTATATTGAATATGCTGAGGCAAGATTCCTCTTGATGTTCTCTTTTTAACCTTTTTTTCCCATAACCTGGGGAAACCCCGAGCCTGGCCTGGAGACTTTGTCGCCTACCGAGACAGGAAAACGCCAGGGCTAGTACCCTCAACCCCAGGGCCTATGCATGCTTTGGGTTGCTCAAGGGGTTACCACCCACAGGAGTCAAACCCCAACTACCCGTCTGACAGCCGAAGTCCGCTCCACTTACGCTAACCCCTTTGGATTTTTCTCTTTTTTAACCCTAGCCTGAATCTTTTGTTTATGTCAAGTTGGTCATCTATAGATCAGATTTAGTCAGAAAATGGCCAGCTTGCTAGCATTAAAAAAAACACATTTTGACATGTGTTTTTACACTTTATATGAGTGCTATAAATGACTCTGTGATGGAAGAGCACAAATGTGAGCCTGATTATAGCTGAACAGTCTGTTGGATACTTGTTGCTTTATTTGTACAATGCTCTATTCTGTTCATTTTAGACATTCTTGGGGAATTTGGCAACTATTTTTTGCAGGGCTATTTTTTGGCAGTTTTTTCTTCATAGACTACATAGACAAACATGCATGTTGCATTGTTTTCCTTTATCGTTTACATTTTCCTGTGTTATTTTAACAACTTAACTTCATGTGTTAATTGTAAAGTATTTTATATTTCTTCCCCCCTTTATTTGGTAGGGCATGTTAAAATACATTGTATACATCTGATATACATATATTTATACAATATTGCGTATACCAGGGACATTTTGGTCTCCTACTGTCCTGTAATAAATACAGTTCAATAGGGACTGTATTGTCTTTTTATTTTATTTATTTTTCTGTTTTTTTATGTTAGTCAAAGATGACTGTTGGGAGGCAGTCCAACGACTGTTAGACTGCCTTCCCTTTATAGAGCCACACTATCTCTTGTAAAGTAATATAAAAATATTTATTTTTATATTGTTGTGATATTGTATGTCTCCTTTGTGATATTGTATTTGATCCATTTGAGATCCTTTTGTGATTGTGCACTTGTGTAACCCTTTTTTGGCATTGTAATTGTGCACATCTTGTTTTCTTTTCATAGTATCATAGCCTTGTGAGTGGTGAAAATTATCTTGGGTGAGCTCTCTTTGTGGTGGTAGTCTTCAAACTTGGTCCTTCAACCTCAAGTTTATTTTGTCAACATGGGTGAAAGAGAATATGCTCTCTTTCATCTCCTACAAGCTCAACCAAAGCAACTACTTGATGTGGGCTATCGCAATGAAAAACCACGTTAAGGAGAAAAAGCTTTGGGGTTTTGTTAGTGGAACCACTAATGAACCCCAACTAAAGTTAACGAGAAGAGAAGGAAAGCAAATTAAAGTTCTCTCCGAAGAAGAAAATAAGGCTTTACAAAATTATCAAGACAAAATGGAAGATGGAAAGGCTACCATAGAATTCAAAATTGCCACCAACGTCATCAAGTTAAAAAAGGCATGCATGCATGGATTTTCCTACGGAGCACATTCATTCAAAAGGATATGGTTAGGCTATATTATCTCCAAGATAAAGCATGCACTACTAAACAAGGGGATAAAAGTGTAGGAGATTTTTAGTCTCCTATTTCCGATTTGGGATGAGATGACTATGTTGGAACTAAAATAGGAAGGTTCCACTATTGAGATTAGAAAACAAGTTGAAATAGAAAATTTCTTCTCTTTCCTATATGTTCTTTGACCTGAAGTTGAGCAAGTTAAGTCCTCTTTACTTCATAGGACCTCGGTTCCGTCCATTAGGGATGCTCTTGATCAAATATGTCAAGAAGAAACTAGACTTTGAATGCACAAGTCTAGTGATGAGGTCCTTGATGTATCAAGACCTGGAAGCTTTGTAAAGACTTATAAACCCCCTCACTTTGAGAAAAAATATAATGGGGATGGCTATTGCTAAGATAAGTCGACCTCTTAAAGTTTTATTCATACTTAAGGCTGTTTTGGTATTTTCTAAATAATGAGAGACCCATATGTAATTTATTCTTTTGGCTAATCTCTATTTAAACTAGAGGAGATTAGACCTAAATATGATTAAGACGTCTTTCCCTCTCTCTCTCTTTCTACAAGGTATCAGAGTCATCGGCCTTGGGAGCGTGATTTCGGGGTCTGCGCCAAAGCTTGCGTGAAGGGTACCAAATCGCGTGAAGGGGATCAGATCTAAGCAGCGATATTGGTTGTGGCTCCTTAGTTCGTGTTATTCATTATGGGTGAAGTTCAAAAATCTGATTATAAGAATGAGGTTATTGGGGAATATAAAGCCTTCGCCAATCCTTTCTCATATGGTTCTTTCGTGAAATTAAATGAAACAAACTATGCAAGGTGGTCCAGAACATTTATGATTTCCGTGTCTGGACATCGTCGAAAATATATTCTGTTGGAATCTGAACCAAATGATAAAACAAAAAAATATAATACTTGGGAAGAAGATAATGTCATTGTTATGTCATGGATCATGAATAACATGGAATCTCATATTGCAGATGGCTTAATTTACTACAATACGACTAAACAGATGTGGGGCACTTTTTGAGATACGTACTCTCAAGAGACTAATGTGAGTCGTATTCTCCAAGTTGAACAGGAGATATATAATTTGCAGTAAGGTGATCAATCCTTGGCCCAATACTATGCCTCTGTTAAGGTTGCCTTTGAAAGATTGAATGCTCATAGGCCTTTGTGTTGCTCAAAACAAAAGAATCATCAAGAACAGACTATGGTTGCTCGGTTCCTTACAGGCCTATCATCAGAGTTCTCAGTTGCAAAAGTCTAAATGTTGACCGGGTCTGATGTTCCTACTCTTGCTGATGCATACAATCGATTGAGTAGACTTGCCATCTCTCTTCCACAATCTCAACCTGCATCTCAGTCATTTGCTTTAGCTGTTCCATCTAGTTATGGACGAGGAAATACTATTAATGTTAGAGGCAGAGGTCGTGGAAGAGGTATGGGAGGTAGAGGTAAACTCCAATGTACCTATTGTGGAAAATCAAGACATTTAGAAGATTGTTGCTGGGATAAACATGGACGACCTGCATTTTCTCCATTGAAGCCAAATATTCCAAAAGCTAATGCTACAAAACTAGAGGTGGAGCATGAAACCAATTCTCCTAGTGAATCTATCACTCTTAGCCATGCAGAATATGAGGTGCTGGTCTCTCATCGTCCTTCAAGTTCCTCTTCTTTTGTAGCTGGTGTGGCCTACTCTGCAGGAGACCATCTTTGTCCCTATGAAATTAAGTGGATTATTGACTCTGGTGCATCTCGACATCTATGTGAAAACTCTCAAATTTTTTCAGATCTAAAGGCTATTACTGCACATTGGGGAGTCTCATTAGCTGATGGGAGTTCCTCCCCGGTTATCGATCAGGGAAATGTCTCTATATCTTCTTCCTTGCAGTTGAAAAATGTCCTCCATGCTCCTTCATTTCCTAAAAGTTTACTCTCAGTGAGTTGCCTTACAAATGAGCTAAATTGTAGAGTGATATTTGATCCTGTGTGCTGTCATTTTCAGGATTTGCTGACGGGGAAGAAGATTGGTGGAGGCTATGAAGAAAATGGAGTCTACTATCTACATCACCCTGTGGGAAACATTTATGCTGTAGTCAATTCTTCCTCGAGTCCTGTTCAGTGGCATCGTCGTCTCGGACATCCTTCATTGTCGAAGCTTCGTCGTGTCATTCCTTAAATTCCGTCTACTACATCATTCCAGTGTGAATCATGTCAGTTGGGCAAGCATCATCGGAGTTCGTTTCCTTCTAGTCATAAGGTCTTTGAACTTCTTCATGCTGATGTATGGGGTCCTAGTAAGATTCCTACCAGGAAGTTGTCTTGGGTGTTCTTAATAAAAGAAAGATCTGAAGTTCCTAGTATCCTCAAATCATTAGTTATTGACATAAAAACTCAGTTTGAATCTGTTGTCAAGATTATCTGCACTGATAATGCCCTTGAGTTTAAAACCAAAACACTGTTGTAATTTTATCGAGACCATGGCATTCAACCTCAAACTACTTGTGCCTATACTTTCCAACAAAATGGAGTGGCTGAGTGAAAACATGGGCACCTCCTTGATGTAGCCCGCACCTTTATGATTCAATCCAATGTTCCTGCTTCATATTGGGGTGATGCGGTTATCACAACTTGTATTTTGATCAACCACATGCCTTTATCATCTGTGGAAGACCAAATTCCTTTGCAAATCCTGTATCCTAATGTACTTTTCTTCTCTCTTTCGCCCAAGGTATTTGGGTGCGTTTGTTTTGTGCACAGCCTCGGACCTGACCGTGATAAATAAGCCACTCAAGCCACTAAGTGTATGTTTATAGGCTATCCAAAAAATCAAAATGGGGTATCAATGTTATGATTTGATTTTTCGTCGGGAGTATGCCAGTGCAGATGTATCCTTCTTGGAGTCTCTTCCATATTATTCCAATACTGGTGCTCAGTTGCAAGCTAATCGAGATGACTCCTTTCCTCTTCTTGTTCCTTCTTTTCCTTTGGAATCAGTGCCCCCATTACCGAATCCAACTCCACCTACCTCACGGTTTCACAATCCTCCATTGGTGTATGTGCGTAGAGCTCCACCTCCTCCAGATGACTCCATCTTCTTCTTCTCCTGAGGTAAGTGCTCTTAATAGCAATGACATTCATGTTGATGATAACAGGCCAATCGCTCTACGAAAGGGGACACGACAATGTACCTTATATCCTATGTCTCAGTTTGTGTCAGAATTGATAATCAGATGAAAGCATTTATTTCAGCCTTATCTGTTGAAACTATTCCTCTGAGTTATCAAAAGGCAATACTCGATAGCAGGTGGAAGCAGGCTATGCAAGATGAAATGGATGCTTTACTGTCTCAATAGACATGGGACCTTATTGATCCCCCATTGGATGCAGACATTGTTGGATGCAAATGGGTATATACCATTAAGTACAACTCAGATGGTTTAATTGAAAGATACAAGGCTAGGTTAATAGCAAAATGTTATACTCAGACATATAGTGTTGATTTCTTTGAGACATTTTCTCCCGTCGCACGGATGGGCACCATCCATCTTGTTCTCTCAGTAGCTGTTCACTATGGATGGAGTTTGTGTCAACTAGATGTGAAAAATGCATTCCTATATGGGGAGCTGTCTGAGACAGTATACATGCAACAACCTCCTGCTTTCGAGGTTGAGGGAGAGTGTCAGAAGGTGTGCAGATTAAGAAAGGCGATATATGGTTTAAAGCAAAGTCCTCGTGCATGGTTTCAAAAGTTGTTTGATGTGATGTCAAAGTTTGGTTTTAATAGGTCAACGTCAGACCACACATTATTTATTAAGAAAACTAACTCAGGCCTAGTCGTTATGGTGGTATATGTGGATGACATCATCCTTACAGGAGATAACATGAAAGATATTGCAGCTACAAAGGCTCATTTTCAAAAACATTTTGTTACGAGAGACCTTGGTCCACTTAGATACTTTTTGGGCATAGAAGTGGCCAGGAGCAGTGAGGGCGTGGTTTTGTCTCAACGAAAGTATGTTCTTGATTTATTAAAAGAGACATGAATGTTGGGAGCTAAATCAACAAATATTCTCATGGATCACAAAGTTCATTTATTGGATGAGGGGTCAAAACCTGTTGATAGCAGGAGCTATCGCTCATTGGTAGGGAAGTTACTATATGTGACAGTGACTAGACCTGATATTGCTTTGGCTGTAAGCAAGGTTAGCCAATTCATGGACAAACCGACTGAGGTACACTGGAATGCTATAATGATTATACTCAGGTACTTAAAATCTTCCCCTGAAAAAAAGGGTTATTATTCAAGAAAGGGGGTACCCTGGAGGTAGTTGCTTACTATGATGCTGATTATGCTGGGTCTGTAGAGGATAGAAAATCTACCACAAGATTCTGTGTATTTGTGTGAGGTAACTTAATTTCTTGGAGAAGCAAAAAGCAAACCGTGGTTGTTAGGTCGAGTGCCGAATCAGAATATAGGGCTATGACCCAAACGACAACTGAATTGATGTTTGCTCGAACTGTGTTGACTGATCTTCAAGTGAAGGTTTCATCTTCTATGGTGATGATGTGTGATAACAAGGCAGCTACATATATAGCCAATAATCCGGTATTTCATGAGAGGACAAAACATATTGAAGTTGACTGCCACTACATAAGAGATATGGTTCAAGCTGGACATATCTCTACCAAGCATGTAATCTTTGATGATCAAGTTGTAGATATTTTTACAAAGCCTCATGCCAGGTCTAGTTTCTCAAAATGTTGTGGCAAGCTGAGCATGATTGATATCTATGCTCCAGCTTGAGGGGGAGTGTTAAGATAAGTCGACCTCTTAAAGTTTTATTTATACTTAAGGCTGTTTTGGTATTTTCTAAATAATGAGGGACCCATATGTAATTTATTCTTTTGGCTAATCTCTATTTAAACTAGAGGAGATTAGACCTAAATATGATTAAGACGTCTTTCCCTCTCTCTCTCTCTCTTTCTACCGCTATAAAGGAGGATATAGTGGTGGTTAAATTACTTGTCACTATTGCAAAGAACCGAGGCATATAAGGTCAGATTGTCCCAAACTCAAAAAAGTGGTCATGGTAAGTGAGGAGTCTCCAATAAATGAAGAATCAAGAAAAGATGGCAACTTCAATGATTTGACGATTACCCAAATTGCGGAGGCCATTTCACAAATCCTAAAAGTCACTCCTACGTCTAGTGTCGTCGTCTCTTCTTCTTGTCCTACTGGTAAGTCCTATAGGATTTTGGATTCGAGAGCCTCTTTTCATATGACAAATAATAAGTCATTATTATCCGATTGCTGAAAACTAAAATAATTTAAATATGCATGCTTCATGTACGTGAAGAACAACGACTACGTAAATCTTACCTGAGAATCAATATATCTTTAGGGTAGAACGAGGGAATCGGATAATCCGATCTCTACACCACCACCACCAACAAGGTATGTGCAGGTTTAATGGTTGCACAACTCTTCTCCAGACCTCCTAGACGTTTTAAGAGAAGAGATAAAGCAAAAGTAAAAAGGGAAAAAAAAAGAGAAAAAGAGAGAGAGAGAACCAACATTGTTAATCCTCCTCACGAGGGTATCTATTTATAGATGGGCTTAGGCAAAAGTCTCATTTCTAATATAAGAAGTTAATATTTATTAATATCTTTTATTAATAAAATAAGAAAATAAATTATGGTCCTAGTTTATTAAATTTCGAAATTAATTAAGCTAGAGAAGAAAAGTGAAAACTTCTTACCCTGACTCAAGCTCTAGTGATATGGTAACCTTACACGAGGCCTACAGACCCAAAGACTCATCAGAATTTGACATTTGAATAGTCGATTTGATAGCCCTTGAAACGTAGATCGTTGTGGTGGTCTTAGATTTAATCGTAAGCACACAGATTGGCAAAAAAATATAGTTGATGTCGAAAAATATTAATTTTTGACTTGTAATTAGGCATGAATTTCGGTCGATGATAAAATGCTTAAATCAACACCAATTTGGGCATGCAGATGGTCGATTTTGATGCCCTCAAAATGAGAAACGTCAATGTTGAATCCGATTTAATAGGTGAGTCACTGATCGGCTGGAATTTTTGTTGAAACAATAATGACGTTGTTTAGAGCGTCCGACCCTACGAGTCCAATCTAATGAGATTAAATCCAAATCCAAAATCCTTAGTCTAAAATCATTTACTTTATTGTTTAGTTTATATATTTTAAATTTTACAAATATTCTTGCAATGTTCTTTATAACTTGAGACTTAATTTCATAATAATTTGAAATCAAAAAAATCAAGAAGTCACAATGGTAGCCATAATTACATCAATAATCCATCATTTTTCATAATAATTCGAATTCAAGAAAATCAAGAAGTCACAATAGTAGCCATAATTGCATCAATAATCCATCATTTTTCATAATAATTCGAATTCAAGGAAATCAAGAAGTCACAATAGTAGCCATAATTGCATCAATAATCCATCATTTATTCATTTCAATTATCAAGAAAATCTCAGGTTTTACATCAAAACATTTAGCAGAATGCATCAAAACACATCAAACATCAAAACATCAAATGAGACACATATCGAACATCAAACAAAATATTTTACATTCTCTAATTACCGAAAAATTTGCTAAATGTGTCGCCGAAAACCCAAAATCGTTGATACCGGTGGTCGAAATCCCTCTCCCTGTAAAACCCTCTTTTGCAATCTGCGGCAAACAAAAAAACATTTGATGAGTCACTATATTCACTACGATCGAAACCCCTCTCCCTCAGTCTCTCACTCACTCTCGTTGAGTCATCGGTCGTCGGAACCGATGACTGAGTGAATAATGGAAGAGAGAGAGAGAGTCCGCTCGCAGTCGCCCCTCGCAGAGAAGCTCTGAGACTTGGTAGGGTTTCAATACATTACAAACACTCGGTAAAGCAAAACGAGTAATACTCGTTTTTTGCGTTTTGAAAGAACCATGAAAAGAACCCATAAAAGCGATACAAAAATGTTGGCGATATATCGCGAGATTTACTAAATCTCGCGATATTTTTGTGAGAAATTGCCAAAAAGAAATCTCGCGAGATTTATCCATTTAAAACTTTTGAAGCTTTTCTCGCATTTTTTTCGCGAGATTTTTGTAAATATCGCAATATGCGTCACCATGGCTCAGATTTAGCTGTTTCAGATTTACACCATTGCATGACTTTTATTTTATTGATGCTTGCTGAGCAGCCTAAGCTCTTTGCTTTGCATTGGCTTCTTGTTTTATAATGGCGTCTGAAAATATTGAGATGTTTGTGATCTGAGAAAAGTGCTTGCTTAGAGCATTGCTGTTAGATATTTCTCATCTTTGTATGTTCTCTTGGTAGTCATTCCTGGTTGTGGTCCAAGGAGGATCTTTTTGGCTGAAGTTTGTGGATAACTGTTATCTTTTAGAATAGACATCTTGACTTTTCCCTTTTCCATAACTTACTTCTATTATCTTCTTTTTGACTGAAGACAAGACTAGTATTGCGTATCCAATACAATTAGCCAGCTAGTCTGTAGAAGCAAGTTTAGTTTTCTTGATGTTTTCTGCTGTTTTTCGTATCATTTGCATGTTTGCTGCATGCTTCCAGGATTCACAGCCTTCTCTTTGACATTTGACATGCATGAGATCATGTTAATTTCAATCATTTCACCAGCATCAACATATATACCATTGAGAAAGTTGAATGTTCTACATGATTTTAGGTGTTATTGATGGTAGAAGAGAATTTTTGTTGTCAGCACCTGCACTACTTTTTAACTTTTTACAGGTGATCCCAAAAGACGTTGTTCAATCACTTTATGAGGCTTGCAAAAGTGGTGAATTTGAATTAGCAAATAGGGAAGTTGAGAGTATAATTGCAGAAGGTTATCCAGTTTCACAAATGCTTTCTCAGGTTCTTTTTTAAACATGATCCGTATGCCATCATCTTATCATTCTCATTTACTCGTTGCATATTGCTAACAGAACGAGATGTGTTGCAGTTATTCGAGGAGATAGTTGGTGCTGAGGACATATCTGATGAACAAAAAGCGAAAATTTGCAAGAGAATTGCTGAAGCAGATAAGGTCACTGAAACTTATTAATATTATCTGTTCACATTTTCAAACAAAATTTAACCCTTTTCCAGGTTGCATGTGTACTTTTTTGCCTTGGTATTCTTGTGACATTATCTAGAACTTTGGTATTTTCACATGTGAAGTTAAGAAAACTATAATTTAATTACAGTTATCTATAATAATAATAGCTGGCATATTCAGAAGTAAATGATTCACACAAACCAACAAAAACTGACAAAGCTACACGCGTGGTTGGTTCAAGAGAGCATTTGATGACCAAGTAGAATAAATTTTTTTAATGATTCAGAATGAAATGCTAGATAATCATGAATCCTACTTTTAAATGGTTTTGAAAAATTTCGTGGTTCTTTGGATTGTTTAAACAGTTTGCAGCCATAAAAAATGTTTGGATCTAAAAGAAAAATGTTTTGATCTTAGAGTTCTCTTGCAGTATATTTTGACAAAAAAAAAGTAATTCGTTCAGTCTGTTGTAAAATGTCACATGTTTTCTTGGAATATGTGCAGTGTTTGATTGATGGAGCTGATGAATACTTGCAGCTGATGGATGTGACCAGCAACACCATGCTTGCTCTCTGCAATATGACTCAAGAGTTCTCTTATGATTAGCAAACTGCAGGAAGGCCTCTGCTCAGTAGGCTTGCTTGCTCATACTGGCTTCATTAGAATTAAATGAGTCGTGATTTACACATTTTGCAAATTTGGTAGACAGCCGTCTGATCCTTTGAGCTGATTAGATTACTAATGATCAGAACTCGAGCTGCTTTCCTCGTGATATGTTACTGGTACAGAAACTCTTTTAATATCAGCAGTTGAGATAAACTGAGAGCAAGTAGAAGTCAATAATTTTGCTTTAGTATTGGTTTACAGGATTTGAAGTTCATTATATTTTCTGAATGAAAAATGCTTCTTAATAAAGAAAAGAGGATTCCCAAGGACTAGCATAGCAGTTATGAATTCTCGTGGGAATTCAAAGACTTATGTACAGACGTGTGTGTGTGTGTGCCAAGCCAAACAAAATTGGTCTCCACCAAATATAGATCCAAACGGTCTGTGTTCTCAGTTTATACCCCACGGTAGATGTTAACAAAATTGGAGGCATCCATCCACCCTGCATGGTTGTCTTGGCATACCTAAAAAAAAAAAAATTGGTACCAAACGTTAAGGCCAAGCCCTTATCAAATGAGCATTTTGAATGAGAAAAATCCTGATGGCTTTTCCTTTAGCACTTGGTTGGTTGATTATGTTGTTTCTATGATTTAAAGAGGAGGAAATCTTCTGGTGCGCGACTACAATGAATACATTACTCTCTCTCTCTCTCTCTCTCTCTCTCTCTATATATATATATATATATATATATATATATATATATATACACACACACACATGGATTCTTACTCAACTAAGAGGCTTCCATAAACTAATAAAATTCTTACCAAACTACTAATGATGAGAGTACACAAACTGTTTAACGAAGAAACCAAATAAGATAGCAAACTAATGTGAGTGATACAGATGGTAAAAATGGATTTCACTTGATAAACTGCACCACACTCTTTCTAAGTGATTATATTCTGTTGGTATCTGATTATGCACATCTGAATCCAAAGTTGGATAAAGAAAAAGTCTATCATCTTAGACCTGACTACATGGCGAACTGCTTCCCATACAAGCAAATAGCTAATTGCTTGTGTATGGTAAAGGCCTTCAACATCTACATCAAACCGGGCTCAGGTCTGATTAGAGGCTACATCCAAATTTGTGGGACTCTTTTTGGGATAACCAGGGAAAAACTGCCCCCTTACTCCCTTGCCCATCAGGGAACACACCCAGCTTTGACCTCACAACAAGAGAACCAGACCCATGGTTTCGAACTTGTGATGTCCCGTCAACTTGGTGACTTTCAGGAGTCACCCCTACCAGATGAGCAGAGCCATAGTAGGAAAATATGTGAGATTTTGGTAATGCCTAAGCCTGCTCGGCATTAAACCTGTCCACATTCATGCACTGTTTAAGGATACAAACATTCGTCTTCATTCACCTTTCCAACCATAATTATGATGTAATTGATATATCCAATGATCCTCCCAACAAAAAGCTGAATCAATGGTCTGACTTCAATTTCAAGCTCTTTGCATGAACATCATAATCCCATAGTTGTCCCTCAGGTGAAGATTTATGCAATGTTTGAACCGTATGCCTGGCTGTAGGCTTCATGGCGGGATCAGTTCTGATATTTTTTTCCCAAGGCAATTCAATACTCAAAACATGATGATAGCCATTAGCCCTGTAGTTAAAATGGCAGAACACTTTTTTCGCCATAAATAGAAACTTTCTATTTTTTTTCTTGCCACAGAAAAAAGAATGTTTCTAGGACTCTGGTTTGGTAATCAGGAGTCAACTACTGATAGCACCATACTTGAGCAATAAGTTTCACTGATCTGCAGTTCAAAGGAATCTATTGTCCATCATTCTCCACGATGCTTCATGTTGTTACTAAGCACTACCAACAATTCATGTATCTCATCAATCTGGGGATGGCTTGGACTTGCACCAACAAAGCAGTGAACCCTGTTTCCAGCCTCAATCCAACTGAATCCTGGCTCCTTGATAACTTTCTTGTTCTTCATCAAGCTTCTAAATTCTGCAACCATATCCCACTTTCCACTTGCTGCGTATATGTTTGAAAGCACAACGTAAGCTTCCGAATTGCAGGGTTCCACTTCAAGAACACGTTTGGCTGCTGATGCCACAAACTCTGTATTGCCATACACCCTGCATGCACCAAGCAAGGTTCTCCATAGAGAGGCAGCTTGGTGGTTGACATGAATCTGCCTGGTGAATTTCTCAGCTTGATCAAGTTGGCCAGAGCGCGCTAAAAGGTCAATGATACACGTAAAATGCTCTGCCTGCGGTTCAATCCTGTAATGGCAAATCATCATTTCGAGTAACCTAAGGCCCTCACACAGCATGCCTGCATGCCTACATGCAGATAACAAAGAAATGCAGGTGATAGAATCTGGGATCACTCCACTCCTTTGCATCTTCTCAAAGACCAAAAGAGCTTCATTGCCTCTACCTTGTTTAGAGTATCCAGTTATCAAAGAGTTCCAGGACACAATGTCAGGCTCCTTTATTGTCCTAAACGTTGTTTCTGCATCTGCCATACAACCACACTCTGCAAAAAAACTGAGTATGGAATTCTGTACATGAATTCGTGACACAAAACCCAGTTTCAGCACTGCAGAGAGCAGTATGTTTCCCTGCAGCAATGCTGCTAAATTCCCACAACAACTGAAAACGGATGCAAAGGTGACACAATTGGGTCTCTCTCCACCACTTCCATCTTTCATCATCTCATAGAAAAGCTGCAGTGCTTCTTCTTCATGCCTCTGCTGTGTGTACCCGGAAATTATTGCAGTCCAGGAAACAATGTTCTTTCTGTTCATTGTCCGAAACACAAGGTTCGATTCAGAAAGCCTTCCCCACCTAGCATACATGGTAATCAGCGCATTCCCAACAGACAAAGCCAAGATAATTCCGGTATTTATAGCATAACCATGCAGCTGTTGGCCAGCATACATGTTCTCCAAACAATGTGTTGAAGAAATTAGGCTTGCCAATGTGTAAGAATCAACTCTTTGACCAATCGTTTGCATTTCCTTGAAGAAACAGATTGCTTCCACGTCTCTTCTGTTCTTAACAAAGCCAGATATGATTGAATTCCAGCAGATAACATCTCTTTCAGGCATTTCGTCAAACACCAATAATGCATCTTCGACATTTCCACATTCACAGTATAAGTTAAGAATGACACTCTGTATGTAGAGGTTAGGCAAGCAACCAAGTTTCAACGAGTGGGCATGAATTGCCTGGCCTAGTCCTAGTGCTCGGATGCTCGTGCATGAGCGCAATGCGCTAGATAAGCTGAATTCATCAAGTTTGGATCCAGCCAAGTGCATCCGGTGGAAAAAACCAATGGCTTCAATATGCTTATCATTTTGTTCATAGGCAGAAACCATGCTGTTGTGAGAGACATGATCCTTATTTGACATCTTAAGAAAGATGGCCTCAGCGTCTTCAACATCCCCGGATTTCGAATACATGGCAATGAGAGCATTCGCAACCAAGGTGTTCGAAGAGCAACCAATCTTGATGCAGAGAGAGTGGAGCTGTTCGCCATGTTCATAGGCCGACAACGAATCTGAGGAAGCACGGAGTAGGGATGCAAGGGTGGCAGGGCTTGGCAAACTTGTGTCTATCCTCCATGACCGGAGGAGGAGGTGGAGGGTGGGGTTGGTTGCATTTCTGTTGGGGAATTTCATCAATCACTTTGTATGGATGATGAACAGCAGCACAATTGCTAGAAAAAACGGGCCCCACAGCTTCTTTTCAGTGCCCATTTCATAGTTCTGGTTCTGGACTCTGGAGGCCAATCTGATAGCTTCGGAGAAAAAAGGCATTTGATTCCTCAGTGAAGGACAGAAACAGGCTTTCCGAGGAGGAGAGGAGCATATTGCCATTTTGATGGTAACATTGGTGGGTGTCGAAAGAAAAATGGTTGCATGACTACGGGTTCATGTTGAACAACAAGCCTCTATCTACTCAGCCACCACATTTCAAGCTAAAAACCCATCTCCCAAATGTCATCGATTAAGGCAAACAATATATAAAGCAGATTAGTTGACACTAAACAGAGCTTGCTAAGAGTTGCCAACTTCACCAAGCTGACGGGGCGTCATGAGTTCGAAACCCATAGAGGCGTGTCTTGCCACAAGATCGAAGCTGTTTAGACTCTCCGGCGGGCAGGAGAATCTCAAAGATTTTTTCAACAGGAGACCTGCCAGGGTGCGGCCAATGATGAGGTTTTTTTTGTTGGCCTAGCCAAAAGACTGAATGGAGCATGTTATGAGTTTGTGGATGTTGACCATACTCCATCCCCACCCATCACATAGTGTTATGTGATGGGCTTTTTGGTGCTCCTGGGACCAAAGGTTTTGGACTTAGGCTCAAAGTTTTGAACCAAGCCTAGATTCAGCCTGATAAGTAGTCAGGTTGGATATGCTTTGGACGCAGTTCTAATGGGGCTCAAGCTCGGTCTAAGCCGGGCTCAGTGAAGTCTCTCTCTCTCTCAAAACAATCACACACCTCTCTCTCTCTCTCTCAAAACAATCACACACACCTCTCTTTCTCTCTCTCACATCGGCATGCGTTGTGGGATCATCAAGGATACGACGGTGATCTCATTGGTAGACTCTCTTTGCCAACGCAAGAAGTTCCACCAGGCCAAACTCCTCCTCCAGAGCCTGTTGTTCCGCTCCCGCTCATCACCACAATTGAAATCCAGCTCCCGAACTCCTCACCCATTTGCCGCAGCTCGCTCCCATCACCACGCTTCCCACCTGTTCGATGAAATGTCTCCTAGTATTATCATCGCATCTCTTTCTTCCTACAATGCCATTATTCGATCCCTTTGCTCCAACGGTCTTGTTCATGACGCCCGTTCGCTACTGACTACCATGGTCAAATGTGGTTGCTCCCCAAACCCCAACTCTTTCACTCCCTTAATCAATGCCCGTCTTACGCCAGAGACTTCTTCAGATGCCTTCTATATCTTCGTGGACATGTTGAAATCGACTAGATACATTAGTCCTGATG
This sequence comes from Nuphar pumila, assembly GCF_984573655.1. Taxonomy (NCBI): domain Eukaryota; kingdom Viridiplantae; phylum Streptophyta; class Magnoliopsida; order Nymphaeales; family Nymphaeaceae; genus Nuphar; species Nuphar pumila. Next base: position 20,924,680 of record NC_143249.1, on the reverse strand, counting down.
TAGTTTTCCTTGCCCATGAATTGCTTTTTCTGTTGATTGATACATGTAATCCTAGTTTGACTATCGAACTCGTGGTTGCATTATATCGATGCAGGTACCCTCTGAATTTTGTTTATATGAGGTATATAGTGAGGTTTATGATGTTGAAGGGATTTGTTGATGAATGCATTTATTTGATTGAGGAGATGACAACTATGGGTTATTCTTTAGATGTTCGAATTTATCGTCTGGTGGTTGCCTCATTAGGAGCATGGGGAAGGGTAAAAGATGCAAAATTGATGTTTGGGAAGATGGGTGTGATTGATGAGTCTTATAAGACTGTTATATGCAATACATTGATCCATTCCTTATGTAAGGTTGGCCTTTTGGAAGAGGCTAGAGAAGTTTTTAGTTGGATGAGGGAGGGTGGAAGCGATCCTAATGTCGTGACTTACGGAACGTTGATTGATGGGTTTTGTGAATTTGGTAGAGTGGATGTTGCAGCATCTTTGCTCGATGAGATGATTAACAAGGGATGTATTCCAAATTGTGCTGTGTACACGGCGTATATAAAAGGCTTGTGTAAGTTGGGGATGGTGGATGGAGCATTTGAAGTGTTGAAGATTATGGAGGAATGTGGGTGCTTTCCAAGTCTTTATACTTATAATGTACTTCTATATGGGATTTGTAAATCTGAGAGAATTCTTGAAGTAGAGAAGATGATGGAGGAGATGAGAAGTAAGGGATTTGTTCCAAATATCTTCACTTATGAATCGGTAGTTGATGGTCTGCGGCAGGCAGGAAATGAGTGCTATTCAATAATTCTGTTTCAAAAGCTTGCTGAATTGTGGATTGGCGATTCAGAAGATTTAAGTGAAAGATTGTTGTTCGAGAGTTTTTCCTTAAGGAGAAAATAATAGTGTGTGCTTTGCTGGTGACCAAGGGTTGAAGATGTTGGTGATATCTGGGTTATGAAAGGGATACATTTTTATTTGGAAACGTTGGCAAAAGATTAGTTTCATAAAGCTAGTGAGTGAAACTTGGTGCATTCTAAATCGAAAGATACTTGCGTCTGACTTGGAGGACAATATGTTCCTTCTGGTTGGAGTCTGTCTAAAGGTGGTATTGGTTTATCCGAGGCTTACAGCTTTCAGATTAAATCTGCACAATGATGGAAGTTCCTACCAAATAGATAAGGAATCCAACATCATGTTTGCATCAATATCTTGTATGGTCAGAGTCACATGCCTATTCACGGAGTCTGATACATAAAGTAAGATACATACTGAATGCCGATTTTCTTTTATTTCTGATTGAGCATGAACAAAATCATGGGTTACATGCAGCTTCTCGCATCTCATTGATCACAACACTGCTGGCTTTGTTGCGACTGCTTTTTGCCACATATGTCTGCCCAATACCTGTCCAAACTCAGCTATGCAGCTTCTCCGGTAGAAACAGATGATAAAATTCTATTCAGATCACCGCAAAAATTGAACATGTGAGTTCTTCATCTAGACAGCCATGTAGATTGCCTCACAATATTTGTTTGTATAGAATGGAAGGCAGAATTATTATTTCACTTCTGATTTACTTTTATCAATAGCTGTGTCTGAAAAGCTGCAGAGAGAGCTTCTGGTTGTAGCATGAACATTGAAGATTCCTTGTATTTCTCAATCTGGATTCTGGAAGCTGCAGCTGGCACAAAATTATGAGGGTCTGTGAGAACCCTTCCCAAGCTAGCAGACATGATTTATTGGGTCAGTGTCCTTAATAAATCCAGCTTCTTACTACCATGTATTTTTGTTTTTCAGTGGAAGGAATAAACCAGTGTACTCGATTATTGGTGTCTCTTATCTTTCTGCATGTCATTGTAGATAGGAGACCAGTGGTGGTGAAATGTGAAGATGTTTTGGAAAAGTATGAGCTGTAAGGCCTTCAAACATGTTTTCTGGTCAGGCATGTCACATTCAAAATGGTTTTCTTTCTTTTGATTTATTCAGAGAAGTTTGTATGTCAAAATCTAACATTCAATGCAACATCATGAACAGGCGGCTGAGTTGCAAATGGTTATTTCATTTATACATTATTGTAATTTCATGGCAATTAAAAGATTTGCTTTGCAAGTGTAACGACCCCAACTCATCCCTGTTGAAAATTGATTTTTTTTTAAACAATTGCAGAAACAAACCCAGAGACCCGGGGTCTTACAGTTATAGCCACAATCCACGTCACAAGGGATCTTACATCACCATCATCCAAACCAAAATAACTTTATTCATCAATCAATAAAGTTTGAGAATAATAAGTAAAAGAATGTCAAATAAAGAAAAATATAGAGTCACTTTGTCCCAAAATAAATCGTCAAATAGTCACGCAGTCCTTGTAGCTCTCTATAACAGCTGGTCTCATCACTGGGCTTCAGAGGGTGTGAAAAACATAAATTATACGGTGTCAAAATAATAGATCCTGCGTAAAAATTCCTTTAATGAATCAAATAAGCAAGAAGAAGACAAATCAAATTCATGTAACATTTTTAGAGGAATACAACTACAACAAATTCATAATCCAATTAACCATCCATGCATTAGAGAACAAGCATCATGCAACATCAACATATCACAATGAAGAAAACAAATAAAGATGCATGATCTAATGCAGAACATGAGTATGCATTGATATCTATGCATATTCCTGTTTTGTATTAGATCATGCATCTTTATCTGTTCTCTTTATGTTGATGTTGCATGATGATTGTTCTCTAATGCATGAATGGTTAATTGAATTATGAGTTTGTTGGAGATGTATTTCTCTAAAAATGTTGCATGAATTTGATTTGTTTTCTTCTTGCTTATTTGATTCATTAAAAGAATTCATACGTAGGATCTATAATTCTGACACCGTATATTTTATGTTTTTTACAGCTTCTGAAGCCTAGTGATGAGACCAACTGTTCTAGAGAGCTACGAGGACTGCGTGACTATTTGACGATTTACTTTGGGACAGAGTGACTCTATATTTTTTTCTTTATTTGATATTCCTTTACTTATTGTTCTCAAACTTTATTGATTGATGAATAAAGTTATTTTGGTTTAGATGATGGTGGTGTAAGATTCCTTATGGCGTAGATTGTGGTTGACTGTAAGGCCTCAGGCCTCTGAGTTTGTTTCCGTCATTGTTTAAAAAAATCACTTTTCAACGGAGATGAGTTGGGGTCGTTACAAGTTTGGTATCAGAGTACAATATAAAATCGTATATTTTAACCATTTTTTGAGTACCAAAATTTTCTTTTTGGTAGTTGAGCCTTGTCCAAAATGTCAGAACGTCACGACTCATACTCTGGAGCAGTCTCCATCACTGGTAAGGGCTGTCTGATATTTTCTTTACTAATATGAATTTGTTTAGATTTCATATGATAGACTGGGAGAATAACTTAATTCAATTCTTTTTTGTGTAAATTAGGAATTTGATGTGATTGTATTTTTGTATTTGTAGGGGGATCAATCCTGAGGGGTAGGTTTGATCAGAGTATGAACTTTCTAATAAATCTTGCTCGTATGATGTTTGATTCAGGTGTTATCCACACCTATTCAGTACGTTCTAATTTCGTGAACGAAATTAGTTTAAGGGGGTAGGCATGTAATGTCATGTGTTTTTATACTTAGTTAAATTTAGAGATTTCTGAAATTTGGTAGAACCCTCGATATTAGGATGTGATATTTGAGTATGGTCTTGGTCCAGGTCTCATTGACAATACCTAAACGCGCCAAACAAGACATGATAAAAACTTCTATTTTCAACCTTTACAATCAAGCAAAATTCGGGTTAAATTTAGGTGAATTTCAGAGGCGAAATTTGAATTATATACTGTTAGATACACCTCGAAGTTTTGAATTCAATGATATTTTACTTTTCTGAATTCGGGCTAAGTTGGTTCGAAAATCACACTTTTTAAAAAAAAGCCCGTCTCGATGGGATCGGGTCTGGATCGGATCAGACTAGATTTAATCTAAATTAATATGGATCTGGACTCAATCCAAGCCCCATATTAATTAGGATCTGTTCCAACTTAGGATCCAAATGGATTTGGATCTTGGATCCAGATCCAGAATCTAGATCCAATGAAAATAAAGCTTCAAATTTAAAATACAAGTTTAAATTAAAGAAATGCAAGGTTTAAAAGACTCCCAAAGGGATAAAGTAGCCTCTAGAATTTTTTGAAAATTTATTAAATAATAAATAATAAATATTTAATCATTTTAATATAAAAATTAATGAATTCCGAAATTTATTGGAAAGAGTGAAGCTAGGGTTTCTAGAGGCCCGCCACCCTCTAGAAGGGCCCATAATTGTTATGAGAAAAAAAGAATAGTAAGTAAACAAGATAAAGAAAAACTGAAAGGAGTTTTGGAAAGTCAACAAAGGAAAATTTTAAGAGATTAAGAAAGGGAGTTGGAGATAGGCTCCCATATGGGAAATTCTATCTCCATCCCCTATTAAAAGACCCTAGAAGGGGGGGAGGGGGGTCACCTTCTAGGAGTCTCATTATAAAAGCTTCAAAAAAGAAAGAAAGAAAGCAAAGAGAGAGAGAGAGGAGGAAAAGAAAAGGAGAGGAAGAAAAAGGAGGAGATCTACCTTCTTCTCCGGTTGTCCGACAATTTTTCAGTCTCTCTCGATTTCCAAACAAGGTACGGGTTTTTCTTTTAATTCGAACGGGGAAAAAGAATATAAATCAGATTTAGGCAATATTTTTTAAGGAATCCATGAATCTGATTCGGCTATGTATGTTCAACTTATGAAAAATTGATATATGCATAAAAAAAAAGAAGACAAAAGAATATATTATATATGTTCTTAACTTCGGATCTGCCATATTTACGGGTGGACAGATCTGGACACATCTAAATGCTCATAGTTAAGTTCAGATTTACATGTTAAAATGCTCACATTTATGACCTGAATTACATAAGTTAAAAGTACAGATTTTATACATGTTAAATGTTAGATTTATATATGTGTAATATGCAGATTTGTATGTCTATACACAGATTTTGTATGTTTATAACTGGACTGTTATGCACATTTGCATATGTGCATTGGAATGTATTCATGTGACTGCCAATGTTGTCTCGTGTGCGGGCAGCAGGGCTTGGACTCGGTGGGTATGTGTTGTACCTCGAGCTTGCCCAAGATGACAAAACGAATTGTTGGTTATACATGCTTATGGCATTTAATATGTTGTTTACATACATATGCATATAAGAAAAATGAGAATCCTGAAGGTTACATTGTAGTTGCACTAGCATGATCACATGCATGTTTGCATATTGTGCATGAGATGAATCATGAAAATAAAGATTTATTTTGCAATCATGTGATCATATGCATATGTGAAATAATTATACACGTACATTCTCATTGTGGTTGCATGAATGTGCATTTGTGAGCATGATGAATGATGTTATATGTGCATGCTCATTGTGGTATTTGCATAAGGTGCATCAATGGTCAAAAGTGAATTGATGTAGGCTGTGTGGGCCGCGAGCAAGTGTTGCTCTACGTTTTGTTATATGCATCGCAAAAATCAATTTGACATTATTTGAATTAATTGCATTGTTCTATATTATAATGGGTCGAGGTTCCTTATGGTGTTTTGCATGTTGATTTGCAAAACAAATATTGTTGTGGGGTTTTGCATGCTGATTTGCAAAATGAATTTTGGTGTTGTGTTTTACATCCTGAATTGCAAAACGAATGTTGAGAAATAAATATTTCTTTTGATAAAAAGAGAAAAACATTATAATTAATGCTTTTTCCTGGATGTCCCTTCAGTAGTGTGGGAATCCTGTACTTCGGTTTTTGGGAACCGTGAAGATACTAAAAGTCCGTGTGCATTTGTGCTCATAAACCCAATTAGGTGGTTTACCTCTCGACTACGGTTTTAGGAAAATTCCACCACTTTGCCTGGGGGTGGTGTATAGACATAACTGTTGTTATTGGTATACCAAAAAAGTGGTATTAGTGAATGCTAATTTCTCTAGTGTCCCGACATTAGATGTTGAATTCTAATGTTCCGATAGATGGTGTTGATTTCTGATATCGGTCGAGGGTCAAGTGTAAAACCCAATAATAAAATACAAATTGTGTGTTAAGATACAACTGGAGACCTAACTTGAACTCGAGAATTGTTCTGCATGTTTTTAAGTATCCGCGTGTTTTAATGAAAAGTGAAAATAAAATTTTGTGCATTTAATAGGAACATGCATACAAAAGAAAACTCTGATAAAAGATAATAAGTTACTCATACATGTGCATAGATATCATGCATCTTTATCTGTTATCTTCATTGTGATATGTTGATGTTGCATGATGATTGTTCTTTAATGCATGAATGGTTAATTGGATTATGAGTTTGTTGTAGATGTATTTCTTTAAAAATATTTCATGAATTTGATTTGTATTCTTCTTGCTTATTTGATTCATTAGAGGAATTTGTATGCAGGATATATGATTCTGACACCGTATATTTTATGTTTTTCACAACGTCTGAAGCCTAGTGATGAGACCATCTGCTATAAAGAGCTACGAGGACTGCGTGACTATTTGATGATTTATTTTGGGACAAAGTGACTCTATATTTTGCTTTATTTAACATTCCTTTACTTATTGTTCTCCAAATTTATTGATTGATGAATAAAGTTATTTTGGTTTGGATGATGGTGGTGTAAGATCCCTTGTGGCGTGGATTGTGGTTATGACTGTAAGGCCTTGGGTCTCTAGGTTTGTTTTCGCCATTGTTTAAAAAAAATAATAAAAATATTTTCACTTTTCAACGGGGATGAGTTGGGGTCGTTAGAGCAAGTATACATCACTTATTCCAAATGTGGTTTGGTATTTCTTTTTACCTTTCTAAATTCTAGTTATTATTCGTTTCACTAATTTTGACTAAATTCACCTTCATTCATCATGACAATGGAGACAGTCAAAAGCCTGTTGTCCTTTGTCATGACACAAAGCGAGCTCTAGTTCTGAAACTATATGAGCTCTAGTTTTCTCCAACAATGAGTCATTTGGATTTGTTATTTATTAAGAGTGACACATTTTAGCAGTGTTGTGAGAGGCATATGCCTCAATACCTGAAGCGTACGCCTCAGAGGCGAAGCGCACACTCAAGGTATTGAGGCGTTGCAGTGAAGCGTTTCAGGCTTGAAACACACGCTTCACTCATGTGAAGCGCACGCCTCAAGTCGAAACGCACTTCGCTTCTGAGGCGCGCGCATCATGTTGAATGTCGTCTCTGATTCTCGATTCTGTTTCGAAAGAGATCAGAAGAGGTGAAATTGTTGCAGTGAGGAAGCGATGGCGTTGTAGACGATGCTCGTTCCGCTCGCGCCCAGGATGTAGGCCGAAGCCTTGAGCAGCCGCTCCAGCTCCAGCTCCGGCGGCTCGACGTCCACCAACACCAGGCGTCCCGGTTTCTGATCCCGCGGCTCTTCCTCCGATTCCGAGACGGAGCTCGAGCTATCTGAGACGTCGTCGTCGCCTCTCCCTTTCCGGCTGGCTCGCAGGCACGACCATCTCCCGGCGTCTTCATTCTTCTTCCGGTCTCCGAAAATTTCTGCCACGGCCGCTGCATCGGCCTTCTTTCTCTTCACCTGGTACCGGTAGATGAAGACCATAGACACGAGGCTCAAAGCCGCGAAGTTTCCGGCGATAGTTCCGGGAGTCAGGCCGTCTCTCCTCTGCTGCGGCTTCTCTGGCTGAGGGCTCCCGTTCTTCGTCGGTTGCTCCGACAGGCTCTTAGGTATGGCCGCGATCGCCGGCGGCGACGTCGTGGTGTTCGACGGCGGGTTGGAGAGAGTCGCCGGGACGCTGCAGAGGCTCTTAAGCGGGCCGCCGCAGAGGCCCGGGTTCCCGAAGAAGCACTGCGGCTTCTGGTTCAGGAACGCCCCGACCTCCGGCACCGGCCCAGAGAAGTTGTTGTAGGAGAGGTCGAGCGTCGCGTTCTGCGGGATGCTCCGGCCGATCTCCGGCGGTATCGGGCCGGAGAACCTGTTGGACGAGAGGTTGAGGTACCGTACGGTCCCGATCTCCGACGGCAACGAACCATTGAGCAGGTTCGACGACAGATCCATGGCCTCCAGGAGTTGGGAATTGGTCCCGAAACTCAGCGGAATCTCGCCGGAAAAGTAATTATTACTCAACGAGAGGAAGCACAACGAGGGAGCGGTGGTGAAATTGTCTACCGGTTTATTTACATGCTTCAAAGAAGAAATTGTCTATTTATTTTTTTACTTATCTTTTTTGGAGCTGTTGGATCGCTTGGCCGGAGGGTTTCCGGCAGTGGAGCACTTGCGCTTGAGGGTGAGTTCCAGTGGTTCTTGATGGATTTGGAACTTAATTGATCTTGTGAGGACACAATTTATTTTATATTGTCATTTATTATTTATTATTAGTTTTTATTTAAAATTTTCATTATTTTATTAATATTATATATTTTATTATTTTGATCATGAAGCTTACGCTTCAACGCCTCGAGGCTTACACCTCGCTTCATAACAGGCTCAACGCCTCACTTCACCTCATCGCATTTAACAACCTTGCATTTTAGCTTTTCTCTGCTTTAATGTCGGTGGATGTGTTATTAAGTCCATTGACTTTTAGTGAACTAATTTCATCTTACATAGAATAGTTGAGTCCAATAGTATGCCTAGGAAAAGTTTGTGCTTTTATCTCATTCAGTCTGTTGCCAGTGGACAGTTGGGAGCTTTCATGTAATCTTGCATAGTCTTGTCTTGTGTACTTAAATTATGAAAGTGTTGGAAACTTGTTTATGTAGTTGGTTGAGATGATTTCTCATTGTTTTTAATGCATTTTCCACCCACTTTCAAAATTACTCTTTTCTTTTGCAAGACCTTTTTTTCTCGAATTTGATGCACTGATGACTGAACTGCTGAATGTCTTATTTTTTAGCAACAAATTCTACATTCTGTCATATAATTCTTTCAGGTTCAGGAATTTTTTGGTTCTATTAAGCCAACGGTCTTTAGGATTGGCAAGACCCTGAAATCAATTATGACAACACATTTATCCCTCCATCACTTTGGCCTTCTAGGGCACAAATCAAACAATCCTTCAATTCAAATGCTCTCTTTCTGCTATCAAGTCTTCCCCATCAGAGCACCAATTGCCTCCCTATCTGGTCCTTGTTGTGACCAATTTAGCAAATAAGTGATCTGTTTCTGTTTTTTCACAGCCATTTGTAGGTTTCTTCTTGAAACACCTTGCAGATGTTGAGTTTATGTGAGAAAAATAAAATAAGCTTTAAACAAATTAAACAAGCTCTTAGAGGAGTAGAACGTGGGTTTGCAACAAAATTTGTTGCAACATGTCTTTGAAATTGAAATTTTAACTTGAATTGTTTCATTAAAACACACACATCTGGAGGTGTGCATAAAAAATCAAAGAACCTCATGTTAGGGGGGTTTCTTTTGTTTTCTTCCATACAAAGATGTCAAATTTTAGATTAACAAGATGTCAAGAACATCAGCTACAATCATCCTTCTCTCCTATTTAATGACAAACAAAACCATGAAAAGAAATTTACAGAGTGAACCTTATATGTCCTTCATTTGAATGAAGAAACTAACCTAAAACTGTTAACAAGTGAATATTAAGGAAGATCCAAAATTATTGATGACCCAAGCTGCACGTGTATGTTATTCTTGCCCGTCAGCTCAATCAAAACAGAGCAACAATCAGTTAGCCAAGTAGAAAACCAGGTGCAACTATGCATTATGTAAAAATGTGTGTGTGTGATACCTCACCTATTTATTTTTTTTCTGTTAAGTGCACTTACAAACACCTCAATGAAAGCTTTATTGTGGTGTATAATAATGTCTACTGTCAAGAATAACCACTAGAATAAATCTAGCCAACCCCTTGCTTCTAATTTTCAATTTTTTACATATTGGTTATTTGGTTACCGGTCATGATTATGGAGGCAACGTAGGGGGGGGATTGGAAGAGTAATAGAAGCATTCCAGCCAGCATACCTTTTTTTGAGCAAAGAATTTGAGTTAATTTAGGCACTGTATATGTATTTTATTCTTTTGACAGTCAAGCTGAGGGATGACTCCCATTCTATTTGAATGCGAGACCCCTTGGTTGTGATAGTGTCACGTAATGATCCAGCTATCTCATTCAACCCTCTATATTTACATGTTTCATATGAAAAATTAGTTACTGGTCTTAGCTTATGAAGAGAGAGCCCAATCTCGTTTAGCTGTGGAGTTTTGAACTCCAGGTAAACCTTTCCCTACCTGGTTTCCAGCAGCCTGTGGGATATTTCATCTTGTTGTCCTTTATTTTATCTAGTACTTCCAAGTTCCTTTTAAATTGAAGTTATTATGGTTAGATGACCACTCGGAACTGTTTCTGTTATACATTTTCTTTTTCAATATTGTGAAGTAATACAGGAAATATAATTTAGCTGTATGAATCGTTCTCTAGTACAAGTTCAAAACCCTCAACCTGGCCCTCATTCGAAAATAGTAATAATCTGTATTGCTTAAACCAATATGTAGAATATGCTCATACGAAAAGCACCCTCGTTTATCATGTGAAATATGAACTAAGGCTGTTTGAGAGCCTTGAATCAGAGGTGTGTTATGGCTTCCCCGAGTGCTCTCATGCCGTCTGTTATTTGGAAGAAGTGATGTTGCTGAAACACTGCATTGTGAATGTACTTGGCAGCCCCAACATCATTCATAACAGGATGTTTTCGGCTGCAGCTCCATCCTCCAGCCAAAATTTGGCAAAACCATATTTTGACAACACATGGAAATGGTGTTTCCGTGTCAATGTAGGGCTCGCAAACAGAGCTTAATTGAAATTATTTATGGTGGAAAATTAATGTATTTTTGGACTCGGGAAAATGTGCCAGATCCCACTTTTCATCACTGCTGGAGTTCTTGATCATTGTCCGTAACTGGTGCTGCTCACTCCACAAAATGGATGCTTAACATGATTTCAAGTTATCATTTCTGTATATGTTAATTTTTTTTCCGGATGTTATGTATATGTTAATTTGAGTTCTCTTTTGTTTACTCTTTCTTTCCTCCCTCCGCGAGTCTGTAGATGACTCGCAGGAGAAAGCTGCTCGGGGACAAAGTGATCGCCCCATGGGCGTTGTCCCACGATTGATAACACTTAGGGGCTGCTTCATCCCTGCCCTTGCATTTTCAACATTTAAGAAAAAAAAGTGTTCTAGAAAAGTGAGTTGGACCTTGAGGGGTCCAGAACTACTGCTGCTCGGCATGTGATGATCAGCCTTGTTCTTTCAATCAAATGCCCCCCTAAAGTGAAGAACCTTAGCAGGGGGTGACATGCCGTTTTTCCTCTGGAAAGGGGTGCTTTCAAGAAGCGTGAACACAGGTGGTGCATGGCTGTTGTCAGCTCGTGGCATAAGGTGTTGGGTTAATTCCTGCAACAAGCGCAACCCTAGTGTTTGGTTGCCAGAATGGAGTTTGGAATTAAGGGTGCATTTGACGTGTGGTTCTTCGACTTGCATTCCACCAAAGTGGCATGCAGGTTCAACTTGTGTCCCACTTTGGCAAGGACAACCATGTCCTGCATTTGACGTGTGGACACAACAGTTCTTGGGCTGTTGCATTCCACCAAAGTGGCATGTACATGTAGGTTCAACTTGTGTCCCACTTTGGCGAGGACAACTGTGGGACATGGGGTCCATGTGAGCGGGGTGAATGCGTCCTGCCTTTCAAACGCTACCTAACTGAATCAAGTCCCAGTGAGCTTTAGATCCTTATGTACATACAAAGAAAGCCTTACATGGTATAACCGGGAGAGTCCAATTCTAGCTTACTAGAGTGGAGTTGTGGGCATCCACTTGGTGCATAGACTTTCATGTTAAGATTAGCTGTGGTTCAAGTTGGGGTGTTTGTCTTAACAACTGAGAACTAATTACAGGTAAGGTTGTAAATGGTTTGGGTTCTGGTCGCGGATACCTGTTGGGCTGATTTAATAGAGAATGTTGTACGTGGTTACTAATGGGACTCAGATCTGGTTGAAGTACTTTTACATCTGAATTCGAATATTAATCCAAGTCTGGCTCAAAATCCAATAAAATCCTGTCTGATTAAGCGTCAATGCATTGGATTACATTATATGGTCTAGTGGATCCAGGTTTGGAAGAGGCGCTTATCATGTGAGTCAGACTGGCTCCGAATCTGATTAACTTGGTAGGTCCAACCATATCAGCATGTATCTGACCCGAGTTGCAGCCATTTATCAAGTACAGGGTCCACTATCATATCTGTCTCCCTTAAGGCATTAGGGTGATTTTACACAATGATGACCTTGTATTTTGCCGTGAGGGCTCCACTCATCTGATAGGGGTGACTTGTGAATGTCACCATGAAGGGACGTCATGAGTTTGAAACTCAGGGGTGTGTGTCCCTTGCCAACCATATCCTCATGTGTCTGACCCAATGTTGTCGGAATCATGGTTTGGACAACGATTCAGGTGTTTCTGTCAATACCCATACTAAAGTACATTGTTCTGAATCGGCCAAAAAATAATTAAAAGGTATTGTGTCAATCAGAACGTGACACATGTTAAAACCATTGAAATAATAAAATATTAATTTTAAGCAATTTTTATATTTATTAAAAAATAGTCTATTCAAGTCAGTATCGTATCCATTTTCTGGCTATATGATACGTATCGGCTGATATCGGGCAAAAACACCTATATTGACAACATTGGTCTGACTTCAGCAGGACCTGTTTATCAAGTATAGGCTCCACTGTCATATTTGTAATGCTCCAAAATTTTAACCCAGTTTTTTAGAGGAAAATTTATATATATATATATATATATACTGTAGTTGGGCAACCCCCCCTTAGGTGTGCAGTTACAGTGGAATGCGCTGACCGTCCGTGATGGAAGGCCGGTACTGAAAAATGTAAAAACAAAAAGGCAAAACCATGAATTTGTGCAGTTTTTTCATTTAGCGGCAGTCGAAACACTAATATTGTATTTAGCAGCGGTCGAAACCTGCTAAAGAGGAAAAATGTACAAATTCATGTTTTTTGCCCCCCTTTTCCACATTTTTTGAATGTGGCGGTCACATGCATTCCGTTGGGGGCTGTGCATTTAAGGATTACACAACTATCAATCATATATATATATATATATATATATATATATATATATATATATATATATATATATATATATATATATATATATATATATATATATATATTCCGTGACAGTAGACACACAAACCATCCATTGTTGTGTCGGACGTGAGTGCTGATCGTGCACGTAACCAGCAGCAGGTGCGCATTAAGGCAAAAAAAAAGCCTTTAGGGGCGGTTTTCGCCCAAAGCATTAGTGGCAGTCAAAGACCGCCACTAAAACACTAAGATTGACGTTGGACGAGTATCCAACGTTTTCTCATCCACTGTTATGGGTTTCGTGTGTATATATATATATGGGTTTCCCATCCAGAGTGCACCTGTGATAGCCACTGTCTTCCAATAACCTGATCCGACTGTGTCACTCAGCTATGATGTATTAGTGTTGAATTGGTCTAAAACGTCCAATCCAGCACCAAAAAGCTGAAGATCAAAGGACTGATTTTTTTTCTCAAAGCAAGCTAAAATTGATCCATCTATTACTGCTACAAAGAACCATCTTTTATTCCATATTTCAAAAGCGGACCCAAAGTTTATAAAAGTGGTGGGATTTTTTTTTGTTTTTTTGAAACAATAGACAAACGAGGGTTCTCTTTGTCTGGTAGAAGCAGCTAGTGCACGATACCTTGTGATGGGACGTTGCAGGTTCAAACCCCAATGGTTATAGCTGTATAACTGATAGAGGTTTGCCTAACCCCAGCTTGCCTTTCAAAAAAAATAGTCCATGACAAATGACCTGAAGTTGATTTTTCAGTTTTGATGCAAATGAAATGTCTTTTTGACTTTGGAAGAAAATGTTTTACTGTCATATAAAAGTTTACTGGGTCCACCATCCACCTAACCAGAGGACTCATGAATGTCACCAAATTGATGGGATGTCACAAGTTCGAAACCCATGGATGCACGTCCTTTACCACGAGGGCAAAGGTGGGTATTCTAGATGAGCAAAGTCTACAGGAAAGTGAGCTTATATAAGTTTGGTACAAGTAATTCATGGTTAAAGTTTAAACTAATAATATTCTTACCCAATGAGATCTAAGTCCCTATTCTCTTTTCTTTTTTCAAAAGGATAGGTCTTAAAATGGTTTTTTGGGGAATATACACAAAACAAAATGGAAAATTTTCCCCAAAAAGTGATTCCCAAGTCCTGTACTAGGGACAAGGTCCTGAAAGCTGGTCCAAGATTCAGGCCCAAATGGATTTTCTGCAGTATATCCTATTTGCAGCACTCTTCTATCAAATTCAGGTGAGGGCATGGGCAGACAAAACTGAACCGCTTGTAATCCATGCTCCAAACTTTCACCTTCATTGCCAGGAGAGGGTTTCAACTCTTCCCAGTTGGAGTAAGTTGAGACATTTTGGGCCCTAAGCCCAGCAAACCAAAGCATAAAAGCTATATCCTACTTAGGGACAAGGGAAAACGGGGCCCACCCTGCCTCGCCCTGTTTGGACTGGGGATGGAGGACATGAAACCCGCACGGTGATGGAGACGGGGATGAACTTACGCTTTTTCTCGCCTTGCCCCGCCCCATCTCCAATCCCCGCCTTGCCCCGCCCCGCCCTGTCCTGTCCTGTCCCGTCCTGTCCTCGATCCTTCTTTAAGGGTGTCAGTTGACCAAGGGGAAACGGGGACCCTGCCCCGCCTCGCCTTGCCCGTTTTAGACCGGGGATGGAGGACATGAAACGGGGATGAAGGTTAAAATCAAGACCCGTGCAGGGATGCGGGCGGGGATGGAGGGCAGGATTTTGAGACCGGGCGGGGTGGAGACCTTGTCCCCCACCCCTGCCCCGGTCCAGGTGTGATTCCTCCCTGAAGGCAGGCGGTGCTACCTTGCATTTTACGCCATTGGGCATGGAGACCATAACTCTGCAGGTCTCCTGATCCGATGTGAATTTTCCCATGTTACACACACTCTCTCTCTCTGGTATGGGGATACCCTTGCTATGCAGCTGCATATAACATTATTCTACCAAATTTGAAGCACTTTATCATCACCCTTTTCCTAATACTAGTCACAATTTCTTGATTATGTGTTTTCTTTTCTGCGTGGAATTTGACAGCCACAAACTTTTTCTCCACTCTGCCCTTGTTCTCTCAAGGAAGGTGCCCAAGTCTGTGCATGGAATCAATGTGAGTATGCCCACATGCTTTCATCCATACATGTTCCAAATGGAATATAATCAAAACATGCTTCCAAGATTAACAAGAACCAACAGTCTTTTGGTGTTTTGGGTCAGCACTAAAAGAACAATCATGTTCTTGAACTGCCATTGATAGTGTTCTGCACTTAAAAGGTCTGCTTTCGGTGTTTGTGATTACCCGAATCTACGTCGTGGGGGCCTTCGCCTCTAAGCCCATGACAAATAGTAATCTTAGCAAAATTGGAGTTTACAAACTTGGGTACGTCTCCTGTGACGGTCAGTGATCCCTTTTCGCTCTAGTCCTTTTGGCACTATATGAAATTCTGCCTGAAAACGATGGCTTCATGTGTCAGTTTGTATTATTTTAGGATCCTTGGTGATCACCAAGAGGACTTATTAAAGGTTTTTGTTGGTTAGGCCCACTAGTGCTGTATAGAGTCAAGTGGAGGTCATTAAATTTTTTTACTATGAATAACCATTTCAGAGTTAGGGTTTTGAAAGAATTTAAGCTAACTTTTGGCGTATGCTCATTTGTCATTTTCAGATAATCCAAGTTGTAGTTGCTTCTGAATTTTGATAATTGCAAACCAAACTGTGGCGTGTTTGGCACAATCTGGAACATGCACAAGTTCATGAATTCCTTGCACCCATACAACAGACTTGTCGACCAGTCATATATTACGTACATTTACTAAAAGAATTTTTTTTAGTCAAGTTGGGGAGCCCCTTAAACTACACATTTTATAATATAAGCTTTTAAAGCATGGAAAGGAAATCTCCTCAAAAGAAAAAGGTAAACCGACATGAATTACATTATCAATTTATGTCAAGTTTATCATTATTATTTTTGTCCCTTGCATTTAGGCTATCTTTCTCTACTAAGTAAACTAACTTATTCCTATTCTCAAGTAATTAAATGCATGTTCATACTTGGAAAGCAATACAAAAAGAAAAGCAATAATATCAAACATTATACCCGGTATCTTGAAGAAACATGACATTCAAATTTAAGACATAAATAAATTACTACATAAAAAGTAAAGGTAAAACAAATTCCAACAATTGAAAGCAATGTTTGAAAGCCTTCCTGTCAATTTTACTGCAGAGTGCATGTAGGTACTTCCTACTGGAAAGTGGGTGTGTGCTCGCATTGTTGGTGGCTCTCCTCATAAACATTGCAGTGGTTTCAGTAACTGGAAGCGTCTGCTCATCCAACAACCTTTCAACTGAGAACGCGGAAAGATGCAATGACCTCACACTGAATTCTGCATCTTTCTTGTTAAAGGTATCCTTTATTATCTTCCAAACGCAAACATCACATCATATATATAAGGTAATACATCCATGCTAAATGGGTTTTTCAGGCTTTTTCGTTTTATTTTTAAATTCTGACCATACAGATGTGATCTATGTACTTGATTTTATAGGAATCAGCTCTTGAAGCATTTGATTCCGATGCACTGGTGGGTTTTTACAAGGTTCAAAAAATCGATGATCCAAAATGTTTGTAAATTTTTTAGGCTCCAAAATATCAATTTTTTCATTGAAAACACATGATTCAGGTGAGGATTCCTAGTAAATTGACCATGCCCAACATAATTATGGGGTTGGAACCACGAAAAAAATACCAAAAAAGCAGAAAAACCCATTTAGTATATATATATATATATATATATATATTCTCTTGCCGTAAATCATGGCTATAGCTTATAGGTATGACTTAGTTCAATTGTATTGCTGTAAAAAAAAAATTGTTAGACTTTGTGTACATTTGAGCCCTTGATTTCAGGTACACATTCAAAGATCAAAATGTAATGAATGTGCAGCAGTAAAATAACTATGGAGATTACATATGTCCTGTCAACCACAAAACATTCAATAGAAAGAGCTGAAACTTAATGAGACTACAAGAGTTAATGTTCACGGGTACCGAAGTAAAGCAATAAACGTGGAGGTGCATGCTCACAAATACACATACTTGCACACACACACATCCACTAATGTAATTTTCTTTTACAATGATGCAGAATGTTTTAGGGAGGTCAAGTTCCACGATATATGCCATTGCATTGTTGGCTTCAGGCCAAAGTTCAACAATAACAGGCACATATGCAGGCCAATATGTTATGCAGGTATAGACAGAAAGTTCTATCTAAAACGCAATCATAAAAGAACAAGTTGGAGATTTGTTGTGCATTACTTCTGACCAATAAAATCTTCTTTAGGGTTTCTTAAACCTTAAGATGAAAAAGTGGATTAGAAAGGTGACCAGGAGCATAGCCATCACACCTAGCTTCATTGTCTCCATCATCGGTGGATCCACTGGTGCCGGAAAGCTGATTATCATTGTCTCGGTAACTTCACCTTCAATGAGAATCAACTCTTTCATTTGAAATATATTACTATTATATATTTTTTTTTCTCAAGTACATTAGTATAATTAAAGATATGTACGAAGGAGTAGTAACTAATGTCTGCACTTGTGGAGGGGTGACAATCAATTTTCCTATAACGGTTGGGTTACATCAAGGATTTGCATTAAGCATTTTCCTATTTGCTATAGTGATGGATGAGCTTACGAGATCAATTTAAGAAAATATGTCGTGGTGTATGTTGTTTGCTGATGATATTGTTTTGATTGGTGAGTCTAGAGCTGGGGTTAATGCTAAGTTAGAATTATGGAGACAAACATTGGAAGCAAGAGGTTTTAAGTTGAGTAAGAGTAAGACAGAATGTATGAAATGTCGGTTTAGTAAGCAACGGAGTAATGATGGGAGTGTAGTGAAGCTTGGTGAGCAAGAAATATTGGTGGATGACTTTCAAATATTTGGGATCTATCATTCAAAAGTATGGAGAAATTGATGGAGATGTAAATCATAGGATAAAGGTTGGGTGGATGAAATGGAAAAGTGCAACTGAAGTGTTGTGCGATCGTAGAATGCCATTGCGGTTGAATGAAAAGTTTTATAGGACGACAATTAAGCCCGCTTTGCTATATGGTACGGAATGTTGGGCTGCCAAGAGACATCATATTCAAAAAATGAGTGTAGCTGAGATGCGTATGCTTAGATGGATGTGTGGAAATACAATAAAAGATAAGAGTCGAAACGAGGAGATACGTAAGAAGGTAGGCATTGCATCTATTGAAAATAAGATGAGAGAGAATCGTTTACGGTGGTTTGGACATATTCTGCGAAGGTCTAATGATGCTCCAATTAGAAGGATGGAGAAATGAAAAAATATATTAGTTAAAAGAGGTCGGGGTAGGCCTAAGAAGACTTGGATGAAGATGATAGGAAAGGATATGAATGCTTTGAACCTCACCGAGGACATGGCATTGGATAGAAATGATTGAAGGAGAAGGATTCATGTGGAAGACTCAGAATGATTTTCTTTTTTGGTTCATATCGCCGATCCCAATTGTTTTGGGATGAAGGTGTAGTTGTAGTTGTTGTTGTATGATTTTTGGATTAGTTTCAATCTTTCTTTTATAGTATAGTAACACAACTGTTAGCTTTTGATTTATAAAAAGAATGTCATTTGATGCTTGCAGATGATTCTTTCTTTTGAGTTACCATTTGTTCTAATCCCTCTCCTCAAGTTCAGCAGCAGTAAGACAAAAATGCGTCTCCATAAAAACTCTATTTATGTGAGTTTAACCATTCTTTTTCCATTTTTCAATTTGCTGATTAAGTTTTGGGAAATGCTACTTGTAATATTGCCAAACGCTCCGCAGATGCAGTACCATGCAGCTCACTAAAATCTCCCAAACAATTTGCAGTATATGCTGATGTATCTGCAATTTGCCATCCATGTAAACAGTAAGGATGTTCTGAAACATCAGTATATACATGTAAACAGATTATATAGAGGGTTTTGATATTCTGAAACAATTTTCCATCCATGTAAACAGTTTTAGGAGGAGCTATAGGAAAGCAAAAACCCTCTGTTTTGGAGTATATACTGATGTATTTGCAATTTCAAATAAGGGAGAGAGTGGTTGTCTTTTTTTCTTTTTCTTTTCTTCTTTTTGCATAATAAAGGGAGCATGTAAAGAGAGATCTAATGGGGTAAGAGTTTGGTCTGTATGGGGTAATTTAGCTTGTGAAGCTTGTGAAAAGGCTATATATGTAGGGGTGGGAGCAGTGGTTGTATCTGATATATTACCTAGTGAATGCTTCTATTTCAACAGTTATTTTTATGAATGCCTTTATGACCTTCCCACAGCAGCCACTGTTATTCTTGCACTATTTGCTGATGTTGCTGTTCTCATGCAAACCTTCCATATCCTGTGGAGAACTTCCCATAATCTATTGATGTTGGGGCTCCAAGAAATAAAATAAAAAAACTCATTTATACCTCTTGTCAAGCTGGTTATAGCCTCCTTTAAGAGTAGTAGGATTACTAGGACAATCAAGGGCTAATGGTGTGGCTAGGAAATAAACCACTATTCGGGGATTTCTACAGATGCGACATATATAAGAAATTTCACATTTTTTTTAGTGCACACAGGAGGGTCCAACCTCGTCAATCTAAGGTCAGAACTATGGTCATAGCTAGAAGTATATGAACCAGGCTAATGAAAGCTAAAAACTAAACCAGGTAATCATACTGCACTCACTTGGGTCGAAATTTAGCCATAACTAGATTCCGTGCTAGATCTGATCCTGTCCAGAAGTAATGAAACTAAGAAGCCGCTGCCTATTGCTCAACACCCCACAACCCAAAACCACCCCCACCACCCTTTTCTCTCCTGGAAGTTGATCAATTGGCAGAATCCAACAGGCATGTTTGCAATCTGGAACTTTGATTCAGAAGTCAAGACAAATAAAAGATCTCAAAAACAAAACTAACAAATGAAAATGGCTTTTTGTATGATAAGGCTCTTGACCAAACCAACCCGACAGCCGATGTACTGCAACCAGCATCCTTAAGTAGAAATCATCTGAAAGACTTTTAAAACATTCAATTATACTACATCTGTTTAGGATGCCAAACAAAACAAGATAATTATGAACAACTGAACACCACAGCCCAGTGAAATATAATGATATACACCACTACAATGCTCTACTAGTAGCAGCTTTTTGGGTTTAACTTTTCCCTTAAAACTTGACCCTCTTTAAAACCGTAAAGGAAACCCAGCCAGGACAAAGGATCCATGGACTGTCATGATGATGATGAATATCAAATGCCAAAATAAACGAGTGAATTTCATTAAAGACCAAAAATCAAAAACAAGCTAACACTAGACAACAACAACCAGTGGTTGTGAACTTGTGATCTCTTAACTAGGAAACTGAAAACGATGAGATCATCGACGTTACAACAGTCTTATAGGATCTGTTTATGAGGTCTTGTACATAGAACAGTACACAGTACATCTAAAATAAGAGGTCTTAAACTGCACATAGAGAAGGGAGGCTGATGCAGAGCAGGATCGACCCAGATCCATAGAGATGGTAGGGAACCGGACCTGCACGATGGGATCGAGGATCGGACCCAAGCAGTGGATCCGACGCAGTTCCAGTCGGTATCGAGACGCCCCAGATCCAACAACAAAACAAAAGTTGTCTCAGGTCCGAAACCGGACCCTAGACCCGGATCCAACTGCACCCTTTAAAAGGGTCAGTCTAGGGTTGCGTGAGAAAGGACACGGAATATTGGATTACCGCAGCCTTTGTTTTCCTGAGTTTTTTTATTGCCTTTCAGCAGTCTCTTTTCAACGTTTGTTTATTGTTTTCCTTACCTGCTTGTTTCTTTGTTTCATTTCCTTTTTAGATTGATTATTATTGATAATAAAATCAGCCACTGTTCATTCAACGGTGGTTTTCAATATCATTCTTAGCATACTTCACGACTAGTGCAGTCGTGAATCTCATTTCTCAGCACCTATGTGCCAAGTTACAAGCAAGAAACGTTGTGTCACGTGCAACACGATACCTCCCTGCATCAAAGTGGTATCAGAGCACAACCTTCCTCCTTCGTCAGCGGCATAGCTCAAGAGGCGAGGAATGATCATGCGAGTAGAAAAGAGCGGGAGAAAATCGGCAACGAAGATTCGATGTTGCATATGATGGAGATGATGACAAAAATGCAAGAAAACAAGTTGCGTATGAACAAAGAAGTGGCGGGGATATCCAAATGGCTGGACGAGATTGAAGGTCGGCTCGTCGCCCTATAGTCGCCAGCAGAGCCGCACACGATGTCAACATCAAAAATGGATGCAGGCGTAGGCGACAGTGTAGTCAATCTCGTCAATACTACCGTGATCGACCCCACCCAACTGAGTCGTCAGTATGTCGTACAACCGGAAGGCACCAAGGAGGACTTGCGCAGGGACGTTGGTCGTGCGACATTCCTGTCGGTGGTACCATTTCTGAACCCTGTCCCGGTAGCAGCGAATAACCAGATCAACAGCACTTTTCGGCCGAACGCGGGGGTCGTCGTAAGGCCTTCCGACGCCAGCCTAAGTGCGCAAGCCTGACATCGACCCCCAGCACAGGGGCTGCAGGCCAGGCATGGCCCGCAGGGTTCAAATGAGAGGCGGGGCTAGGCTACAGGCGCGCCTGCATTGGCTCGGGTCGAGGCTGACCTAACAGCCCTCCCGACGCGCGTGCTTGGTGGATCGGTCGAAGCCCACCAGCGCACCGGGGAGTGTGGACCCTTGTGGGTCGGACTAAACCCGATAGGGTCTGGTCAGGAGCCAGTTTTATCGGGCTCCAGACCCGGATCCAAGGGACCATCCTTTGGGTCCCATGGGGCAGGTTCGGGCCCTGAAACCCATTACCTGACCTACCCAGTTGGGTTCAGTTCGCGGTTCACCCCGAATCAGACCCAACCCACTATCTTTGAACCCTAAAATGGATCCCATGCCGACCCAAACCCCTATCGAACCCGGACGGAGCTCCAGTTTGAATTTGAGCCAGGTCAAAAACAGACCCATCCTGTTATGGATCAAGGATCGAGTTCAAACTAGGCCTTCTCACACCATAACTCGATCCATGATCCTACCTACCTCATTCTAGGTCCGACGAGTAGTTTAGGACTTGACCCGATCCAGATCCAATCGGGTGAATCATCCCAATACTACACAAACCAAACCCAATACCCGTACCAGACCCAATCCATTAACCCAACCCCAATCCAGAACCCAGTACCATACCCGACTCACTACCCCTACCCTAACCCAATCCATAACCCAAACCCACATTATCTCGTTCCTACCCACCTAGAACCTAAGACCCGACCAACCCGTCCACCTTTAATAGGACCCCCTTTCATACTGGTGTCACAAGGCCGGCCACAGATGGCTACCGCCCATGAGCTAGGCAGATCGAGGCAGAATCAGTAGGGACCAGTGTGACCTGAGTGCCGACCACACGTCGTTGAAGTTCGTCAGCACCAACATCCAGACGAGCAGTACCACACAGAGGGTGATGAAGCAGTGTGGGATGATGACGCTTTCTGGAACGAGTATCCCGCAGGAATGGTGGAGACTCGTCAGCAAAGAGCATCAGAGCACCCCTCCACCTATGGGGTGAAGCTAGACCTTCTGGAGTTCGTAGGACGATTCGATATGGAACAGTACTTCGACTGGTCCTATGTCGTACAGTTCTTCTTCGACTACCATAATGTTGTTGAGCATCGTCGTGTCTCTCTAGCGTCCACTCGGTTGAGAGGCTTAGCGCAGACACGGTGAGTTGAGCTACAGAGGTCGAGGGAGCGGTTGTGACTAGAGCGCATACAGACATGAGAGGAGATGCAGTCCAAGTTTGTGTCGTCAGATCAGGCTGAGAGAGCCTACAAGGAGTACCTGACCCTGCGTCAAGGCACCCGTATTGTGGTGAAATACACTGCTGAGTTTCATTGTCTATCCCTGCGAGTGTAGATCGAGGAGACCACCTGCCAATAGGTCACAAGGTATATTTCTGGTCTTCATTCTGCTATTTCTGATGATTTCAGTTGTATCACAGTCGAGTCATTAGATCAGGCAAGCAATTGTCATGAATGTGGAGAAAACATTGAAAAGGAGGCAAGATTATAGGACCTCTTGTAGTGACCAGTCCAGTCGACCTAAGTCAAGTTTCCCAACCAGGAGAGTGAGCTCCCCTAGGAAGGAAGAGTCAAAGTCCACCCCTAGAGTAGACCCTAGCAAACCCGACCAATCCGGACATGCATACAATATCAGATCCAAAGTCAAACCTAGTGAGTCTACCATCTGTTGTTTTAGGTGTCGGGAGTTAGGACATGTCGCGTCCAAGTGTCCCACCATGAACAAGGACGCCCATCTCATCGAGGGTATAGTTGAGTCAGCATCCGATAGTGAAAGTGAGTGTGAGTCATTGGTTGAGGAAGATGATGAGAAGGAAGTTGTAGAGTTCGATGGCAACATCGAAAACTTATTGTTCATCTATCACATTTTGATTGCACCCCATGAGCCGACCACTGCAAAATGGTTGTGGAATAACATTTTTAGAACTCGGTGCAACTGTGAAGGTCATGCATGTGATGTTATCATTGATACTGAGGTGTGTGAAAATATGGTGTTTGAGAGTGTCGTGTCCATAACCTTACAAAATGGCATGGTTTAAGAGAGGAAACAAGGTTTCCATCACCCAACATTGTCTAGTTCGGTTCAATATGAGGGAGTATTACCACGATGAGGTGTGGTGTGATGTAGCCCCTATGAGTGCATGTCACATCCTTTTGGGACGTCCCTGACAGTTTGATCGCAAGACCATTCATGATGGCTGCAAGAACACGTACTCGTTTATTTTTAAGGGTCATAAAATAGTTCTTCTCCCTATCAAGGAGACTGGTTTTCCTACTGTGGATAAGCCTGAGCGAGTTCCCCGACTCGCGGGCCTATCCTACCGGTCTTTCTTGAGCTATTGTCGGGAGGATGGTTATTGTTATGCCCTGGTGGCTAAGCTGTCGATGAGTACGTCGTTGCCCGTTCCCGTGGATATCGCCCGCCTAGTTGAGGACTTTTGCGATATTATGTCGAATGACCTTCCTGATGGTCTACCTTCGATGAGAGTGGTTCAGCATGCCATTGATTTTGTCTCGAGATCTAGTCTCCCTAACCTCCCCGCGTACCGCATAAACCCATCCAAACATGTCGAGTTGTTGAGGCAGGTCCAAGAGTTACTGCAAAAGGGTTTTATTCGTGAGAGCGTGAGCCCTTGCGTCGTACTGTCCCTGCTCACCCCTAAGAAAGATGGATCAATGCGCATGTGTGTTGATAGTCGAGCAATCAATCACATCACTGTCAAATATTGTTTTCCCATTCCTCGTTTGGATGATATGTTTGATATGTTGGTTGGTGTCTCTATTTTCTCCAAAATTGATTTTAAAAGTGGGAAACACCAAATCCGTATCTGAGAAGGGGATGAATGAAAAACGACATTCAAGACACGTGATGGATTGTATGAGTGGTCAGTTATGTCATTTGGGTTGTCAAATGCCCCGAGTACGTTCATGAATATGATGATCCAAGTATTTCGTCCTTGTATAGGAAAGTTTGTCGTTGTGTATTTTGATGATATTCTGATTTATAGTTCGTCTTTGTCTCATCATTTGAGTCATTTACGTCAGGTCTTAGAGATTTTAAGAAAAGAAAAGTTGTATGTCAATGCCAAGAAGTGTGAGTTTATGACGTCAAATGTTGTTTTCTTGGGTTTCATTGTGTCCTCTGATGGAGTTAAGGCAAATCTCGCCAAAGTCTGTGCGATTGTAGATTGACCTACCCCAAAGACTATCGGAGAGATCCGTAGCTTCCACGGGTTAGCCACTTTCTATCGTCATTTTGTGAGAAACTTCAGCACCCTCATGGCCCCTATCACGGAGTGCCTAAAGGGGACTAGTTTCCACTGGACGTCTGTTGCGGGAAAAGCCTTCATGCTTATCAAAGAGAAAATGACTAGTGCCCCCGTCTTAGCCCTTCCTGATTTTAGCGCAGTCTTTGAGGTTGAGTGTGATGCCTCTAAAGTGAGAATTTGTGCAGTCTTGAGTTAGAATCGCAGACCCATTGCTTTCTTTAGTAAAAAGCTGACTCAAGCCAGGTGCCAATATTTCACTTATGATGTCGAGTTTTATGTCGTGGTACAAGCCCTTCGCTATTGGAGGCATTATCTTATTTATAAGGAGTTTGTCTTGTACACGGATCATGAGGCATTGAAGTATCTGAATAGTCAAAAGAAGTTGAGTGCTCGTCATGCCAAGTGGGTCAGTTTCTTGCAAGAGTACACATTCACGATTCGCCATCAATCTGGTACTCTGAACAAGGTAGTTGACGCTCTTAGCAGGAAGAACAACCTTTTGATGACTATGTTAGTGCAGGTCATTGGGTTTGAGCAATGCAAGGAGTTGTACCCGACGGACTCTGATTTCCAGCAAGTCTGGGAAGAGTGTCTCTCCTCTGATCGCACAGTCGACCAGCGATTTAGTATACATAACAGTTACCTCTTTCGTGGTAACAAGTTATGTGTACCTGCATTCTCCCTTAGACTCCAGTTGATTTCCGAGCTACATGAAGGAGGGACTAGCTGGGCATTTTGGATTTGATAAGACGTTCGCCCTATTAGACGAATGTTACTTTTGGCCTAAAATGCACAAAGATGTTGTCAAGTTCGTTCAAAGTTGTCGTGTGTCAAGTGTCCAAGGGTCGATGTCAGAATAGTGGATTATATACGTTGTTGCCCATCCCTGATCGTCCCTGGGAACATGTGTCCATGGATTTTATTGTGGGTTTTCCCAAACCCTGCATCGTTTTGATTCCATTCTAGTCGTTGTTGACCAATTTTCCAAAATGGTTATTTTTATCCCATGTAAGCGAGCCATTGACGCCTAACTTCATATTACTTCAAGGATGTGGTCCGCTTTCATGGATTGCCGCACACGATCACCTCATATCGTGACACGCATTTTATGAGCCATTTTTGGAAATCGTTATGGGTCTTATGGAAAACCAAGCTCCAGTTCAGTAGTGCTTACCACCCACAAACCGATGGCCAAACCGAAGTAGTGAACCACACTATAGGGAACCTGTTAAGGAGTCTAGTGGGGGAGAATGTCAAAACTTGGGACCTAGTATTGCCTCAAGCTGAATTCACATATAACAACTCCATCAACCGGTCCACAGGCAAGTCTTCTTTTCAAGTGGTTTATGGTCGATCACCCACCCATGTAGTAGACCTAACACCTATGTCTAGTCCCCCACACCCAGACGCATTTGACGCCATCGAGTACATGTGTGATACCACCGACAGGTCCGCGCCAAACTTGTAGAAAGATACGAAGCCTACAAAGCTTTCGTAGACCAAGGTCGTCGAGATGTCCAGTTTCAAGTCGGTCAGTTAGTATGGGTTTACTTGCGTCCCGAGCATTTTCCAGTAGGTACTTATGGCAAGTTGAGTCCTAATAAGTATGGCCCTTTTAAGATTCTTCGACGATTGGGCCCGAATGCTTACCTCCTTGAACTGCCCGAAGATTAACATATTTCGCCTATCTTCAATGTGTCTGATCTATATGCTTATTGTGGAGACAACAAGTCGTCAGAGCCGACTTCTTCCCAACCAAGGGAGAATGATGCAGAGCAGGATCGACCCAGATCCATACAACTTGACCATGGTAGAGAACCGGACCTGCACGATGGGATCGAGGATCGGACCCAAGCAGTGGATCCCACCCAGTTTCAGTCGATACCGAGACGCCTCAGATCTCTGTGTACCTACTCCAGACGAGCACAGGCCCGGACGCCCCAGATCCAACATCAAAAAGTTGTCTCGGGCTTTATGCTTTTTGTAACATTCAGATTATTCGTGCATCATCCATATTTTCCTGTTAAAGCAAATATTTTTGGGATATGCACTTGTTGATGTACGAATAAGATGAAATAGCATAACATGGAGGAAATTCACGAGCTATTCTTACAACCAACAATCCTATGAGTTCAGTTTAATTTTCTTGTTGTTTTCTTTACACTTTGTAGTGGTACTGTGATTATGAAATTGGTGTGACCTTTTTTATTGGCAACAAACCATATTTTAAGAATTCTGCCATAACCTTTGTTGTTTGAATGATTTTAACTGTATTTTAAAATTATACACCTTGTTGCATTGACAATTTGCTTCAGAACCATGCAGTATCATGGATCTGTTGTGGTATTGGATGGGTGTCCGCAAGTATCAGTTATTGTGAATGCCATCTTTTTGTTATAAAACGTTTTTTTCCTTGTATATCGTTTTTCTTTTCTCCTCACATGCTCTGCTTGTGCTTGTAATCATCTTTCTTGAGGTTTGCATGAGTTATCTAGATACAGCCTTAACAGTTCGTGTCCTATAATAGAAGGCCACCCTGCATATTGGCGTAATGTTTCTTATCATCTCAATGTTTTCATTGAACCACCAAACGAAATAGATAATTCGAACTAATTCTCTGTTGGGACTCTGATCAGAGAACTCCATCAGAGCCATAAGTAATCTGGATGATGAGAAACCCCAGAAAGGACAACCAATTACTCATGAATGGAGTGGTGCGTAGAAATGAGACTCTGATTAATATGTTATTGTTGAAAGTCGATAAGATTGAAAAAGCTGGACTTAACAAAAAAATATTGCCAACTTAATCTTCTTGCCAAATGACCTCATAGATCACCAATCGAGCTCGCAGAGCTATTGACGCCATGCACGCCAAGTGTTTGATGGTAAGTGTGAGAGGACAGTGGTCTTGAAGCTTATTTTATTATTTTGATCATGAAGCTTACGCTCCAACGCCTCAAAGCTTATGCCTCGCTTCATAACATGCTCAACACCTCGCTTTGCCTCATCGCATTTAACAACCTTGGTCTCGGGTCTGGAACCGGACCCGAGACCCGAATCCAACTGCACCCTTTAAAAGGGCCCGTCTAGGGTTGCATGAGAAAAATATTGGATTACTGCAACCTTTGTTTTCCTGAGTTTTCTGATTGCCTTTCATCGGTCTCTTTTCAATGTTTGTTTATTGTTTTCCTTACCTGCTTGTTTCTTTGTTTCATTTCCTTGTTAGATTGATTATTATTGATAATAAAATCAACCACCATTCGTTCAACGGTGGTTTTCAATATCATTCTCAGCAAACTTCACGACTAGTGCAGTCGTGAATCTCATTTCGCAGCACCTACGTGCCAAGTTACAAGCAAGAAACGTTATGCAACACGATACCTCCCTGCATCAGAGGCTTAACCCCCAAAAACATGTTGCCCATAACCAAAACCATAAAAGACATCCCAAACACATGAATGGCAGTACGCACCCTAAAAAACGATGCTTTTGTACCCCATATATCCAAGATTCTTAAATGCCACAGTTTCACTTGTGAAAAACAAGTTTTGAATAAGCACCTGTCACGATCTTAACAGTAAGATAAAGAAGCAACAAAAATAGCAGTACGCCTCACATGCTTGGCTCTTGCATGTACCAACTTGACAAGGCCCGATTGAGGAAAACTAGCAGAAAAAAGGCCTGATCCTAGCCCTAAGCATGGATGCATACTTATTAAGTGGAACCAGCAAGTATGTTGATTCGAATAATGTGTGATTCAAATAACAAATCTAAGACTGTAACATACTGCTGCTACTTCTCTCTTCACCACTAAAAGGACAAAATTTCAACAATGGAAAGCATTCTTTGGCTTCTTGGAAAGGATCTACAAAAGTTCTATGGTCCAGTCCTCTGCAACCCTCACATTTGGATTGCGTACAACAGCTGCAAATGGCTTTGATCCTTGTCGGAGGAACAGGGCCCCAGGCTCAACATCTACTTTGTGATTTGCAGGTTTAATAAGAGCAACTTTTGGCTGAGAGGAATGTCCAAATAGTATGATCCTTTCAATAACACACTCCGTGATGAATTCTTTTCCACCAGACTTGATTTCCGCAATATTTAAGGATGTAAGTTTTCCACCAGAAAATATGAAGCGACGATGGATGTATGCCCCATGTTCAAAATCATAACTTTTGCCGTCATCAACATACAGTTCACCCTCTGCCTCTAGAGAACTATTCAGTGCTATTACCTGGAACATACAATGAGAAGATGAGTGATTCTCCTAGCATCAAGGGAATACAAATAATTTTGAGAGCATAAATAGAAAGTTAGAAACCATCCAAACTAATGAAAACATAGGCACTATCATCAATTTCATCCTCAAGAATTTACTCAGAGAATATCCCACGGAATTTCTGAAGTTTTTGTACAAAAAATTGGAAAATAAAGACCAATCAGAAAACAAAGAATAGGAAATAGTGAATTTTTTTCTGAAATTCTTGGAAACCTCAGGAACATACCATGGCATCACACTAGATTCATCATATTCCTGACTTCAAAGTAGTATGATATTTGAATTTTTCTTATTCAAAATTTCACCAAAAACTGGTGATATTAATGAAACACTAGACATATTTGAACACCTTAAAATGGAATCCAATAGCTACATTTGCCAACTTTCATATGTTCACCTATCTTTCAAAACATGTCATCATATGCTCGGAGGTTTGCAGATATTTTTTCCCTCATTTGCTTGTACATGTGCAGGTTCATGCAAGAGGTGATAGTAAGGCCCTTCAACGCAGCCACGAGGAGTGCCACTGGGAAAGTGACCCACAGACAACCCCCAAAATTCAGTAAATAATAAATAGAAAAGTAAAACAAGGCATACCAATGTATAAGGATCCCCAGCCATTTGAGTGGTACTTCGACGGAACCTATCTTTCCTTGGTATAATGCTACCACCACGTTGGAAACTAGGAATGGACTCCTCTGAGACTTCCAAATTGTACGTCCGACCTCCAGAGTATGAAATCCCGTTTCTCAGATCATACCACAACTCTCTCCCAGGTAAATACACTGAGATGGATTTGGCCCCCTAAAAGAATTTCATAAAACATAAGCAGCTTATTGATGGATCTTCTCTATCACCACATCCTACAAAAGATGTGCACACCATGCACAAATCGCACACACACACACACACACACACACACACACACACACACACACACACACACACAGAGAGAGAGACTACCTCAGTGTAAACTCCCTGCACTAACAAACCGCTTCCAATCATAAAAGCCTCATCATTGTTAAATGTTGCTTCATCAGAAGGGAACTCGACCCACAGAGGTCGCATAACAGGGATGCCACTCAAACTGGCTTCCCTGAATAGTGTATAGTAGAAAGGCAGGAGCTCATAGCGTACATGGACAGCCTCCCTAATCAGTGCAGTTTTTCGCTCACTGTTGCAAGACAGAAGCAAAAACTAACATTATAATCAACTTGGAAGAGTATTTCTCTAAGCAACTAAAAACACAGCCATGATAGAATGCCTACATCTCACTGCTAAAAAATCACACAAGCATGAGTAAACTATATAACTGATTAATATTATGGATGTAAGTTTAGAACTTTGTAGCAAAAAAGTAAAAACATTTATAAATGCACAAGAACTTTACCTTTATTGCTATATAAAAAAAATTGAGAAAAAAAATTATGATTGATAAGAGATGAATGTACTGGTCTTCGTAATCGACATGCAATGTGACTTAGGTAGAAAAGGATCACAATCCTGATACTTGATTTGGCCCTATCAACTTCTACCTCAAAGCACAGAAAGAAGGTGCCGCAACTGCAATCTACTCCCAATGCTTCTTATACATTGTAGAAGTTTCAGAAGAAGGATCACAATCCTGACACGTAAGTTGGATGCATGCAAAGAAGGTGCAATAACTGCAATCTATTCCAAAAGCTGCTTCTACAATGTAGAGTTTCAGAACAAACCCTATATGCAGTTTGATTAATATGTGAAACAAGGTAGTATGCTCCAGCCTGTTAGAATATATATATATATATATATATATATATATATATATATATATATATATATATATATATATATATATATCATTCTTGTAATAGGAATACCCTATAGGGGTATTTTGTAATTTACTCTTGTAATAGGAATCTGTCCACTAGGGACAGATCTGACTTTTCTGTATTTTTTATTTTTATTCATTAGGGTTTTTGTTTTTTGGCCAAGGGCATTTTGTCCTTGGCCTTATAGCCATTGGAAGCTCCCCAACGGCTACAAGAGCTCTCTCTCTCTCTTATGTACTCTATAAAAAGGGGTCACTTGCCCCTTGTTCTTTTAAGCATTTCGTGTGCATTTGCTTCTCAATAAAGATTACATTTTTTTATGTTTTGAGTGTCCTTCATAAGCCCTTGGTGGCTTTTGTGCTTTGAACCACTTGTGGGTGTGTTTGTGCCTCTTGTTTGAGGTGTGTGAGGACTTCTTGATTTCATTACACAGCCACTGAGAACTTTTTCACAATGTGCAAAACGCAAAGTACAGAGAGTTAATTAATTGCGACTCCACTCTCTCCCAAGACAATTCTGAATTAAACAGAATTAGTAAATGCAGATCAATAAGGTAACACAAATTATAGTTATGCCCAGTAGGAGTGAAAACAAAAAATCTCTCATGACCTGAGATATCATAACTTAGGAAAATGTTGGGATCTAAATAAGCAGACATATAACAAAAATGAGAAACAAATGGTTAAAATAATACCCAAACAACCAAGGCTCCCGCCTGCGAGTATCATGATGGGCATGTGCTCTAAAGAAAGGATAATAGGCACCTAGCTGATACCAGCGAAGCAACAGCTCAGGCTCAGGGTTGCCAAAAAACCCGCCAATATCAGCACCTATAGAGATGGATGACATTAGTTCAAGTGTAAATTAAATAGACAATCATCAATATGGTGAACTATGGTAGTTACCCGAAAATGTCATCCCTGTAAGGCCAAGGGTTAAAAGCATCGGAACTGAAACTCTGAGATGATCCCATTCTGCAGTATTATCACCCGTCCAAACAGCTCCAATTCTTTGGCTTCCTGCAAAGAATGCTCGTGACAAAACAAATGGCCTATCATTCCCAGCACCTCGCTTTAGAAGCCCATCAGCTGAAGCCATATGGAAATAGAAGCCATATGCATTGTGCACTTCTCGGTGCTCCACACCACCAGAATGGAGTGCATCCCTAGGCATGGTCACCTGAAATATACAATATTGCCAGTTGATTTCCAGAGTCTATGCTAGCATCATTCTGATTTGAAGTCACAAAAGTGTGAAAGAGCTACTTCCATGATGGAAACAAATGGCTAGTTAAGCTATATTAGGAGACATAACACCTGAGTGAAACTTCTAGCAGTTATTCATGTAGGTAATGACACCAAAGCACAAAAGAGTTATGAAAAGAAAAACTAAGACTAAGAGATCGGATGAAGATAATAAAAAAAAAATACATAGTGCATAGTATCTCTAACATAATGAATGATCCTCAATACTGTTGCTAGATGGATTGTACGTGATGCACTCATAAATTGACTCACTTAATGCACGACATAGGCAATGTCCGGTCGTGAAATGGTCAAATAGATGAGGCCCCAACCATTTGACGATATACTGTAGGATCAGCAAGTGGCTCACCATCTGTCAATCTAAGTCTCGCATTTGCCTCAATGGGTGTGTCTACATGCTTCTCATCCTTTGCTAATCTGGCTCGAGTCACTAGATCAATTGCCTGCTTATATTGTGACAAAAGATATCTCTTAGAGTACGCAACCTCTAATACAAAGGCATACCTCAAAACTCCTAAGTCTTTCATCTCAATTATCTGACCAAGCTTCTGCTTTACATTAGCTATCAGATGAGTGTCATCTCCAGGAATAATCATATTGTCTACATATAATAGAAGCAAACATTGTCCTTGAGAAGATGAAAAGACAAACATGGTTGGATCATGATAGCTCTGTGTGAACCCAAGTTGTCTGACAGCAGTGCTAAACTTCTCAAACCAAGCTCTAGGTGCCAGTTTGAGACCATACAAAGCTCTACGAAGCTTACAAGCTTTTCCCTCAGAAAATGATACACCAGGAGGCAACTGTATATAAACTCTAAGTCTTCATTGAGGAATGCATTCTTTACGTCCAATTGCCAACAATCTCACTATATAATGGCAGCAACTACTAATAAAATACAAATAGCAGTCATATGGGCTACTGAAGAAAATGTTTCAGCATAACCAATACCAAATTGTTGATTGTAGCCGCCTGCAACAAGCCTTGCTTTATACCTTTCTATGCAATCATCTGCTTTTTTTTATCTTATACACCCATCAGCATCTTATTGCCTTTTTTCCTGCAGGCAACTTGGTCAAGTCTCATGCATGCATCCTTTCTAGAGCAGTCAATTCCTCTGTCATAGCCTATTGCCACTCGGGTTAAATATCAAGTTCATCATAGGTGTTTGGCTCAACATAAGAGTGAACTAAAGCAAGAAAGGTTTAATGTTGGACAGAAAAAGACTCACAAGAAACAAAACAGGTAGGAGGAACAGAAGGACGTGAATTATGCCTTACCTGAGGTACCGATATCTCTTGTGGTGTCTCATCACTATTAGTAGAGGTGGAATTAGGTTGGATATCAAAAGAATGATTTATATATTGCACAAGTCTATCCAAAAATGGGCCGCAATCAAAATCTTGTGATCTGCACGTGTACACCTGAAGTGGTCTACTCTTTATTTGTTTCAGTATGCTTTTCTTCAAAAGGAAAGGGAACAAGGAATGAAAAGGTTGATTCATCAATTTTCTCCCTAATGGAAGAAGCAAAATAAGAGAGATACTCTAAAAATGTGACATGTCTAGAAGTCCACAACATTTTTAATACGGGATCATAACGGTATCACTTTTGACCCTTTGGGTAACCAATAAAGCAACAGTTGACAGATTTGGGTGACCGTTTATCCCTCTCATGCTCAGGAAACAATACATAACAAGTAGAACCAAAAACTCACATGGACCTACAGTTAGGAACATGACCATGTAACTTGTAAAATGGTATACCTCCAGCTAAAACACGAGAAGGAATGCAATTTATCAGGTTCATCCGAAAATATTTTAGGGACACAACTAGAAAACAAAAGTGCACGAGTAGTCTCAAGAATATGCCTATTCTTGCACTCAGCAACTCCATTTTGTTCTAGAGTATATGGGCAAGATTTTCTATGTGCTATTCCTTTTTTCACTAAGAATTGTTGTAGTTGAGTACTATTGATGTACTCTCCCCTGAATCAGAGCACAAGATTTTCAACCGAGTAGAAAACTGTCTCAACCATAGCATAAAACTGTTTCAAAATGTCAAACAATTCACTACGCCTAGCGAACAGGTGAAGACTATAATCCACAATTGGGTTTGCCATTGATGAATTTACTTATGCCCTCCCCTCACTCTGTTGATATCATTCCTTCCATTCCCTATCTCCTTGCCTCAAGGATCTTCTCTTTGGTTAATCCAATCCCTTCTTTTGTTTAACGCAAGTGCATGTCCTCCATGCTCTTCTCTTTGAATTCCGCAAAGAGGTCAAGTTCCAACAAATCAGATCTTTATCTCGTACACAGTTTGTGCTTTATAGTCTCTTTCTTTTCCTTCTTCCCTTCGCTCATGTCCAGGGAAGTTTTTTGATAAGCATTCCTTTAGCAAGCGCTAGGCCCCTCTTAACTTGGAAGTGCATAATGAAACTTTGCCCATATCATCATCCAATGAGTGGAAAGAAACTGCAAGACAAACCAAAAAAGAGATCTGCTAAGTGGTAAGTGTTAATAGAACCTAATCTCATTTGGAAACATAAGATACCAACAAGCAAGTAATGAGGCCCTTGGGAGTGGAAACTGAGTGACAAGGCAGGTGAACTTGTCTTCGCTAACTTTAGCCAATGGAAACTGATTTGATCAATGTGAGACCCAACAATCTTGTCCCAATCAACATAGCATAGCAAGGAATAGAGCTTTTGGATGTGGCTGGATCGAAAAAATGCTTTGGAATCTGCATGTCAGTGGATAGATCAAATATAGTCGGATTCGCTCTATCAATGACGTGCCCTTCCACTATCAGAGCCACAAGTACACTACCACATAACACGCACCGCTTTAAGAAAAGAGGGAACCTGGCTCCTAATTCATGAAGTAGATTCAAGTGAATCTTGTGCAATCATCAACAAAGGTAACAAAGTAGATAGATCCTCCCTTAGACTGAACTGAAGAAGACCCCCACACATTAGAATGCACAAGGTCAAAAGCATGGAAGGACTTAAAAACACTAATACCAAATGGCAAAGCATGACATTTGGCTAGTTTACAACTTTAACACTCCTTGACCGAATTAGATACAACTATCTTTGACTCATCAACTAAACCAGTAGACAACATATGTTGAATTCCAGAACTAGATACATGGCACAAACGGTGATGCCATAGAACTGACAAATCTAAGGCTATAATACTATACCCAAAAGCAGTGTGTGATTGAGGTCTCAAATCCAATGAATCAAGATAATACAAATGTCCTCTTCTATGCCCAATACCAAGTGTCCTCCCAGACTGTCGATCCTGTATAACACAACCATTAGGAGAAAATATGACATCACAGTTATGATGAGTTATTTGTCCAATGGAAATCAAGTTCATAGCAAGAGATGGGACATGGTATACATCGGAGATATGCAAATGATGTTTAGAATCATACTGCGATGAGATAGATCCTAGTTGAGAGAGAGACATAGTGGCACCATTCGCAGTGCGAAATGAACAATGACAAGGCATACAATTGGTCAACAAAGATTAATTTGTAGTCATATGATATAACGCTCCTGAATCTATCAACCAACCAGAGTGAGGTTTAGGTATACCTGCAGGGGCAGTAGAAGACGAATAATAAGGTGATGATAGAGTGACAACTGATTGAGCAAGGAGGTGTAGGTTCTGCTATAGCACTTGAGTATGCAAATCAACTTTGGCATCACCAAATGTAACTGCACTAGGTACAGATGATACTTGGCAGACAAAGCGACTCTTTCTTGTCAACTTAGAACAAGTGTACTTCATATGGCCAAACCTCTTGTAATAGTTGCACTGTATTTTGCTTGCAGTTCTTACCTTCTCCCATTTTCCACAACAACCACAATCAGCCAATCAACACAAAATGGATACCGCCTTCAAAAATAATATCCACACCACTCAAAACATACTATCTAGCAACCACAAGTGAATGGAGTAGACAAAGTATTAATCAGTTATTGTGCACACTACTCAAACCAAGCACAAAAACTCGGTCTACAGATCACTCAAACAAATTATCAAACACTTGACATGTGCATGCACAATAAGTAATCTAATTCTTCTCACCAAGTATTTGTTAACATCATACTTCAAACACAGGCAGAATACAACCTTCAACATGCATTTCAAATCAACAAGTCATTATCACTCACTCAGACAACTGAACAAACACATGGTGTGCACACACTTCAAGTCTCATGTTTCTTCAACAAGATATTAAGCTCCCACCTCTTGACTCCCTCAGAAGCATCCTGAACCTTCAAACCACAGTATAGACTACCTCAGCAACATAAACATTACCCACAACACACATATTGCACCAAAAAACAGACCAACCAAGGCAGCCTTTGACAAAGAAACAGAGAAATAGGCTGCTGCCAACAAGTTACCTTCACAAACAACGTCAAATCTCAAAGCATACTGCTCCAACACTCAACCGACTATTTCCTTAGTCTTCTAAGGCAAAAATGACCCAAACCCAACAAATCCCAAAGTTAAAAATTCCCAAATTCAGGTTTGAAACCCAGTTTCTTCAAAACTGTCCCTATTTTCCATCAACAGAGCAGAAAATATTAAAAATTCGTAACTTCACTTACAGAGCTCGAAAAAGACTGGGATTTGTTTCTAAAATCATGTTTTTAGGAGTTCCACAAACAGCAAATGGTCCCAAATGGAATGCAGCACAATATTGGAGAAGTGTCCCTCTAGTAAGTGACATCAGCTCTATCTCATGCCCTTCACTGAAACAAGGCTCTCCAAACAGCAGCCTCCACAATCCCAATCTTCCAGTTCAACAATATTATTGTACAAAAAGAATAAAAGATGCAAGGAGCTTTGTGGAGGGGCAAGCTCTCAAAGATATTATTCAAGGAGCATATGTTACAAAAAATGAGTCGACCCTCTTTATTGAGTCTTACAAAACAAAAAGAACAGCTATGACTAGAATACCCCTAACAAGAATGAAAATTCAACTGCAAGGCATATTACATACAACCATGTACAATAAGATACATAACAAATACAATAAGGACCACTATGTTCCTAAGGCTCCGATACCATGTGGAATCTGAAACAAGAGATGCAAAGAAGTTTTGTGGAGGGGCAAGCTCTCAAAGATATTATTCAAGGAGCATATGTTACAAAAAATGAGTCGACCCTCTTTATTGAGTCCTACAAAATAAAAAGAACAGCTATGACTTGAATACTCCTAAAAAGAATGAAAATTTAACAGAAAGGCATATTACGTACAACCATGTACAATAAGATACATAACAAACACAATAAGGACCACTATGTTCCTAAAGCACGACAAATAAGTTTATTATTTTCATATGATTGGCCGTCTCTGAATTCCATGTCAAGTGGAAAATCCCCCAATTCAGAAGGCCAACATACTCTTGAGAGCAACAAATAATTGGAGAATGATATCCTTCAAACTAGGTGTTACTACCCAAACTATGTGAAGTTCTCATGGTCAATGTTGTCAAATGGAGCCTCCAACTGTGACTATCAGAATTCCAAGTCAAAGCTTGATAATGGGACCAAAATTTGGCTTTTTGCACGCAGGAAACAACTTTGCCGTACAAGCCCTTCGGAACTTAGGACAGATCCCGGCCACTTCTGATGCAAGTAAATCCATCTGAGAGTTTCATCTACAGTCATTGGTGTCGAGTTCAACAATATTACTGTACTTTTCAGTTCTTGCAGTCTATAAGACTGCTAAATCAATATTACATAATCACCAGTGTGTTCCTTGATAACAACCAAAGGAAGATCTCACAAATAATTCCATCAAAGAAGAAAACAAATTATAAGAAGTTGGCCATATTATAAGAACGTCTTTTAATTTATACAAACAGATGGGAACATGTATACATCTTTCTAGCCAAGACAAGGCCCCACACATACTAGGAGAGCCACCCAATATTCTGGAAGTGAAACAGCTTTTGGTCTCTCTCAAGTTAGAGACAATTTGGTGAGATACTTTGGTTAGGATGCCCACTAAGCCTGTACTGACTGAGGCAGCACAGTTTAAGCACATAACTTGGAGAAGGTGGTTCACTAGGTCAGAGGCTGGTAGCTGCCTATAGGTCGCCCTTGAGATCATCTCCTAACTGCAGAGCAGTCAGAAGGCATGAAACGGGTTGTGATAGCCCTTCCTGGATAGCAGAACCTTATGGATGTGATGAGAATAAATCTGGCCAAGTGAATGGGATCAAGCAGCTCTAATAGGCCCGTAGAAATTGGGTATAAAAGTCACCATGAAAACTGATAAATATGTAATGAAGTAGAGATGGACTCTTGCATTTCCAAACATAATTTCAATTTCAA
This sequence comes from Nuphar pumila, assembly GCF_984573655.1. Lineage (NCBI taxonomy): Eukaryota > Viridiplantae > Streptophyta > Magnoliopsida > Nymphaeales > Nymphaeaceae > Nuphar > Nuphar pumila. The sequence continues at coordinate 20,885,788 of NC_143249.1, read as the reverse complement.
AATGGCAATATTTGGAAAATTCATGATATTTTACCTTTCATATCATTTCCTTAATGAATGACTATATTTTAAAGTATGGCTATCAATGACGGGTGAATGTATGCATGTTTGTGTGTGTGTGTGTGTGTGCACGTGTGCATTTTCCTCAATTCACAAGTAGATAGTCTGGTCAACCTAAAAGCCCTAAACATATGACGTTGAAGATGTCATCCACAGCACATGCCTCTCAAGGATTTCCCAAAAAGCTCATGAAAAAGCCTTATTTCTTTCATGGGAGTTCCTACGTGTCTATGAATACTTATGCATAAATCAGAATCGTGAGCAAGGAAACCCAGCTCAACAGACAATGCATCAGATGATTAGAGGAGGAACTCTATCTTCAGATCTTCAGAAACAAGGCATTTTTCATATCTTATAAAACTAAGAAAAAGCAACTAGACATCACACAAATAAGACTGCTGCTATTAAAAAATTAGGGTTGTTTGCATCTTGTCAGATAGGACGAGCCAAACAATTTACATTCTTTCAACTGAATTATTTAACTGCCAACTCGTCAAAAATTGCAACCGAGTAAAACGGGGAAAACACCAACACCAACATGGACGACAACAACAGTTTATGCACACTGCAAATACAATCTAATAGTTCAAGAAGCTAAAAAAAGTGACACCCTGCGAAACAAGATCCCCAATCAAACATCTCCAGATCTGGTCAAAATCATAAAATGTGAAAAACAACTCTTCTTTCTGCATTAGAAACAAAATAATTGAACCAAATAGCTTCAATCAAAACAGCTACCTAAAATGACGTGAAAGAGTAATTACCTCAGGGCCATTAAACACTGAAGGCTCATTCATGTCGTTCCAAATGTATAGTGAAGGCGTAGAACCATCATAATTGCTCAAGGAGAATTTCTCAGCCCACCAATTCCGAATTTCCGGATTCAACATATCTAAGTACGAAGACGAACCAGGCCAACACCACCCATCATAATCCTTCCCCGACGAATCCTTCACATAATATCCCATCTCCGTTGCCTCCTTGTGTATCTTAAAAGAGTCATCTCTCTTGATGTGGGGATCAACAATCGTAACCATCTTCCTTCCTTTGGCTGCCAACTTCTTCTGCATCCCTTCTGGATTAGGAAACAGCACCTTGTCCCATGTGAAATATTTCTTCCCTTCTGTATGCTCGATATCGAGCCACAGAACATCATAAGGAATGTCAAACTCGTCAAACTTCGCATCGACTTCTGCAACGTCTTCTTCATCTCTGTAATTCCACCTGCACTGATGATATGCAGTGGCAAACAACTGTGGCATCGCTGGCATTCCTGTGGTCGTCATATACTGCTTGATTACATCTTTTGGACCAGGACCCACGAAGAAGAACGCATCGACAATGCCAGCTTCGCTCATCCAGTGAGTGTTAATGGTCTCGGCGTTGCCAGAATCGGAAGCAAGGACATCAATCTGCATCTCAGCAGCATTCAGCCAGAAGAACCCAGCAGAATTAGGGACGCCGGAAGGGCCGACTCCATGAGAGATCATGAAGGGGATGGATCCGTAGAGACCGAATGGAGATTCGTGGAGGTACTCGAACACATCGAGGTTGAACAATCGGTAGGGCTCTGATTCGATGCCAGGGCCTCTAGTCGGCTTCAATGCCAAGCTCGTGGCGTGCTCGGGGATCCCGTAGACGAATTTCGCTCCATGGAAGGAGACGTCCAAGCTGATCGACTGCGGCCCGAACGGCCTGGAATCGGTGTGGCTCCTGAAATGCTCCTCCCAATTCTCGCCCTCTCCATTCTTCGATCGAAGCTGCTCGAAGTCGAACAACCCGAGGGAATTGAACGACAAAACCCTCTGCTTGTCGCCGACTCTCCGAACGAAAACCTCGAACGGGGAATACCGGACGACAGCTTCGTATCCGGAGGCAAGAAACACGACGGAAGCATCCCCTTCTTCGGAGACCTTCTGCAACCACAGTTTCTTCTCCCGGTCTAGGGTTTCGACGAGGGCGTCGGGAACCTCGAAGCGCTTCCTACGATCGGAGTCGGGAGGACGGGTTTCGTCGATCTTCAGGCGGAGGATCCCGTCGTGGTAAACGGATATTCTTAGGGAGAGGGGGTCGGAATCTTCGCCGGTGTAGAGTTTTCCGGTGAGATCTCCATCGTCAAGGGAGAGGCCGACGACGCGGTAGGCGGAGGAGTTGGTGGGGAGGGAGCGTGCCCGTTTGCAGAAGGGGGTCTGATTGCAGGAGCGGAACTCTTCCCTCTTCCAAGCGGAGATAAGGAAAGGAAACCCTAACAGTAACCAGAGGGACAGAGGAAAGAGTGATGAAGGCTTCCCCATTTTTCCAGTAAGGGAGGAGGAAGAAAGTGCCGGGTCGCTAGTTGTATTTACATCTCTCTCTCTCTCTCTCTCTCTCTCTCTCTCTCTCTCTCTCTCTCTCTCTAAAATCCGGATTTTGCCAAAAGAAACACAACCAAGATCCAATGATCTATCTCATCCGGATTTTGCCCAAAGAAACAACAAAAGATCCATGATCTCTCTCAAATCCGGATTATTCCCAAAAAAATACAACCAAGATCCAATTATCTCTCTCTCTCAACTGGATTTTGAAAAAAAATACAACCAAGATCGGGAAAAAACATGTCACAGTTCCTAATCTTGCCTTTTTATAATTAAAAGAAAATCAATCACCGATCTCATATTTGCTGGCCTCTGTTGGTAAAACCCTAAGGTCCCCCCAACTTCGACCTTGTGGTAAGAGATGCTTAAGGGCCCCCTCCTGTCAACGGGTTAGGTTTGGTTCAAACCCAGGTGAAATCAGACCTGGCCTCAATTTTTGGGTATGGTATCGGGTCTGGACTTGGTTTTAATTGAACCCATCATAAGAGAAACCAGACCCAGACTTCATAAAAACTACATGAATCAGACTCGGGCCATACTCGGTAAATTACTGTTTTTTATTAATTTATATTGAAAAATTGTGGGTCGAACTCGGGTCGGGCCCAAGTCTTGTATAAAATTTCAAAAACTATACCCGGATCTATGTATTAATTGAACCTTTGGGTCCAGACCTAAGTCCTAATCGGGTCTCCTTATTTATCACCATAGCATTACACCAACTTTGGCCTTGTGGCAAGGGATGCCACCCATGAAACATTCACAAGTCACCCCTACCAATAAGTGGGGCCACAATTCCGAGTCTTATTGGACCGTTATTTGATTTTTCTTTTTTTTTTAATAAAAATGCAAGTGAAGTTGAACGGTTTCTAACATAGTGTCGTTCCATGTACTCTTGAATAAAGGGACTAATATCTGTGTATTTTTTCAAAAAAAAAAAAGAGAAATTGTCTAGTAGATGAAAATGTAAGTCACAGCAAATTAAAATTGTTTATTTTTTAATTTTAAATTTTCTATTATTTATTCTTTTGTACAAATTAGTTTTTATTTTTAAAATGAAATTTCTTGCTAATACTTTATAAATAATGCACAAAATATAAAAAAAAATTCAACTTGTCACAAGATTTTGACTACCAATATTTATCGTTTTAAATGTTTTGTCACTAAATTATGGAGTTCGGTCCACCTCGAGTTATCTCCTAATTCATTGTTCTCTTGATCTCATACCTAGGGTGTTATCAGGTCGGATCTGGTTAGGACTCAAGTAAGTCCAAACATGGATCTAACTTTGAGGTGCTGGTATTTGATTCGGACTTAAGTCCAATTTGGTTTACCATAAGAAAAACCTTACTGGAATCTTATAAGGATTACATAAACCAGACTAGATTCATACCCAATACCATAATAATTTTTTAACTTTTCTACTTTGTAAAAGCTATGGATCTTAATCTGAAATTTCACAAGCCATACCCAGGGCCATATAACCCTTCAGTCCTGACCAAAATTCTGATTACCAAACCCTATCACTATAGGGTTTAGTATAGGTCAGGTCCAGCTCAATCCCGACCCATTGACAGCCCTACTCGTACCAATTGGGCTGGAGCCACGTCCATTATCAGCATGCAAGTCTATAGGAACTAATACAAGTGATTTGGGTCGGATGAGTTTGAATTCGGGTCCTGGTCCAATCTTTTTGGGATGCTTATTGGATCCATGCTTAAGTTGGAACAATGAATTCTAATTTGGATTTTATTATTGTGTCACATAATAATTGCTTTGTCTAGTAAAATCCAAAATTCATCTTGAGCTTGGAAGAAAGTAAAATAAAATGAGGAATGCAAATCGGAAATTGATCGTATCGTACGACTAATTTGATACGTTTTTCTAAAAACCTTATAATTTTTGCTATTCTCCTAATGTCCAAAATTGTGAATACCCAACTTTGTTAGGACCTTTTTACCCTTCACAATTGTGAATTGATGGGTTATTGTTATAAAATTGTATCGATCATCGACTAGTGCAAACTCCCACTTAAATCCAAAATCACACATTTACTTATGTGAACCTTAAGAATTTGCATAAATTTATTTGTGAATATTTTGTGAAACTGAAACCACTAAAATCACAAATATCCTATTTATTCACATATATAATATGAACCTCGCATAAATTTATCTGCAAATATCTAGTTAGATTGAAAGCACTAAAATCGCAAATATTTTATTTATTCGCATATGCTTCATGAATTCACATAAATATATTTGTAAAAATTTGGTTAAACTAAAACTCAGAACATCACAAATATCATACTTATTTTTATATACTTCACAAACTCGTATAAACATATGTGTGAACCTCCAGTTAAACTAAACATCGCAACAATGCAAATATCATACTTAAATAATTATGAATTTATTATTATTATATATATATATATGAGTTTTTTTATTATTCTTAGAGTTCGTGAATCATATATAAACTCATTTTTGTACTTAGGGTTTCTTCTTTTTGTTTGTTTCTGCAAAGAAATTCTGTGTAGTACCCTCTGCATTGTTCCTCTCTCCTTGCAGCGATTCCCATGTCACTACATTTTGAGAAGGTAAAATTTGTTGGCAAGTGATGTAAGTGTTAGGTTTGCAGGTTTTTGTTTATTATTTTATTATATTTTCATGTAGACTCATTTAAATCTAGCATGAATATACCAAACTAGATTTATACTATGTAGCATCTAGCAAGATTCATAGATAGACTTCATGCGGCCCACAACCATGACAATGATACAAACAATTTGCTAAAGGTTATTTACCTTGTCACATATTTCTTTGTGAGTTTGAAAAGCTATGTTTAAATTGTTTTTCTATCAACTAATAAAAACTAATTGATAAACCTTGGCTTTTCACATCAAATGGTTGCAACTAGAGTGTAATACTTGCAAAATTTTTATAATTATTTAATAATTAAAGATGAATTTTATGTCTCGAATTTGGGTTGAATTTTCATTTGAATTTGAATTTCATTTTGGGATTTAATTTCAATTTGGAGTTGAATTTTATTTGAGATTTAATTTTAATTTTAATTTTAATTTTAATTTTAATTTTAATTTTAATTTTAATTTTAATTTGAGTTTTAATTTGAATTTGAATTACAATGTGAATTTAATTTGGATTTTATTTGAATATAAATTTGAATTTAAAATTTAATTTGGATTGAATTTCATTTTAATTTAGAATTAGTTGAAGTAGTTAAGGAATTTATAGTCATAGTGTAGGACACCCCCCCTATGTGAGCCTCTTTTACTTTTCGTACTTTAATCTAAAGTCAAACTAATTGGTTAGTTGCCTAATTCTACCTCATTAGTTAATGAGTTCATTAGTTTTTTGTTTCATAAATAAGACAATTAGCTTATATATCTCATAGTTTTCTAATTACTTTAAATTTTTAATTAGCTAAAATATTTAAATTTATACATAATTCATATAAAATTAAAGTAAAATTTAATTTGAATAAAAAATAAAGGAGTTTTCATATGTAATTAGAAAACCCCACAAAGGTTATAAAAATGTGAGTTTACTGCCTCACCCCATACTCCCCCTTGGATTTTCTCTCTCTATGTTCCCAACCTATTCTCTATCTCTCTTTCTTTGAAAGAGGAAGACAGTCTTGGTGGTAAATGCACATCAATGATGCATACAAAGGAGGATTTGAGATCTAACTGATATAGGTGAGTACCCTCTTTGTAATATCTTATATTTTGGGTTTCAACCTTAGTTACAGATCTTAGTTTGGACTTAGATCAAGTATTTTTCATATTTGTAGCCTTCATTTAGTCTTGAGTTGTTTTCGGGAGTTGTTTTGGACTGTGAAACCATAGAATGCGGGATTTTGCAAAAAAGTTATAGGAAATCAATACAAAAAGGGTTCAAATCTTGGATTGAATCATGTGAATCTCGATCTTAATTTGAGTTTATAATTTAGAACCATAGAATGAGTCTTTGAGTGGGTTTTGTATTGGTTTCTATGAAACTATGTAAAATGATACTATTATGGTATGTGATTTAAAATTTCAAATATATCCAATATTAAATCTTGTATTCTTTTGTATGTGTAGCATATTATATGTTGGATTTATGATACTTAGATATGTATCAGTATGCATATCAATCTAGATTCACCTAGGTACTAATACGGGTCTGATCATGGAGGTTTTTATATACCAGAAATCTTTTTAAGAAATCGGTTTTAAGAAAAACGTGTTTTCTTAAGTAGACGTTGAATTTTATATTTGATTTATGTTATAAATTAGATCTATGTATTTCTAGCATGCTTAGATGTGTATATGCATGAATATGATATGTGTTTGATGAATCCAAAATTGTTAGATGCATGATCTTGGTATTTTTAATGAAAAATATAAAGTTCTTGATATGTTTCTTGAAAACTACATGTTCTGTTTATTTATCTTGGTCAGCCTTAAAGAAAAATTTGTTTCTCCAAAATGATGAACCCATAAATCTTGAAAATTTAGAGAGATATTCTAGACATATGAAAACAATTTCTAAAAATAAATTGGGTTGAGTTCCGGGTTGGGAGATACGTCATTTGCAAGTCGACACAGAATTTCTGTCCCAAAAGAAAATCTGTGTAGGATACACGTTTTTTGTAAAAATTGTAGCTCCTAATATATTTTGATCATGGTTCCGAAAGTGAACCAAATGGACATAGCTTGGTTCTAGATGTGAACTAGATGGGTATAAGACCTTTTAGTATAATGTATGTAGACCTATTAAGGTTGTATAGTTATGTCATCACATGTGAACATAATTTGATTGTTATGTTGTAATTTTCAATTATAATATTAAAATTGTTTGTATAATGTGTTATGATATATTTGCATGATGTTATGTAATGCAATATGATATTATGATATGCTTATGTGCATCATAACATAAAATATATAAATCATGATAATATGCTTATGTGCACTAAATGCATGAATGAATAAATGTTATAATGCATATACGAGGTGACATACATGTTAATGTTAAGTTTGAATTATTGCATGTGTAAAAAATTATTGTTTGGCCTATTTAAGCATGAGAATGCATGTATAAATTGCATTTATGTGAATTTGGTTGGACTAAATTAATTATTGAATGAGACTTAAACTTGTGCATGATTCTGCCCAAATGGTGGTTATGTTTGTGCCCATAAGGTGGCTATACATGTGCCTGAATTTATAGCTATTAATCATGTGAGTGGTTAATTGTGACTAGGCATGAATGACAAGAGAAATGACTAAATTAAAAATAAAATATGCATTAAATTCTCTTGAGGCTTATCAAGAGAGGGTAAGCAACAATCTACACAATGTGGGATTTATTTTATAGCACAGAATGTTGTTTTTCTTTAGCCATGAAGAGAAGGGAGTTGGCTACCACTACAGTTGTGGAGTGGTATGTATGTACTTCAGCTGAAGGAATTCTGATATATCAGGTTGGAGGGTTGAGGACTCTCTCAACGAAAGTCCTCCCACATCTTAAGGCTGAAAATGATGTGCAAGGTCAGGTAATAAGTCACAAATTATTTAAAAATACTCCTGAATTGTTGCTTCTAATCCGGTGAAGACTGTATAGTACCCACAAGTGTTGTGTAATAAATAAACAATCTTGTGTTGTACATGTAGTTAAAGCATTGAATGCATCATCTAAGTAAGAAAATATAATAATAAACATAAGAAGTTATTTATGCATTAAAGAGATGTTTTATTATTCTGGCAAGTTCATGCATTGATTAATTGTTCATGTATTAATTAACTGTTCATGTATTGATTAATTGTTTATTCTTAAATGTGTGAATTGTTAAATGCTATGTAAATGATATCCTTTAGTTGTACATGTATTAATTGTTAAATAATATCCAGTTCTGATTTATGCATATTAGTAGTCAAGTTATTAAGTATCTAGAATTACTTGATGATATTTTTGTTTGTATACTGTTTGTAAATATTTTTTCATACTTGGGGACGTTGTTCTCACCCTAAATAATTTTAACAATTTAGGTAAGGATGCTTGATTGGATGATTTCTGTTATGACTAGAACGATTGAACTATTATTGAACCTTGTTTTGGGATGCTATATGATTTGGTGCTGGACTTTGGGATTGGCTCATTGGTTTTGAAACTGCCTATAATGAAAAGTTATATTTAATTTAGTATGAAGGATGATTTTTAAATTTATAGAATTTATTGGATTAGTTGTAGGTTTGATATTGTGTATGTAGCATTCTCAATTTCATGTTTTCTGCAGTCTTTATATATTTTTTATAAAGGGTTATTGTCTTTAGATGACTTTCTCGAGCTTTGTTCTAATGAGCTATTAAACACTAGCGTTTGTGCATAAAGTGACTCCCTAAGGCTTAGCCTAGTTAGAGCAACACTATAGATAAGGCCTTGCATAAAAAAAGTACAATAAAAATCGAGTTATAAATCAGGGGCGTTACGTAAAGAGCAGCGAAGTGGGGCAGGTAAATGTTTGGAGAATAAGGACTTGTCGTATCATTTTGTTGAAGCTAACAAGGTATCACACAATGACCTTAAACTCGATTTATGTTGCATCTCTTAATTTCTTTTAACTGAGGCAAAGAGCATTGGGTTCTTTGAAAAATAGACATAAAGGAGGACTTCAGTAAAATTCTGCACAAAACATATATTTAGCAAATAAGAACCTTAAATAAATAATACTATAACATAACTTATTTAATAATGTACTTATTTTGTTGCGTATGTTTGTTATCTCATTCTTTTGTATACATGTTGCAAGCTTATTTTTTTTAGAGCACTTTGGGTTCAATTGTTACAAAGATTAGACGACACAGACTGTGAAGGGTATTCCTTAATAAAAGAACGAGTAATTACTTTGTATATGTTTGTTAACTCATCAATTCATACACATGTACATATTTTTTACTTAGCATATGATTATTACATGTATGATTGTGGTATATTTATCCTATTATATATGCAATACTTAAGCAAAAACTGAAAATTAAACTTCATGTTGGTATGTGATTATGTCATGTTGTTTGGGATGTTCGTTGTAGTTAGTTGTTTGCTAATAACCCTTTTTTAGTGAAATGTCACATATATAAAGAATCGTATGTTCAACTTCTATAAGCACATAAAGAAGAGGGTATGAAAGCCAATGAAAAAGATGAGACATTGGTCGGTAAGGTGCCAGGTGTCAATGTCTCGATAGTTGAGTTGTGAACAATTATTGGTTCAATGTAAATTTGTATTGTAAACTTCAAAAATTAAGGATGTAAATGCACAGACAAATATGAGTTGTAGACACTATTGCACTTCTTCTATTGTTTGTATGGTTTAGATTTGGATTTTGCTTCGATTTAGGGAATTTTATTGTTTTTATGGTTTTACACACACAAGTATACATGTATGAAAGAATATATGAGCATGTATATTTAAAGCCTCACTTTCTACCTTAGTTAATACTAATTCCATGATTCCTCATGACGTACCTGACATTATGATTCATCAATCTTGAAACATCTACAAAGCAGATACCTTTGGTTGGACCATAGTTACCTGAAGTTTTTTCCTATATGAAAAAATTGGTTGCTTAAAAAGCTCGCTTCCCCAAAATGAGGGGAAGGAGAAACCTGCTTCCAAAATATGAGAAACTTCATTCCTTTTAGTAGAAGGTTTGCTTCCTCTTCTTTTCCCTAATTGATTCATTTTCGCTTCCTTAAAGTTTGTCTCTCGCTTCTTTCTCTCCTATTCACTTTTCTCTCGGCGTCTATATTTTTTATTTAGGAATTATAATTTTTTATAACAAACTTGCATGTTGGTTTTATAACATATTATATTTGTGTTCATATAAATTTTTTATTTGCTTTCAGACATGCTTTATATTGCTTTGTATATGTTTTCTTTTCATTTTTCATGTACTTGCATAATTGCTTCATAATTGTGTCTCACTTTCCGCTTTATACTACTTTTTAGTACTTGCTTGCACTTTATGTATCAATTTTGTATACATTTTGTTTAAGAGTAACTATAGTGTCATAGCTAACACGGGACCTTGTCGATCCTCTCCAACATGATTAGCTCAAAATCACCATATGTATTTTTTTGTCACTGTTGGCAACTTAGTTTTACGTTAAGTGACTCCTCATTAGGGCTGGTGAATGAGTTGAGCTTGGGTTGTTCGGGGCTGCTCTTTAAGGGTAAATTCCTACCTGGGCTTGACTCATGAGCTTGTCCCAAGTCGAGCTCTATGATCCAATTACAAATAGCTAATTTTTCAAAATAAATTTATTTTTAAGTAGTTTTCTACCACTTTTCTAGCCTATAGCTAGCGAACGGGTGTTTGGGGTTGTTTTTCGCAAAACTAAATCGATTTGCTAGGAAAAAATACTTGGATCATGTTTTTTATACAAATATGTTTTTTCAAGCTTTAAATATTTATGAAAATGTTAGACCATCGTTTTTTAAACTTTATAAAAAACTACGTGTGTGTTCAAATCGAATGATCCAATAGCCAATTTTTATAAAAATCAAGCATATATAACACATTTCTATGGTCAGATTTAAGAAAAACATGAAAAAATCTCTTCAAAAGTCAATAGCACAGAAAACTCGTATATATAAGATTAGTCGTATACCCACAAGGACATCACTCATCTGATAGGAGTGACTTGCAAAGGTCAGCAAGTTGATGGGACATCACAAGATTGAAACTCATGGAAGGCATCCCTTGCCACAAGGTCGAAGCTGGGTGCACCCCCAGTGAGCAGGGGGGACATCAAGGTTTTACCAACCAAAGGCCAACAAATGTGCAGGGGATGTCCCTTTGGATTATCCAAAAAAGAAGAAGTCATCATTAGCTCCTAGTTATTTTAGGGAGGACAACTCTTTGTTGGCATCCGTATTGGTATCCAGATAGTTTGCATGAGTAAATCACTCTTTTCGAAGACAACCAATAAAATTTGAATGATACCAAGTAAATTATTTTGTAGGGATCTGCCTAACCTTAGCTAGGAATGGGTTTTGGACTAGGGTCAAATCCGGTCGACCCTAATCTGCATGTATTACTAGTGCCCAAGTTCAAGTTTGTTTTTGGACCATTATCGAATCAGCCATGAGCAGTGGCGGAGCCAGGAGTGGGCATGGGTGGGCGGTCGCCCACCCCAGAACTAGAAACCGAGCTGACTCGGGAATCGTTCGAGTCAACTAGACTCGGTGCCCCACCCCCAAGTTTATTGCGACTCGGCCGAGTCAGGAGTCTTGACATTTTAAAAAAATAGGGATTGAGGGATCGATGGTTAGTAAAATTAAAGATCCTTTTTTTGCCTTGTCTTTTAGATATCTGCAGGAACCCCGTCGATGGCTTCTCCGCCGGCTTGGTCGACGACTCCAACATCTTCGAGTGGAGTGTCACCATCATCGACCCTCCCGACACGCTCTAGTGAGTCCCCCTCCTCTCAAAACGTCGTCTTTCGACGATCATCGACTTCTCCGATCGTCGCCCCTTTCATTTTTTGGGGTATTCCTAGGATTTTTGATGGGTGATCTGTGACAATTGATCCCTCTCGAAATTGGTTTTTGAATCTCTGTTTGTGATTGATCATGTATATGTTTGTTTCTTTGTTCAACAATCTCTTGGGTGATTTTGTTCGCTTTCCTGTTATGTGGGTTGGTTCGAACTTCGAATAGCACCGTTGGTGTGTGGAATTTTGATTGTTGGAGTGTTTGTTTACTTGAATTGTTTGCTTCCCTCAATGAGTTTGAAAGTTCTTCATCCACTCTTTCGATTGTTTACGATAATATTGCTTACTTTGCTATCGGAGTTGCGATGTACAAGGAAGAGTTGTTTCTTGTTTGATTTTTTTTGGGTGTTTGTTTATTTGTTCATGCTCATCAATCGGTCTTGATGGGGGGTTTTGGTTCCAGCGATGGAGGCTATTTAAATGCAATCATGAGCTTCCCACTCAATTATCCGAACAGTCCTCCATCAGTCAGGTTTACATCTGAAACATGGCATCCAAATGGTTGTTACTCTGCTTTGATTCACTAGTGTGTTTCTTGCTTTGCTCTTGTGAATTTGTTCGTACCATCTACAATTGTTATTTGCTTTTGAATGATCAGTTTATCCTGATGGGCGGGTTTGCATATCAATTGCATGTCTTTACACACGATATAAATACTAAATTGTTGTTTTGTTGCTTTGATTAGAAGTGGTTGCACGACTTTGGTCGTTGTGGTTGTTGTCTGGTTCTAAGAATAGGTACTATGAGATTATAACACCAAATGGTATGCAGCAAGATATTTTCACTAATATTCTGATTAACATAAGCTTGCAACCTGGCTTCTGAAGTAACTTGATCATTTTCATTGATTTTTATTGTATGCTACATTTAGTGGTGAATTATGAAAATTGGTTCTATTGTTTTGTTATTTAACTTGAAGAGTTATGATTTGGTGTTGATATGTCTTAAGGGGTCTACTTGGATTTCCCAATTTGGTGTCTGCTTGAGTTGATTAGATTTTTTAAACTTGCTAAGCAAGTCAAACTTGATCTATAAGTTAACTTTCCCCAGTTTGTAGTTTTATTCTTTGATGGTAGAAAAGGAAATGAAATCAATTTGAACTATAAGGTTTTTTTCATTGGCCTGAGGGTTTCCAGTCTAATCTAAAATTAAAAAAGGGAATAAAGACATAAATAGACAATATAATCTGTGTGTGTGTGAGAGAGAGAGAGAGAGATTATTGTCTTTAAAAATTGGAACAAAATTAGAGGGATGAATCCTCTCTAACTTTTGTTGGGTTTTAGGATTTTTAATCTGTAATAAAAGGAAACAAACACATAAATAGACAAAATAACATATGAGAAGGCGACATTTGATACCATCATTGATGATGCAATTATGAATTATTTTCAAAATATGAAAATTAGAAGATGCCAATTGTAAAATTTTCATGAATTTAGCTGTTTGTATTTTTTTTAGGTGAACAATCTTTATTTTAGTTTAAAAGTACAATTTAAGGTTTTATCTTATTATGTTCATAAATTTAGTTGTTTGTGTTTGTAACAATTGTTATTTTAATTCAAAGGCCAATTTAAGTTTTATCTCTCCACGATCGAAAAGCAAAATTTTTTTGGCTCCGCCGCTGATCCGAATAAATGGATCGTCCTTCAAGACCATAGCATTGTCCCCGAGACCCGAAGTCTGCCCACCCAACGAAAAACTTCTGGCTCCGCCACTGGCCATGAGAAGTCCATACTCAACCAAATAAATATTTCAAACACTCTAACCAGAGTTACCAGTTATTAAGGCCAAGTAACATTAATGACATGTTTGGAAGCAAGAAAAAATCTCATAGGAAAAAAAAAACTGCATATGAAAAGTTTTTATATGATAACTTTTTCGAAGATTTTTTTTTTGCTTGTTTGTAGCATGAGAAAAACAGAGTGAAAATGTGTGTGAGAGAGTCGATCAACTCCCTCTCAAAGAGCGAGAAAGAGATGAAAATGGTTGCTTTAATGCAGAAAAAATGCTAGAAAAAATTACACTTTTTAGAAAAAAAAAATATTTGAAACTGTTAAGTTATAATTTTTTCTTTCTTACTTTCACTTTTCCTATTATTTTCTCACTTCCAAACATGCCCTAAGAACTCCAATAGGCAGCACACTAAAAGTATATGCAATTCACCTAATCCTTTCAGATGGGATCATTAGCGACGGTGAGTTTTTTTTCTCCTCTAATTGATAGGTAATAGTATAAACATAAATATCTGGCCGTTATTATTTTATTACGGTCATGGATCTCATTATAACGGCCAGAAGATAGATTAATAACAGATTTGAATATCGTCGTTATAGGGTTTTGCCCTATAACAGTGGTACTTATATCATCCTTGTAGAGGAAGGGCCCAACTGTGGTAGGGTAACCCTGAGCCCGTACAAAAATAGAACACACCCCCTCCCTCTTTCACACATCCCTCTTCTCTTCGACAGCCACATGACATCTCCCCCCTCTTCCCTGTTTTTGAGACCCACCGCCGGCGGCAGCACCAGCCGACACCACCACCGGTAGTAGCACCAGCCAACACCACCGCCGGCGCCACCCTGCATCACCCTTATCTCTTTCTCCCTGATTGCAGCTGACGGCAGCACCGACCGGTGCCTCACAGCCTACGACCACCCACCTCTCGACTCGCTCTCTCGTTCCGAGATCTCTTTCGCTTGTCGCAGGAGGTAGCGATCGATTTGGAGAGAGGGAACTGGCTCATAGATTGCTGAGGGACGTGAAAGCCGACGGATGGGAGCTCTCTGACTTCCCCATCATTTGCAAATCCTGCCTCGGCGATAACCTTTACGTCTGAATGGTACATCCTTTTTTTTTCTTTTGCTTTCTTTGATTCTTGATGATACCAACAACCAACTACAATCGTCTCTCTTCTGTTGTGCATGATTGAGATGGTTGTTTCATTGGATTTCCTGTCTGACCCTTGAGAAAACAAGGGTTTTTCTTATGTTTTGGGTGCCAATATTTGAACGATGCTCTTTAGAGGCTAATTGTTGTGGTGGGTTCTTCCTTTGCGTGATGATTTAGTTGTGTTTGGTTCCCCTGGACATGTTGGTTCATTGGCCGCTGTGTTTTTCGTTTCCTCGAATGAATGGTGTGGTCAATTGGTCATGGTTTTGAGAAATGAATTGGGTTCTACATAAAATTTGGTTTTTGTAGTTTTTGTTACATCTTAAATGGTTTCTTGGTGAACATATGGGCTTGAGAGATCATATGAACGTCATGATGGTGATGGGTTTTTTTAGTAGATGCGTTTTTTCAAAAAAGAAGAGCATGTATGTAAAGATGATAGCCATCATCTTTTAATCAGAATATAGTTTGAGCTTCATATGTGTTATAGTCATTTTATTTAGCCTGTGTAATGTTGTATTTATAATGTATCATAAGGACAATTTTTTTCTGCCCAAAAGGGCAATTATTCTAATATAAATAGAAGTCCAAGTCCCAAAAGAAATATACCTTGGGTCTTCATCCCCTTCACTTCTTCCATCAATCCCAAGATCAGTCATCGCTCCTTAAGCTCTTCTCAAATCTCTCAATTCTTTTACAGATTTTCTTAAGACTTCTTACTCTTTCATCAAAAATCCCAACCACCCTTTTGAAACCCAAAAATTCCTACTCTCTCTAACTCCTCCCTTTTCACAAAATCTCACAATCTTTCAGTTTTTCCTTAAATTAGCTTCAGATCAGCTGCCATAAATCCACTTCTCTCAAAAAGAGAAAAAAGGTCGTACTTGTGCTGATATACGAGGCAAAGTTTCAAATGGTTAAGAGTAAGGGACTGGTAGGTGTTTGCAAACACCTGTTCTTGCCAAGAGTAAAGTGGATACCCATTGATTATCAGGGAGTATGTGTAGATGGTATTGAGCTCAATGTTGGAAAAACCTAGATTGATAGGACAGATGGTCAAACAGACATATATGTAGGTTAGTTCACTAGACTCAGCAGAGTTCATTTGTGTTTCCTAGTTTTCACATTGATTTTTTTATGTAAAGTCACATTGATCTTTGATTTAAAGTCATTTGTGTTCTTCATAGAAGCTTGAAGTAAGATATAGACAGTTGAAAGGCTGGATAATGTGTCATCTTTCCTATTAGAGGAAAGTTTGGACTGCGCAACATTGGTGTGAAGCTTGATAGTGTGCTTTCTTTGTTGATTTCCTTTATATTTTCTACTCTGCAGAATATTGGACACGTACTTTGAGGTGGATTACCTAAGGGCTGCATAGATAAATCCATGAGACTCGCAAACATCTATTTAAGACTGATATTATTATTGTACAAGATGAGTTTAGCTATGTTAGCTACTTGGTCTTTCGACATTCAGAAAAAATCCTTATCTAAAGATTTTTCCTCCTTGGTTGTAAGTCATTTATCAAATGACATATATATTGAATGGCGGAATGTAGAGGTATCTATGTTGATACAAGAAGGGTGCAATTTGTTTTTCTCTATACACTTTTGTATGAGAAGCATGTAATTTATTTGTTATGTCATTTCTCTATTAGTCTTCTGGTTCATGATTCAATGTGTGTTGTTCCTTGATATATAGACACCAAAGCGGCAAAAGGTGTTTTTCACTGATGCAATGGTTTATTCTACAATTTTGAATTGCCTTTCATTTTTTAATATTGCTAATACAATCAGCGTACTTATTTCAGAATACATTACTCTTGAGGGTCATTCCTGGATTAAATGAGCTTGGCAAGGTTTTACTAGGTAACTATTGGTGTTTTTTTTAATTCCATGAACTCATAGTTCCTTTGCAATGTGATAACTAATAATTTATTGGAGAGTCCTCAGCCAAACTTTGAGTTGTTAAATATCCTATTGCACGACACCGTTGGAAAATACATGTCTCAAACTCTAATTTTTAGCATTGTTTTCATTTTTCACGAATTGTATTGACTAGAAGTTATTTTCATAAATTTTCTGGTTTCTTGCCGGAGTTGAGACGTAGACAAGTCCCATTTGTTAGTTGTAACATTATTTTTTGCTGATTAATTTATGTTCAAATGCATGAGAGCAATGTATCTGTGAACTGTATCGGAGTAAGACCAATTTATTTTTCTATCCACTTCAATTGGAATAATTGTCATCAGATTGTGCCTTTTCTCTTTGAGTTTTATAAAGAAAAATTGATGGAAAGATTCAGGCTGCATTCTGGCCTGTTAATTTTTTGGTTTTTTTTTCAGGTTTATCTGTTATAGGTGGGATTCGCATCCTGCCGTTATAGCCTATAACAGCGAGTGAATTCTTCCCGTTATATCCTATAACGACTATATAGGGATCTCGCTGTTATAGCGGCGAACCAGGGATCGCGCCGTTATATCATATCTCACCGTTAAAACAACCTTGTCGTTAAAGATTGTCACGCCACTATTGGTGTTTCCAGTTTCGGCGAGTTTTGTCGCTGGTGTTGGTTACCTTTTAACGACGAGCTATAATTGTCGCCATTATTACTCAACAAAGACCATTTTTTTTGTGACTTGTCGGCGAGAATTCTCACAGCTATAGGTCTATAAGGGCAAAAAATAAGGCAATGCCAGCTAGATATATCGCTGCTATTGACCTGCATCCTTGTAGTGTCCCAAAATTTAAGATGAGTAATAAAAAGCAAAACCACAAAATTGGAACGGCAATGCATTTTATTTTGGGGATCAATATATTGCCGTATAATACCAAGCGCAGAGCTAGAATTGCACTTAAATGTGACAAAAAACTTGAAAATCGTACTGCCAATGTCTCAGGCATTCATAGGTGACCACTGGACTACAGCCCTACCACCAAACTAATAATGTTAGATGGCTCATGCAATTTTGCTACTGAGGGGTCATACCTATAGGTTCAATATGCATTTAGTGTGGGTATATTGAAGGTTTCTCCGACCATTATTGATGAAACTAATGTTAGGGCACGTTTGCTTGCATCTCATTTTATTTGAAATTACACGAGATTTCATTTTTCTTACTATTAGGAATCGATCATATAATCCAAAATCACAAGGTGGAGAATCTGACTTGGAATCATATGAAAAGTGAGTAAGAATGGGATCAGATGTAATCTCAAATATAAAGCTCCATGTTCTCTCATGTTTGCTTGCATATGACAATCATTTTCTTGCCAATGTGATAAATAATGATTCTCATTTGGCGCCAAGCAAAAGTTTCCTAAAAGAGGGGAGAGGTTTTACTCTTCATTTCTCAAGCTTTTGCTGTGAAGGATATTTTATGGAGCCTTGATGGCTGTCTCATGATTTCCAAATTTGTGTAAGCCTGTTTGGAGCCTCAATCAAGCAAATAATCGGATTACATTAGACAAGTTTTTGGCCATCATCCTATTTCCAATATCATATTAGCAATACTGATGGTCAAGCAGCATTGCTATTGCTCTCTTCACATTGGTTCTTAGCTAGGGCTCCCAAAAGAGCCAGGCAAACAGAATGTGACCATGTGAGGTGTTCAAGCTTGGCTCATTTTTGTGGCCACTCTCAAGCTGAGCTGAGACTAACTAAATGAGCCAAACATGTATATATATAAAACCGAAAGTTATAGGATTTAAACTTTAGACCTATTGAGTATCCAAGCTCAAGTTAACTGTTTACAAAAAATTAAAAATTCATTGTTTCATAGCTGAAAGCAATAGGTTTTGAATCCATACAAATCATAAAATGTATTTCTTATTATTTAACGAGCCTGTGCAATTCGACTTGAGGAACACCCGTTGTTCATGTTCAGGTCGTCGAACCTATTTTAGTTGGCATGAGCGCTTTACGAGCCAAACCACAAGCGGCTCATCTCATTTATTACCCTTATTTCCAACCTCAAGGGACTGTTAAACCCTAGAGCTTAGACTTGGTCAAGTATGTTGAATCTTTAAGGGAATGGTTTTGGATCGCCATAGCAACAGCTTCTTAAGCATCACCTAGATACATAAAATTAAGCTTGAACCTGGTCTGACCTATATTCAGGCCCTTCTTTCCACACAGCCTGACAAAACCAAGTTCATTTTGGTGACCTACCCTAAAAATACACAAACCAATTGAGGGGCAAATATTGTTCCGAATCTCTCTCTTTCTCTCTGATATAAACAACACCAACCAATCACCATATCCTAAGTCGCTTCCTGGCCATCCTTCTCCCTCTCCCCCCTCAAAAGTGGGGGATATGCAACCCAACCTTACCTTCCTACCCTTCCTCTCTTTGACCATGTCCACCATGTGAAACCCCACACATCAACCCTCCAACCCTCCCCATCTTGGCTTCCAATCCCAGAAGCCACCATTCTTAACAAAATCCCATCTTTTTTCCATTCTGATTATCTCTTCTTCATGAAAATAATGTGAATATACATCTCAATTTGTTCTCTATCCCTTGGTGGTGTTATTTTTTTCTTGGTCATTCAAATGATATGAACATCTATCCCAATGTGTTCTCTTAGAAATCCAATAACACAACCAAAACCAGCTTTGGAAGCAAACCTGCATCTGCATTTTCCTGTGTTATCATTTTCTTCGTGATCTCGATGCCGCCTTCCGATGAAAGGTCGGAAAGCATTTGCCTTTGGTCCGTCTTTTGCCTTCTATTCTCCGCCACAGTTGTCGGCGGAATCCTCCTTGTGCTAGTGATTGCACTCCCAGAGGCTGATACCAAGTGGTTCCCAGAGATAGGGCTCGTTCTCGTTTGCAGTCCATGGATTTTTTGGGCTGTCACGGCCATATATCGGTGGTTGCATTCGGTTGCTAGCGCTGCTGGTGGTGGTGGTGGAGGCGGCAAATCACCGGAGACCGGTGCAGTTGCTGCCTCAAAAGATGCAGCTGATGATGGAGGAGGTTCGCCGGGCGCAAGGCGGGTGCGGTTCGGATCAGCGACAGTTGTGGGTGACTCCCAGACGGCGAGTGAGACCAGCACGTCGGCAGACGCCATGGCTTTGGAGCTGCCGGAGGGTGCATTGGATGGGGCTGAGTTGGCCACAGGCTCAAGTGGGTCCATTGGACTAGACTCTCCTGCAGCATCCAGCATGAGCCGTGAGTGTGAATTGCCTCTAACTCTTGCCATGTCTTCTTGAGTTTGTTATATAAACACCCGTTCAATGGGAAGAAATATATATAGAATATGAGAATTATTTCCTCTCTCTGGCCTATTCCTAGTAGACATCTTTACCTTGAAAGAGACGCACGGGAGGGAATGTGCTTCCCCATGGCAAAAGGCAAAAGGCAAAAGGTGTGAACTCATTTTGATAGAAAAGATGGGTTATTTGCATTTATTATGTTGCATATGGAAACATTTGTTTCACTCCCCTTAAGAACTCTTTCCTATGAAAGAGGGCCTCTTTTCATGGAAAAAGGCATCATGCAAATGCCCCTTAATAAACCATTTAGTTGGATCCCTTCCTCTAGCTTCTGTTTAACTTGACATATCCCCATACTTATATATACAGCTTCATAGATAGATGTCATTATCTTGCTAGGTAAGATTTGGGAGATTGCCACCCGTTAGGCTACCTTGAAATAGCGTTCATTATATGTTCCATGTTAGATACATGCAAGTGCCCTCTATACATCTTCATGCGATTCGTTAGATTGATAGATGGATTCATGCAACAATAGTGTCTCAATGAAACCTCAATTTTGGTATCTTTATGAAGACGTATCATGTTTCCTTCTTTCCTTTTAGCTCTATTTTTTGTCCATTTATTATGTTATGTACCGACCATTTTTTTTTTTTTACAATCATGTATCGAACACTTGGTTAAATTAATTAGAACTAACAAATAATAAACTAAGTTAAGTGTGTGTGTGTGTGTGTGTGTGTGTGTGTGATGATTTTGTCATGGAAATATACTCTCTAAGTAAAAATGCATAATATGGATATTGTTGACCATAGGCGTAAAAATATGTACATAAACCTTACTATTGTTGAACATGAAAATAGATCTTAAAATGTTTGAATTTATGCATCTTGATATTCATAATATTGGATCAACTTGAGGCGCTAATAGGAATTTTCACGTCCATGCATTGGTGATTATTTGAATTACTATTGGAATTTTATCCTAAAAAAATGTGTATTTTGAATTTAAATTATTTCAATAACTATAGAGATGAAAAATAATCAGGTAAAAGTATGATGTTCTATAAACAAGAAAGACCATAGGTTTTTAGCTCCATAAAGTTATGTGATTATTAAATCTAGATTAAAACATTCTATAAAGTCATGAAAAACACATGTTTGTCAATAAAGGCATAATTAGTGGTTAATTGCGTAGGAACTTAGAAACACTAGAGGTAATTACTAAGAAATTATGAACTAATTCCCAACATTTGACCCATTCAATTGGACATCTAGACTATTCATACAACCAATGACATCATCATGCCATGTATCTCTTAACATAGTGTAATTTGATATAATTTAATTGATGAAACCAAAAGAAAAAAAAATTGCAGTACAAGGAATGGCTAAAGAACACCCCTCTTCGTTGTTTCATTTTTATAAAGCTCATTGGGCTTTCAAAATTTAAGGAACAACCACTTTCCCTACTTCCAAATGGTTGAAAATACCTAATCATTCTTCTCTCTTCCAATGGGTGATTTTCTCTCTTGTTTTAGGGGTGAGACAGCCAAAACTAAGGGCACACACATGCTTATAGATGTGTTTGATGGTACTGAAAGAGCTCTTTGTCATTTGAAATATTAGAGAATAGTAAGTAAAACACTCTTTTGCCTGAAAGATGACAAAATTGACCTGTGTTAAATTGAAAAAGAATTGTTCCATTCATGTCAAGCAAAAACGTCCTATATATTCCATAATATGGGTATGTACTTGTTCCCCAAAACCCTTTTGATTCTTGCTTCATATCTAGCATTGGCCTTCAAAATGGTAGATGATAATGCTCCATTTGATGCAAACAAGCTACTCTAATCTAAACCAAGATTTGCTTAAGGTGATGACTGACAATCTATTCATAAATTCCCATTTTCAGCATTTAACTCGCCGTCCCCGCCCTGCAACTAAGATGTCATTTGATTGACAAATGTTCTGTGCTGCTTACCACTCCCAGAGGCCAAGGACGGAGTCGAACCATCATCCCAGGATTTGCAGTCCGATACATTTCCATTATGTTACCTAAGCCAAACACACCACCTCATGTGATAAATGGTCCTTCTTCCTTCCTCGCTCCTTTTTTTTCTATCCATGTGGAAAAACTTCTTCCATTGACATGCATCGATCTAAACCTTAACATGTATATATATATATATGGTTGACTTGAGTTCACATTTTCTCAATCCTACCTAACTAGTTATTTGGTCATACCTGGCTGATTTAATCCATATCCCAGACCCAAATGTAGCATCACACTGGGCCAATTGAAGCCAAATAAAAGTCCAATCCACCGATCACTGACTGCAAAGGATGGACTGATCATTGTTTTTTTCTTGTTTAGTGTCTGTACTGTGTTATATTTTGGTGTGCTATTATTAGTCTGTAAATGGTTTTATATCCATATTGGATCAATTTGTATCCCTAGTTAACTTGTTCCAAATTCTCGTTCATACGAGCCAATGTGGTTGCCTGCTGGGCCAGGTTTAGTTGTTAGCTTTTTTTTGTTTAACTTGGAGAAACCACTGCTATGGTTTGGATGTCCGGTTACAGACCAAAAGGCGTCATGTTGACCATGGGCCTGAGTTGGTATCTGCCCGCCAAAGATAGTTTCCCATTTGACTTTGGCCTTGTGGCAAAGAACACACACCCCTAGTATCAAACTCTAAACCTCCTACAACTTAAAACCTTTAAGTGGACCCATCTAACCATGTGTGCAGAGCAGATCCAGTGTTGGACTGCCCAACTAAGGGGTGCCACGAACACGGATTGGATGGCTAGGATTGAATGTATGATGGAACCCATCCTATTTCAATGGGAGCGCCCCACCTATTAAAGAGCAGGCCCCAGCATACTGCTCCCTCTATTAGAAGGCCAAAAGTATCACCATAAAGAGTTAAGAAGGCAACAGCTGAAAGTATCACCCAAACTGAGACCCTGTTAGGTTACAACATTTCTTAGATCAGGTACTGTTAAACACTCATTTAAACCATGCAAATTATGATTAATCATGCCATTGACAATACAATTTACTTGTTCTCCAATTTTCATCTTTTACTAGTGTCCATTATGATATCAATTTACTTTGCTATTCTTTCAAAATATCAATTTGAGAACTAGTGCTACAAGGGTAAATCCCAGCAAAAATTGCTTAATTCTTTTTTTTTTCAGCCAACCAAGGCAAAACCATCTTTAAGGTAACTAGACATCACATGCATGACCAAGGAGTGGTTTTGACATAACATTTTGAAATGTAAGACGATTTTGGGAGATCAAATAGGGTAGATATGTTTTTGGGTATAAAATGAAAATTATAAAATGACTCTAAAATCTTCTTTACAAACACTGTAAAGACACTACTACATTGTGCTGTTATATGGCATGAAAGACTCTCCCCAGTGGAGGGACAACAGACATGCATTTGCTACATGACCAAGTTCATAAACTCCAAGGGCCTGTTCACACACAGTTTGCGGCACATAAAGGTCTTCACTGTTGGAGTCAGTGGACCACATAGAATGTGAACAATTTTATGAACCCAAAAATTTTGTGCTTCTTGTCTCTTTCACTTGGCCGCTACTCCTAACTTCATTACCAAAAAGTTTGGTCATTCTACATGTTTCATGCTTAATATCATTGCCCAAAGTACTTGTGTTCATACCACACAATGACCTCAAACTGGACATCATTGATATTACCCCACAAATCCAAAATTCCTTTCCCATGAAACTCTTACCGAATTTATCATGAGAAAAGAAAGATTGAAGGAGGACAAAGATGACAAACCGTTCTTACTGCCTTCAAACCTAGTGTTACTACCAAGACATATAAACCTTCACATTTTTAAAAACAAAATAATAGAGGTTCTAGAAAATTTATTTATCACTTTTGCAATGAGTTGGGTCACGTAAAGCTGGCTTGCCCAAAGTTAAAGGTGGTTTTCATTGGAAACCCCACCAAAACAAGTAATGATAGCAGCAAAGGTGAAGAACTTAAAGATCTCTTCATTGCACAATAGGTCGCAGCTCTACAACAATACTTGAAGATATCACCTTTCACTTCGGGTACTTATCACCTTTCACTTCGGTTACTGCG
This sequence comes from Nuphar pumila, assembly GCF_984573655.1. Classification (NCBI taxonomy): domain Eukaryota; kingdom Viridiplantae; phylum Streptophyta; class Magnoliopsida; order Nymphaeales; family Nymphaeaceae; genus Nuphar; species Nuphar pumila. Next base: position 20,861,577 of record NC_143249.1, on the reverse strand, counting down.
GTCTCATCCTCTAAAGGTGGTTTTCATTGGAAACCCCACCAAAACAAGTAATGATATCTGCAAAGGTGAAGAACTTAGAGATCTCTTCATTGCACAATAGGTCGCAGCTCTACAACAATATTTGAAGATATCACCTTTCACTTCGGGTACTTATCACCTTTCACTTCGAGTATGTCACCTTGGATCCTTGATTTATGAGTTTTTTTTCACATGATACCTAATGGATCTCTACTATTCAATTGTTGCACCAATAAAGATTTTTGTGTTTCTACGGCCGATAGCACCTCTTTAGAAATCACAGGCATTAGTGATTTAAAAAATAATTAAATTTTTTTTGTTCCAAAAGTTAAAGTAATTCCTAAATTAAATTTGAACTTCCTTTTGAAAATAGTATAATAGAATGTAGAGAGAGAAAGAGTCAAGTCAAGAGTCCAAAGCCAGATGTTTATGCAAGCCACCTTGGGTCTCATCCCGATCAATATCATCAAAGAAAATTTTAATTGAGTCTGACCCAAGTCAAGTCTTAATGAGGCAGGATCAGGTGCAATCACATTGATAAGGTGCAGCAGCACATTGCATTCGTGCAATGTACGCAGTCTTTGACTACCACCAGAGCCAAGTTGTTCCCTAGCTAATCATGATAATGGTTTTGAAGTGCACATGTTTCACTGCAATCAAGCGCGCGTCCATCTGTTTGATGAAATAACTTTCAACAAAAAATGACAATTTACATGAACTTGCTATGACGGAAAATCGGTTCCTCCTACCATTTATAGAGTATGGACTGTGCTGATTTCCATTGTTTTAAGTAATAATTTGCAAATCAGACCTCATGGATATGTTCAACATGTTTTATTTGCTAGAAAATCAATTGTTGGATTGTGTTTTTCTGATAAAAAAATATAATTTTGTGAACTTTAAAATTTATGAAAATTTTGGATCGTTGATTTCTCAAGCATTATAAAAATCTGCTGAAGTGATACTTGGATGATCCAAAGGTTGATTCCTATTAAACGAACCATGTAGATTTTAAATCACATCTGTAAGGTCAGATTAGATAAAAAAACTAAAAAATAAAAACTGTTTATTCTCTTCTACTTGGAAACTGTTCATTCCCTCCTACCTGGGCAGGATGAACCAATCACTCTTATAACAGCAACACAATATTAAGAAAAATGCCTCAGTATGAACCCACCCATGTGGACAGGCATGAAGACAAACGCTAGCTATGGGATTTAAGAGAATATCACAAAACCATTTTTAGTGGCGGCCTTGGTGCCGCCAAAAAGGCCTTTAGGGCACGTTTGCATTGATCAGGTGGGATAAACCATCATATTTGAGAAAGTTTAAGCTTAAGAAATTCATTCACTAGACCTGTCATGCAACCAAATTTCTCAAGTTTCAAAGGAGCATTCTCAAGTGAGAATTACAGTCCCAACTTACAGTTTCTCATGTTTGTAAAAATTTGAGAAAATGTTGTGATAGTGATTTGCATGCACCACATAAAAGAAGGGAATTTTGAAAAAGCAACTTGTGCAAGTCTCACCTCGGTTAACCAACGGGGGCTCCGCGTGGTTGGTAGGAGCTGTCAGTGCATGTCTCCTTGTGGTGGGACGTTGCAGGTTCAAAACCCAGTGGTACCTTGAATAATAACTGGTGGTGTGTCGGGCTAACCTATAGGCCAGCTTGACTTTTAAAAAAAAAAGTCTCACCTAGGTTAGTAGGTTAGGTTAAAGTCTTCCATAGCAAAATATATCTAGTCATACTCAATATCACCAACTTTTAGTTCTATTAATTTATATTGCACCTGTAGGACTTTGTGGTCCCAATCTAACGTTATGTTAAAAGCTAGGGAGCAAAGCAACCGATTTAAAGTCTTTTATTTTAGTTTGGTGGCCTAATCCAATAAAAGAGTGGTGGTGATTTTCGTTCTAGCATAATAGTGAGATATAAAGATAATTAAAAAGTCTGTCACTCTACCTGTCAAAAAAAAAGTAAAAAAGTGTGTCACACTGCCTATGAAAAGAAGAATCTCACTCATAATTCCTAGCTAAAAGAGACCGTAGCTTGCCACTTCACATGGAATGACCATAGTCCAAAATGCCATTGGGGAGGGCATCACTTGGGGCACGTTTGAAAGCTATAAAGATGTAAGAAAAGTGATGCAAAATAGAAAATCCATACGGTTTTTCCAACCCTTCCAAACAAAAGACTTTTTCGCTGAGAGAGTTTTTCTAAAAAATACACTTTTTGATAGGAAACATTTCTCCATGGAGGGTGAAAGAATGTTTTATACCAAGCAAAAAATTAAATTTATACTCCCCACCACCCACCATCTCACCATCACCATCCACCACCACTACAAGAAATCTGTGGATTAGCGGCGACCGTTATCCGTTGCTGAGCAGTTTAGCGATGGATAACTTTTATCGCAATTTTTTAGTCGTTAATTAGCGACAAAACATATATGTCTCTACTTTTGTCACTAATTTATGATGGATTAGCGAATGCCATGATTCATCATGAGGCAGTCGTTAATCCGCAGAGATTTGGTTTTGCGAGAGATATATATTCATCGCTAATTTCATCGCTATTGTAGTGACGGAATTGCGGCGGATTACAAACCGTCGCAAAACATCAGCCGATTCAGTTTTGCGGCAGATAAATATCTGTCGCTAAATTGGATGCCAATACTAATTAGCGATGGATAATATCTATCGCTAATCCGTCATAAAAAATTAAAAAAAATGTTTAAAATATAAATATCGAGAAAATTATTCTCGTTATATAATTTATATATCCTGTGTATAAAAAATAAAGTACACATAAAAAATACATATACAAAGCATGTGAAACAAATTTAACACAAGATACAAGGTGAAAAAATTTATCGATCCACTATAATCCTCGTCAAGTTCTAATTATTTACAAGTGAACATATACAAAGAGTTTTGTTTGAAACAACAAGAAGGTGCAACAAATTCAACACATGAATCTAATCATTGACAAGATTCTAAGCATTATCCTCTTCATTGTCTCGATCTGCCCCTTCATTCATGCCTCCATCAACTGATTATCTCCAACAACCTACATGAGAACCGAAAGGTTAGTATTGATAAACAAAATATAATGAAATAAATTATATACAATGCACCTAATCTAAGGCAATCAAAGTAACATAAATGAATTACACATAGACTAACTAGCAATAAAGTGAAGGACATTAACAAAATTCATATATGTGTTATAAGGCTGGAAAAAAATCATAGTGATTCTATCATGCAGATATGTGTTCTACGGTTGTCAAAAAAATTTCATAGTGATTCAAGCATGCATATATGGTTTATAAGGTTGTCAAATAAATGTGTTCTGTATCACAATCATGCATATATGTGTTATAAGGCAGACAAAAAAAATTCATAGTGATTGAATCATGCAGATATGTGTTCTAAGGTTGTTAAAAAACTTTTATAGTGATTAAATCATGCATATATGTGTTATAAGGCAGTCAAACAATTTCATAGTGATGAAATCATGCTTATATATGTGTTCTAAGGTTGTCAAAAAACTTTCATAGTGATAAAATCTTGCTTATATATGTGTTCTAAGGTTGACAAAAAACTTTCATAGTGATGAAATCATGCTTATATGTGTTCTAATGTTGTCAAAAAACTCTCATAGTGATTCAATCATGCATATATGTGTTCTAAGGTTGTCAAAAAACTTTCATAGTGATTTAATCATGCATATATATGTTATAAGGTAATAAAAAAACTTTTATAGTGAGAAAATCATGCTTATATGTGTTCTAATGTTGTCAAAAAAACTCTCATAGTGATAAAATCGTTCATATATGTGTTATAAGGTTGTCAAACAATTTCATAGTGATGAAATCATGCTTATATATGTGTTCTAAGGTTGTCAAAAAACTTTCATAGTGATTCAATCATGCATATATGTGTTATAAGGTTATCAAAAAACGTTCATAGTGATTCAATCATGCATATATGTGTTATAAGACAATCAAAAAACTTTTATAGTGATGAATTCATGCTTATATGTGTTCTAAGGTTGTAAAAAAACTTTTATACTGATTCAATTATGCATATATGTGTTATAAGGCAGTAAAAAAACTTTCATAGTGATGAAATCATTCTTATATGTGTTCTAAGGTTGTCAAAAAACTTTTATAGTGATGAAATCATGCTTATATGTATTCTAAGGCAGTCAAACAAGTTCATAGTGATAAAATCAAGCTTATATGTGTGTTCTAAGGTTGTCAGAAAACTTTCATAGTGATTCAATCAAGCATATATGTGTTCTAAGGTTATCAAAAAACTTTCATAGTGATTCAATCATGCATATATGTATTATAAGGCAATAAAAAAACGTTTATAATGATGAAATCATACTCATATGTGATAAAATCATGCATATACTAGCTTGAAATCTAACGACATGAAAAAAATGACATGAAACTTTCATACCTGACAGACACCTACAGACGAAATTTTTGTCCCCAAAAAAGTTGCACAACTCATTAAGGACAACGTTTGAAATGACTTTATGTAAAAAGTCATGCACTATGTCCCTAACAAGCTGGCAGACATCATCCCAAGAATTAGCAGGGTCAATCGGATGCTGAGGGTTGATGCTGGCGGGAGAACTCTGAGAGCCCTGACCGTAGAAGCCAATGACTGGTGTGGTATCCATGTTACTCCCAAACCCGAACACATGACCCTTTTTTGGTTCACCGGTTGCAGTCACCCATACTGCAGGATCAAAAGGCGGATGCTGGGTGGAGTCATCGCCATATCGTTCTATCATCTGTTGCTCGTATGACTCTTAAAAAGTAATGATTACAGTATGGGTTAATAATTAAGAATTACAATGTTCATGGTAACTTGTCTATTACAATGTTTATTAATACAATAAATACATATTGTTGTCGCTTTCACCTTCTCTGATACGAAGTCTCTCATGCTCTTACGTTTATGTGTTTCAACAAACACATCTTTGTAAGGCACAATGCCTCTCTTTTCTTCTTCCTGCGAAGTTAAATGATAAAAAAATCAATTAAAAACTATGCAACAATACTTTTAAATTTGACAATATATATTGATGAGTTACCATTTTCTTTTGGGGGCTCTCAAAAGTCCTAGATCAACCTGTGTATAGATGGATATCGAACATCTCCGCCCACTTATCACACATTGCATCCCAATAATCTGACCTAATAGTAGGAGGGTCATGGCCCTTCCACTGCAGTGGATCATCTATCCCACCAGATGCTTTTATTGCTGCAGTCTTCATATTGTTGAGCATGTCTGCAAATTGACTAGCAGCCACCTTCTGTTATACTCGCCTCACGTCCTGCTCATTTGCATTCACAAAGCGATTCGAAGCTTATAAATAATTTTAGAAAGTTAGTACACATGATTATATATAACAAAAAATTAAGTATAAAACACATTAGCTATGATAAATGATTGTATACTATGAACGAGGATCATAATCTGTCCAACACCTCCTTCGGGTACTCTTTTCATTGAGCGACCGGTCTTGAAAGATGTTGAACTAGTGACTACCTAATTTTGTCGTATTAGTTCTTGTGGCTCGAACCTCACGCTGCACATGAATTGGTACACATTAACTATCGATATACACAGGTGGATCATATTTTTTTTCCTCCTCTTCCTCTTCGTCTTCTTCTTCTTCATTGGGCGCCCATCCACTTGGTATATCATTTGGATTACATTCTTCCGTACGTGTGTCATCGGACAATGGAGATATGACATGCATACCATGTGCGACATCATTACCATAAGAGAAGTCATACATATCATGTGATTGATAGTAATCACTCTCTTCAGCAATCTTATCTTTCTGTAACTGATCATACTCATGGTATAGTTTAGACTTCACCTTGCAAACTGCCCACCATTCATTTCTATTTAACTTCCTTGTATTTGGATATGAAGTACAGTAAACTTTTTGAGCTTGCGAGGCTAATATGAATGGTTCATATATTCCAAACCTTGATTTATAATTCACCTCTATAATGCATGAGGCTTTGTCGACTCTTGTTGCTGTGGGATCAAATCAATGACACTTGAATAAAGTTACCCTATTATTCACTACAAGAATATTGTCAATTAGTGACAGATATTTGCGACGGATTTTTTCCATCGCCAACTTGCGGCGGATTATTAAGAGAAATGAATCTGTCACTAAGATTTGTAATATTTACGAAACCTGCGACAAAACCCTTTTGTTGCTACCTCCGTCGCTAGTTAGCGACGGCTGAGCGACGACATGTTTTTATTGCAACACACCCAACTGTTAGCGACAAATTTGGCGATGAATGTTTTTTTGTTGCTACGTAGCGATAACGTTAGCGATGACACTATTCTGTCACTAACTGGTCATCTAAATTTACGATGGCATTGCGACGAAATTAGTTTGTTGCCAAATTCGTCACTAATTTTTGCGTAAATCCCTAATCAGAGCCCTTTTTCCTCTTTCCTGTTTCGTCTCTTCCGCCCGCTTGACGCAATCCTCCGCCGCCCATCGCTCCCCGGTCCGCCGCCCGTCGCTCCCCGGTCCGTCGCCCGACCCATTGCCCCCCGGTCCGCCGCCCGACAACTCCCAAGTAAATCAATTTTTAGGTTTTTTTCGATAAAAGGGGCGCCTGCCCCTTTTATTTTTTCCGGCAAGGGGTCAACCCTTTGCCTCGTTTGTATTATGCGGCAGGGGGGCGACCCTCTACCGCATTTTGTGTTTTCCGACAAGGGGTCGCCCCCCTGCTTTTTCGGTAGGGGTTTACCCCCCCCCCCCCCCCTACCGTGTTTTCTGTTTTCCGGCAGAGGGGCAACTCCCTGCCTTATTGTTCGTTTTTTTTTGCAGGGGGGTCGACCCTTTGCCCTGTTTTGTGTTTTCCGGCAGGGGGCGACCTCCTGCCTCATTATTTTATTCGAGCAGGGGTTCGCCCTCCTGCTTTTCCGGCAGGAGGTCACCCCCCTGCCGCGTTTTGTGTTTTCTGAAAGGGGGGCGACCCCCTGCCTCGTTGTTTGATTCTGGCAGGGGGTCGCCCCCCTGCCTCATTTGTTTTTTCCAGCATGGGGGTGACCCCCTGCCGCATTTTGTTTTTTCTGGCAGGGGGGCGACCTCCTTGCCTAGTTGTTTTATTCGGGCAGGGGGTCACCCCCTTGCTTTTCCGGCAGAGGGTCACCCCCCTGCCACTTTTTTTTCTGTCAGGGGGGGCGACCCCTGCCTCGTTTGTTTTTTCTGGCAAGGGGTCGCCCTCCTGCATCATTTTTTTTATTGGGGCAGGGGGTCACCCCCCTGCTTTTCCGGCAGGGGGGAGGGGGGCGTCTCTGCCTCATTTATTGGGAGGGAATGTGCGACAAGTGGGCGGAGGATGCATTTCAAAATCGCTCAGCAGAGGCTGCATAAAATCAAGCAAAAATGCGTGATGCTCATCTACACACACGTGGATCTAGGACTTTTGGGAGCCACCTAAAGAAAATGGTAACTCATCAATATATATATATATTGTCAATTTTATAAGTATTATTGCAAACTTGTTAACTAAATCTTTTATCATTTCACTTCGGAGGAAGCAGAAAAAGGAGGCATTGTACCATACAAGAATGTATTTGTTGAAACACATAAACGTAAGATCACGAGAGAGTTCGTATCAGAGAAGCCGAGAACGATAATGGTATGTATTTATTGTATTAATAATCATTGTAATATAAAAGTTATCATAAACATTGTAATTCTTAATTATTAATGCATGATGTAAACATTATTTTGTAGGAGGCATATAAGTAACATATGGTAGAGCAATATGGTGATGACTCTACTCAGCATCCATCATTTGATCCTGCAGCATGGGTGACTGCAGCAGGTGAACCCAAAAATGGTTGTGTGTTCTGGTTTGAGAGTAATATGAACACCTGACCAGTCGTTGCTTCCTCTAGTCACGGCTCACAAACTTCTCTCATCGACATAAGCTCCAAGCATCCTATTTTTTCCGGTGATGATGTACGCCAAATCATTAAGGACACAATGTGTGACTACTTCTATGAAACAATTGTCGACGTTCTCTGAGATGAGTTCAACAATTTTTTGCAGAACAAGGGAACTTCGATTGCAGGTGCCTCTCAGGTATGAAAGTTTCATGTGATATATTACATGTCGTTAGATTTTATATCACTTTGATTGCCTTAACTTAGGTGTATTGAATACAATTTACTTCAGTATATTTTGTTTATCAATACTGACATTTTATATAATATTTCAGTATAATATTTTTACTACCTTTGAACACATATGAGCACGATAGAATCACATATAAATTTTTTTTTACTGCCTTAGAACACATATGAGCATGATAGAATCACATATACAGTTTTTTACTGTCTTTGAACACATATGAGCATGATAGAATCACAAAAACAGTTTTTTTACTGCCTTTAGAATACATATGAGCATGATTGAATCATATATAAAGTTTTTTAACTGCCTTAGAACACATATGAGCATGGTAAAATCACATATACATTTTTTTTCCTGCCTTAGAACACATATGAGCATGATAAAATCACATGTACATTTTTTTACTGCCTTAGAGCACATATGAGCATGATAAAATCACATATACAGTTTTTTGTCTGCCTTAGAACACATATGAGCATGATAGAATCACATATAAAGTTTTTTTACTGCCTTAGAACACATATAAGCATGGTAGAATCACATATAGAGTTTTTTTACTGCCTTAGAACACATTCGAGCATGATATAATCACATATATAGTTTTTTGTCTACCTTAGAACATATATGAGCATGATAGAATCACATATAAAGTTTTTTGACTGCCTTAGAGCACATATGAGGATGATAAAATCACATATACAGTTTTTTTGACTGCCTTAGAGCACATATGAGGATGATAAAATCACATATACAATTTTTTTGACTGCCTTAGAGCATATATGAACATGATTGAATCACATATAAGTTTTTTTTACTGCCTTAAGAGCACATATGAGCATGATAGAATCACATATACAATTTTTTTACTGTCTTAGAACACATATGAGAATGATAGAATCACATATACAGTTTTTTTACTGCCTTAGAACACATATGATGGAGATAGAATCACATATAGAGTATAATTTATTTCAATATATTTTGTTTATCAATACTGACCTTTCTTTTCTTGTTTAGGTTGATGGCGATAATCAGCGTAGTAGAGCTGAAGGGACAGATCAAGATAATGAACAAGAGGATACACAAAATCTTCGCGATGATTAGATTAATGTGTTGAATTTGTTCTACCTTATTTTTGTTTGAAAAATGTAAATGTTGAATTGTAAATAATTAGAACTTGCGAATTTTAAAGTGGATCGATTAATTGTTTTAGTTTCCTTTTATATGTATTTTGATGTTTACTCTGTTTTGTTTTTTATTCACAGGAAATATAAATTATACAGAAAATATAAATTGTATCACGAAAAAATTTTCTCGATATTTAATTTTGAAATATTTTTAATTTTTTCCCCCTTATTTGTGATAGATTAGCAACGGATATATCCATCACTATTTAATATTACCATTGAAGTTAGTAACGGATTAGCGACGACTATAAATATGTCGCCAAACCAAAGTCATTGTATAGTAACGATGACCTTACGACGGATGTTGGCATTCATTATTCCGTCGCAACTTAGCGCGGACCGGGCGGCAGATACAGTCCGTCTCTACTTAGCGACGGAATAGGCGACATATATATTCTGTCGCTATTTAGCGTCAAAAAATTTATGATGAAAGATATCTGTCGCTAAGCTGTTTAGCGATGACTTAGTGGCATATTAGCGACAGATTTAGGTCGTCACTAATCCACGGGTTTCTTGTAGTGATTTATGCCTAAGTAAGTCAACTCTATTATTTCTTCTATAACACCGTAGTAGTCATGTTCATTTTTACCGTAGATGTTACTCTTGACACACACCACTATTCATCATTGACTTATTTATAGTATAATCTTTTGTATGGAATCAATAACCATTTACGATATACCTGTTGTAACATTGCACAAGTTTAGTCAGACTATTTTGTAAATCACATATTTCTTTGTCATTAACATCATCATGGTGGACCTACAAGCATAACCAATGACATATACAACTTAATAAATATTTATATTACTGAACCATGTATGCATATATAGAACTTAGTGTTACATATTAAGTATACTTACTTGATGTAGGGGTCGATCGCTGAGCAATTAAAAAGGATATAAATTTATGTTGCGTCTTGCTCTCGATCTTCCAAGAGTCTTGACCAGCAACTACCAAAGGCATGCCCAAGTAGTTGAAATATCGACAGTTTGTCAGCTACAGTAAATTGTTCTCCATCATCATTATGAGGTGGGCAAGCGTAACGTGTTGGAATGTGAGGTTCAAAGTACATAGATGAAAATTTTGAAATCTCTTCTAAAGTGTACGTTTCACAAATAAAACCCTCCACTCTTCCTTTATTCCGAACCTTTTTTTTTTTAGATCAAACATACATCTGTCAATAATATACATCTCATAATACAATAAATTTTCAATAGCATTGAAGAGAAAAATATAATAAAAATATTCTTTTCAAATGGGTACATCCACCAATATTGCAGAGGACCACCAACCCTAAGTTCATATGGCCAATGTATGATCACATATTCCATAACATCAAAAAATGCTGGCGGAAATATCTTCTTTATCTGACAATTAGTAGTGATGATAAAATCTTCGAGATTCTTTACCTTAGTTACTACAACTTTCGATGTGCATAATGTTCTAAAAAATCTACTCAACTTGGATAATACCCCCATATAGGTTTGTCTAACATATCATGGAATGCTAGGAGAATCAATTGTTGCATAATGACATGACAATATGCTCTTCAACCCATATAATTGTTCATAATCTATCTTCACAGCCTGAGCAATGTTAAAGACGTATCTATCTAGAAATCTCAATTGTCACAACCATTGGCATACCTGCTTTACTTGATCTGGTTCAAGCACGTACTTTGCCTTTGGTTTCAGTACTTTGCCATTGTACTTTTTGAGTTCCAATTCTGGTCTTTTACATATTACTTTTAAATCCATACGGGGTTTTGGATTATCCTTTGTTTTTTCTTTGACATTTATTATCGTATTGAACACATTACCAAACATATTTTTTTTTCACATGCATCGCATCCAAATTATATCATATCAATAAGGTTAGCCAATATGATAGTTTCCAAAATATAGATTTTTTTATCCAATTGTGATCCTTCCCAAATCCAAGGAAGGGCGTCGGACTATAGGCATCTGTCAGTACATCTGAAAAGTATCACAATCATCTTAAAATCTCTATGCCAGACAACTGTGTAGGTAGACCTTCCATTTCAGTTGTACCTGCTCAGAACATATTTCTTTGTCATCGAAATGGATGATCGCTAGGTAAAAATCGATGGTGACAATCAAACCAGCACGGCATCCTTCCATGCGTCAATCTAAAAGATTTTGTATCCTCCATGCAGTACGAACATACCAACCTCTCATGTGTGCTCCAACCAGATAACATACCATATGCAGGAAAATCACTAATTGTCCATAGAACAACAACCTTCATATTGAAGTTTTATTTTTTGTGGGCATCATATGTGAGAACACCGTTATCCCATAGTATTTTCAGTTCATCAATCAATGGCCTTAAATATGTATCAAGATTTTGGCACGGGGAGGTCAGACCAGGGATCAATAGAGACAAGAAAATATTTTGACGTTTCATACACAAGCTTGGAGGAAGGTTGTATGGGGTGACAAATACTGGCCAACACGAGTATGAAGTTGATCTAACCTCAAATGGATTAAATTCATTTGTACATAAACTGAGTCTAACATTTCTCACTTTCATTGTTAAGGTCTGATGAGTACGATCAAAGTACTTTCAAGCTTTCGCATCAACAGAATGCATGATCTTATCTTCATCGTGTCGAACTTTATTTGCATGTCATCTCATGTATTTAGATGTCCTTGAAGACATATACAATCGTTGCAATTTTGGGGGTGAGAGGGAAGTAGTAGAGTGACTTGTATGACACTTCTTTTGAACTCGTGCTATCATTGCCTCTTGCCTTTGACTTGAACCGAGGATGCCCACATGACAGACATGATCTATTATTTTCTTGATCTTTTAAATACAACATGCAGTGATTTGGGCAAACATCTATCTTTTGATACTCCATACCTAGAGTGTTGACCATAACCTTCACACGATAGAAATTTTGTGGCAATTTCTCATCTTTGGGCAACATACTCTTTAGAATAGAGCACAAACGGTCAAAACATGATTGACTCAAATTATACTTAGACTTTAAACTCAGTAGTTGAAGAACTGCAGACAAGATAGTGTGACTCTCTCAACCATGCTAAAGAGGTTCATCAACATCTCTAAGTAAGTCATAAAATCTACTAGCTGCATCATTTGTTGCTTCTTCCTCTACCTAAGTTGGTACATCACTAGGACCTATAACAGAACTCAGTTCTGGTCCTACGGCATCACATATCAAATTCGCATATGGATTATCATGCATCACATCCACCTGTGCATCAAAATTATTGCAAAATTCTTCACCATGAAGCTTCCAATTCTGATAATCACTCATAAAACCCTTCATGTATAGGTGATGTCTAATGCCATAAGGTTCTACAAATCGATTGTTCTTACACATCGTGCAAGGGCACCTGATCCGACCGATGGGATCTACTATACTGACACTTGTCGTTATAAATTCAATAAAACTGTCAGTACCATCCATATATTCAAGCGATACATCATTGTCAACTATCCTACGATACATCCATTCACGGTTTGCAGTCATTTTATCCTATGATGTTACAAATATTATCCTATCCAGTTAAAATAGAATCATAAAAATGCTATGATAAATAGAATATTTAATTTATCATGCATTGTTGGATATATATATCACAAAGATATTTAGAAAGATGAAATCACATTCATAAACAAGATACATTCAATTTAAGCATGTTTTCATAATATAATTTCACGTGGAGGGCATAATTAATTTGAAAATAACTTCATACAAGCATGGATACACAATACACGACACACACACACACACACATATATATATATTACAAAGATAATTAGAAAGATGAAATCACATTCATAAACATGATACATTCAATTTATGCATGTTTTCATAATACAATTTCACATGGATGGCATATTTAAATTTCAAAATAACTTCATGCAAGTATGGATACATGACACACACACACACACACACACACACACACACACACACACACACATATATATATATATATATATATATATATATATATATATATATATATATATATATATATATATCAGAAAGATGAAATCACATTCATAAACACGATATATTCAATTTAAACATGTTTTCATAATATAATTTCACATGGAGGGCGTAATTAATTTGAAAATAACTTCATGCAAGCAAGGATACAGTCACGTCAAACATTGTAATACATTCAATCATTCATATTACAATAATGTCAAACATATACCTGCAACAAACACACTCTAATATCTCACTAACTACTACTATGACTAGTATGGACTTCGAACTACAAAAATAAGAGCACTTCTATTTCTATACATTTAAATCATGCTCAGCATGATCTTCGAACTCCAGCAAAGCAATCCTAGATATCCACAACTAAGTGAGTGTGTGAATAAAAAAATATTGCATCCAAGAAAGTAAATAACATGTGATGTGCTTGCATCACGTACTCACCATGGGTATTCACCCGATTTGCATTGCTTTTGCCTTTGCATTTTTTTCTTATTTCTTTTTGCATTGCATTTTTAGCCGCATGCGATGCTTAGCACTAAGCATCACGCAATTAACTCAGCTACGTACCTGCAATGCACATTTATATATTGCAATACACATTTATATACGACGAAGAGGGACAAGGGCGATAGTGAGAGGAGAGGCGCAGTTGGGGCCGAACCCTTCCCTCGTAACCCAAGCAACAGGAAGGGGGTCTCAGCCCCTCCCTTACGAAGAAGAAGAAACGGGAGGGGGCTGAGCCCCTCCCTCAAAACCCAAGAAAAAGAAGATAGAAAGGGAAATCGACCCCTCCCTAGCAAAAAAGAAGGAATGGGTGGGGCAAGGGCCTTGCCCCGCATGCCAAAAACACCCAGGCAGTAGAGGCAAAGCCTCTGCCGACCGGAAAGAATGAGGGAGGTGCCCAAAGTCTTTGCTTCATTCTTTGTCAAAGGCGGTAGGGGGTGTCTCCCCTACCGATCAGAAAAACTGGCAGGGGTGCCCCTGCTTGCCGGTCGGAAAAGGGAGACAAGCTGGGGTGCAACCCCTACCTGTCGGCCAAAAAAAAAATAGAGGACAGACAACCTCTGCCTGTCAGTTGAAAAACAAAAGAAGACGAAGAGGAAGGGGTTGTGCCTGTCGGCCGGCGGCAGGTAGCGGGATGCAGGGAGGGTCGACGGAGAAAAAGGAGTCACTGTCTGCTAAGGGGCCGGCCGGTGGAGGCAAAGGCGACAAAGAAGAAGTGGAAGACAACAGGAGACTGGGAGAGTGAGTGAGAGAGAGACACCTGAGGGGAGGCGGAAGGCGGAGGGTGTTGCCAGCGGCAGATAGAAGGGAGCAGCGATGAGGCTCAGGGAAGGGAACAACAACGTGGTGACCTCGAGTGAGGCGAGGATCAACGCTCAGGGAAGGGAGCAGTGATGGGGTGGATTATGTCTGGGTTGTCGACGGCAGGTAGCCAGATGCAGAGAGGGCCGGTGGAGGCAAAGGGATCGTCGTCTGCTAAGGGGAAAGCCGGCGGAGACAAAGGCGCAGGGTTAGGGTTCTCTAACTGAGAACCCGATTTGGGGAAAATCAGAGAGAGAGAGAGAGAGAATTCCGCGCCTTAGACGAACTTATATCAAAAAATAGTGACATAAAAGTTTCATGTCAAAATCCGTCACTAAGTAGCGACGGAAAAATTATGTCGCTAAGTTGCGATGGAGTTTGACACAAAACTTTTTCGTCGCTAATTAGCGACGAAGTTTGAGACGGAATGTTTCTGTCACTAATTTCACAACAAATTTCAATTTTAGAGACGACTACTTTTTTCTCGCTAATCCGTCGTAACTTTGCGATGAAAATAATCCATCATCAATTTTCATCGCTAATTAACGTTTTTCTTGTAGTGCACCATCACCACCACCCTCCTTTTCCATTCTCTCATTTTTTTACATTTTCTCACACTGTTTTTCTCATGCTACACAAATAAGCTAAAAACTTTCTTTTATAAAACTTCTCATATCAAACACTCTTATAGGCAAAACTTTCTTTTCCTATGAGAGTTTTTATCTCTTCCAAACGTGACCTCAATGCAAGGTCAAAGATGGGTGTATTTTCTGGTGAAAGGTAGAAAGCTCGAGCCAATCAGAGGCCTACCGATTGGCGACAGAAGAGTTTTCCTCATTGGCGGAGCTGAAAAAACTGAAAAACCTTTTTTTTAACTCTTATAATCAAGATTATACTAATGCATGCTACATTCCTCAAAAAGTAGTTAGAACGTTGCTAACATTAACTACTATAAGAAAATGTGCATCACAGCCTTGAGTGTTAGAAAATGCATGCCAAGAATTGGAAAAATGACCTACAAACCTCCCATCCATGCCCCCATGATTTTGTAAATGTTTACAAAGTGAAAAAAGCCTGCTCTCAATCTCTCAAGTAGAAGTAAGGACAAGGAATAGTATGCCAAGCCATCTTCCTTTCATTAGGTGAGGACCACCAAGGAGCATATATGTGGTTCGTATTCTATATTGCAAAAAAAATTGTTGATATTGAACATGACAGGTCCATGGTCCTTATCCATCAATTACTACTGATCCTTTCAATTATAGGTACAATTTTTAGTGAGCAGCATGCTTAATGAATTCACATAGCTATTTAGCTCCTGTCAACTTGTATCATAATTGACTTCAATATTGGTGTGCCACTACTGGTACCACTTTGGGTCATATATATTTCGTTTCTCCATTCTCCATTATTTGATTATTCTATAAGTTGTAAGGTCAATTTTTTGTTAAAACAATGCAAAATCTATAAATGCTACTTTACAAAAAAGAGGGGTTTAATTTGCTTCTATTCTCTTAAAGCAAGATGCGGGGCAGCCCCCCACAAGAGTGATAAGGTAACCTTGGCAAAGATTATATTTGATTCCTCCATTCTTCATTCTTTTTTTTTTGTTGTTTCTTTTGAAGGTTGTATGGTCAAGTTTTCATTAAAGCATTACAAAGATTGTGAAAATATACACGTTATATATTTTTTTTATTTACACGAAGAAACCACCTCTAGAATCATAGACCTAGTCGCGCTGGCTCTGCCCGTCGTAAGAGACTAATCCTTAATTCCCCTTGGTTCCTTTGGTTAGGGATCAACCTTCTCGTCACTTTCAGTTGTAATTCTTTTAATCTGAATTGAAATCTATGAAATATTTTTACTTCAAAAAAAAGAACTGAGAAAAAGGTGTTGGATCATTTACCACTGAAAGGTGTTTGAACTCGTGAACTCGTGATCATGTTCATATCTAAGTGAGCTTGAGCTTGACCTTGACCTTGAGCCTGGTAAACGAGAAGAATTTGTTGAACACAAGGTGTTCCGGCTCGAGTCATTTACCACTGAAAGGTGTTCGGGCTCCGGATCATGTTCATATCTAAGTGAGCTCGAGCTTGACCTTGAGCTAGATGGGACGAACATGAGTGGGCTTGTATAAACAGGGCACATCCATTTTCAGAAACCGAGGATATTTGAACCCAAAACCTCTATTTTGAGTCATCTACTATCTCCAGCCATGTTACATTTCATGACATGCCTTAAACTTTTTTTTCCCATGAGGAACGAGGAATCCACCCTCGGGATCAGAGACTAAAACCTATGTATTTTTATCTATACAAGCTCACCCAAGCCAATTCGAGTCAGCTAAATGAGCTGCTCATGATTTGGGTAACTTGCTATAAGAAGTGAAAACAAGTGAGTTTAAGACAAGCTAAACCATGAGTTGCTTGGTTCGTTTCCCAACTCTAATTATGAAAGTTATTATAGTAATTTCACTTATACTTTAACAAGATTTAATAAATAACAATAATAACTATTTTAATAATAACAACTCTAATAACTTTCATAATCAAAGTTGGGAAACAAATCGGCAAGGGTGCGGGGACATAAACCAGTTTAGACCTATTTCTTTGATCGATACTGTTTTCAAATTGATCACTAAAACTCTTGTTGCATAGCTAAAGGTCATACCCAAGATCATTTCCCTCATCCAAAGTGCTAGGTGGGTAAGGCACACTATAGCTAACGTAGCTCGGAAAATTTTTATCCTTAAGGGCATGTTTGATAGCATGTTATGTGCATCGGTTGGTCGCATCCAAAATAGACCTAGGGTTTATCGTGTTTTCCTATAGATACTTGTTATAGAGATTTTTAAGTTAACTATTGTTATTTTCCTTAAGTTTATGCATTGATTTTTCCTTGTTTTCATTGTTTAGATCTGTATGAGTAGCGTAACTTAGTTGTTTATTTGTGAATTGAGTTTATGACTGCATCCATGTATGCACAGATCATCCATGTAGTGGCTGCCGGAGCGCGTGGTGGCGATCTGCCTTTCAGGGGTTTAGTTCTGGGATGTCTTCTTCTCGTGGATAGGGTTAAGACAAAGTTTTTGAAGGGTGGGTTAATGTATAGGGCTAAGCTCAAATGGCCCATTGCTGACATCAGTTGGATTGGGAAAAAACTGAATACCTTTGGATTGATTGGACAGTGTGGGAAGCATAGATTGAATTAGGTTTTTCTTTTTCTTTTTCTTTTTTGGTTGCTTTTCTGTTGGTCTCTTGTTGTTAGAGAGTGATGCCTCATCACTCTTTGTAGATTTTCTGTCCTGATTAATTAATTTCTTTTTCTCTAAAAAATAATAATAATAAAGATAAGTTATTGTTTTGCTAGTCAGAGTCACACATCAGAAAATTCAGAAATGTGAGCCCATTTTGGGAATCAAGGGTAAAAGTTTGCCCTTAAATGAAATTTTCCCTAAAATCTCTCTCTCTCTCATATGTTCCTGGGGCATCAAAAAGCAGTGCCATATATTTTGGTCAAAACAAAGAAAGAGAAAAAAACAAAAACAAATGCGACCATGTGGTAAGCGGGGTCCTGTGCCAAGCTGAAGGCCCAGGTTCAAATCCCTCTGCCACATAGGCTTAAGAGATTTTTGGTAGGGGTCTGCCTAACCCCAGCTTGACTATAAAAAAACAAACAAACAAAACAAACGAAGAGAAATATAATCAAATGCGACCAAGACATCGTGTTTGTTGGGTGGTCCACATTACAGACCCGTCCCAATCATGACATTGGTTTCTAGTTCATAATACATTTTTGTTAGTTGAATTCTACCTACGCAACACACTATGCATGCTTTGTTGTCAATTCAATGAGTATGCATGTGTGTGTGTGTGTCTCTACACCTGTTGGGCCATTTTTGACAAGTCCACAAGGTGCACCTGTGTGTTTGCACATGCAGTAGACATAAAACGGCTGATCAAGGGGCATAAAACAAAGAGAGAAGGATGTCAGGAATTTAACTTAATTATTTAGTCATATGAAGCTAATTTTCAGTTTTCCTAAGATAAGGCATTTTACAGTAGCAAGCACACACACACACACACACACACACACACACATATATATATATATATATATATATATATATATATATATATATATATATATATATATATATATATTTTAAATGCTTGGTTACTTTTTTAGGCATTATAAGTCTTTTTAACTTAAAGAGAATTAAAAAGTCAAACACAAGCTATCAAAGTCACCTTTCTTACCTCAAAAATTAACCTTGCATTTTAAAAAAGGTCATGATTTTAATGGTGTTTTAATCATTTTCATAAGGTCGAGTCTATCTATATCATGGTTTTAAAACTCCTTGAGTGACTCGGCTAGGTCATATTAAGTTTTTATTTTATATAAAATATATATATATATACTTTGTATATTTTATAGTATGTTATCAATATATTATATATAATATGCATTATATGATACTTTTTATAATATTTTAATATATAATATTATTAATGCATGCATAACCATATATAATATACATAATATTTATATTATATTCTATATAATATATGTAATTATATATAAAATGTATCATATATGTATATATATGCAAAACTCGACTGAGCCATGGGAAAACTCGTCCGAGTCATGCCAAAACTCAACTGACTCAGCCATGACTCTCGAGTCAAACCATGACTCTCGAGTCAAACCATGACTCTCGAGTCAAATCATGACTCGACTGAGTCAACCTATGACTCAGCCGAGTTTTGTAAACAAGCGAGTTAACCTTATGGATGTACTCAACATGGTTTATTTGATAGAAATCATGCTTTGGATCATGTTTTTTGGACATAAAAATAGAATTTTTTAAGTCATGAAATTTTGATACATTGTGAGCCATTCATTTTTTAAAGGTCTTAAAAAACATACATGTATGATATAATCACACAATCCAAAACTTGTTTTCTAATAAATAATGCTTATAGATCATGTCTATAGGGTCTGATCAACAAAAAAAGTTTAAGAAATTTAAAAATCTAAAGTTTTTATTAGGTGGGAGTAGAAAATCCGGGAAAACCTTATCATTACCTATATATATATATATATATATATATATATATATATATAATGCATAGCATAGCATAATTAAGTCAAACCTATACAATATGTTGCTTGTAAAATTCTCATCTGAAAACTATACAACAAAAGGTCAGTTTGCCCTCACAATAAAACCAAAAAATATTCTCAAGAGCTTTCTCATAAAGACAACAGGCTAACAATTGTTGTATTGTGTGATTATATCATACATGTATGTTTTTTAACCAGGCCAGACAAGCAAAAGATGTGTGTCTGATCCTTATCAGGCAAGGAGGAGGGCGTGAGTTCCACTAACTACCTCCCATCCAAGGCCTTGCGTCAAATGCAGAAAGCCTGGAAAAAATAAAATAAAGGGACTATACAGGATCATGTGCATGATTAGACAAGTTGGTTACAGACAATCAACCAAAGCTTGATGAAAAGCTTCCTCTTCTCTGCAGATAATCCACCAAAGAGCTTTTTTCGGTTAATAAAGCAAAGCTTCCCTCCGTACTGCCAATTGACAGCAAGTCATCTTCTACATCAAGCAAAGCAAGGTCTACGTAAGATTGAATATCAGATGCAGAGAATGATTCATCATCTAGCCCATCAAACTCCTCTGAATCCACATCGACTTGAAACTTTGCCCACTTTGTTGTGTCTTCATCTCCTTGCAGTATCTTCAAGATCTGGATTCAGACAGTGATCAATATATAAGACATAAAAAGAAAACTATTATTTCATGAAGATGTAGTCAATTCAATTCTGGTCATTCCAAACAACTTTAATTGCTAATTTAAATGAAATGTTCTTGTAACCTACTAGATCGATTGGCTGTTGTGACAGTCAATGTAATAAATGTTTGGGTGTGAAAAGATTATTTCATTTTAGCAAGCTCAACCAACTTCCAGAATGGTGATCACGCTATTTAAATGGGTATTTTCCAGCAAGCCACATTCCTACTGAAATGAAAATTTTCAAGTGAACGGCATGCCATTTACATTGGTGCATTAATCTTCAGAAGACAGTAGTTACCATTCCCATTCCAGGTCTTAAGCGTGGTGCACGTCTTAGACACATTGAAGCAGCTAGCATCATTCTTTGCATCTGGTTATTATCGTAGTTTTCCCCTAAACTTAGATCAAGGACCTCAGTAATTTCTCCTTTTTGTAGAAGTGGCATTGCCTGTTCATTAATCCCTCAGAGGAGAAAAGAAACACAAAAGGAATGATCAGCTCAATCAAGCATGGAACCATTTATGTAAGTGCAGCATTTCAGCAGAAGAAATACAAAGTAGGCTCTTACCCACATGACCAAGCTCTCTTGGCCTTTTGGATACTCATTACTGATTGGCTTCCTGCCCGACAATAGCTCAAGGAGGACAACACCAAAAGAGTATACATCAATCTTGTCATTTACATTCCCATACATGAAATACTCAGGTGCCAGGTACCTGTAGAAAAGGAAGTGAACCACTTTAATATCCTCATCAGGCATTCCCTTTATTAAGTTCTGATCAACCATTCATGAGTGAGGAGAAGATGCAAACCCAAAGGTCCCAGCAACATCACTGCATGTTATATGAGAAGCAGTAGATGCCCACTTAGCCAGGCCAAAATCAGATAGCTGAAATCCAGTAAGAAACAATAACGTTAGTAGAGATACAGAAGCGGTGCAACACATGCCTTGCATTCTATGAGAAACTCAGTACCTGGGGCTCAAATGCTTCAGAGAGAAGAATGTTTGATGATTTTACATCCCTATGTACTATTGGATGAGAATTTCCACTATGAAGATAATCAAGTGCGTGAGCCACACCAATTGCCACCTTGCATCTCTCAGGCCATGGTAAATGTTTATCCTTTGAACCTGCAGAACATAAGATTGCAGATAAGAAACTAAACATTGTCTAATCATATTATCTTTTTGTCTGATAATATGATCTTTGTAAAATGGAACTCACCATGAAGGATGTCTTCCAGGCTTCCTCTAGATATGAAATCATAAACAAGGAAAAAGTTACTTTCTCTGAAACAAAAACCAACCAAGGATACTATGTTCTTATGTTTCAAGGAGGTGATAATTTCAATCTCCAGCAGGAATTCTTTCCAAGCATCATCGGAGGACTTCAGGATTTTCACAGCTATATCTTTACCATCACAAAGATAACCCTTGTAGACACGACTGCTTCCTCCTTTTCCTATCAAACGGTCTGAGGTTCCAGGGAAAAAAAAAACAAAGAACAATTCAGGTTCAACCATAAATAAAATAAAAAACTGTCTAAATTCTGGTAAAATCATTAACATTTAGAAAAGACAATAGTTTGGGTAAATTTCTTGAAAAAAATCATGAGAAAATAAAAAAGCTAGTGACATTTTCTAAACACAAAGAAGCTAAATAACCTGATGAGAATTGTGATGTAGCACATGCAAGTTCTTCATAGCTGAACAATCTACACGCAGAAACATGCTTTTCATAAAGAATCTTCAGCTCCTTTGGCAAATTCTGATACTCCTTGCTCTGAAATTTACCATCTGCATTGCCAAATTGGCCTAATTCCTGACTTCCATAACTGGTACAAGTTTTATCAAGGGCAGCTATGGAAACATTCTTGTTCTTATGCCTGTAGTCAGAATTTAATGCTGCGGTATACCTGCTTGGCAATTGAATTGTCCATTGAACAATAGGGATCTGCCTCACAGAATTTGAATCTCCCCTGTTTGGCAAGATCTTCCTTCTCACAAGAGGGCAACCAGGTTTCAACTCCGGAACCGCTTTAAATAAGAGAGAAATGGAGCTTGAAGCAGCTTCTAACTTTTGCACAACTATGGGATTCTTTCCACCTTCTACAGTCAGGCGGTCACTTACATGAGGCCCATAACCTAAAGAACCTTTCTTATCATTATCACTGGAAGCCGTGTGTTCCTCTCTTCCTTCCAAATCTGCCATGCAAATCTGGCAGGTTCTTCTCTGAGCATTCAACTCCAAGACATCAGTAAAAACTACTCCACCCTCATCAATATTAGTCATAGAGGCCAAAGCTCTGCCACTTGCCAAAACTGCGGTACAGCATTGAGGTGAATCCCTGGACTCAGAGTATGTTTCACAGTCCGAATTCTTTCCACAGTCTTCATTTGTTGATGCACCATCAGTACTATCACTCAAGACCTTTGGCTTCTTGCTTAATGTCCAATGCAACGCAGCGAGTATTCTAGCTCTACGTGATTCATTCACTACACCATTTACATGGAGACCAAAGTGAACAAGTGGGAAAACAGCTTAATCTCATTGTTGAAAACCAATAAATCTTAAGAAATGAACTGTTTTAGAAGTTGAAAATAAACCTTTATGATTCACTCCTGATGCCTCCCGTTGAAACATCACCTTCCCATTACTGACAGCTAAAACTGAACAGTTACGTGATAATTGTCTAGCACAATATCTAGCAATTGAGATGAAGGACCTAGGAGACAGGAAACACTTATCAAGAATTAGAAAGAGAAACAAACCGTTTCCCAGTAACAACTGTTCGTGAAAGTCACTAAAAAAATATGGCGAACAGAAAAACCAGTATTTGTTTATACCGAAGAGTGGTGCTCTTGGTTACACCGACTATAACTGTTAATGCACCAAATGTTTTTGCCTCCTGTACTAATGTTCTGCGAATAGAAGTTCCACGAGTGATCTTCACCTTAAGATCTACCTGTAGCAATAGGATGCCATGTAAGTTAGATTCACTTTTCCGATGCTAATTGCAAGACAAACTCCCATCATTATTTGGGAGGAGAAAAAAAGGAATCTGGCAAGAACTTGGGCAGAAAGTGAAACAAAGACATACCTGTTTCAAGTTGCAGAAGCCTTCATAGACTGAAAGAACGGTGTCAAATGTATTTACCAGACAAACCACAGAAGATTTATCCTTTGAATGAATCTCTGCAGAACAAATCAGCTCCAAAATTTCAATAAAATAGACATAAGTGTAACATAATTCTCTGTTAATATGAAACTCATAAAAAATTGTTCAAAGAAAAGTAGATAAATAGATAATAAAGAACATTATTATGAGATCCACAATATGAACCAAATTATCCCAAATGCTTAATAACAAAAACAAGAGAAACCGAGAAAAAGGGCAATTTCCCCGCTCAAATTCCAAAGATGCCTTCATAACCTCAATAGCCCCGCCCGGGGGGGGGGGGGGGTTCCCATTAAGACCCAGCCAACGCCCAAAAAATGGAAAAAAAAAAAAAACAACGTAACACCTACACCCTATGATATGAAAAAAGAAGGTAAAAACAGATAAACTATGCTGAAAGGTGCAGAACATAATAAATGGAAGCCAAACTAGATCATTAACCACAGGCATCCATCATCATATAAATGAAAAGATAAAAACAACTATTCTTAATTGCACATTATATAAGAAAAAGCGGATACCCATGTACTCGAAACCAGAAAATGGAAAAAAAAATTCTAAAGCGTAAACTAAAAAGTGAACGAAGCAATAAAATGAATATGCAAATAAAGTAAAACCACATTTAAAATGCCAAATAATAGGACAAAAGGGCAGAATCAAAGCCATGAAATTGCCAACATAGTTATCACCATAACACGCAACAGGAATTTCCAGAGAGAGAGAGAGATCTGATTCAGGGAATACCTGGACCCTTCAGAACATGAAGAGCGATAACCTGATCTCCCGGTTGAGCAACTTTTACAAGAGCCCATGTGAGCAATTCCTTGCTCTGGGAATCCAAATTCACCCCAACCAGCACCGTCTTCCCTCCTGCAACACCCCCACCATTCCCCTCCTCCAAATTCCCCATTCTAGTCATCTCACAAGAGGAAGGAAGGAATCACCAACACAACCACCGCCACCCACAAAATACCCTGCTCTAAGGCTTATAAAAGTGAACAAAACCCCGAATATTCCACTACCACCATGGTGGGCGTGACTTTTCCTACTAAATGAGAGAGAGAGAGAGAGAGGCGCGACCTTTTGTTTATGCTGAGAATAGATACAGAAAATGGGACGCTTGGCTCTTTTTCTTAGATGGACAACAAATGCGGGTGCAAGGAAAAAAACCAAGTTCTCCGCTCGAGAGAGAGAGAGAGAGGCGACAGTAACCGCTCTATATGGAAAACAGAACCAAGGGAAGCCCAGAATTATTCAAAACACACTCATGGTGATGACCATCATCATCCCAGAACTCTGAGAGAGAGAGAGAGAGACCAACAGCCCGATATAGAAAGCAAAGCCAAGGAATTCTTCAAAACGTGCTCACAGTCGTCACCATCATGCCGACATTCAGAGAGAGAGAGAGTTTGTGGACCTACATCCCTTGGCCATCACTTCAAACAATTTTCACCAACAACGCTGTCCCACGTTCCCCCCTCGTTACCAATTTTTATTCCCTGGGCCTTTCCTTCTCCAAATACGACTTGGAATGATATTTATAATCATGTCTTTAGAAGTGAATGTCTTTTAACCTTAGCGAGACAACTTATTTATTGCAAAAAACCAAGAGAATCGCCGCTTTATAAGGGTGTGCATGCAACTGTGCAGTCCTAAGGGTCTGTTTGTGTATCACGGTTTCCACTCTTTCCTTCCCACGAAAAGAGAATCGGGCCACTTCCCTTGGGAACACTTTCCGCTGAAAAGGGGGGTTCCCCTGTATTTTGGGGGCTCTCTTTCCTTGCAGAAAGAGAGTGATTGTTTGGTCACAGTGGATTCCGCGAAAATGCACAACTATGTTTCCCCGAAAAGCACCCACTTTCTGCGACAAAACAAACTAGCCCTTAGTCTTATTATGTTTTCCTTACTTAAGTGGCCAAAAACCAGGGAGTTTGCTGCTTTCTCCACTACGGACAGTATTGTAGATACTCTTGGATGGAATTAAGCTTGTGATGATACTAGTGGATGTGTAGTAGAACCATCTAAAATTGCAGGACTGAGAATCCAAAGTGTGCATCATCTCCCAGATTGGGATGCAATCAGTTCTGATCAGGAACAGCTAAAACAGCCAAAAATTGCAAAATCCCAATCCTGGATCTAACCCATTTGCATCCCTACTCCCAGATGGAAAATTCAATTTGTTTATAACATAGACACAAAAATCTCGTTTTCGAGAAATATTAATGAGAAATCCATGTGGTCATATATAAAATATAAAGTATATAAATATGAAAATATTGGGCTGAAAAGGTATATCTTAAAAATATCAGCATAAAATCTGATATATATATATATATATATATATATATATATATATATATATATATATATATATATATCGTGCTAAAATACAATATTCCAAAAAGTAGATATTTTTTAAAGTATCACATTTTTGGGTAAAATATTGGCCTTTGAAATATAATGATATGATAACAATAAATACAAGAAATCTTAAAGAAAATTCGATAGAAAATATTTTTATCACTTTCATATCGGTATAAAAATGTGATGTTTTTCACAACATGCGGCAATGGTATTATCTTAATTATTATTGTATTAAGTGTATCATGGTTAGGCTATCATATGATAACAATAGTCATTATTTTAATAAGATGCATGGATTATAAGCGACTAATGTTTTTCTTTTGCTTTTTTAGGAAAATAGGGTCATGTGTTTAGGGGAAAGGACACGCCACATGGACACGCCATGATGTACAGAGGGGAATTATTTTACAACATTTCTATGGATTTTAATTATGTTTTCAATGACATATTTTTCATTGAAATACTTTTTAATATTTTTTAATTGAGCTCATGGAATTGCTAAGTTCGAGCTGACTTGATAACCAAAAACTGTTTATTTTTTAATTCAAAATAATAAAAACTATACTTTAAACCAACTGAGCCAAACTCAAACCGGTTCATTGACAAAATAAATTCGTTGTTTCAACCCCACAAGCAATAGGCTTGCAAGTCAAACACTTTAACTGTTCATCCCCTATGATATAAAATATATGTAAAATATTTAGTAGTTAATAAAACCTATATGAGCCGAGCAAAGCCAAACACTCAGTGTTTGCATTGAGCTTGCCAAGTTTATTTCACGAGTCCAAATGAACTCTTTTATGAGCCTAACCACAAGCAACTCATCTTGGTTTCATATCCTTGTAATAGGTTACCTGCCAGGCTAAATGTGATATTGATCATGTAAAACCCACCCGACGATGTCAGGTGAGGAAGGTAAGCTAAAAAACAAAAAAGAAAATGTGTTTTGGAGAAAGCGGTTGAGGAACCGTATGAAGATAAGCCTCACTTTCTCCATTTAAAGGGAGGGTGAGGGTTATCCTCATCCACCATGAGGACTATATATATAAGAGTCCTCATGGTGGTTGTTCAGCCCAAGGTTGTTAAATGCGATGAGGCGAAGCGAGGCGTTGAGCCTGCGCTTCGCCTCTGAGGCGTACGCGTACGCCTCTCACAACTGGAATGGAAGTGAAGCGGTGGGAGGGGAGGCAGTAAGAGAAGGACCACGCGCCCAGCTGGTACGGAAGCGAGGGATATGCCGGTCGTCCGGTGGTCGGAGAAGACTGAGCAGCAGCTGCAGCACAGCAACTCCGATGGTCGGTAGTCACAACAGGTCGGAGGTTGATGAGGGGCGCATCACAGCAACGCCTCAGTACCTTGAGCGTGCGCCTCGCCTCTGAGGCGTACGCTTCAGGTACTGAGGCGTACACCTCTCACAACACTAGTTCAGCCCATCCTATTCAACGATCGAGAGAGAGAGAGTTCAAGAGTGGGAGGAGGGTTACCCGATCATCGCCGATTGGAGAAGTTGCCATTGAGTTGGGTAACACCCTATTTTTTGTTCTTTCTTTTTCTATTTTTTTAAGAGGCCGACAACCCTGGTTGCTGAGGAGTTTGAAAGAAGAAGGCAAGCAACCATAGTTGTCGACGTTATTGCAAAGAGAGAGAGAGAGAGAGAGAGAGAGAGAGAGAGAGAGAGAGAGAGAGAGAGAGATGTGGAGGGGAAGCAAACAACATCTGATGTGAGGTGGGGAGGTTGAGAAGGAGTTGTGCCCCTTCCTCCTTAACTACAACCTCTGACTCAGCAGAACTGACTCGATCTGGAGGATAAACCAAACTGAGTCGGGTTTGTCGTCTCTTGGGTCAGTCTCGGTGTGACCCAGACCAAACTAGAAAGACAAAAGGTATTGGCCAATCAAACCGGTCCGGAATGAACCGAACAGACTCGGTCTCACATAATCGATCAGGCTGTGAACCCAGACCGACTCGATTCTGACCACACCGAACCAAGTCGATCGGATCAAGTTTGATGAGGTCTCGATTCCCTGTTTGGGTATGGATTGAACTAGACCATACTAGGTTTGAGCCTAGTTTGATCCAGTTAATATGAATGGGTCAGTTTTGAATTCAGATAAGAACTAGATCTAGATCTAGTCCAAGATTATTTGAATCAATTTTAGATTCAGAATGTAATTGAATATGGATCTGGTTTATAACTAGATGTATCAGTTTTGGATCCAGATGAGGACTGGGTTTGAATCCAGTTTGACAGTTCTAGATTCAGATCAACACTAAGTCTGGATCCAATCTATGACTAACTGAACTAACTGAACTAATTCTAGATCTAGAGCAGAACTAGATCTGAACCCAGTTTATAATTAGTTATGGATCTAGTTTGGAACTGAACTAGATCCAGCTCAATATGTTCCTAACTATGACAGAACTTAATTAGTCCAGTATATCCTTGATTGAGACAGAACTAAACCTAGTTGGAATAGTTGGATCTCGTCCAATTATACCAAATTGAATATGGTTTCACACTTGTTAATAAGTGGATCCATTATAGATTTTTGAGAATTCAATTGAGTTTGAATACAAACTCAGTTGGGATTGTACTAGGTTCAATAAACTTAGTATTCTTAACTCAGACCGAACGTGTTTTGTCCTAGGATGAGTCAGGTCAAATCACAGAGTTGAAATGACCAAATTACTCTTTTGTGTACCCAATATCTAATCAAGTAAAAAGAGTATAACTTTGCACCCCGAACTCAGAATTGAGTGAGATTTAGTACATTGCATTCGTATAGCATAAAGGAATCTACCTATCCCAGGGTTTTGACCAAACCACAGGCACATAAATCGATGTCTGACATACTACTTTAAGAGAGGTATTTTGGTCATTTTGTCAAATATAAATAATATCTATATATTAATATGAGCATGCTTGTGTGATGATCAGATTATATTGTTAGAGCCATATAAATAATATCTATATATTAATATGAGCATGCTTGTGTGATGATCAGATTATATTGTTAGAGCCACTTGAGACTCGATTGTGACTAGAGTGAAGCATTCACATTCAAAGTAAGAGATATTATAATTAACCCTAGTTGTAAATAAATCGTGTTATATTGCATGTTATCATTATTTGTTGTATGTCAGCATGTTTAGAAGTGTATCTCTTGAGTGTAAAAATGATATGCATAGAATGATTATGCATGACTTAATTGCAATGAGATGAATGTATGCATATGTCGGTTGTAATGGTATGCATGATAGAAAAAAAGATTGTATTTTTTACAACATATCTATGTTATGCTCCTTGAATGACATGCATCATGTTGAGAATTATGATTATCCTTGAGTCCCTTAAGTTTGGTCATGTGTTCTGAATTTAAATTAAGATTACAATACATAACCCCTTAAATCTCAAAAGTGGCGACCTATGAAGAGAAATACCTGATTCGCGGTCAAAGTGCATCCACCATGGAGAGTGGGTACCAGTGATTTAATGATGCAGAGATACTACCTCGTTACATACTTAGTATGATAAAAAGTGTGAACCCTAAGAAGATTCTAAGATTGAGAATGAGATCCGTTTGAGATTGAGAATTAGATCTGTTATGATTAATTCATAATGACACTCGTGAAAGAACGAGTGAAACATGAACTTGAGAGTAAGGTTCAAGGTAATGAACTTAAAATATTACTTAGGGTTTTATATTCACATAGTATCTCGGACTGTAGACAATCATAGATAATTAAAAGTCAATTATGGTTAGGATGTAACATGAACTATGTTGTATTTGAGCCTAACCTTCTGGCTAGCTATCAATGGGGTTCTCTTTTTCTTTCACTGCAGTGCTTGATGATCTGAGAATGACTGAGAGTGTATAGTTTATAATCCGACCAACAATATAGAATTGAAGTACTTTACATTAGTGCTACGCCCAAAGACGACTATGATCGATATAACTAACCTAGTGTTATAAGTAAGCATTTAATTGAAAGAGTTAAGAGAAAATTTTAAAATATATAAACCTTGTATAGTGTGTCGAAAACTAAACTTAGATTAAAGACTTAGCGCCCACTACAGTTGTAAGTTAAAGTCTTTTATTGCTTATAAATATTCTTTAATAAGTTGTAGACTCACCTACAAAATAATTACAACTGTTAGATACATTAGCGGAGGCAAGACGTGATCAACTACTTTAATTGTACAACAGAAATATTTGTTAGTTTTAGTTCTTGCCATTGAACATCCATGTAATCTTTATTTATGTATGTTATGAATGATGGACATTATTAAGGAATTTGATGTTTATTAAAGAAAAAAAATTAGCCATGCTTTCTATGTGTAAACTTTGTATGCTTTCTCTTTACGAAGTAATACCAATCGAACCTGAACTGTACAGGTCCCAGGGATATTACATATCATGAATAGATAAAGTCTAACGACGTTAAAACTTTTTCCTAAATCGCTATCATCTTTAGGGTGCGTTTGCACGCTGTAAACAACTAACTCTTTTCGTGAAAATGCACAGCTTTTAATGCATTTTTGTGGGGGCCCACGGCAGAAACGCAAACACAGGGCTCCCTTTCCTCACAAAACAGGAGCCTCAAAATCCAAGTTAAACATGTGGAGCTATCTCCTATAAAATAGGGTTTGATTTTGTAACGGGCCCCTAATTAGTTTTATTTCTGAACAAAATAGGGTTTGATTTTGGATGTGTTACTGGCTACTTGCATTGGATGTCTTCAATCTCATAATGGTTTGTATATCATGAAAATATATCTCCATGTTTTCAAAGGTCAATATTATATAAAAAATTTAATGAGAACTTATTTTTTTCAAAATATCGCTAGATATTCCCCCCACAAATATTTTCTCTGTTGACAAAAAAGAACAGCAGCAGGCGGCCGCCTTCTTAGAATTCATTAGAGAACCCCTACCTCCACCAAACCCTAATTGATTTAAATAGCTTTAAATAGTTGAATTCAAACTTCTCATTAATCTGTTTGCTTCATAAAAATCAATTAAGAAACCCTAATTGATTGAAAAAAAGAATGAAAAGAACGAGGTAAAACAAAACGAGCAGGCTCAATCAAGTTGGTTAGTAACCTTGCCATGACAAGGCCGGTCAATGGATCCGGTATGAACGGATTTTGACCCGAATCAGATCTACTGCAACTCGAGTTTGGGATTTAATGAAAGAGGTCATTTCTTATGCAGCGCCACTTAGCTCCACTGCTGATGACAATCCATCTCAACATTTGTGGAGATGGACGCCTCACCCATATAGAGAAATGTTGAGATGGGTGGCTGTCAAGCAGGTCGCTGCACGCCCACCATGCAGCAAGGTTGCATATAATGTGAGGTCATAAATCATAACCAAGTAGTCATAGGACCTACAGGATCCAAGCAATATATCTGGACTTAAGTATGGTTTACAAAATTTCCTATATAGTGGACCCAAGCCTCCCTTTTCCTGATCTGTTACTTCCAATCCTAAAAATTACAGAGTAAAATTTCATGGGTCTGGTTTATGTTATTTATACCCGAATGTAAGTCCGGTTCTTGCTATGCTAGTTCCGGTAGGACTTGACCCGACTTTTTTTCTTATTTACACAGCGAACCTCTGCCTGTCCAACATACTATCACTGTCTTGACAGGGTAAAACTCTATGGGCTTACCCCTTATCCTTAGGGAGTCACCAAGCTTCGGTTTGCGCAATGGATGATGTTCATGGGATTTGAACCTAGACCATGCCTAGCAGCATATGCTCCATCCCACTACGCCAAACCTCATTGGGGCATTTGGACAGATTTTTTTTTTTTATATAACCTGAAGAAACCGCACCAAGCACAAAGACCTGATCGCGCTGGCTCAGCCTGCCATACCTACGGTTATTGTGCCGACAACATAAAACTCTGATACTAGAACCCTACCCCCGAGGCCCATTCTACGCATTGGTTTGTGCAAAGCGGCGATGCCCATGAGAATCGAACCTTGACTGCCCATCTAGCAGCCAAGGCCCACCCCCACTAAGCCAGCCCCCCTTGGGCACAGAAGGTAACTTGGTACCAGAATCTCAGAGTTGGACTGGGTCCGATCTGTTACCAAGAATATCTCATTAATTAATAAAATATCCTGTCATAGTTTCCGTTAAAAGAATGCCATTGGGGACTGCCGCGGGACCCACGGCGCGGTTCCAGCCCGTACCGAAGGCGGGGCCCGCCCCTACCTGCCCTCTTCGTTTTGGAATCACACGTGGCGAGTTGCCAACACGACGACCAACGGCTCCCAAGAAGGTGACAGTTCGTGCGTTGCACGTCACTGTGGGCTCCACCTGCCGATGGCACGTTTCAATACGACTGAACTACCTCTGTGATTGTCACGGGCTTAGAAGAGGGAAAAGTGATAGTCCTTAATGATAATTTTTTTTTTTACTGTGAAAAGATACCTTATGTGTAGCGCATTTTTAGAGAACATTGAGCATTTCATGTGCAGATGTGTATTTTGAATATGAAAAAAAAATCAATGGTTGGTATTGTACTAAAATTTTATGATAAAGTACTCACATTTTTACTTCAAATCAAAACTTGATTTTTAATAAATAAGCAATGATAAACACATCCAATGGTTATGGTTAGGATCCACCATAAAGCACTTAAAACTATAGTTTTTTAAGGGTCTTAAGGTGACCTAAGAAAAAATGGCAGCACAACCCCTACTCTCTCTCTCTCTCTCTCTCTCTCTCTCTCTCTCTCTCTCTCTCTCTCTATATATATATATATATATATATATATATATATATATATATATATATATATATATATATGAAAATCTGCTCACTAAAAAACATGTCAAACATACTCACTATTGGTGTAGGTATAACTTTCGGCAAAGATTTTGGCCAATTCCAGCAGAATCCAAGCGAGCCTAATACTTTTTAGCATACTACACATCAAGATCTTTCCAATGGTGGTCTGAGAACAACGATCAAAGATACTTCGCGTACTCGAGCCCTGCATAGTATATAGGGATCTTGTTTTTTGGCTAACTTTGTTGTTGTTTTTCGGCATCATTCGACAACCTCTAATGACGCGCCAACTATCGTCAGCAATATCCCTTCTGCACCGTGAGCCCAGAACCTCCGGACCCTCGTCCAATCAATCGACAGACCCGCATGAAGTGGTGCATTTGATCAGAGATGCATCTAGGTTTTAGGTGGTTGGTTTGGCATGATTTTGAGTAAGCAGTTTCATTCTCTCTCTCTCTCTCTCTCTCTCTCTCTCTCTCTCTATATATATATATATATATATATATATATAGAGAGAGAGAGAGAGAGAGTAATGTGTTGCTTAGCCCCTTTTTTCATTAGGTCTCATTAGGCCCCTTCAAAAATCATAGTTCTAAATATTTTTTCTTGCATCTAACACCGTAGATATGATCTATAGGTTTTGTTTAGTGGAAACCGGTTTTTGATTCACAGAATCTGACCACAGGTTTTTCCAGTGATCCAAAATCAATGGCTATAAAGGTATCAGTTTTTCTCAGCTCAAAAAAACATGTTTTTTCATTGAAAAAACATGATTCAAAAGGTGATTCCCGCTAAATCAAGCATGTTGAACACATCTAACTGTTCAAGATCTATTATAAAACACTTAAAACCTATGGGGTAGAATGAGAAATGAGGCCTTATATATATATATATATATATATATATATATATATATATATATATATATATATATATATATATGTGTGTGTGTGTGTGTAATTAGTCTGGCCTTTCATTTTAGCGTGCAACTACCCCAATTGACATGGGCTTTTATCATACCCACTTTTCTGGCTATCCAGGTTGTCGAAACTGTTGATCAGAATAATAGGTATGGTTTGGTATTTTATGATTTTAAAACTACATGTGCAAGCTAAAGCTTTGTGAACACAAATATACTAATTTTGCTCAAGTCTCATGTGACATGTAGCACATGTTTGGCTTAAACAAATTCAATGCAAGATCATCCCTAACAAACATGCCCCACATTCTTCTTTATATATATATATATATATATATATATATATATATATATATATATATATATATATATATATATATATATATATATATATATATATATATATAGTGCAGCATCTTTCACAACAAAAGAACAAGTGCATGATGTAGGTATAAAATATTCAAAAACAGTTTTGGTCATATATTATTATACAGTGAGATTACATTTGGCTTCTATATCAATAGATAAGGATGCAGGAGGAACTGAACATGACACAAATGCAAATTTATTTATTTTTTTGAAAGGCAAGCTGCGGTTAGTCTGACCACCACCGATTATTATTCAACTGGGGTTTTGAACCTGCAACGTCCCACCCCAGGGAAACATGCACTGTCAGCTCCTACCAACCACACGGAGCCCCTATTGGTATGACACAAATACATTTGGTACAAGTCAGTTATCAGAAATTAGGATACAAAGACAGAGACAGACTGTGTAGATATATAATTTATTTATTTACATAGGGTCACTAGAATATGAGAATTAAAGTGTGAACAGAGATTTTCATGAGTTTTTTGTTTTGTTTTTTCTTATATCTAATCATACGGATGTGATCTACATGCTTGGTTTTAAAACGACCCGCTTTTTAAACATCCAACTGTGATCCATAAAAAAAGAAATTTTTTAAAGCTTGAAAATAGATTAAGCAAAATTTTCATAAATATTCAACCATCCAAAAAACTTTTTTTTGTTGTCAAAAATTACGATCCAACATATAGTTTGCGTGCTACCACATAATGTTGGTATCCATTTAATAGCCGTTGGATCATAAAGGATCCAATGACTGTTTTTATCCCAAAAGTTGGCCAACTTGGACATCTTTAGCCGTTGGATCATAAAGGATCCATATGAGCCGGCTCCCACATGGGAACCCCTACTTTCAGTTTTCAAAAATAGAACATGCAGCAAAAGAAGGATGCCTCACCAATACCAACAGGGGGCTCCACTTGTCTGGCAGGAGAAGTTAGTGCAGGTCACCTTGTGTTGGGACGTTGCAAGTTCGAATAATCCCAATGGTACGGTTGTATAACTGGTAAGGGTCTGCCTAACCCCAGCTTTCTCTGTCAAAATAAGGATGCCTCACCAGTTGAAGAGTTTCTTTGACCCCAAATTTCCTACAAAGAGGAGAAAATACTATTCATCCTCACTCTTTCTTTTACCAGTTCAGAGTTGGTGCAATTGGATAGTAGTAATCGTATTCAAAGATTCGGAGTTGATTGGGAAATCTAATACTGAAACAAGACTTGATTAAGTTAAATAGCTAATTGGGTATAGCCTTTGCATCAAATTCAAATGTTCATCACATTCAAAATCGGTTCAGACTCGGATTTGGATTTCAATGTAATATTCTTGGCCGATCACAATCCCATCATTAATCGGACATTGTTTGTTCTGTCGAATGCGACTAAACACATTCAGGTTTTGTTGAGTTCCTTGGATATCCTACCTGAATCCAAACCATTAACATGGGCCATAGTCATTGACGCATTATGTTGCACTAGCATTCAAGGTCTTCTAAGTGAATAGTTTTCTATTTTAGATTGGACAGTAATCCTTGAAGATAAGTTCTAACAAGTGACCTACTTGGATTTTGTGAACTTTATCAACTATCATGGGCTATATCAAACTAAGGGTATCTCCTTACAAATTATATGCATGAACAGCTTAAGCATCAGTAATCCACAGCTAGACCTATTAAGATGTTTCACTGAGATACCCAAAAATAGTATGTATCATTGTGGTACTAAACACAACACTGAAGATACTAATCTTACTCAATGCCGTCCACTAGATGAAGACAAATCAATTACATATCTATGCATATGTATGTCTACTTGCCGACAGAATTATATTTGAACCAGAAGTGTGTATGCAAGTGTGCATGTGTTTGTGTCTGTGTGTTGTCCAATGTACTTGTTTTCAGATTTATTTTTGAATCAGAAAATATGCAACATAATCCAAATCCAATAAAATTGGATTGCTGTAGTCCAAATGTGGGTGTCGATCCAATTGAACCAAGACCATACCAATTAGACCAGGACCTTGATATACCAAACAATGAGAAAAATAGGTCATAATCTGACAAAACCTAATATGTTGACAGAGCAATAGCGTAACCAAACATTCATGATATAAATTTTTCCTTCCTTTTGTGAAAGAGAAAGAGATTGAAATAATAAAAGATAAAAGAACACAAGCTGGAGTTCACATGAAATACAAGTCAAACCAAAGAACCATAATATACACCTTTGCATGGCAAATAATAGCAGTAGAGATAAGAAACTGCTATCATATAGATACTATCAAATATCAATCGTCCCCCGAGCTTCATGGTATGCTCTGAACTCATCCGGAAATACTGAGGCACGCCTTTGCAGCTCAACTGTACTCAAAGGACAAGGTGGATCTTTTCGCTTCTCTTGATGGTTGACCTTCGTAAGCTTTATGTGAACATGAAAAGTAAAACAGCACTTAACTTGCTTTTTCCTTTTGAGAAGACTTGCTCAAGGACACAAACAACAAAGAAAATGAACATTTTTCAAGATAAGGGAAGGCATGGTTTAGTCCTTAAAACTAATAGCTGCTGCAAAAGAACCGGAATGACTAATCTGTAATCCTAATTACAACATAATGTAATAAAAAATGCAAAACTGGTGTACGAAGACACTCGAGATGAAGGATGCCCAAACATTTTGTCCAGCCGACTGATAATACCTCCGGTCGACTAATTTGACAAAAATGACTTTTTAGAAAATATGACGCGAAAGGATTAGTCGACTGGTGAGTCTATTGGTCGACTAATAAACACGAAAATTTAAGAAAAGAGTTTTCTAAAAAGATTTTCATGAAAGGTTCTTTTAGAAAAGTTTTTCTAAAGACTTTTTTAGGTAAAATGCAACTTAAATATACACTCTAAGTAAGGCTCTTACAAGAATCTAAGACTTTTAATGAATTTAAACCTCAGTGCTTATAGGATGTACCTCACCGCTTTCACCAGTCAATCCCCGTAAGGCATGAGGATTGGTGGGCTTCCCCAAGGTTTACTTAATACTGAAACCGGCCCATTAAGTGACCCGCATCCCTAGGAAAGTTCCTCATCATCAAAATAACAAGAAAATGCAACACCATAAATGCTGCCTTACTGTTGCAGTGGGTTCTTCAACACACATCTCATAAATTATCAGAGCACTAGAATAATCGAACAAATGACCACGCCTGCAAAGCAGAAGCAAGTAAGATGTATGCAACTCAAACACATGACCACGAACTTTGATACCACTTAAAATATGCAAATTACGTCCAAGTGAAAGATGTGTTTCCATCCTCAGAAGCATGAGAACAATTGATCGTCCAAAATTCCTCCAGCTCATGTGACTGTATTTCCCAAAAAATTTTGACCACAAATCCAAGGGTTGGAAACTGAGCAGAATAAGAAACGAATCACGATAATTGTACATCTGTACATAATGCAATTCAAGATTTTGTTGGGCTTCCTACATGGCAGGGGCCATTACTTAAAATGACATTTTTATCATCTCCAGCAAAATCAAGATTGAAGCTGTTTCTCAAAAACATAGTTTGAAACCTAGTGAAGGATGCACCAATTGGCAGACCAATCTCCTACCACAAATTTCCAAAGTGAAAGTTGAGCATGAGAGGCACAAAGTGGAACAATTGTCAAGAACTAATAAGATGAGAAAAAAAAAGTTTCCAACAAAAAGACAAGACAAACAATTTTCGATCCACCGGTATAATAGCATCAAGAAAGCTCCAAAACACAGTTCCAAAAGCAGAAAAAAAATCGTGGGATGTTTCGGATATTAAAACGATCTAACGAAACCTGACGAACATCCACAGCATCTGCAAACAAAGGATTCGGTCTGCCCAGAATCTGCACCGGTTCGTGAATTGCCATGGAGAGCGCGAAAAGTAGGTTATAGAAACAGACCACCCAGCATAGGGAACGATTGAAGATATGCTATACCCCTGGCCCTCTACCTATCAATCAAAGCAGAGAAGCGTGCTGTTCATATGTTGAGGCGCTGGTTCACGGCTGTGCAGATCTCAGTCACTTCAAACCCAATGTTTTAACCTTCTCTGTCACAGTCCATCCAGAGTACAAGCCACTAACCCTCTTCCAATGTTCTCTTGATATTTAATTTGTCCTACCATGTAGAAAAAAAGTAAAAAACAAGAAAACAAAAGATGAAATGTGTTAGGAGTAAGAGGGAAGCGACCTCGGGGAAGTGCTTGCGTACGGGGGCGGAGTAGAGGGCGAAGGGGTCGCAGGAGTGCCACTTGCAGAAACAGGGGACGAAGACGAGCTCCATGAGGTGGCCGGTGACGGAGGTGACGAGCATGTGGCAGAACTAGCCCCTGATGGTGTAGTCGAACTCGAACACCTTGTTGAAGCGGGACCTGCCCTCGCGGGACCGAGGGTTGGCGCTGTTCGACAGGATCGACCGCGCCACCGATAGCTTGTCCGCCACGTTCAGCACCCACACCGGCCGGGACATCACCGCGCCCTTCCGTCCCTCCCTCTTGTTGCTCTCTCTCAGTGGTGGTGGTGGTGGTGATGGTCGGAGACCCCGAACTCGCGCCGGGACAAGAAAGGCACGAACTACGAATGATGCTGATGCTGCAGCCTTCGGTGGTCTCGTACCCCCTTCCACGGGGGATGGCGGGAAAACCTGTTTGTTTTCAGCCTTTTCGGATTCGAAAAGTGTTGAGCTGCCAACGTAGTTGCCCTCACAGCCAGGGATGCAAACGATTCAGATCCCGAACAATTAAATACGTGGAGATTCAGATCCAAATCGGATCCCAAGTAGTCAAGAATTGCAAAATCTTTATCTTAGATATGAATCATTTGTGTAACGCCCCAAAATTTTGAACTTGTAAAATTTTTAAAAGAACATAAAAGAGATTAAAAATCTTGTTTTTTCAAAGTTTCCACTTAGTGGATCAACGAAAACGACTTTTGAAAAAAACAATTAGGCAAACCTTAGGTGTACTACTGAAGACAAATTTACATCAATGAATCAACCATTAAAACCATGTCTATAGAAAAAAACTTTAATTTATACAAAAAAAATATTTTTTAAATAATCCCATGTACAAAACATTAAGCCCAAATAAGCATGTCCAAGACACAAAAACTAGAAGAAACAATGAGATCCCAAAGTCATCTTGCAATCACCTAATCTTGTCACTCAACTCTAATCATCACCTGGGCCCATGAAATAGGTCAGATTTGTGAAAAACTGTTAGGTGCATAAGTATAGCAGAAAAATGACAGTAGTAACATATGCTTGATTACATACATGATAAGCAATTTTAACATAATTAAAGTGAACAAGATAATTTTTATTTTGATATTAACTGTTCTTAGGGTACGCACAGGAGAAACGTAAAAACAACTGAGATTTGCTCGAAGGTTTATTATGCTTTATAATTTGATACTCCGAGTAACTAGTTGAGTCTGCTCCTAAGGGGACGGTCGGTGACCGAGAGAGAATTCTCCAAAGGCATTCATGGCAAAGGATGCATCCAACTTCTGCAGAAGTCTAGAGAGTCTATCATCTAATTGATAGCTCCATCATCTAACTCTGATGACTAGAGTCATCGAGTCAATTACTACTTGAGAAGTGTAGTTGTTAACAACCTATCCATCAAAGTTTTTGTACCATCTCATCATCTTCCTTGACGAAACCAAAAAAGCAAATGGGTGTGTCAGGTTGTATTTTAACTAATGACCTATTCTACATGCTCTGGTTCGTTGAACTCATACGAGCATCTTGCCCGTGAAGGCGATTATTACTATTTGTGTGATTATCATTTTTATATCATTGTGCAGTTTGCAATTTACGAGATCGTTACTAATCTCTCATCTAATTATCGTAGTGTCAACATATAGCGCATGTCTAGTGATACTGCTTACGATAAAAAGGGATGTAGATTTCTCAAAAGAAATCTCTAACCTTTGCTGGTTTTAATTCTTGCTTTTCAAAATTACGTATACTTGAATACCGAGTTTTCACAAAAAATCCATTTTTCTTTAAGGCATTGTCGCACATGCAAAAAAATTGCATTCTTTGAAAAGAACAACCATGATACAGGGTTGGACAGAGTACACAAACTGCGTACCTTACGAATATGTATGTACAATACATATATTATATAACGCAGGTCTGTGCACATTATAGCTCAACGGCAATGCATAAAGCATGACCCGATGTGTGAAACCACACATCGAGCAAAAACAATGCATAAGTAGTGTACGATGTATGAAACCGTATCTTGGCTAAATAAATGTGTAAGCGGTGCATGAGGTACAAAACCATACATCGGCTAAATAAATGTGTAA
Source organism: Nuphar pumila (assembly GCF_984573655.1). NCBI lineage: Eukaryota > Viridiplantae > Streptophyta > Magnoliopsida > Nymphaeales > Nymphaeaceae > Nuphar > Nuphar pumila. Next base: position 20,821,069 of record NC_143249.1, on the reverse strand, counting down.
GCAGTGCACAAGGTACGAAACCGTACATCGGCTAAATAAATACGTAAGTAGTGCATGAAGTACAAAACCGTACCTCAATAAAATAAATATGTAAGTAATGCACAAATATGAAACTGTGCATCATCTAAATAACTACGTAAGCAGTAGCTTGTGCATATAAAGTACGACGACAAAGTAAATGGCATAAAAATTTGCTTGATATGTGAAACAACATATCGAGCGATATAAATGCGTAAGCAGAAGCCGGCAAAGTAAATGACATAAACCAATGCTTGATATATGAAACCACATATTGAGCTAAATAAATGTGTAAGCAAAAGCCTGTGCACGTAAAAGTGGGACGACAAAGTAAATGACATAAAAGAAAAAAAAAGGGGCAAGGATCACAAAGTGTGTCCTTTATATATATATATATATATATATATATATATATATATATATATATATATATATATATATATATATATATATGTGTGTGTGTGTGTGTGTGTGTGTGTGTGTGTGTTTATTTATAAGTTTAAGCATTGACCTTTTTTTGTTCTTCATGCAATTTTTCCCTACCTCGAAGAATGTCGGTTTTGATGATGGTTTTAGGTGTATGTGATAAGCGACGCATGCCTTAGTGCGCGCGTAGAGTCTGTTACGCCGATGGCATGCGCTGAATGATTCATCGTACTGCGAGAAAAGAAGAGGAGAATTACGTGTTGGCATTGGATTTGTGTCGCAAGGGACAAAACGGGCCCTGGTGTTAGCCGGGCTCAGCTACCTGGCCTAGAAGGTGAACGAGCCCGCACCTAGGCTTGGTCCTATTTCGACAAGCGCAGACTGGGCTCAGTCCAGCCCTAGCCCAGACCTGCCAACCAAAAAAAGGGAGGGCAGGGCTACGCCCCTACCTGCCAGCCGAAAAAAAAAAAGGAAGGCAGGGGTCATGCCCATGCCCGCTAGTCGAAAAAAGAAATTGTATCATCTTTTTCTAAGCCACAAATGGCCTACACTCTTAAGCATTTTCAGAAATTGTAGCATATTTTTCAAACTTTTTTAAGTATTTACCCTTTTTAGAATCAAATGAGATATATTCAATATCTATTTGTGACCATAGTCAAGGATATGTAAAGAATTTATTTCATCCAAGTTCTATAAGGCACAAAAATCTTTTTTTATAAACGATTTTCATCAAAATTCTTCAAAAAATCTTTTTTCAAATTGCATTCATGCATCATCTAGGTTAGATTATATCATGAATAGGATTTCATAGGGCCACACGCCCATCCATGTTGAGTTATTTCATAAATCCGCTTCAGAAAAATTGATTTTCTAAAAAACTACTCAAGTTTTTTTTCAAAATCGATTTTCTCAAAACATCAGAGTTTCTTCAGAAATCAATTTTTATTTCCCTTAAAAGACTTCTCAAATGTGATTCACGATTTTCAAAGTATACTCTTTTACAAATATTTTCAATATTTGAAGCATACACCATGTTTTCAATACGCATTTTCCAAAGTTCATAGCACATGCCTGATTCTTTATGCATTTAGGAATAGAACATCGATTTAGACAGTTGAGCAAAGCAAAGCACATGATTGATCATTGGTTCGATTGCCCTTGTTATGGTGCCAGAAACGGTTGAACCTCGTACCGACAGGCGAGTCACATTCTTCAGAATTATCCTGCATTTTAAAACGGAGACGAGTTATTTTCAAAATCTTTTTCAAATGTCAATTTGACTTCAAAAGTAAAATTTTGCAATGAAAACAGCATCGCCGCTTGCCTGCCTGTTGGCCAGAAAAGAAGAGTAGGCAGGGGCGGCGTCCCTCCTCTGTCAAAAGAGAGAGAAGGGAGGGGCGTTGCCCCTCCTCTCCTAACAGAGATTAGAGAGAGAGAGAGGGGGGGGGAGCGGGAGGTCACCGATGCAGGGAAGGCTTTGGCTTCAACGGTGATCGGAGGTTACACAGAGAGGGAGAGAACAAAAGGAAAGGAGAGAGAGAGTGGGGAGAGGGGCTTCTGTGTGTAAAAGGAGACACACACACACACACCCTTTGTGTTTAAATAGAAAATACGGGGTGTGTTCGGGTCCAGATTAGGGTTGGATCCAATTTTTTTTTTAAGTTAGGCTTTACAATTTGCATCCATATTCACAGCTCATAACCCACTTTTGAATTTGATATCAAATCACCAATCTAATCATGTCTATGATTCATGTCCAATTTGATCTTGTCTGTCTATTGCTAGGGGTGTAACTCAGTCGGGTATACCTGACCCAACGTGATGTCCTGAATCGATGTTGGTGGACCCGTGAGTTTGGGTCAAGTTCAAAATATAGACTCATAGTGAAAACAGGTTGGGCCTTGGATATTGTAATATCTTGTAGACTCATGACTCAAAAGAACATATTTTTACATTGAAAATAGATGGTCCTATCAAGCAAACCATGCAAATCTCATATATGAGGTCATATTGAGTGGATGAAACTTGCACCTATGATTTTTCAATTAGATTGTAAGTGCAGTTGGTAACACAATATATATAGATATATAGATATAGATATATTAGTAACAGAGTACCTACTCCCACCTAATTAAAGCTTTAAATTGTCATAATTTTATATCAAAAACATGATTCAAAGCATGATTCCTATCAAATAAACTATGTTGAGTACATTTATAAGGTTTAATTGAGAAGATACAACTTGCAACCATTATTTCTAGCATGTGAGAGTAGGTTCTCCCGAAGCATCTCTCTATATATAGAGAAAGGGGTTGCTGGCTATTCTGATATGTGCTTACTGCCAACCTATCGGGATTCTAAATATTTTTTTCTCAAATCTTATCGTATAGATGTGTTCTACATGCTTTATTTTTTAGAATGAACTCTCGGATCATCCAATTCCAATGTGTGGATAAGCTTTTATAAGGTTTGAAAATCAATGGTTTATAATTTTCATAAATATTTGAGCTATTTTTGTCAAAAAATACAATACAAGTTTCATTTTCCAACAATTCTACTATGCTGAACGCATATGAGGGACCAATTAATTCAGGTAGGCACCAACTCCCTAGTAACAAATACTCTCTCTCTCTCTCTATATATATATATATATATATATACTTTTATATATATATATATAGAGAGAGAGAGAGAACATTTGCTACTAATGAATGTAAGAAACTAATGAGTTAGAAATCATAGGTGCGAGTTGTATCAACTCAATCTAACCGCATAGATGCGTTCAACATGGTTTGTTTGTTGAGGATTTAACTTTGGATTGCGCTTTTCTGTTATAAAAATATGATCTTTTGAGTTGTGAATTTTTGGCAAATAATTTTAATTTTTTCACCCCTTTAAACACTTAATTACTTATCATAATCACTTTATTCAGAACAAGTTTCCTACTAAATAAACCATGTAAATCACATCCATAACATTTGATCTACAATAAATTAATTTTTTTAAAATAAAATAGTAATTTATACTCATTAGTTTCTTAACTTCATTAGTAACCGTTATTTACCCATATATAAGTTGTGTTCTCGTATAATAGGTTAGGTATTTTAGGTAGCAGGTAGGCTCAGTTATGTCTAGGTCTAGTCAACATGTCAAATGGGTAGGCAAGATAATTGATTCTGTTTGGTAATCTCAAAATTTATAATTAGGCTCTAAATACGTGGAAGAAGGTCCTGTTAAATTTTTAGGGCCTAACTCCATTGGGTTTAAGAGATATTAGCTCGAGAACATGTGATGATGTTTATGTTCTTGATTGAGTTGGGACTGTGATTTGGGTTTGGAAGGTCTGATTGTAAATTCATTCTCCTTACTTGGTGGAGGAAAAATCTCAATTTTGGTAGGTGAGTTAGGGACATATGGAAGGTCTGATTCCTTAGAGCCTGAGAAAGAGAAGGAGAGAACTTAGAGGCTTGAGAGAATAAGAGAGGGCCACACCCAAAGTGTGAGAGACATTTTTTGAGATAAGGAGAGAGCAATTCATTTCATTTGATTTTTTCATGCTCAAAACAGAATTAACAAGGCTTATACATAGGCTGATGAGGATTATTTGCAACCTTCACAAGTTGCAAAAATTCTCTAAAAGCTACTCTAATATTGAATAACACTTCTTAAGCTAAAACATAAGAATAGATAACGCCTATTAGGACTAAGTTAATCTTATATAACTTTGAGTTGGCTAGATTTAACCAAGCTAATTCTAACCCCTTCCTATTCTTAGATTCTCCCACACGTCAATCCATGCTCTCAAAAATAGGAAACTCACCTCATGTGGGCCCCATCAGGGCCAGACGATCCAACTTGATGGATTCGAATACAGGTCCAAAATTGATCTCTCTCTCTCTCTCTCTCTCTCTCTCTCTCTCTCTCTCTCTCTCTATATATATATATATATATATATATATATATATATATATATATATTTACTACTAATGAAGCTAATAAACTAGTGAGTTATAAATAATAGGTGCAAGTTGTGTCAACTCAAATTTAACCACAGATGTATTGTGTATGGTTTGGTTGTTAAGGATCAAACATTTTGTGGTGCTTTTCTTTTATGATGTAAAAATGTGATCTTTTGAGTTATGAAATTTTGACACATTGTATGCCATTGACTTGTGAACCCTTTTAAAAACCTAATTACTTATCACAATCACGCAATTCAAAACAAGTTTTCTACTAAACAATGTATATCACATCTGTAACATTTGATGTACAAAAAATTGAATTTTTTTAAAGAATACAGTGATTTATACTCATTAGTTTCTTACCTTCAAGTAGTCAATATTCACCCTATATTTATAGGATTTAATGTCTCGTCTGACATGCGGCATTGCGCTGCACAATTTTAATTTTTTTAAAAAATTTGACTTTTAGCTGCAGTTTTGAAAATTGTCATTTGTGCATATTTTTTTTGCACTGTTGATCGCGTGCAGCGCAAAATGGTCTGAACCATGAAACTCCATTGGGAAGGTGCAAACTCATGGCCCAGCCTTGACGTTGTGATTAAACAGAAAAAGTGCAAAACAAGCTTCAGTGTAGAGAAGTTTTTTTGTCTACCCTCAGGCTTGAGATAGCTCCGGTCAGTCCAGTCCACACTAGTGGGTTAATGTTTGTTAAAATTGTATGTGTTTTATGGGGGCTGAGGCTGAGGGAAAAAATGGGCCCCCTGTTAATAGTAGGAGTTCAGGGGCAGCGCCTCCGAAATTTTTTTAAAGAATCAAAATAACAATAAAATTTGCATTCACATTAAACAAATATAATATTCTAAATATTTATATTATATTTAATAAAAATGTATAAAATATTTATATAAACTACCTAAACATGGGCCCCTAAAAATTTTTTTGGGCCCAGGGGCCCTGAGGCCCAAGCCTCATTGGCCTCTTTACAGGTCTGGCTCTGTATATACCAACTGGGGCTCGGCTTGTCTGGCAGGAGCAGTTAGTGCATGTCACCATGTGTTTGGAAGTTGCAGTTCGAATGTGTAATTGGTACGGGTCCGTCCAACCCCAACTTTTTCTGTCGAAAAAATTTATATATATATATATATATATATATATATATATATATATATGTGTGTGTGTGTGTGTGTGTGTGTGTGTGTGTCTTATCAGATCTTTTTTGGGTCAATTTGTCCCATGAATATGATCTACATGCTTTTAGTAGTTATTAACATTTTAATCGATGGCTTCTGAGACCAAAGCAGCATTGTCCGACGATCTAAACAAAATGCATCAAACTTTTCCATCCAAAATGGAACATTACCTGGAAGTCGATTTCCACTAATTCCAATATGATGAACACATCTACAACATTAGATTGAATCAAAGCAATGCTTTTCAATAATAGTATTAGTTGCATAATGAAAGGGCTAATATGAGTTGTATTTGTACGCACATCCACCCTGTTCCAACCCATATATGACATTAAAATGTACATTAGCAAAATATAATGAGACCTTTATGAGTAAAAGTGAAGAGAAGGAGGATGGTCCACCCCTTGTTCTCTCCTTCAAAATATTTTTTTTTTGACAAATCTAACCATATAGATACTTATCACTACTCAATCAAATGTTTTTGTGCAGGTAAGATTTTATAAGTAGAAAAATTTTAAATTTTCGGAACTATTGATTTCTCGATCCTTATAAAATCCTATCTATATATCAAAATAGTTAGATCAAAGAGTTTATCCGTAGGCATGGCAGTGGACCGGGTCAGAGGCTGGGGACAAGGTCTCCACCCTCGCCTCATCTCAAAATCCTAACTTCCATCCCTGCATGGGTTTTGATTTTAACCTCCATCGAAGAAAGGCGGGATGGGGCCCCATTTTTCCTCTGTCCTCTGTCATCTCTAAAGATCTGTCAACTCTAAAGAAAAATTAGGGATGGGACGGGGCAGGGCAAAGGGCGGGGGAAAGTGTAAGTCCATCCACACCTCCATTCCCGCATGAGTTTTGATTTCAACCTCCATCCCCATTTTATGTTTTTCATCCCCAGTCCAAACGGGGTGGGGCCACGTCCCCCCCCCCCCCCCCCCCCCAAACCCCCAACCACCACCACCTCCGGTCTACTATCATCCCTATTTATCCATATGTTTTCAACCATTGTATGGATAGAATTGTCAAAAAAACATATATAACATGTAGATTTTGGAGGGGAGGCCAGGGGTGGACCACCCCCCTTTTCAAAAGTGAAACTCATCACGTGATCAAATATTTGACACAAAGAACAAGTACATCAATCTAGAGAAAATAGCTCTTTTCAAAATAGATATTAACAATCAACTTCGTGCTCAAAATCTATGAGGGCCATAGGTGCCATTTCATTTGCTCTTATAAAGTTCATGCTTATTTACATAAGCTTATGGCAAGCCACGCCCCTTCCTAGAACAAGCCTTAATGAATGCGAAATCAAAACTTAATTCCAAGTAGTTATAAGATAGAGGAGAACTAGGTTTATATATCTAACTAGAGAGTAATGGGTCTGTGCTAAACCCATTTGGTGTTAAACCGCATGCTAAATGAGTTTTTCAGTGTTTTTGCTGCTTTTTATGCGATTCTGACCATATAAATGTGTTGGGCATGGTCGATTTACTGAGAATCCACACACCTGGATCATGTGTTTTCCATGAAAAAAATGATATTTGGAGCCTTGAAAATTTATAAAGATTTTGAACCGTTGAGTTTTTGAACTTTATAAAAACCCACACGTGTCGAAATCAATCGCTTCAAAAGCTGATCCCTATAAAATCTAGTCCATAGGTCACGGTCAGAGTCTAAAAATAAAATGAAAAAAGCCCAAAAAAACTATTTAGCACGCGGTTTAGCACCAACTCATTACTCTGTAACTAGATACATATATAGGCAATTTATTTATTTATTTAATTATTGAAAATCATCTTTGCTGCTCAAAATCTATGAGAGCCACACGTGCCGTTTCTTTTCATTTGCTCTTTTAAAGTTCTTGCTTATTTTCATAAGCTTATGGCACGCCCCTTCGTAAAACAAGCTTTAAACATGCCAAATCAAAACTTAATTTCATATACCTAACTTTTAGCAAGCTGGGTTAGGCAGACCCAATCCGTTAGTATTCAGTCATACCATTGGGGTTTTGAACCTGCAACATCCCACCACAGAGAGATATGCACTGACAGCTCCTACCAACCACGCAGAGACCCGTTGGTTTCATAACTTGATACATAAGTAGATAATTTATTTATTTATTTTTTAAAAGCAAGTTGGGGTTAGGCATACCCCTACCATTTATACAACTATACCATTGGGTTTTCATCCGGCAACATCTCAACACAAGGTGACGTGTGTTGGTGTTTTCTACAAAACAATCACAGAAAGTGTACCTGTATTTGCCATAAAGCACGTGCAGGGTATTCGGCGTTCTCCTCAGCCGGTCGATGCCCACAATGAACCCAGGCCTTAAGTTGACGGTGAGCAAGACCCTTAACCCACGGTACTGAATGTAGGCTACGCTGAGGTTGAATGGAAATGTTTCTCATCATACGTTGCTCAGCCTCCTCTTTATATAGTGGAGCAATGAGAGGGGATACAGTGAATGTGGACATCCACATTCACGTAACCTCCTCTCTAATGGCATTAACTGCCCTTCACTATCATGCCTATTAGCCCACTACCTTCTTTTAATGTCAAACCAGGTCACCAAATGGGTTGGACTCAATCCATATGTCCAACATTCTCTCACTTGACCCATTGACACTAAAAGTGCACTAAATTGAGGTTTATATTGTTATCTCGATTTAACTCTTCATGTGGGTTCAGATGCTACCCTTTATCACAAGGGTAAATCAAATGAGTCATGGAGATGAACACTCCTTTATGAAATGTCATATTCTCATGTACTACACTATAATTCACCTTGAGTGCTTAAGTATGTTAAATTACCTTTATGAATAGGTTGGTCTCCTACCTATCCTATTGGTCCTTTAAGATTGTTGTTCTGCTATTCTCTCTAACCCATATGAGAAATCCTTTATGCAAAATCAACAATATATAAAGTCATAGAGAATTAAATTCATATACACAAATGTGATCACTTAATGTATCGTCATATATCAGAAGGAATAAAAAAGACCCATTCCCTTTACATGTTGGGAATACAATCCTGGTGCTAGCCCTTTAGTAAGGAGATTCGCACACATTTTCTTTGTCTTAATTGTATCAATACATACCAAATAATTCTCAGTCCTTTTTTTAACAACAAAATATTTTAACTTCATGTGTCGACACGATATTGAGCTCTTGTTGTTATTTGAAAAGGACACGGCGGCTTCATTATCACAAATGATCTTTAGTGGTCTCTCAATAGAGTCCACAATACCAAGACCTATAATGAAGTTTCTTATCTAAATGGTCTGTGACAAGGTCTCATATAGAGCAATAAATTTTGCCCCCATGGTATGAGCAGCAGTGGTTGACTGCTTTTCACTTCTCCATGAGACAGCACCACTCGTTAGTAAAAAAATGTATCCAGTAGTGGATTTTCTACTATCAATACACCTTTCTAAGTCCGTATTAGAGTATTCAGCAACCTCTAGGTGGTCAGCTTTCCTGTAGGTCAACATATAATCTTTTGTTCCTTGTAAATAGCACATGACCTTCTTTACTGTCTTTCAGTGCGCAATGCCTGGATTTGACTGATATCTACCAAGCATTCCCACAGCAAATGTTATATCAGGTCGAGTGCAGGTATGCGCGTACTGCAAACTTTCAACTGATGAAGCATATGAAACAACATCCATCTGAGCCTTCGCAATATCATCTTGAGGACAGTCCTTTAAGCTCAATTTATCCTCTTTCACTATAGGTGTCAAACCAGAAGAACAATTCTCCATCCCATATCTTTTAAGAACCTTAATGATATAGGATTTCTGAGAGAGGCCAAGGACACCTTTAGTTCTGTTACGACGGATCTCGATTCCAAGGACATAAGTGACATCACCCATGTCTTTCATATCGAAATGAGAGGAAAGAAAATCTTTTGTTTCATGTAATAGACTCAAATCATTAGCTGCAAGAATAATATCGTCAACATATAAAACCAAAATTATGAACTTACTCTCACTAGCCTTAATGTAAATACACTGATCAACAATACTTTCAGTGAATCCAAAGTTCATAATTACATTATTTAACTTCTTATACCAGTAGCGGGAGGCATGTTTAAGTCCATAAATTAACTTATTTAATTTGCAAACTAAGTTATTTGAGTCATTTATACTGAAACCAGGAGGTTGTTGCATGTATACCTCCTCATCCAGATCCCCATTCAGGAAGGCAGTTTTCATATCCATCTGATGTAGCTCTAAATTAAAATGAGCTACAAAGACCATGATTATCCTCAATGATTCCTTAGTTGAGACAGGAGAAAAGTCTCATTATAATCAATGCCCTCTATCTGTGTGAAACCTTTTACAACAAGCCTAGCCTTGTACCTCTCTACATGACCTTTAGAGTCTGTTTTGGTCTTATAAACCTATTTACAACCAACAGTTTTAACTCCATCAGGTCGAGGTACAATATCTCATACTTGGTTCTTTGCAATAGACTCAAGCTCTTCTTTCATGGCATTGATCCAATGTATTGATCTTCCACTTTTAATGGCTTCTGCAAATGTGAAGGGATCTCCATCAATGTCTATGAAATCATTTGACTCTTGTAAATATACCACAAAGTTCGAATGGATAGCAGATTTCCTGATTCTGGTGGGCCTCCATACAGATGCTACAGGTGGTTCAAAATGAGCTTTTGTATCCTGTTGTTGTTGTATATCCTCATCAACAACGAGATCTAGTTGGGATTGATGTTCATTGATCGGGCTTTCTCTTACATTATTTGAAGGGACAATGATAGAAAAAATTGAGTCTTTATCCTTAGAAGGTATGAAACTTGAATCCTGCATTTCCTCAAAATTAATATTTTGAGACGCATCTATCCCAACAAAACCATTTTCAAGAAATCTTGATTTATCTATTTCCACTATCTATGATGTGTGAGATGGACAATAAAACCTTAAGCCTTTTGACCTTTCTAGATAACCAATGAAGAAACCACTAGTTGTCCTAGGATCAAACCTTTTATATGTGGGTTATACAATTTAACTTCTGTTGGACATCCCCATATGCATATATATGATAAAAAAGGTTTTCTACATGTCCATAACTCGTAAGGAGTCTTTTAAACAACCTTCATAGGAACATTATTCAGAATATGCACTGATATCCTAAGAGCGTCACCCCACAAGGTCAAAGGAAGATTTCAGTGATTCAACATCGCTCGAACCATTTCTTTAAGCGTACGGTTTGTCCTTTCAGCTACATCATTCTAGTAAGCACTACCAAGCATGGTATACTGAGGTACAATGCCTTCCGCTTTTAGAAATTGTGCCAATGAACTTTCTTTTTATCTCATCTCAGTGAAACTACCATAATATTTGCCACCTCTATCAGACCTGACAACTTTAATAACTTCAGCGATTTGTTTCTTTACTTCTTTCTTGAAGTCCTTAAAAACCTGAAAGACTTCTAATTTTTCAAATAATAAGTAAAGATACATATACCATGAGTAATCATCTATAAAGGTGACAAAATATTTTTTACCAGTATAACACAGTGAAAAAGGGCCACACACATCCGTATACACTATTTCTAACTTTTCATTGTTGCGTTTGGCATCTTTCTTATACTTGTTAGACTGCTTAGCCTTTATGCAGTGAACACATGGCTCTATATTCGTAAAATCAAGGGATCCGAGGATTTTCTTTTTCACGAGTCTTTGGACTCTCTCTTTCGAGATATGTCCTAACCTCTAATGCCAAAGCAGATAGGATTGAGCATGCTTTAGGCCACATTTATTGTCAATCATTGTGTTCTCAATGGAGTGAGATTCGCGAATTTGGAATTTGGTTCTTAATCGATACAAATCATCACACATATATGCAGAACTTATATTCATTGAATTTTTTATAATAATAAGTTTGAAATTTTCAAATTTAAATACAAAGCCAAACTTATCAAGTTTTAAAATTGAAATCAGGTTCCGACTATAGGATGGAACATAAAATGTATCGACTAAATTCAATATGAATCCTGACTCCAACACAATTCTGCAGGTTCCAACATTCTTGACATGCGAACGCATTCTATTTCTAGAAAAGATGCTTCTCTCATGCTTTGTTGGTTCCCTCTTGTTTATAAATGTCTGTAAAGAGTTGGCAATGTGTACTGTGACACAAGAATCAATATACCAACTATGCAATGAAACATGAATTAAATTGCACTCATGAGAAACAAATGACGCATTACCTTTATTTTCGAGTCACTTCTTATGCTTTAAACAATTCACCTTTTTATGCCCCGTCTTCTTGCAGAAGAAACACTTTATAGAAGAGCCTATTGAGTGGAATTTAGCTTTTGCCTGAGAGTTTGAACTCTTCCTAGTGGTTTTTTTTTTATTCTTCTTTTTTAAGAAGCTTTTCTTTGGCCTCGACCTTTATTTATTCTTATGTGCACTTGGCACCTTCTCACCCTTCAATCTCTCCTCTTCTTCAACACACTTGGCCAAGAGGTCATTAAAAGACCACTCATCATTATGTGTATTGTAGGACATTTTGAAGGGTCCATACTCAGTAGGTAATGAGGTTAAGATCAAATGGACCAAGGAGGAGTCAGAGATGGAAAACTTCATGTCATTCAACAGAGTCGCAATATTCCTTATTTTCAAAATATGCTATCGGATGTGACTGTCACCAGTATATTTCATAGACACCAATTTAGACATGTGCGTACTGACCCTTGCCTTATTAGAAGTGACGAATTGAGCCTCAATAGCTCCCAGAAATTTCTTCATTGTTCTGTAGTGAGAAATGACACCTCAAATATTCTTAGCCACCTAAGATTGTAAAAGCAATAGACTAAGTCTGTTCGAGCGCTCCCACTTCTCAGAGGCAACCTTTTAATCGATTGTACTTTGCTCTGTAAGAGCGGGAAGTTCATCAATTCTAAGAGCCAGATCTAAATCCATATAGCCTAAAGTGAATAACATGATTTCTTTTCAATTCAAAAAATTGTATACGTCTAAAAGGAAGATTTTACTAGAATCGTCGATAAGAAAAGAACCTGATAAAACAAGGAATAAAAAATAAAAAGACGTTACTATTATTGCTCAGACGAGACTCGTGTTGAAAAGGTAAAAGTGAGACCCTTTATTTTTACCTTTTCTAAGACAAGCATAGTTGAGTCATTATCTATCACTTTGGTGGAAACGACAATACTCATAGTTGTTCTGTCTCTTCAATTCTCAAAGAATTGACTTCAGTTGGTGAAACTAGCAGATCATGTATTCGGAGGCAATTCAACACTGTACCTTTTGGTACGAATATGCTTCATGGGCTGGAATACACATCTACTATCACACCCTGCGTAAATTTGAAACACAACAACCTACCTTTGGGTAGAATCAATATTTTATAAATTCACACACAATCATAATAATGAATCTTAATACGGTCCAAAGAATCCTTAATCAACACAACTCAGATCACTTTGGTGATTATATGAATCGGTCAATCAAGATTTTTTACCAAAAACTTATTCGTATTATGAAGCACGCCCATGCACATATTTTAATGCATGTATATTCATGACATAATACAAATTTATGCTTCAACTAATATACATAAACTAATTGTCATGAATTTAATCATAATTCATGCTTGTAACCATCATGCATAACTTAACCAACACAAAACACATGAATTAACATGCATAAGTCATGCATTATTTAGAATAAATACTTTATAAAGCATTAAAAATAACAAAAACATGCTCATATGGGTAAAGCCCAGGGTCCTTAAGTAGAAATCGATTTGAAAACACCCTGAACCGGTCTGAAAAAGCCCTGAACCGATCATCTAAGGGTCTGAACCGGTTTTGAACCTTATAAATCGATACCAAATATGAACAAAAGTTCATAAACCCTATAACCGTATGTCAAAAAACATGTATTTCTTTATATTTATGAAAATAGGGTTTTAGCATCTTAGAACCGGTGAAAAACTGAAAGGAACCGGTCAAAAATGACTCTGAACTGGTCCCAGAAAGGACTGTATCAGTGTCTGATCTGGTTTGGTTTCAAAGTGTCTGGTCCCTGCTAAACAAGGATCCGACCCGGTTCAAATGGGATTCAGGTTTGACATGGTCCAAAATAGGATCCGAGTCTGACCTAGTCCAAACTGGACCTGGGTCTAATCCGGTCTGAACCAAACCCGGGTCTGACCGGGTCTAAAATGGACCTGGGTGTGACCCGGTCCTAAATGGACCCAGGTCTGACCCGGTCCGAAAAGGACCCGGGTCTGACCCAGTCTGAAAAGGACCCGGGTTGTACCCGGACTGAAAATGGACCCGGGTCTGGCCCTGTCCTAAATGGACCTAGGTCAGACCCTTTGGTCCTGACCCAACATATCAGACCCAGACCAGGATCCCACATGGATCTGGGTCCGGCCTAGCCCGAAATGGCAGACCCATTAGGGTTGCCTTTTAAAAAACTGGCTTTCGATTTCTGTGAAAACAGAAACCGAAAGTTGTCGCTCTGAAGATGTGGAGAAGATAAGCAACCGACGTCGGTGAGGCTGCCAGTGATGACAAACAACGTCGGCAAAGAAAAGGCTTCCCAACGTCATCGATTGGTGACCGACCAAATGATCCGTCGATGATGGCGTCCATCAGGGTGGCCAAACACAGCGCCCATTTGTCTCCGGTGACATCAAATCCCCTCTGATTCAGAGAATGACACTGACGAGGATGTCGGTGACTCGATGACTCAACGACGAACTCACCCCTGACGACAGGTAAGGGTTACTGTTTTTTTTATGGATATGCCACCGAAACATTCGGTAAATCAGTGATGTTGTCGGGCAGTCGACGACGCCGACAAGGCCGCCACTGCCCCTTCACTTTCGCAGCGAAAAACCACCAGCCAAAATCCCCAGCCCGACGACTGAAAGGTTTTGGTGAAAAGGGGGTTTTTCAACACTGCATTTTCGACAACCAATGCAACTCTGATAAGGAGTTCGCCGCACTTCGTCGACAATCCAACGGTCCAGCAAAACCCCCTCCCCTGGTGACATCCCGCGGTAATCTCTTCATCGGTAGACTACCCTGCTACCCAACGGTGTAGGTTAAACCCTCGACCCTCTGCATGTTTTTTTTATAGAGGGTCGCCTGAGCCAATAGCTACTGAGAATGGTTTTCACCCCACGGTGATAGTTGTCATCGTTCGGCAACCAACGTTGCTTCACGGCGATGGGCAGTCACTGACTAAAATGGCTCTATTGTCGGTGAAGGTTGTCGCCCCACAGTGACAGTATGCGAGAAACATTGTCGCCTTATCTGTCGTTGTTTGCGACAGACTGCCAGAATGATCGGTGACCCATGTCACCCTATGGTGACATGCCGGTCAGCGATATCGATGCGTGGTGAAAATTCAGACAAATGCCTGAAGGCCCAATGCGCCCGCACGCGCAGCGGAAGCGTGGTGGGCTCATAACCCAATGTTGGCTTTTCCTGCAAAACAATCACATAAAGCGTACATGTATTCGCCATAGAGCACGTGCAGGGTATTCGACGTTCTCCTCAACCGGTCGATGCCCACGATGAGCCCAGGCCTTAAGACGACGGTGAGCAGGACCCTTAACCCATGGTACTGAATGTAGGTTAGGCTGAGGCTGAATGGCAATGTCTCTCATCATACGTTGTTGAGTCTCCTCTTTATATAGTGGAGCAGGGAGAGGGGATACAGTGAATGTGGACATCTACATTCACGTAACCTCCTCTCTAATGGCATTAACTGCCCTCCATTATCATGCCCATTAGCCCACTACCTTCTTTTAATGTCAAACCGGGTCACCCAATGGATTGGACCCGATCAATATGTCCAACAACGTGCACTAGTTGCTCTCAGCAGACAAGCGGAGCACCCATTGGTCAATTTATTTGTTTATTGACAATAAACTTGGTGATCAAAATCTATGAGCGCCACAGGTGCTATTTCTTTACATTTTCTCTTGTAAACTCATGTTTATTTACAAAAGCTTATCGCACGCCCCTCCTAGAACAAGCTTTAACGAATGCCAATTAACACTTATTTCCAAGTTGTTATAAGGTAGAGGAGAACGTGTGCCTAACTATATTTGTTGGCTTACGGTTAGGGATGGCAGGGGACCGGGGCCGGGTGGGGGACAAGGTTTTCACCCATACCCCGTCTCAAAATTTTGCTCTTTATCCCTGCCTCCATTTTCGCACAGGTTTTGACTTGAACCACCATCCCCGTTTCATGTCCTCTATCCTCGGTCTAAACGAGGCGAGGTAGGGTGGTGCTCCATTTTCTCTCAGTCCATTGCCATCCCTAAAGAAGGAGAAAAAGGTTTACTAACGGGGTTCAGAGATGGGGTGGGACCGGGCAAGGCAGGGGCGATGGAAAGGGTAAGCTTATCCCCACCTCAATCCATTGCCATCCCTATTTACGGCATTCAAGTTAAAGGATGTCAAGACTTTGATATCTGAGGTATGTAAAACCAAAGCAAAACCAATGAAAAGCTATTTCTAGTGAGCAAGATAATATACTTGGGGAGTTTGTTTGTTTTTTTAAGACGATAAACCGGGTCACGGGTATAAAAAAAAATAAAGGAGACCTGGAGTTAGGCATCATCGTATAAGGGGCTGCGCTAGCAGTTCAATTGCATGCTCTATTACATGCATTAATGGGGAACATGCGTATTGTATATTTTTTTTTTATTAATTAAAGGGAGGGGTCCATAAGAGCTTGTTTAATAGCTTGTCCATGAAATTAAGAAACAGAAAAACAAAACAGACCGAACGAGTTCATTCCGTAACAACTGTACCAAGTTTAATATTTGTGTCGATGGTATGCAAAAATTGTGTTCCAAAGTTCAACGTTTGTTTTACGCTGTACACAAACAATATGGACACATATGGATAATGGGTTGGATAACTTCATTTTGGATCGTACAACTCGATCCGCCCATTATTATTCATGTTTTAACAAGTTTATTGTGGATTTTAACTCTGGATATATATCTCAAATTGGATCCAAATATAGCAAAAAAATAAAAACAACCTTAAAACAAATAAGCAAACCATTTTTTATAAACGCCTATCATTAAGAAAAAGAACTGAGAGCCTCCACAGTGCATAAACGCCTCACAGTTGCAACCGGAATTTATCATAATAGAGCCATGATAAATTAAAAAAACGCCACATTTATGAGTATGGTTTATGTACAACTATTTATCTAGATAAATGAGGTAAGTTATGCAATTGCATCAGCAGAAAGGGTGAAATATGCTAATTGATTTCACATCATATGCAGCATCGCTGCATGGTGAGGCATGCAGCAATCTGCTTGACAGCTACCAGTCTTAGCATTTCTCGAGATGGGTGTAGTGTCCATCTGGATAAATGTTAAGATGGATGGTCATCAATAGTGGAGCTGCAGGACAAGCATGCAGCACCTCTGCATAAAAAACGACCTTAGCACCAGACCCTTCGTCAGGGCATAAACAAAAGTAGCGCATTATTGGGTAGCGTAGAATCTGAGAAGGAAATATTCTCTTGGACTAGTTGTCACACATGCTACACATTTTGTTGTACAGTTATAAAGCCAATGATTATGGTATGGTATCTCTTTTTTGCAAGATAAAATATACTCAATTACTTAGCTGTCTGATTAGTTTTTAATATTGACACATGCAAGCAAAGTGTTCCTTCCATGTCGTCTTCCATTCATTTTTTTTATATTTACATGAAGAAAAACTACCCCAAGATTATAGACCTAGCCGCGCTGGCTTTGCCTGCCATACTTAGCTATCATTATTGTTCTTCTTTTGCCACTAAAGAATCGTCACACACATTTGGGCTTGGGCAAGAGATGACGCCCATGACATTTGAACTTATACTGGATGTTGCAAACCGAAAATATATATATATATATATACATAGGCAATTTATTTATTTATTTATTGTTTAAAAATAAGGTAAGGGAGAAACTAGGAGTACCAACCACACATTTGGCAGGTAAAACCTTTGAGTTCACTGCTCATGTAAGAGTCCACCCAGCTTCGAACTCATGACGTCCTGTCAAATTTTAGTGACTTCACGTCACCTCTACGAAATGGCTTGATTCCTGCCTAATGCTTTAAAAAAGTCTCATATATATATATATATATATATATATATATATATATATATATATATATATATATATATAGAGAGAGAGAGAGAGAGAGAGAGAGAGAGATTCTTTTTTATTGTTTTTAGCAGGAGACGTGCAGCTCTCATGTGTCAATGTTGTCATTACCACATAAACCCTAAGGTATTATCCAGTCCAGACTGTGTAGATGGCCGTTTCTGTATCGGCCCAATAATAATAATAAATTATTATGTAAACTATTAAAATAATATTTAAATTTGTTGAGAATTCATGACCTTGGTTGCCCTTTACCTAATGACCAACACTCGGGTTGGTGGGTCGGGTTAACGGGTTGGTGGATCAGAATAACTCAACACGAACATGACCCGTTTATTAAATGGGTAACCCGACACGGTAACCCGGCATGAACATGACCCATTTATCAAAAAATGAGCTGCCTTCAGCAGGAGAGACGAAACGTTGGGCTTGCTTTGCTTGGGTGCCAAACCAAGAGGAGGAACAAGAGGGAGGAGAGAAGAGGGTGATGGTGTGCGCCTGTCTGGTGATGGCAACAAGGTGGAGAGGAGAGGTCTCGGGCTCTTGACTATGGCTGGGTAGGAAGGAGTTAGGTGAGTGACTAAAGTGTAAAGTTAGGAGTTAGGGTTAGATAAGTTTATATATATATAAACGGGTTGTGAGTTGACGGGTTTGTGTAAACGGGTTAACCCGTTTGCCTAACCCGTTTATTAAACGGGTCAAACGGGTTGGCATACCCCTAGCACGAACACGACCCATTTAATAAACGGGTTAGGCGGGTCGACCCATTTACGACACGAACCTGTTTAAGCCAAACCCGAACCCGACTAAGAAGCGGGTTGGTGGGTCGGGTCAGATTTTGCCACCCCTACCTACAAGAGAGATGATCTTCCATCAGATTTTCTTCAAAACAATGGTGAGACTTGAAACAACCACTAAATTGCATAAAGTGAGAAGGACCACACCTAACACAAGGGGATTGTTATGTGTGTATTTGGGGGGGATTCTATTTTAGTGTTGACCATCCATGGCATGGACCACAATGGGGCAGTTAGTTAGTATCACCATTGTGTCACACTTCAATCATCAATATCAATGACAAAAGATTTTTTATTTTCATGAAGGATGGGGAATCCACCCTTGAGATCATATACCTAATTGCACCGACTAAGCCTTATGTTTGCTTTTCTGACAGTGGAAACCTGTGGTGCACCCCTTGCCCCCATTGAGTTGTCGCTTGTCCCTTCTTCTCATTATTGTAAAGGGTTTGACACTCATAAGAATGAAACGGTAACACTCCTCTAGTGGCCAAGGCCCCCTCCAGTGCACCAAACCCCTTGGGACCATAGTGACAAATATCATGAGATTTATGAAAAATCTTGTGATAATATCGTGAGAAATTGGCTGAAAGTTTAAAATGGTAATTTCTCATGAGATTTTCAAAATATCGCAAGATTTATGAAAAACATAAATACCATAATTTAAATGTGATATTTACGTTTTTAAACGGCTATTTATCATGAAAAAAATGTGTCTTTTTATTTTTTTAATACTTTTTATTATTATTTTCTTATAAAAAATGAAATTTATATTTTTTTTAATGTATTTCTTTATTGTAGAGATTTTGCCAAAAAACATGAGATTTATGAAAAAATTTCAATTTCTCACAAGTTTTTGAAAAATGAGAAATTTTCATTTAAAACGTTTGCCACTATGCTTGGGGCTATCAATGTGAAAGGATTGCTCCCAAGAGCAGTGTGACAAATATCGTGAAATTTATGAAAATCTTGTGATAATATCGCGAGAAATTGCCTGAAAGTTTAAAACTGCAATTTCTTGCAAGATTTACAAAATATCATGAGATTTATGAAAAAACATAAATACCATTAATTAAACATGATATTTACATTTTAAACGGCTATTTATCGTGAAAAAAATCATGTATTTTTATTTTTAAACAATTTTAATTAATATTTTCTTATAAAAATATTTTTAATATTTTTAATTATTTTTTTATTGCCAAGATTTTGCCAAAAAAAAAACACGAGATTTATGATTTTTTTCAATTTCTCACAAGTTTTTTGAAAACGAGAAATTGCCTATAAAAACATGTCACTATGCCCAAGAGTCATGATTGAGTGAGGCCAATGCTCATGTATGCCTCAGGAAGGGCGCTTGTGGAGGGTCGTCCAAGGGTCAGGGTCCACCTAAAGTTATGTCAGGTTAAGAAAATGAAATTCCAAACTCAACCCACATAATTTACAGCATATTTAACGCATTTATTTTAGAGTATATAAGAAAACATTTATTTTAAACAATGTATCACGATTTTGAATTGATATCAAAGTGCTAAAGCACTTATTTATTATTTTTTGCATCTTCATTTTTCTTTATAGTGTTTATAATTCATATAATTTTTACATGGCAGTAGTTTTTTTCTTCCATTTTTTTTGGATTTATATAAGATCCAAAATCCTAAACCCGCTATTTCAAAAATTGGATATAGTTTGTGGAAGAACATGATCCCAACTCATGAGCACGTCCCTTGCTGCAAGGTTGAAGCTCAGTGGATCTCAAAGGTTCTACCAGCCAGAGGCCTGCTAAAGTATTGGACCTTTGGCCTGGCCAGAAAAATAACAATGTTATCATATCAATACAATATTTAGCACAATAAAAACCTTTTATTTTAAATTTTCTTACATATTATTTATGCATTTTCACATTTTTTTTATTTTTATGTTTACCACCATTTTAAGGTGTCTTTGCACTAGCGAGGAAGGAATTCCTCTCTTAGAGCTTATTTTTAAGCTCTATTTGAGGGTAAGGGGTAAGCTCACGGAGTTTTACACTGTCAAGACAACGACCATATAAATATGGCAGGCAAAGCCAGCGCAACTAGGTCTTTGATTTTGGGTGTAGTTTCTCGGTGTAAATATATATATATATATATATATAACTCTATTTGGGAGCCGTCCGTTAGAAGACGCCGGCATCGGCCGCGAGTCGGCGGCATCCAAATCAAAAGTCAAAAGTCAATTTCGTCCTTAACCAATAACATTAAAATCTAGGGACATTTGTTTACAGTTTGTCCTGTATCAAAAAAGGTCCAGAACCGAAAGTCCAACTTTGTACAGCTTTCACTTTCCACTTGTTATTTCTAGTAAAAAAAAAAGGGCCCCGAAGAAAACAAGAGGGAAAGAAAGAAAAAAACTTCTATGAGAGCCATTTCCGTCCTTGACCGAAAATTTATGTACAATATAGTAAATCTCTCTCCTTCATCGTGAATACGAAATAACCGACGCCTCCACGCGCCCACTAACTCAAGAGAAGAAGAGCTTCGTTTCTCGTTAATTCGTTCCCTCCCTCGTAGCGAAAATTGAAGGAAGAAAACGAAGAAATCGAGGTAGTTACTTCTTGAGCAAAAACGAATTAATTCGTTTTTTTTTTGTTTCCGTTTGTTTTGTGCAATGAGATTAGTTCGAGTGAAGGAATTCCGGAATTTCTCGGTTCTTTTTCTTTTTCCTTTTTAATCTCCTGATTTATTGTTGGTTTTCCCTTGTTAATGATAATTCGTTTAGGCCCAGGCGGTTTTTGGTTTTTTTCCTCTCTTTTTTACGATCTATATCGGGATTTGTTGTATTTTGTAACGCGCATGATGGATTCTGCGTAGATCGTCGAAGATTTTGATTCCATCGAGTTTTTGTTGGGATAATTTGTGAATTTTGGTTGATTTATGTAGACTTAATTAATGTTTTTTGTGATAATTTTGTGGTTTTGGAAGAATTGCGTTGAGACATTATTGAGAGGATGAAAAACTGAGTGATGGTCCCTAAAAGATTGCTGATCGATAACCAATGAGCGAAATAGCCTAGCGTTTGTGGATCAAGGTTGGGAGAGTCGACAATTAGTGCAACTTATCGATGAAATTTGGTTTCTTGGATTCTCTTGGGAATAATCAATAGTGATCGATGGAATTTTAACAAAGGTCTTGAACTAAGATAAGCTCTTAGTGATTGATTTAGAACTTTTTTAGTTAGTTTTTTTTGTTGCCAGTAAATTGAGATTAGCTATGAGTGAGTGTGTGAATTGGAACTTGTATTGTCAAATTGTTGTTATCAATAGTTCAAAATGTTGGAAAACGAGGGGACCCATATACTCTGCTTGGATTTGCAAGCAAAAATCATAATCTGGAATTCGGTTTTGCATGTTATGTCGATAATCAGTCATGGGTATATGAACTCCCAGGATTAGGTTATTGTGAATATACTCCCACTGACTATCTGTATGTGCAATCTCAAGTTCAGCATGTTGATAGATATAGAAAGCACTTTTGCTTAATGCCCATGTTCTGGGACATGTGACTGCAGTTTGAAGATTGCACCTCAAAGTAGGGGACCGGATGCCTATTTTGTTGGGGCTCCATTTCTTATCCCTTTTACGTCCTTGTGAAGTTGTCATTCAAATGCATGCAACATATAATGACAACAAGCATACTTAGCTTAATGGATCTGTTGGCCATTATTTCAGCTCATAAGTGCACAATATGGAAAAGATAACCAATGATGGTTCTTTTTTGGTGTATGTAATGCTTTTGGTTCCACCTGTTGCCAACGGAGAAAATAAACTGCCTATTGATAGTGACATGATTCATTTAGCCATCATTATCAGCTAGCAAGGCTGCCTAACTTGCCAAGGATAATCTTATAGTAAAAAGGCTTGGCAAGTAAAGTGAAATTACATGATAAATGGCAATCTGGATGAACTATAAATACCTCAGTTTTGAGAAAAAAGTCAGGGCTTGAAAGTGGGGATTGATGAAGTTTGGCATGAAGGAATTATCTTAACCTCAGTGTTTGGCAGAGGAACCATTTTAAGGTGTCCTAACATGGAATTCTTAGGTTGAATTTATCAGATATGGGATAAAATAAATACTTCTTAAACTTGACATAGATACATTATATTAAATGACTCACTATCACATAACGTGCATTCCTCACTATCATATTGATTCAATTGGAAATATGTCTGTTGTGGCAAGTTCAGAGTTAAAGACTTCTGCAAACCAGATGGTAGGTAGTCTTAATAACAGCCAATAAAAATCATCTTTGAGCTGACATGGAGTGGGTATTCGGATTCAGGTAAGGTATCTGACATGGATCTGACCCATTCACAGCCCTAACTGCAGTTTAACAGGATTAATGAAATGCCTTCATTTGTTCTTGCTAATAAGGTATCTGATGAGCCTCACGCATCAGTACTACTGAATTTAGAGACACAACAACTGCTGGAGTCAGTATTATGTGTGACAATGTAAGAGCTTTCAGATGATAACTTTTTGGCAGAGTATGATGGTGAGGTTGGTGGCATGAAGTATCTGACATGTAATTAGTTTGTATGAAATTTGATATTTTACTAACATCTACACTAATATTGACTGAAGGTAGTTTAATTAGCCCAAGCAAAAATTCGGTATGACTTTGGTAACTCCTGAGGATAGGTGCATTTTCTGAAATCCTTTAAAAAGAAAGGGGGCTGTTCAGAAATAACCTTTCTTTTTATATGTCTTTAGTTGTCATTTAGTTCCTTGTACGTTTATTATATTTTTAATCTTTAATATCTTTTTGTTTATTTTCCTAGACATTGCCCCCTTTTTCATGATTAAACTCTCCTTAGTTGTCACCTAATTTTTCACAATGCCCAAATACTAACCCCATTTGGAAAATGTGCTCTTAGATTCTAGAGTGAAGACCTCAAAGGAAAAAACATAAAACCCCCAAAAAGATCTCACTTTTTCCTTGGGACAACATTTCAGTTTCCTGTCCTGCGTTGGGAATGGCAAACCAGATTGTCGTCCTGCCCTGGGATGGCATACTTGTCTGCCGTCCTGCCCTGGGATGGTACTCCTGCCTACCGTCCTCCCCTGGGACAACATATGAGTTTGCCGTCCTACTACGAGACGGCATTCTGCTGTGCCGTCTGTCCCGTCGAGTGTGAAGATAAGCCTCAAAGAGGTGTGTCCCAATTAGGCTCAAACTTTTCTTATGTGTTTTTCGTGCAGGACTCTTCATGGATGAGCCTTATCCCCTCTTTTGGATAAGCACAAATCCATTTGGGCTGGGTTCGAATCCAGAAAACCCTTGATTCATATCCCATCAATGATTCTTATAAACAGGGGTTGACCCCTAGAGCCAAGATCATCTGAAAATTCCCTATCTAAGTGTTGGCCCTAGAGAGAATAAGCCCTATCCTAGCTCTCACTATGCCCCTCTCTCTTAAATTGTCGTACCCTATGCGGAGGTGTTGCTGATGGAGAAATGCCAGCTGAAGCATAAAAGACAAATAGATCCCAAAGTCCTTAATCTACTTGTTTATTCATCTACTTTAGTTGTTATATTCAATTTGTTTTGTAAGTGCTTATTCGTGCTTGATATTGCTTGCATATCTCGCTTCACAAGGGGTTGAAATTCTGAATCTGAACTATCTTGACGGTGAGCTTCGTGCTTCGGATATCGAAAACCTGCCCCTGCTTCACCTTCTCATGCAGTAGAATGGACGAGGCTTGAAATGGGCATCCCACATTTTTTAAATGAATTTGGAAAGGGTTTTGTGAAATCAAGATGAGTGCCTATTTCTTTTACCGCAAATTTTTTGTTAACACACCCTTACAACTGAAAGCCTCTTTCAGTCAGAACCTAATTGAGTTCCTTTTTTAGTATTATGTAGTACCTTATTTTTGGACCAATGTCCATACATGCAATATTTGCAAGTGAAAATAAGAAGTAAAACTCCTGTGGCCATAAGATCAAAGCTGCTTTATGTAGTCTTAGTTATGATTGCAGTTGTTTTTGGCAAGTTTGTAATTGCAATATCTATTTGAGATGTAACTTCTCTCTCCTCATGATACTCCAAGATGATTCTTTCTTCTGATATTTAGGTTAAGATCAAAATGTAATGATAGAATGAGTATCAACCATCATAACTAAAGGGTTTTTTGCAAGGGATATTCTACAGTCTTTGACAGATTGAAACTAAAAAACATGTTATAGAAAATGGTTCCTTTGAAGTCAAGTCTAGAAATAAAGATAAATAGTTAGAAAAGAGTCAGTTAAAGTGAGCTCACATACATTGACTCCGAAGCACCATGGAATTTAGAGCTAGTCAAGAATTTTGGAGTCCATATATCTTGAGGAGCATAGTGAGGATGAAAAAGTGTAGGATTTCCTACATGGAACAGCTTGTGGGAGAACCCTGGGTAGATGTATACTTGATCTCATGCCTTGTGAATATTTTAGAGTTCAAATCATAGTTAATGGAAACTTCTTAAAACCTCAAAAGCTTGCTTCACAGGAAGCTTGCTTCAAGTGCAAAACTGCACGCTTTCAAACTTTATGAGAAACTCACTTCCCTAAAATGAAAACCTTGCTTCTTCGATTATGAAAATGAACTTTCTTTATTATTATAAATGCCTTTTTGTGTTAAAAAAACTATATTTCTTTTTTAAAAAGTTATGTTGTCATAATAAAATCTATATATATATATAATGAATTTTCTATTGAATACTTAAAATTCATTTCACGCAATGCATACATATTTTAGCTACTATTTTTATGTCATCTTCAACTTGTTTCTATTGTTGTTTCTGAAATGAGATCAAAAAGTCTCCACACACCTCAAAAAAGAGGCAAATACAAAACCCACAAAAGGGGCACAAGCACAATAGCCACTTAGGGGCTTAGAGGAACACACAACACATAAAAAACATAATCTTTATTACACATAAAATGCATAAAAAATGCATACATGTCAAGGGGCTCAAGGCCCATATTTATACACAAAGGAGGGAGTGAGAGGCTCCTAAAATATAGTTGTTGGGGGCTCCCATCAGTTATATTGTCAAGGAAATTAATGCCCTTGATAATATAACAAAAGCCAACAACAACAACAACAACTACGCCTTCATCCCAAAACAATTGGGGTCAGCGATATGAACCAAAAAGAAATTCATTTTGGGTCTTCCACATGAATCCTTTTCCTCCAATCATTTCTATCAAACGCCATGTCCTCGGTGAGGTTCAAAGCATTCATATCCTTTCCTATCATCTCCATCCAAGTCTTCCTAGGCCTACCCCGACCTCTTTTAACTAATATATTTTCCCATTTCTCCAACCTTCTAACTGGAGCATCATTAGGCCTTCGCCGAATATGTCCAAACCACCGTAAACGATTCTCTCGCATCTTATTTTCAATGGGTGCAACACCTACCTTCTTACGTATCTCTTCGTTCCGAATCTTATCTTTTATTGTATTTCCACACATCCATCTAAGCATCCGCATCTCAGCTACACTCATTTTTTGAATATGATGTCTCTTGGCAGCCCAACATTCCCTACCATATAGTAAAGCGGGTCTAATAGTCGTCCTATAAAACTTTCCCTTCAACCGCAATGGCATTCTACGATCGCACAGCACTCCAGTAGCACTTTTCCATTTCATCCACCCAACCTTTATCCTATGATTTACATCTCCATCAATTTCTCCATACTTTTGAATGATGGATCCCAAATATTTGAAATAATCATTCACCGGTATATCTTGCTCACCAAGCTTCACTACACTCCCATCACTACTTCGTTGCTTACTAAACCGACATTCCATATATTCAGTCTTACTCTTACTCAACTTAAAACCTCTAGCTTCCAATGTCTGTCTCCATAATTCTAACTTAGCATTAACCCCAGCTCTAGACTCATCAATCAAAACAATATCATCAGCAAACAACATACACCACGGTACATTTTCTTGAATTGATCTCGTAAGTTCATCCATCACTATCGCAAATAGGAAAGGGCTTAAAGCAGATCCTTGATGTAACCCAACCGTTATCGGAAAATTGGTTGTCACCCCTCCACAAGTGCGGACATTGGTTACTACTCCATACATATCTTTAATTATACTAATGTACTTGAGAGAAACACCTTTCTTCATCATTGTCCACCAGAGAACGTCCCTAGGTACTCTATCGTATGCCTTCTCTAAATCAATAAAAACCATATGCAAATCTTTGTTCATCTCTCTATATCTTTCAATAAGTTGTCTAAGAAGATGTATAGCTTCCATAGTTGATCTTCCAGGCATAAAACCAAATTGATTCTCCGATATCATGACAACCTTCCTCAACCTAAACTCAATCACCCTCTCCCAAAGTTTCATAGTATGACTCATGAGTTTTATACCACGATAGTTTGTGCAATCTTGTATATCACCCTTATTCTTATATAAAGGCACCAAAGTACTCTTCCTCCACTCATTAGGCATCTTATTTGTTCGCCAAATCAAGTTAAAAAGATTTGTCAACCATTCTAAACCTTTCTCTCCCAAGCATTTCCAAGCCTCGATAGGTATACCATCTGGGCCAACTGCCCTTCTTGATTTCATTTTCTTCAAAGCCTCTGCAATTTCTTTCTTTTGAATCTTGCGCATGAAGTCACGATTTATCTCATGAAAAGGAATGGAGAAGTCTCCAAGATCTTGAGCATGACTATCATTAAATAGCTTATCAAAATAATCTTTCCATCTCTCCTTAATCTCCTTATCTTTGACTAAAACCCTTTGCGTTTCATCTTTGATACATCTAACCATACCCAAATCCTTCGATTTCCTATCTCTCATCTTTGCAAGCCTATAAATATCCTTCTCGCCTTCTTTGGTATCAAACTTGTCATAAACCTCCTTATATACCTTAGCCCTCGCGTTTCGAATAACTTTTTTAGCTTCCTTCTTTGCTATCATATACTTCTCCAAATTCTCATTATCACGACTCTTACTTAGATTTCTATAACACTCTCTTTTAACCTTAATAGCTAATTTGACATCCTCGTTCCACCATGATGTATCCTTACCTAGTGGTGCACCGCCTTTAGACTCACCCAATACCTCCTTAGCTACTTTTCTCATACCACCCGCTATCTTATTCCACATTGATTCTGAATCCTCCTCGAGACACCAATCAACTTCCTTAACTACCTGCTCTACAAACATTCCTTGTTTAGCTCCTTTCAGTGCCCACCACTTAATTCTAGGATCTATCCTATGTCTATCCCTTTTGCGGCATTGTCTAATTCTAAGATCTAAAATTAAGACTCTATGTTGTGTAGCTACACTTTCTCCTGGTATAACCTTACAATCGATGCAACAACCCCTATCTCTCTTTCTAAGTAGGAAAAAATCTATTTGACTCGTATTAACCCCACTTTTAAATGTTACTAGGTGAGACTCCCTCTTCCTAAACCAAGTGTTTGCTAAGATCATATCATAGGACAAACAAAAATCTAAAATCCTTTCTCCACTTTCATTTCTTTCTCCTATACCATAGCCTCCATGGATATTCTCAAATCCATCCCTACTAATGCCTACATGTCCATTAAGGTCACTGCCGATGAAAAGCTTTTCTCCATAAGATGTCTCTTGTACTACTCCATCTAAATCTTCCCAAAATTGATGCTTAATGGAATCATCTAAACCTACTTGAGGTGCATAAACACTAATAATATTAATAATATCCGTACCTAATACTAATTTAATAAGTAAAATTCTATCACCCTTCCTACGGACCTCAACTACATTATCTATAAACTGACGACTCATAACAATCCCTACTCCATTCCTATTCCTATTTATTCCTGTATACCAAATCTTATATCCCCAAGGTTCTATCACTTTAGCTTTCTCACCTACCCATTTGGTCTCTTGAAGACATAAAATATCAATCTTTCTCCTACACATAACATCTACTAACTCTACCAACTTACCAGTTAAAGACCCTATGTTCCAAGTGGCTAACCTAATTTTATGGTCTTGGACTAACTTCTTTACCCCCACCCGTCCAACAAAGTGAGGGAACCCTTGCCTATTTGACACCACACCCGGGCGCCGGTGTGACGCGTCGCTTCTGGGCGACGACCTAGCAACCCTTGCACATTTATCACTGCCTCCGGGCCTAGAGAGTACAGCGCGTCGCTCAGTAGGGAACGCCCCAACGAAATTCTCATATTGGTTCATTTTCATAGGATATGACAAAGTTTTTATGCTGGCTGTCACAGGCCTACCGCAACCCTCCTCCTTTATCCGGGCTTGGGACCGGCAGTGTATAACTACACAGGCGGAGTTATAATAATATAACAAAAGCCAAACAACAAAAAAATAAAAGAAAAAATAAAATAGAAAAAGTATACAATTGTCCCTATTACATAGGTCAAAATACCAAAATATCCTAACACTCCTCCTCAAACTCATATATTCTAACACTCCTCCTCAAAATATACAAAATATATTACATGTACAAAATATATATATATACATACATATATATATATATATGAATATATATATATATATATATTCTAACACTCCTCCTCAAACTCACGGAATGACAAACGATGTTTGCCAAGGAGAAAGTGAAATTTAGGGGAGGGTCGCGACTTAGTGAAGAAGAAATCCACCAGTTGATACTCAGATGGTACATATGGTAGAGTGATTGTCTTCTTCAGAAATTTTTCATGGGCATAATGGCAATCCATTTCAATGTGCTTAGTTCGTTCATGAAATGTATGATTGCTTACAATATAGACGGCATGCTTGTTATCACAGCATAATCTTGAGGGTTCAATTATATAAACTGTTAAGTCTTCTAGTAACTATCACATCCACACTAATTCAGAAGTCGTAGTGGCCATTACACGATATTCGGCTTCTGTAGAGGACAATGACACCTTTTTTTGCATATTCAAGATATCAAGAAATCACCGGGGTTCATGCATATTGATACGGTTGCACCGAAGAGAGAGAAAGATTGGCCTTTGATTAGTGGTTGAAGGATTTCCATGAGTTGAGCAAATGAAACATTCTTGGAGCCTTTATCTACACCACCCATTTCGCTTGATGATCCCATAGAGGCTACTTTTTTTTCATCTATTCAATCTTCTCTTCTCTTTTTTGGGCAAAACAGTTTGATGTGGCCCAACTCTTTGTAACAGTGGCATATTATCTTATGACCTTCTTTGTAAAAGTGGCATATTATCTTACGAGCTTTGTTGTATTCATAGTCATTTGAGTTTCTTTCATAGTCATTTGAGATCTTCCCGGTCATTTGGGCTCCTTCCATTAGTCATTTTGGCGTCTTCTAAAGTGAAGAGGCCTATATGCTTTTATGTGATTTTTGGGTCTTGACATAACAAGCACCGATTCTTCATCTTTGATATAGGAGGGTTTCTTCAATCTATTCTCTTACATAGTTAGTTCTTCTAGAGTTTTTACTATGAAATGAACACCTCCTCTGTGAAGAAGGATCGATTTTGTCCCTTCAAATTCGGGCCTAAGCCCATTCATGAAATGATAAAAATGCTCCAAATTGATTTGCTTTTCTTGGAGCTCTATGTCAAGTGGACAATGTCACTTAGGCTCTAAGAGATCTAATTCATCCCAAAGGAGAGAAAGAGTGTTGTAGTATTCTCTTATGCTCATATCTCCTTGGATTATTATTCTTTTTTTTTTTAGAGATTACATATATGAGCTACATCTCTTGGAGATATTTTCAAGCATCACTAGTAAATTCAAACTTTACTAAGCTAGAATATTTTTTTATTTCAACACTATTAATGAGTCATCCCATGACTTTGGAATGTCCCATCCTCCACTCCTTCCATCTATTTTCATAGTCGGCAATGACTTTATTCATCTCTTCTCCTTGAAGTGCAATTTCTTTGTTGTTTTCATTCTTGGTAAGCATAAGCTTTGGTTCTTTCTCGGATCCATCCACCAAGCCCCATAGACCCATTTCTCAAATCTTGTGCTTCAATATGGATGCCCACATCACATAGTTTGTATCATTGAGTCTCACGGGCATGGTGACAATCACTTCTCGTTCATCCTCCATAAATACAAAAGTAGAAAGAGAGAAAAATAGAGAGAAAGAAAGAGATAATGAAAGCGGAATACTTTTGGGCACCACGAGTCCACAATCATATGATCTACAATCTCACACCCACACGAACAATCTTTACCACGATCAAGATTGCAATGGCTTTGATATCATGTAATGAAATCAAGAAGTCTCCACACACCTCAAAGAAGAGGCAAATACAAAACCCACAAAAGGGGCATAAGCACAATAGCCACTTAAGGGCTTAGAGGAACACACAACACATAAAAAATATAATCTTTATTAAACATAAAATGCACACAAAATGCATACATGTCAAGAGGCTCAAGCCCATACCTAAAATATAGCTGTTGGGGACTCCCAACAGCTATATTTCTAGTTGTTGGGGGCTCCCAACAACTATATTGTCAAGGACATTAATGCCTTTGACAATATAACAAAAGCCAAACAGCAAAAAAATAAAAGGAAAAATAAAATAGAAAAAGACAGTACAACTATCCCTATTACATGGGTCAAAAGACCAAAATACCCCTGAAGGGTAAAACATATTACATATACAATATATATATATATAAGAAACACTTATATTCTAACAGTTTCTTATTTTCTTCCCCTTACACTTAAGTGCTCCACGCTTCATGCATCCAAGCATCTCTTAAACACTCTCTTCTTGCTTCTTGCTTCAAGCATTGCTTCTCGCACCTACTTCTGACTTTGGTAACTTTTGTTCAGACAAATTACTGATTTGTTATGGGACCAATCGTTTTCTCTCTTCATGATAGATATGTGGCTTTGCATTTTGCACAGGTTATGATGTTTGTTGGGTGGTGTTGGTTAATGAACCACTTATAACTGTAAATCTGCAAGCAAGGGGATGAACATTGATAGGTATATCTAATACATGTATTCGGTGAATGGAACTTCTAAGTTCTAACCACCTTGATTTGGTAAAGGCAGAGTTTGGCTTGGTGAGAATTGGATCTGAACTTGCTAATTTCTGATTTTGGTTGTGTTTGAAGGGGAAATGTAAAAGAATGTATGCTTTAGAGGTGATGGAGTTTGATAGTTGACTTGTCGATTTTCTTGAAATAAATATAGTAACCCTCCCTAGTAACATATCATAATTTGACTTTATATTTCAGTTTTGTAAGAGTACACTTTGGCATTGGCTCAATGTCATGTATAAGCTGTGTCAAAACTAGAATTGATTGCTGAAGGAATGGTCTTGGTTATATGCCTTTTTGAGGGTGATATCTTGGCCAGCCATCTTTGCTTTGTACTACTATTTTTCCGTAATTATTTCTAAATAATTTATTAGGAGAAACCTATGTAAATTACAACGCAGACTCATAGAAGAAGCATAAATATCTCTATAAAGCATAAAAAATTATCAAGTATGAGTGGAAAATGTTAGAGCTCTTTGCTTAACTTAGGTCTTCATGCAAATGCATTCATGTTGTAAGAAGCTTGACGACATTGTAAAAGAAGCATTTGAATTTCTCTTTATATATTGTAATGGGAAAGTGAGATACCTCATGTTTGGGATTCTGGGTAGATATTCTTCATCCCAAAAATAGGAAGACATGTTAGGACAACAATACCAGAATATGAGGAAGTCAATCTCCTTCATCCAGCAGTGATCTTAGAGGAATGGCAGAAAAAGCTTACTGGTGGAGACACAATGTTGCTTAAACTTTTGGTATCTATAACTGCATCTTGTTCTTTTCAAAGTCCAACTGAGATTGTGTTTTACAGTGTGCATGTTCCAGAAGATATACCATCAATATAAACCGGGTTACTCTCAGAGCTTTGTTTGTATAGTTGCCATCATATTGCCTGCAAGATAATCAATCATGGTGTGGCAGCCTTCTAATTATCAAATCACTTGGTGCTTGACAGGCCATGACTATTGTGACTAGCACTTTTCTTCCTAGGTGATTTGCTCTTATGGAAAGTGTGTTGTTCAAGTAGGTTTTTGTGCATTCATGGCTCGTGTCACTTTTTTCTTGTTCAAGCTGCTGCTGTTCTTGGATTATTTGTCATAATCCACTGTGAACAAGAGGAAGAAGATGTATGCTGCAGGACGTGCTATGGAGGCCTTTTCTTCAAATTATTCATGGCAGTGAACAATATGAAGAAACGGCCATCAGTCGAGATTATTATGACATGCCCCTCAGTGCTCCTGATCGTTTCTGCAGCATATCAGAATGCTTCAATGTACGCCGCTACATCATCTAACATTATTTGCCTGTAAGGGTACTCCTTTTCATGTGGATGATGAGTGCTGTTATGTGTATATCTTTGGTTTTGCTGGTAATATTGTGTTAAGAAAACGACTTTTGGCATATGACACTTGTTTTGACAAAATGAAGCAGTGGTACATGTATGTTAGATGGGAAATATGATAAGCCATGTCTCAGTTGCATACTTCAGTTAGTTCTAGAGGCTGTGCTCTTTATTTTACAAACGCATTTCTCTATCACTAAAACTGATGGTACATAACTTTTAAATTAGCTCAACTCTATATGCAGAAAAGTCTTTGTTCTGCCAACTGTTAGAATCTGTTCTTAGAATTTGTGCTTGGCACCATCACATGCAGGTTAACCTGAAGATTCTCTCATAATGCTGGGGTTCTTCAGTCAGCTGTTTCCAAGTTCATAATTTCTGCCAGATCCTTCTCATTGAAAAGGTTGTATATAAGCTCAGATGTTGAGGAAATCATGCAGCTATACCACCATCCTTATTCCCTTGACAGCCAGAAGGTAAGGCTTGCATTGGAAGAGAGGGGAATTGACTACATATCATACCATGTCAATCCTTTGAAGGGCAAGAACATGGATTGTTCATTCTTCCGTATGAACCCTACTGCAAAATTGCCAGTCTTCAAGAATGGTGGAACTATCATTCTCAACACGCTCGATATAATCCAGTAATAAAAAAAAATCATAACTCTAGTATTTTGCAGCATTTTTCTTTGAGTAGTATTATATCTCTGAAAGAATTACAGGTATATACAGAGAATCAATATCTCAACCATTGATGGCTCTTCTGCCGCTGTTGATGACAAGTCTATGGAATGGATGCAGAAGATTCAAAGTTGGAACCCTAAGATATTCACCCTCTCCCACGTCCCTGAGAAATACCGCCTCTTTGTGTCCAGTTTCATAAGGAGGGTGGTAATTGCACGGATGGCCGAGTCACCTGATCTGGCCAGCATTTATCGCTTAAGACTTCAATCTGCCTATGAAACAGATGATATTTTAAAGGATCCAGATACTGTGAAGCAGAGTGAGGACCAACTTGTTCGTCTTCTCGATGATGCTGAACAGCAGCTAAGTGAGACACCTTACTTAGCTGGTGAAGAATACTCTGTGGTGGATTCTATGTTCATTCCTGTTCTAGCCCAAATAATGCTTTTACATCTAGAGGACGAATACATAAATTGCAGACCAAAAATTGCAGAGTACTGGAAGGTTGTGAAGGGTAGACCAAGTTACTCAGTGGTTATTGGGAAGTATTTTTCTGGTTGGAGGAAATATAGAACACTACTTGGCACCATCATCACAGTGTGGACAAGGCATATCCTCAAAAGATACTGAGAACAATGGAATTGACAAGCGCGCGAAGCTTGAAATGATTAAAGAAGTTATTGAAGGATATCAGAGAGGAAGGTTTATTCGGATGGAGTGATATATGTTGGTTGTGCAATCACTGAATGAAGCTCTAGTAAGCAGCTATAATTGTAGCATAGCTATAAAATATTCTATAATTTTAACTTCTTTGGGTTTCCCTCCTGCCTGGATAAGCTCGTAGTAGGTGTTCATATTTCATATATTTACACAATTTAAGCAATGGAGATGGGATGCATAATCCATATTAGGTTTTCTCTCTGCCAAGCAATTTCAAGTGGAGTTTGCATCTCAATATCATTCAAGTTTTTCTCCATATGTGCTTTTATGAAAAATATGTGGCATAAGAATGGAATTGGAATTGGATCTGAATCTGGATTTGGTCGTCTTTATGAGAAAATGGATATGGTTCCGGTTCAGGATCGATCTAACCCATTCTCTTCCCTACATGGAACCACTTCACACGTACACCACTTCAAACACAGGCTGCCACCAACTCATTTGATGTGTTTGACCTGGATTTGATCCATCTTTCGAAACTTGTCGAACCATCATCCAATGCATTTTGCATTTAGAAGATGGGGGATCTGGTGCGTGTATGTTGGGATCTGGATCTGAACACGGATCCAGATCTAACTTGAAGTGATATCTTCTGACCTAGTTAAGAAGTACTAGAGGGAGGCCTGCCAATGGGCCAGCCAGACTCGAGACGGACAAATCTCTTCCAAGACTTCCTTTGTTAAGTATGTCCCAGCCCAGGCTGAAACTGACCCATGCATGTCTTGTCACTGAATGAAAGAAAACTTTAGGTTTAACCTGGCTCCTAGCCTAGGGATGCAAACCGATAGATCTGGATCAGCTAAATACATAGGAAAGTCAAAACCGGAGCATGTCCAAAGACTCCAAACAGCCAAAAATCATAAAAATGACATACTAAATATGGTCTGTTTGCATTCTTACTGGCGAGTCAGGGCCCCAAGGGGTTTGGCACAGTGAGAGGGAGCCTTGGCCACTAGGAGCACGGTCAAGGCTCCGTTCCCATCAGCATCACCCTTTGCATTATGGGGAGGCAATGTGACTTCTTGGGTGCAAGGAGTGCGCCACAGTTTTACACCTCTGGGACTAGAGGCGTCAACAGGTCCTATGTAACCCGATATCTGACCTGAATCCTAATCCAATTAGTTGGATTCATTATCCAATTTCGGATTTGGATTCAGTACTAATTTTTCATTAAAATCTGATTAAAACCTGAATCCTACTAAGTGTAAAATCGGAGGAGAGATTTGGATTCTTCTCCCTCTCGCTGCACGGGAGACCCCTCTTTCTCCTTCTCCCTCTGCTTCTTCTCCGAAACTAGAAAACTTGACAATCCAACGTCTCACTGAAGGAGAGGCGGAGGAGAGAATGTGCGGGAATGTTTCCCCTGAGACTGGCGTCATTTTCCGGCGTCGGAGCGAGGCTCCAACGGCTATCTCTGAGATTTATGTCGAAGGGCGGTAGTCGTTCTCTGTTCGCCAGTAAACACCGAAGGGACGCCGGAGAAGGTGAAGGAGGAGGAGGAGAAGGAGAAGGGCGCGTCTATCTGCACAAGAGCAGAGGGCAGCACCTTCTCACCAACCCACGAGTCTTGGACGCCATCGTCAGTAAATCTGGCGTCGGGCATTCCGACACCGTGCTGGAGATCGGCCCCGGTACAGGAAACCTGACGCTCAAGCTCCTCGAAAAGGCCCGCCACGTCGTTGCCGTCGAGATAGATAAGCGAATGGTCGAGGTCCTCCGCACTCGCGTTGCGGATTCCGGGCTAGAGGACCGGATTACGGTAAGAGTGGTTTCATTGTGTTATGTTTTGGTGGTCATGTTTTGGAAATTTGATGTGTGCGTTAAAGTGTTTGACGAAACGCTTCAAGGAAGAGTTAGTGGGTGTTGTATGTTTTTTTGTGGGATTTGCGTGGCCTTCGTTGGTGTTTTTCTTGATCTTGGTTGCAATAGATTGTTGGTTTTTAGGTGTTTGGAAGAGACTCGAGAAAGACTC
The DNA here is from genome assembly GCF_984573655.1 of Nuphar pumila. Lineage (NCBI taxonomy): Eukaryota > Viridiplantae > Streptophyta > Magnoliopsida > Nymphaeales > Nymphaeaceae > Nuphar > Nuphar pumila. Next base: position 20,784,699 of record NC_143249.1, on the reverse strand, counting down.
ACATCACGATTTTTTTATCTTTTTATGCTATTGATTGTTTAGTAGCCAAAACGTGAAACTCACTATTTTATGCAATTTGATTGTTTGTTGACAAGAATACATTTTGGGCTCCTTGTTATTGTTTCGAATGGAGTAAGTACTGTAGTTTTTTGACTGATGGAAAGAATAGCATGGCTTCAAAGTGATCCACAAGAAGTGTTTGTTGAAATGACAGGCTGAAGGTACCATTTGTGGATTTTTTTTCAAAGACCCAAGTGGGATCATCTGCGATCTTTATTGTGAAATTTGAAATATATATATATATATATATATATATATATATATATATATATATATATATATATATGATACAGTGCTCCCGGAGTACCTAAGCTTTAGATTGTCAAATTTCTTAAACTTTTTTGTTGATCAGACCCTATAGATATGATCTATAAGCATTATTTAGTAGAAAACAAGTTTTGGATCGTCCGATTATAACATATATGTATATTTTTTAAGACCTTTAAAAATCAACGGCTCACAAAGTATCAAATTTTTATGACTTAAAAAATTCTAGTTTTATGTTAAAAAAACATGATCCAAATCATGATTCCTGTCAAATAAACTATGTTGAGTACATCCATAAGGTTTAATTGAGAAGATACAACTTACAACCATGATTTCTAGTATGTGGGAGTAGGTACTCCCTGAGCACCATAGCATCTCTCTCTCTCTCTCTCTCTCTCTCTCTCTCTCTCTCTATATATATATATATATATATATATATATATATATATATATATATATATATATATATATATATCAGTGAGTTGAAAAGAGCAATATCTTATTGTTCATGTCCTTTTAAGTGAATCTAACCTTACAGTTATGATCTAGATGGTCTGTTTGGTAGGGAACGACTTTGGAATCACCAGAATCTGATGTGTATGCAGGTTTTCCTGGTGATTCAAAAATCAACAGCCGTAAATGCACCAAATTGTTTCAACTAAATAACTGGTTCATGCAGAGTTCTGTTTCATATTCTTCTTTGCAATCTCACAAAAACTAAATAACTTCTTGGAGTCCCTACCCAAGTTTTTCTATTCAAAGAATAGGAAAAGAGAAGGAAAACAAGAAGAAGAATTATTGAAACACCAAGAAGTTTTTGACAATTTATATGATTTGTGAACATTCAAGGAAAAAAAGTAAAAGATTTTTCACCTTTTCTTTTTGGTTTATGAAGAGTTTATATTTGAAATTTGTTATGGAAATGAAGTTAGAAATTTATGCCTGAATGAGTGTGAAAACTAGATCTTCTTGGATAATTTGGAAAGCTGGATGGAGATGCCAATTACATTTGATCTTTTATTGCTGAAGGCATCTAATGATGTATTTCTGGTAAATTTTGAAGAAATTCTTTTTTTTATTGTTCTTCTTTCCTTTTCTGGCATGCTAGCTGCTTATTGAGCGCTTTGTTCAAAATGTTGAGAATACTATATTTCAGGTGATCTGTGGAGATGCATTAAAGACCCAATTTCCACATTTTGACCTTTGTGTTGCCAACATCCCCTACGGCATCTCTTCACCCTTAATTGTGAAGATGTTGTTTGGCACTTGCAACTTCCAGAGTGCCACTCTGCTTCTGCAGAAGGAATTCGCAAAGCGTCTGCTTGCCAATCCAGGGGACCCAGAGTTCAATCGCCTGGCAGTGAATGTAAAGCTGGTGGCTGATGTTCAATTCTTGATGGATGTCAGCAAGAGGGACTTTGTTCCATGCCCAAAAGTTGACTCATCACTTATAATGATCCAACCAAAGCCAGAGGTTCCACCAGTGGACTTGGAAGAGTGGTGGGCATTCATACGCACATGTTTCAACAAAAAGAACAAAACTCTTGGAGCGATATTCAAGCAGAAGAAGAAGGTGATGGAACTTATGATCCGTTCGCAAAGGGTGGTCAGGGAAGGCAGGCACTGTGGAGTTGGAGGGGAGGGTAGAGGGGCTGATGACAATGATAATGATAATATTGACATGCATAATGATGAAGAATTGGAGGAAGATGGTGGCGGTACTAGTAGCAGTACAGAATTGGGTTTGTTCAAAGACAAGATTCTTAGTTTACTGAATGCCATAGGATATGGGGACAATAGGCCTTCAAAGCTTTCCAATCAGCAGTTACTGTCTCTGCTATCTGTATTCAATGAAGCTGGGGTTTATTTCTCTGATTAGTATATGTACTCGTTCTTCATTGAAGCATTTGATTTCTTTGAGGGGACAAGGATTTGCAGAAATAATGTCAGAATACGATAACTGGATTGGCAGAGCTACACTTTCTTAAATCTTAACCCAAGGATTTGCAGAAATGTTTGAGGGGACAAGGATTTGCAGAAATGAGGTCTGAATATGATAACTGGATTGGTAGAGTTACAGTATCTTAAATCTTTACTCAAGGATTTAAAGATATGTTTGAGGGGACAAGGATTTGCGAAAATGTTTGTACCAGACCAGGTTGAAGTTGAACACAAACTTCTCGGGTTTGATCGGATGGGGAGCTATGCTACATTTTGCCATCTAAAAGGATTTGTGGAGATTGTGAAATTAGTAGTCTGGTAGATCAGTGAGCACCATGCTTGGACTAATACGTGATCAATCATAGTTTCTTGTTCATCTTCAATGATGTAAATCATGTTCTCACACCCTGTACGTTTTGGAGCTCATTGTACCATGCTTGGTTTCTTGTTCGTCTTCAATGATGTAAATCATGTTCTCACACCCTGTACCGTTTTGGAGTTCATTGTACCCGTGGTCACCATCTTCCAGATCTTGGTGCTAGAGATGCTCTGTGCTGACACAATCTAGATTCCTGACTTCTTCAGGCCTTTGTGAGTGTAAAATATTTGTATGAGACCAGGTTGACTAGTCTTGTGCCTGCTTTTTATTGTGTAGTAAACAGGAATGTTTTAGGAGTTTCTGTTTTAATGGATGATCTTAATTTTTTATAGAAGTGGTCAAATTGATTTCCGCATCCTTTTCATTATCTTGTTAAAAACTTGATGTCACTCACAAAATCTCTCTCTCTCTCTCTCTCTCTCTCTCTCGCGAGCGTATACAAACATGAGAATTATTACTTTTGTTTAGTAACCAATACTCAAGTTGATTCCACCTAGTTATTGGCATGAAAGGTCTTGCTGCAATTGCATAAATATGATGTATTTTCCTATATGGCACTTCATTGAAAAAGTGAAAATATCAGAATAAATAATAAATTTAAATAAAATTTAAATACTATCAGAAACTTTTGAGATTGTCTTAAGAAAAACTGCTTGTATTATATTTTTGGAAGTAGAACTCTCACCAAATCAACTGCATATTTGGATACATGATATAAATCAAGGAAGACATTTTGTGTAATTGCACTTGTTTTGTCATGTGTACATTCCTTGTCCACATCGTAGGGTGGCAGGGGGGCAAATCACACACTCACACACATATATGCATACATAGATATAAACACACACACATATGTGCAGCCTTTTACATTTTAATTTTATCCAAATTAAGCTACTTTTGGTTCGGGTGGTCTTCTTTTAACAATAACAAATTTCTCATTTATTATTATTATTATTTTTTCATGGGGATGGGGTACTTTCAGTTTAGATTTGTTTACCACAGAAGAATGCTCCATGGGGTGTTCCGTACTAGGCCTTCTTCTATGACACACAAACATACACTTAAAAGCAGCATAAACCAGGGTATTTCATTTATCCTCTTAGAATTATCATTTTATCTGTTTTTAACATGATTGAGTGTCTTCTGTAAGATCAGGCCATTATGGTAATTTTACAGGTCGACGAGGCTTTGGTCAACAAAAGAAAGGTTGGAAATGGGCTTCACAATGACTGGTTGTCCTCTCTTCATTTTGACTGTAGGAAAGTTTTTTTTTTTCGACAGAGAGCTGGGTTAGGCAGACGCAGACCCCTACCAGTTATACAACCATACCATTGGGATTCGAATTTGCAACGTCCCAACACAAGGTGACGTGCACTGACTGCTCCTGCCAGACAACGGAGCCCCCTTTGGTGACTGTAGGAAAGTTGATCTGATCCTCCTATGCAACCCAGCTGCACGAGAGCAACATGTCAAAACAGTGCCTCTGGGAGTTTTTTTTTAAATTACAGAAGTAAAGGTCACAGATGTTCCCACTTGGGTCTTCGAAAAAAATCACAAATAGTAATTTCATCAAACACTTCGTTTTGGTATCTTTGAAGCCTTACCATTCTTTCCATCAGTAAAAAAACTACAGTACTCGCTCCATTCAAAACAATAACAAGCTTAGCCCAAAATGTATTCTCCTCAACAAACAATCAAATTGCATAAAATAGTGATTTTCATGTTTTGGCTACTAAACAATCAATAGCATAAAAAGATAAAAAATCGTGATGTGAGTCTTCCTCATATCTCCTCCAAACACCCAAAAACCAACGATCTCTTGCAACCAAGATCAAGAAAAACACCATTAAAGGTCTCTCCAATCCCAAAAAAAGCATGCAAAACCCACCAACTCTTCACTGGAGCGTTTTGTCAAACACTTTAATGCACACACACCAATTTTCCAAAACACGACCACCAAAACGTAACACAATGAAACCCCTCGTACCGCAATCCAGTCCTCTAGCTCGGAATCCACAATGTGAGTGCAGAGGATCTTCACCATCCTCTTTTCGATCTCGACGGCGACGACGTGGCGGTCCTTCTCGAGGAGCTTGAGCGTTAGGTTTTCAGTGTCGGGGCCGATCTCCAGCACTGTGTTGGAGGGCCCGACGCCAAATTTCTTGACGATGGCGTCCAGGACTCATGGGTTGCTGAGAAGGTACTGCCCTCTGCTCTTGTGCAGATAGACGTGCCCCTCTCCCTCTTCTTCGATTTCCGGCAAACGGAAAACGACGACCACCCTTCGGCATAGGTCTCAAAGATAGCCGTTGGAGCCCCGCTCTGACACCGGAAAATGACGCCAGCCTCCGGAGAAACATTCCCGCTCATTCTCTCCTCCGCCTCTCCTTCAGTGAGACGTTGGATTGTCTAGTTTTCTGGTTTGGGAGAGAGAGAGGTCTCCTATGCAGTGACGACGGTTGCAGCGAGAGGGAGAGGAGAAAGAGAGGGGAGAGCCCGCATGTTTTCGTTAAAAAGGACTTTTAAATACTATCATTGGTGGCCGTTAGATCTAAATGAGATCTAACGGTTAGCAAGTGTGCATTTTGTGTAGGCCCTGTTTGGGAACCCGTGTTGGAGATAGTTGCAAGGAGTCGGGGAAGCACAACTACTGGATTTCAAGGGAAATGAATTTTGGAGGAGTTGGGACCTCTTTTGTTGGAAGCATAAAGGATTCAGGCTTCAACTAGTCCTGATTCCTTGCCATGTTTGGGAACCGGTAAAATAGTATTTGAGTGGATGAACCAACGAGGTAGAAGGCACAATAAATAGAACATTATCGTAGTAAAATGTTGTGAAAATTTTGAAACATCTAATTTTTAAGGGAGTCACTGGAATCCTTGTGAATTCAGTAATCGCAAATTCCTTCTCTTTCTAAGGGAAGTTCAAATGTGTATTTCGAAGGAGTTGGAGTCGGCTGATACACATTCGTAAATCTCACCTCCCTCCAACTCCTTCTTCCAAACACCAACCAAATCCTTATCTTCAGTGCCACGCCAAATAACTGTCTTTGGTTACCTCCCAACTCCGGTGACGTGCTCCCAAACAAAGCCTCTCTCTCTCTCTCTCTCTCTCTCTCTCTCTCTCTCTCTCTCTCTCTCTCTCTCTCTCTCTCTCTCCCAGTTGGATTGATTCTTGAGAGTGCCCAGTTTGTTTTTTCAATGATCTTGTTATTGTCCGTTAACTTGGTCATCAAATGCTTTCTTTCCTTGTCAGCAAATGGTAATCGATCATTTACAATTATTTCAGTTTAGAATCTTTTTGATCCATCGGATTTAGGTTTGCCCTTTCCTTTTAAGAATGACTTATGTGATAGGTGGCTTATTGACGATGGGATTGCTGAAGTGGCTGGGAAGAATTTTCTTCTCTAGTGTTGATGGCAGAGTGCATTTGAGTTGCGTCTCTGATCCTTTGTTTGTAAATTGACTGGTTGATGACATTGGTGATTCTTAGATTCTTGGAAATGTGTTTCATGTAAACTAGCAATGATGAGGAGCAATTATATTATGTATGAGGAGAGTCTTGGGATGTTGAGATTTTTGTTTTGGGGGCTGACTCCACTGCCTCCTTTTTACATTGGACAGAGATCATTATGAGTAAGGGATTAGTGGTTCTTATTTCAATACGCTTTGAATTATGCTTGATGGTTATTTCATTGAAGATATTACGTTTATTTATTTTATTACATATATATTCAGATTATGTCATTATATTTATCTGGTGGTTAATTTATGTGGTGGTTACTTTTCTTTTCTGTATGGTCAAATAGAATCTTAGGGTTTTAATCTCATTTCTTATTTTTAATGTTTTAAAACATTTTAAATTTTAAAAGGTTCTTTTAGTTTGAAAATATTTGAAACATTTTCCTATATTATGAGACACTGTAATATGACGTCTTAGATCCTTTTGTTACATGTTAAGATACACTTGACACACACATGGGTTGGATAACCATGGCAACTGTGATGTAGGTTCTACCCAAGCTGCTGCAAATACCATGCAGATGATATTGGAAGGAGAAGTTTTGGTTGCCATAGGTGGTCCTTAAGAACATTGCCTTGCATTTTCTTGTGACTGGGAAATTTTCTACAGGCTTATACTACATACACGCATGTGTTCCTCTCCATGGGCTTTCAAAAAAAAAGATCTAAAAAATCATAGTGAAGGAAATGTAATGAGTTGAACCATGGGTGTAATTGGCGATCAGTTATGCAGGTTTAGTGATCAATGGTTGATCAGATCATAGCACTTGCACATAAGGGGTGAAGCTTCAATTGTTTGGCTTGAACAGGAATGAGTTGTTCACTGCTTCTTAACAATTATTTTTATGTGAACACTCTCGACCAGCACTTGCTCCTCAGCTTATACTATGTGATCTTTTAATATATGTTCTGCTTAAAAAAAGGAAAGAAAATCTCGTGATTGTTATACAGTCTACGAGTTCAGCCATTTAGCAATTATATGGTTACATTGGCGGTTGTTTTTGGTTTTCTTGTTTACTTGTACCATTTTCTTTTCCACCTTGCATGAATTAATCTTCTGGTTGCCAAGTGTAATGAGATATTGCGGAAATATAAAGAGTGCATACAATCACTTACAACAATGAATAAAAGAGACAATATCACAAGTCCACAAAGGGACAATACAAGCATAAGCCTTTAAGAAGGCAACAATATAAAAAGCCTCTTATTGAGAAGAGAGAAAGCTCTCAAGAATGAAGAATATACAAGGGATTCACCCCTATTTATACAAAAAGGAGAGGAGCAAAGGGGTGGCCAAAAGGCCTCAAAAGGAGAGCCAAAAGGGGGCTCCCATAGAGTCGTTGGGGGCTCCAACGACTCTAAGGTTGGAGCCCCTTTAGGTCCTCAAATAAAATAAAAAAAGAATTTAAAAAAATAAAAAATAAAATTACATTTATTCAAAAAAGAAAAATAGTTGTTTTCTAAAACAACTATGTGAAATTACAAAAATACCCCTATCAGGTATTGATGTAATATACAGTATATATATATATATATATATATATATATATATATATATATATATATATATATATATATATATATATATATATATATATATTAGATACATTTTAACACCCCCCCTCAAACTTTACGGGGAAATGACGGAAAGTTTGCCAAGAAGAAACATGAAGCGAGGAGCCGAAAGAGCTTTAGTGAAGAAGTCCGTCAACTGATATTCTGAAGTGACATATGGAAGAGCAATAGTTCCTCGTAAGAATTCATCACGAACATAGTGGCAATCAATTTCGATATGTTTTGTACGCTCATGAAAAGTATGATTGCTCGCAATATAGATGACACTCTTGTTGTCGCAACATAGTTTTGAGGCTTCGGTAATATCAACTCCCATGTCTTTAAGCAGACTGCGAAGCCATACAAGTTCCATTGTCGTGGTTGTCATAGCCTGATACTCAGTTTCAGTGGATGATAGTGAAACTTTCTGTTGCTTCTTGCATCGCCAGGCAATCAAAGAGTCCCTTAAAAAGACACAAAACCAGTAGTTGAGACTCGATCATTGGGATTACCTCCCCAATCTGCATTAGTATAAGCAAGAAGATTCAAGGAAGAAGAGGAGGATAGAAATAGCCCTTTATTGATGGTATTCCGAATGTAGCGGTTGATTCGGAGAACAACACTCATATGCACAGTTGTAGGAGCATGCTGAAATTGGCTAACTGAGTGAACCGCATGAGTGATATCTGGTCTGGTAATGGTTAAATAGGTAAGAGACCCAATGAGTTGTTTGTAAGGTGTAGGATCTTCCAGAAGAACCCCATCCTCCAACCGCAATTTGGCATTAATAACTTCGGGAGTCTCTACTTTCTTATCATCAGAAATCCCAGACTTAGAACATATATCTGCAACAAGCTTCATCTGTGACAAAATATATCCTCTAGGAGAATATGCAACCTCAATTCCAAGAAAATGTCTGAGAAAACCTAAGTCAGACATATCAAAATTATCTTTTAACATATTTTTAACATTAATAATACCACTTTGATCATTCCCAGTGATAATCATATCATCAACATAAAGCAACAAAATTACGATACTAGAACCTGCATGTTTAACAAAAAGAGCAGTGTCAGTATAACAAGAGTGAAATCCTAACTTTATCATGATATCACTGAAACGACCATACCAAGCCTTAGGAGCTTGTTTAAGACCATACAATGCCTTCAAAAGCCGAAGTGTTTGACCTTGCTTAATATTTATTCCGGGTGGCGGATCCATATAAACTTCTTTACTTAAACTTCCATTTAAAAAAGCATTTTTTACGTCAAGTTGATAAATAGGCCATTTTTGGTTGATGCGACAGCTATTAAGGTCCTGACACTAGTCATTCGAGCTACGGGAGTGAATGTTTCTTCGTAATCAATGCCATATTCTTGGGAGTATCCCTTAGCAACTAATCTAGCTTTATATCGTTCTAAAGAGCCATCGCTTTTAGTTTTAACTTTGAAGACCCAGCGACAACCAATAGGTTTTTTGTGTGAGGGTAGATTAACTATTTCCCAAGTATTGGCCTTTTTTAAAGCATTTAGTTTAACTTGCATTGCTTCAACCCAATGAGGTATAGATTTAGCTTGATTATAGTGGGCCGGTTCAAAGTAAGAATGTAGGGTTATTAAACATGCCCGATAGTTGGAAGTTAATGAATCATAGGATACAAACCTATTTGGGGGTATTGATATTCTAGAAGAATGCCTAACTTGTGGTTCCTTAGTGGATTCAAAAATTTGAGAGTATTTTTCGAGGGCACTAATAGGATTTTCTTGATTTCTTCTTGAGTAAACATTTATATTGGTATCACTATCATGAACATTTATATTTGAATCACTATCATTTGAGGGTGTTATGTCAAGAGGGGATACCTCACGAGTATCGTCTATGTTTTAAAGAAAATATTTTTGTATGTCATCAATAAGATCATATAAGAATATATAATCAATTTCATTTGTTTCTTCTATTTTATCAAAACCGTTTTCTTCTTCTAGAAATGTTACATCTTTTGAAACATATAGTTTATCATTCTTAAAATCATAACATCTATACCCTTTTTTATTTTCACCATATCCTAGAAAAACACATTCAATTGCTTTTGGAGATAACTTATCCCTCTTATGTAATAAGACAAAACATTTGCAACCAAAAATACGAAGACGGTTGAAATTGGGTGAAAATTTAAAGAGTTTTTCATAGGGAGAAGCATTTTTTAACTTAGAAGAGGGCATTCTATTGATTAGATAGGTTGAGGTTAGAACGGCTTCGGCCCAAAACTTCTTTGGAATATTTCTAGAAACAAGGTTCTAGCGGTTTCTATAATGTGCCTATGTTTCCTTTCCGCTAGGCCATTTTGTTGGGGAGTCCTAGGACATGACTTTTGATGGCAAATGTCATTTTGGGTTAAATAGTTTTGGAATTCGTGAGATAAGTATTCACCACCAGAATCGGATCTTAAAATAGATATGTTACTTTGAAATTGATTTTGAACTTTTTTATGAAAATCTTTAAAGAAAATAAATACTTCCGACTTATGACTAAGGAAATAAATTCAAATATACCGAGTAAAGTCATCAATAAACGTAACATAATATGAATAGCCCCCTTTAGACATAACCGGAGAAGGCCCCCAGACATCCGAATGCACCAATTCAAAAGGCCTTGATGAAAGAAAAGTTCTAGTTGGAAATGGAATAGACTTCATTTTTCCAAAAATGCAATCTTTGCAATTAATTTCTTTTTCCTTACAAAATTTGTTTCCAAAAGGAAATAGATACATTTTGGAATAACTTGGATAACCAAGTCTTTTATGCCAAGTTTTCATGTTTTTTTCTTGGACATAAGAACAAAAATAGTTTGTAGGGAGATCAAGATGGTCCATATAATAGAGGTCTCCCTTTCTATGGCCTTGCCCAATTCGCTTCCCGGACCGGAGATCCTGCACAAAGCAACCATTAGATGAGAAAGATATTTCACATCCATGGTCGACAATTTGAGAAACCGAAAATAGGTTTAAATTTAGTTTTGGAACAACTCTTACTTTTGGAACACAAAAATTTTGTGAATCTTTAAAAGAGCCAATACTTGAAATTTTTAAAAAAGTTCCATCGGCCGTAGAGACACAAGAGTCCTTTGAATTGGTGCAAACATCAATAAGTGCATTTTTACGAGGGGTCATATGAAAAGAAGCTCCGGAGTCAAGGATCCAAGAATACGTACCGGGTGATGATGTTGAAGCAATAGTCGCACCCGATGTGGAGGAAGAAACTTTTAGCATTTATTGGAGAGCCATAGATATTTGTCCAAGAGTTTCTTTGATGTCATTGTTCTTCCCTTCATCTTCTTTGGTGGTGGTTTCTTCAAGAGAGGCCACTTTAGGCTTGAAGGTTCCAATAAGCTTTGGACAAGCGGGTCTAATGTGACCCGGCTCATTGCAATAATGACAAACAATCATTTTTCTTCCTCCACTATAGTTTCCTTGTTTTCCAAAATGAGGAGGCTTATAGGTTCTAACATTGTTACCCGGTTTTGATACGGCAAGGACTTCATCAACATGCTTACTCATGCCAAGCCTTGTCTCCTCTTGAGTGATTTCGGCAATAGCATCCTCAATAGGAGGAAAAATAGATCTATGGAGAAGTGAAGATCTCACTTACTCAAATTCGGGACGTAGCCCCAAAAGAAATTGAAACAATCGCTCTTGTTCCATTTGTTTTTGCCTTAAATCAATATCTTCCATAGAAACCCATTTTGGCTCCAAGAGAGTCAATTCATCTCATAGTGGGTTTAGGGCACTATAATAGTCTTGAATGCTAGAATCACCTTGCTTGGTGGTTCTAATCTTTTCTTGCAAGATCCTTTTGGGTATACATACCCTTCATAAATGACCAAGCCTCATTGGCTCTACGAAATTTAGCTATATTAGCACATACCTTAAGCTCAACATTGTTCATAAACCACGTAAGGATTTTTGCGTGATTGCTTTCCCAATCTTCCACTTTTTTTTGATGATTTTCAATGGCCTTGAGGCGAGCATCTTCTTCAAGAGCCTTTTCTTGACCTTCTTCTTCCTTCGTGAGCATAAGCTTAGGTTCCGGAACGGTACCCATGACAAAACCCCAAAGCTTCTTTCCTTTGAGATTATTTTTCATTGCCGATGCCCACATCATATAATTCTTTCCATTGAGCTTGAAAGATAGGTCAATCTTTGTCTCCATGATGTTGCCAAGAAGTGAGAAGATATCCACTAAATATGAAATACACGAACCACACCTTTCCTTCAAGAATCGAGTGACTCTGATACCATGTAATGAGATATTGCGAAAATATAAAGAGTGCATACAAGCACTTACAACAATGAATAAAAGAGACAATATCACAAGTCCACAAAGGGACAATACAAGCACAAGCCTTTAAGAAGGCAACAATATAAAAAGCCTCTTATTGATAAGAGAGAAAGCTCTCAAGAATGAAGAATATACAAGGGGTTCACCCCTATTTATAGGGAAACGAGAGGAGCAAAGGGGTGGCCAAAAGGCCTCAAAAGGAGAGCCAAAAGGGGGCTCCCATAGAGTCGTTGGGAGCCCCCAACGGTCACATTTGTGACCGTTGGGGGCTCCAACGACTCTAAGGTTGGAGCCCCTTTAGGTCCTCAAATAAAATAAAAAAAGAATTTAAAAAATAAAAAATAAAATTACATTTATTCAAAAAAGAAAAATAGTTGTTTTCTAAAACAACTATGTGAAATTACAAAAATACCCCTATCGGGTATTGATGTAATATACAGTATATATATATATATTATATATATATATATATATATATATAAATATTAGATACATTTTAACACCAAGGCCATTGGATAGCTCTTTGTTGTCAGCATGTGAATGTGTATATCTCATTTGTGACTTCCACAATAATTTGAAGATGCAAGTCGGTCACATTTTCTAATAAGATGACATCCACTCTAGATGTCTATAGCTTCTTTTCTTCAGGTAATGGTTAGAATTTTCTGCATATATCTTGCTTCCTATATCTGTATCAAACAGATCTGATTCTACCAAATGATGGTATTTCTCACGTTTTGCATCTTCTTGTAAGTGTGACATGCCGAGGTTTCTTGAGTTTGATTAAAGATAATCTAAGCATTATAATCCTATCTTTCTTTTTACTTGTTCATAGCTCTTATAAGAAGATCTTGCATTAAAGACGTTCAAGTCTGATTCTACCAAATGATGGTATTTCTCACGTTTTGCATCTTCTTGTAAGTGTGACATGCCGAGGTTTCTTGAGTTTGATTAAAGATAATCTAAGCATTATAATCCTATCTTTCTTTTTACTTGTTCATAGCTCTTATAAGAAGATCTTGCATTAAAGACGTTCAAGTCTGATTCTACCAAATGATGGTATTTCTCACGTTTTGCATCTTCTTGTAAGTGTGACATGCCGAGGTTTCTTGAGTTTGATTAAAGATAATCTAAGCATTATAATCCTATCTTTCTTTTTACTTGTTCATAGCTCTTATAAGAAGATCTTGCATTAAAGACGTTCAAGTCACATAAAAGAAATGTGTGGTGGTTAAAAACTATGTCACTTGGGTGCGGGTGCGAAACGGGTGCGGAGCAATTTCAAAAATTTTGGACACGGGGACACGGCTATATATATATATATATATATATATAATTTTATTTTAAATATAAAAAATGATTTTTTTTAGTTTTTATACGTCTTTTGCCCTAAAAAATAGACAAAATAGACTCGGTCAAAGTTGACCGAGTCCAAAATGTGGATGGACTCGGCCCCAGTGCGTTGACCGTGTCCGCCCCATGTCCAAAGCTGCACCCGTGTCGGGGCGTGTCGACGCGGGTGCGTTGACCTTATAGCCGAGTCCGTGTGACTTAGGTTAAAAAGGCTTGGAGATGCACTAACAATTGTTGTTGTTGCAGGTAGGCTTGTGTACACAGATTGTACACTGAAAGCTTGTGAATATTTCATGACTACAGAGTTTCTGTTCTTTTCATATTTTCTGTTCTTTGTGTCTTGAAAAATCATTGATGACAATGAGTTATATTTATTTGTGCTTTATTGGAAGTTGCCAAATTGTATACAGTTATTCAATTGGTCCAGAAGGAATGTTGAGTTTATGGTTTTGTAGTTTTTAAAAAATGTTATAGCACTCATCTGTTGGATGACTTGGATTTTTCTCCATTATATTTTTTTGTTGAGAGCATGGTTTTCATCTCATATCTGAAGAGTTCTATGAGCTGATGATGGCCAAATATGAGACTGGAAAATGCAAAGACATTCTCTATGAACTAACCAGGTTCATGTTTTTATCACCAAAGTGGTTGCTTGCCTTGTATTCTTCTTTCCCTTTTGTTTGTAGTTCTTAACAAATTTACCTGTAGCTAAACAAAGTAGTTTTTTAGTAATTTTTCACATGATAGAGTAAGTTATGAATTTTTAACCCTTGTGCTCATATCTCCACTAAGAGACTGATTCTAGATGGTAAGAATCACTTAACCATGAAATATCCATAACAGGCATTCATTGAGTTATTTAAAGTGCCAGAACTACTTATTTGATTGTCAGATCATAACTTTAAAACTTTTGGCATTTGATTCAATGTTGCAATTTACAGTTGCCGGTTACCGATTGGTTTTTATAGGAATTGTTTTTATCTGCTTTTCAAAGCAAGTTACTCAGCGTTCGATCTCCATGTAAGTCTTCTCATGACTTCTCAATTCTCATGGTTAGCTTCGGGAGAAGTTGCCACATGAGTATGAAAACATAACATCAAATCCTACAAAATCCATCTTATTCAGTAGATGTGTTTTTATCAGTTTAGTGCTTTCTCATAAATAAATGTGCATTACTTGCAGAGACAATTTTGATTTTGTCAGTAGCTTCTTTTAATGTAAAGAAAAGGGGAAAACTTAATTGGTTGGACATTTATCTAAAGTTGTGTGCATATAAAAGGAAAAATTGCCTGTATTTTGCACAATTTATAGAGCATTGATTACTCCAGAAATGCCTTAGTTTATTTCAATGACAAATATGTTCAAATCTTCATTCTTTTTTAGACTTGATGTTTTCCACCTGCTATTTAGATATAGAAGGTGAAGGATTGTTTGCCTTGTCTCCATGCTCTATTTGTCCCTACTCTTTTTATTGGTCATTCATGTTATCCAAGCTACCTAATCAATCTTCTTATGCACATATACCTCGCGCAGATGTGTGCATGCATGCACAGAGCTGTCTTTGTGTTGGGATGATGTTGCCCTATTAAAAGGTGGTTACATATCCTAGTTGGATATTTTTTGGCATTGACACCAAAAAGACAAATAACCTATAGTATGTTTCCTTAGGTTTTTTCCATTTCTGCTTAGCTTAGTTTATGTGGGCTGTCTGAATCCCCATTCTTTATTATTGTCTTAAACATAATATGGCACAATGACTGTTCTCTGATGTTGTCATTGGAGTTATCAATCATCTTCTCTCTTGATGTGTGACATTTTTGAATCCCATGGATTAAACTTATAATGTAAGAGGATGAAATGGTCAATCAGTCTGGATCAACCATAGGGATGTTTCGAAGGAAATAGGGTTAGCATGATGAGGAAGAAAGCAAATGAGATGCAGACACGCGAGTCAAATATTGCTTCAAATTTTTTTCTATAACTAAATTCACTATTGGAAGCTACTGAAATTTGTCCCTTCTATATACAACAAAACCTATATGAAAACACCAATATAATTTTACTAGAAGAAATAAAAATGTGAATACGCACTACATTTGTCCATGATTAGTGAAAGGAATTTAAATTTGGAAGGCAGCTTTTGAAAAGGAGTAATTAGCATAACCCAATGAAGGTTGCATCTGTCTGGCCAGTATTAGGCTTTTCAGCTGTAAATGCCACTTTATTATACTGCCATTTTTTATGCTGATTACCTCTAGAGTCTAGAGCTTGTTACTATATGATTGGCTGTAGGACTGGAAGAGATCTTTGACAAATCATTAGTTTCCAGTATAGGCATACTGAGTTATCAGCTTTGGAAGATGGATTCTATTTCATGATCCAAACGAGCAATCTTTGCCATGAAACCCACTTGTTTGAGGCTGTCCACATGCCAATGATCATCTGGTGGTGCATGTACGCACATATTTTCCAGTTGCTAAAAAGTGCTTGTGTCCCTACATTTGTTTTTCTTCCCTGGATATATCTTGAAGACCAATGCCGGGCTAAATGGTTGTTTGCTACGTCAGCTTCCATGAGTCTCTTTTTAGTTAAGACATGCATGCCATTTTAAATAAAGCAGAATAGTATGGTTTAGGTAGCTGCTCTTATGCAGCAAACACTCTCAATTACTGAATATACTGGACTTCTTAATTCTTTTGGGGAATCTTCAATGTGCAAGAGTATTAATCTTTCTTTGCAGTTGCATGGCATGCCACTTTGCATGATCTTGTTGAAACTTACTGCAACTGTGTTCCTTTTCTCCTTTTTCTTCATGTCTTTACACTTACTATTGATTAAATGAAAAAAAGAGGTCTTTCGGGAGATAGTTCTCATGAAACTATGAGATATGATTCATGAATTATCATTTACATTGCCCTTTATGCTTTGTTTTGTGAACTTTTTTTTAGCTTTAGCATGTCTCTAAAGGATTTCGCTGAAGTGAAAATAATCTTCATTTGGGATGAATTGAGAATTTAAGGTTATATATGATATTGCTTGTATATTTATTGCTAAGACTACGTTTCTTTTTGCCAATCTAGTGGTTTGTTACTGTTGAACCCATGTACGACACTTTGAACAAAATTTGGGAGGACAAATTGTACTGCAAATATTTTGTCATTTTCATGACAAATTGCAGAGAGATTTTGTTGAATATGTAACTAGTAAGAACTCTTCCAATTGCCTGACTTTCTAAACATTCCATATGAGCAAGACAGATCAGTGATGGCTTGAGCATGTCATATTTTTAAATTTTAACAAACATGCTTATATGGGACTGTTCCTCTGACAAAGTTCATGGCCTTCCTCAAATCTATAGTTATGTTGACATTAATTTGGCAGCAAACTCTGTAAGAGTTATCAATAATTGGCACTTTGATACTATTGTTTGATGTTCACAAATGAATGTCCTGCTAGAATGTTTCTTCTAACCATGTAAGTGTTTTTTGAGTAATATACTGCACCATGATAGAAATCCGGCTGGAGTTTCTATTTCGAGGATTATTATATTTGTGAATGATTCTCATTTGATCTCACTGAAGAACTTATATTGTTATTTTCTTTGAAAAATTGCATCAATGTATCATGAAGCAGGGTGAGGTCATGTTAATTTTGCTCTCTTTGCTAGGATATGTCATGGAATGTTAGAGTTAAATGTTTTGAAGCTTTTTCATGTTATTTCAGGCAGTTGCTACGAGATATATACCAGGGCCAAGCTGAATAAGGCAGCTCGTGAGCAAGCACAAACTAATTGTGATTGATCATAAGAACCCATTTTTCCTGTCAAGCTTCTGGTGTCTGCTGCTGGATTGGCAATAATGCTTGCGTGCTATTTACAGTGGCTTTTGTTGGTTCATATAGGCAGACCAGACTTCTGTTTACAGACTTGTTTGAATGAAGTTACATGTAGTTTTTAATGCCTCTGGATTTTCTCTGTACTGCCTCAATACAGTTGGTGAAACTAAGAAAACCTTTCCGCCATAGCAAAGTTGAGTTCCTCAAACAGTCAAACTGAAGCTTGCTTCAATTTTCTTCAAAGCCTTATGAGGAGTCAAAGATATGAAGTTGGCAGTGTTTGAAAGGAGTTTGAATGAAGGGCGCTTGTAATCTTGCATGCTTGCAGACCTTTTCGTCACTGTGTTACCTCACTGATATCTTTTGTGCCTTGTTTTTATCCTTTTTTCTTTTACCAAGAACTGATAATACAAGTAGCCAAAATAGAGCTATCTCTTTCTCTCTCTCACTATCTCACTCTTATCAAGAGATGCCAAGGAATGAGGCCAAGAGGATGCTATCCATGCCACAAGAGACATGGGCACCATAAAGATATGAGATGAATAAACAAATTTGCATGCCTAGATGGGAGGTGGATCTTTTGGATTGGATTCTAATGGACTCAGACCAGTTTTAACTTGGATCTACTTTGGATTCGGAATGAATTCAAGCTTTCCAATCTTGAAAACTTGTATTCAGCCTTTTCTTTCCAGCTGGCCCGGAATGAACATCGATCCAGATTAAAACACATTTTTCCAATAAAAAATGGATCAAGACCCACCCACCGTCTGGTCCAACTAGTTTTCACCACTATTTCTCAGCCATTTGTATTGGAACACTGCCTAAACTAAATTTCTAGATTTCTTCGTGTCATGCACACGGCACCATTTGAAAGTGCAAAAGATGTAAGAAAAGTGATACAACATGAAAAAACCCGAATGGTTTTTTTTACCCTTCCAAACGAGAGTTTTTCTAAAAAGTACACTTCTTTATAATAAACATTCCTCTATGAAGGGAGTTAGAAGAATGTTTACTACCAAGAGAAAATGCTTAGGTCCGCTCTCCATCACTCATCTCATCACATCTTACCAATCACCACCACCACCACCACCCATCATCACCCAGCTCTCGGAAAACTGCCCTCCCATGATTTTTTACCATCCATCTCACCGCTACCATCTGACTCCTGAAAATTTGTATTGAAAAAGCTCTACCACCACCCATCATCACCCACCTCTCGAAAAACATCCTCCCCACGAAGATTTTTCGCCATCCATCTCACCACTACCACTCATCATCACCCACAAACCGAAAAGCTATGCCGGAAAAGCTACACCGCAACCACCACCACCTCTCATGATGATTTTTCACTACCGCCGTACATCTAACAACCACCCACCATCTCCCACCTCCCATAAAACTATCATCTCTACCCTCCATCACCACCCACCTCTCGAAAAAAAGTGTTCTAGAAGCTCCACCACCAACACCAAGTAAAATTTTTCTCATGCTATGCAAACAAGTGAAAAAAAAACATTTTCAAAAAATTATCATATCAAAACTTCTCACATGCAAATATTTCTTTTACTATGCGAGCTTTCTCACTTTTAAACGTGCACACACACCTTTCTTACTTTCAAACATGCACACACACACACAGAGAGAGAGAGAGAGAGAGAGAGAGAGAGAGACCAGTTTCACAAAGGCCCCAATAAAGTCCCACGGCCAACCTTAACTATGGGTTTGAATAGGTTGGATCTAATTGGACCTCCAGCAATTTAATTCTTTTATTATGGTCTGTCAAATGACATAAATATCTAATTTGGAGTTTATTTTAGCATATTTATGAATGATGTTTGTTATGATTTAGGATTTTGATTTGGTATTTTTATATTGACATGAACGAATAGTTTATAGTTCTAGTTTTTTTTTTGTGTTTTTTGAATTATCTTTAAGCATGAATCTTTGAATATTGTGTGATTTGATTTTGGTTAGAATATTAGGCCTCTTTATTAATTAACATAAAAAAATTTATATTTGTTATAATTGAGGTTTTGATTTGGTTTTTTTAAACGACATAATATTTTGTTATGGTTTTAAGGTTTTCCTATGTTTTTTTTAAAATTACCATAAGACATGAGCCATGAATATTGGTTTATCTGATTTTGGTTAGAATATTAGGGTTTTCCTATCAATTAACATAAATGCATAATTTATGATGTTTGTAGTTAGAGTTAGGTTTTTTAAAATTACATAAATGTTTAGTTTATAAATTTAGGGTTTTTTGTGTTTTTTAAACTACCATTTTGCATGAATATGTGAATATTATGCAAATTTATTTTGATTAAAATATTAAGAGCTTTCATTAACTAGCATAAATTTATAATTACGATGTTTGCATGAATTAGGGTTCCGATTATGACTTTTTAAAATAACATAAAATTTAATTATTATTTTAGAGTATTGTTATGTTTTTAAAAATTACCATTAGGCATGAATCCATGAATATTATGTGATTTTGTTTTGATTAAAACAATAGGGATTTTTTATCAATTAACATAAAT
Organism: Nuphar pumila; assembly: GCF_984573655.1. Classification (NCBI taxonomy): domain Eukaryota; kingdom Viridiplantae; phylum Streptophyta; class Magnoliopsida; order Nymphaeales; family Nymphaeaceae; genus Nuphar; species Nuphar pumila. The sequence goes on along the minus strand of NC_143249.1, from coordinate 20,764,910 downwards.
GTATAATATATGATGTTTGTAGGAATTAAGATTTTGATTTGTTTTTTTATAATGACATGAGTATTTAATTGTGTTCTCGGTTTTGTTTGCATTTTTTCCAATTACTACTAGGCATGAATCCATGAATATTGCTTAATTTGCTTGTCTAGAAAAAAATCAAATATATTTAAATCACAAAAATCTGAGTTATTGTAAGAAACCACAAAAAAATATAATAACTATAAAAATATAATAGTAACATAATATTTAAAAAAGTTATATTTTGATACTTGCCCATCACAATCACAAAATCCTGCTCTAGCCAAAGAAAACCTTGGATTTTTTTTTAAATAGCAAACATATTTAAAATTCAAAAAATTACAAGAAAATACATAAAAATTAGAAAAACACAATAATTGTACAATAATATAAATATTCACAATAACAATGATATAAAGATGATAACATAACATCAAACCAATACATTTTCTTAAATAAAATGACCATATTGTATGACAAGAAATGATGTGTTTCTTGAAATGTCCTACAATGATGTTCAAATTCATAAATTTCTAACAGAAAAATGACTTTTTTACTATTCACACAAACAAAGTTTCTCCATATATGCAAACTTCTTCTGAAATATCAAAATATGTGAACTTTTTCAAACACATTTGTGAATGTCATTCTTCTTGTGCTCTTTCTACAATTTTATTAAAATGAGTCTTACAGATTTTTTAAACATTCACGACCATGAGTTGCAAAGGTCACCAAAATGTGCATACCTTTTTTAATTAAATACTCTCACATTTGCGAATATCCTGACCTTCACACGTGAATGCCCTCACACACATTTGCAAGCATCCTCTTGCCTTTGTCTCTTATGCGTTTTTAGTAAAGGAGTTCACACATTTTTTGAACCTTTGCAACTCATGGTTGAAAATGTCGTATTATATTTGTGAACGTCAAGACATATCAGGCAAATGACCTAATGTTTAGTGTTTGCAAAAGTATAGCTAAAGCCTTTAGCAATGCTTCAAAAGTTTTGCTAAAGACTTTAAGAAAAAAAACATATAATTAGAAGAAAAAAATAAATATTTATGAGACAATTCACATATTATCATATTTGGGTGGAATTGAAACATAGACATTAGATATAAATATAAAATTTTGGAAACCATGAAAATTGCAAATCTCGTATTCTAAACCGATTACCTGATTTAACAAAGTTATGTTTTTAGTCAAGAACAATATCAACTATATTTAAATCACACAAATATTTGAGTTATTGTGAGAACATATATATATATATATATATATATATATATGTATTTGCATTAGTAACATAATATGTAAAAAAACAAGTTATATTTTGAAAACATGGTGCTTTTCAAATGCACTTACATAGTCACAATCACAAAATCCCGTTATAGCAAAGGAAAGTCTTTGAATAAATTAAAATGTAACATTTTTTCTTGAAAAATAGCAAACATATTTAAATTTAAAACATATGTAAGAAAATATATAAATATTAGAAAAATTGATACAATAGATTGCACTTACTAGTTACAAGGCTATAATTTAGTTGGAATCTAAAGATACAACTTGTTTTGATGCAATCCAGCATCCTAGATGCGTTTAGCATGGTCAATCTAGCGAAACCCCCCTAAAGGGCTTGCTAAAGCCAATTGTAGATATAATTGGAAGAAAAGTTAACTCCACACGATTATATGACAATTAATTATGTTTTTGGGTGTTTTTAATGTGCAATTATCTATAGTATAATTTATATTATTCTTTATATTCATGCTCTTTTATCGTATTATTATTAATTATTTTCATTCATATAATCAGGTAAGTTAAAAAACAAATTACTAACAAGTTATTAAAAATTAAACCTATTAATATTGATAAATAAAAATCCATAATGTTACTATTTACTGTATTTGTAGATTTTTATATTGCATATATGTATTAATGTTAATTTGAAATATATTGCTATTTGCTTGTATTGAATATTTTAACTCTCATTAACGTTAGAATGGATAAATTGTTAAATATTTTAACTACTATTAGATATTATCAATGTTAAATATTTGAACTATTATTAATGTTATGATGATTATATTATTAAATATTTTAACTTTTTTAACTATAATTAACTATTATTAAAGTTTTAATATTTACTTTTGTAGCAATTTAGAGGTGAGACGATCCGGTTCCACATGGATCGTATCACTCGTGTTGGTTGAACACTTGAACGGAGAGACAAATGAGTCGTTTACTCACCGGTTCAAGATACGATATAAAAGGGAAAATTAGGGATCGGTTAGGTTTCTTGGTGCTTGAGAGAGAGAGAGAGAGAGAGAGAGAGAGAGAGACGACCTGCATCGCCACTAAGAGTGGTGGAGTTGTTTGCTGAAGGATCGGTGGACGGCGACCTGCATCATCCGTCCCTGGCGTTGTGTTAACGAGAATGACGGAGCCTGATTCCTCTTCATCCGTCCCTGGCGGTCAAGGTGCCGTTGGAGCCGGACGAACTTCACCTCTACCAGCGGCAAGTGGCTAATCCCCAATTTTGTTTGTCTGTTTTTCGTACTCGTGTTTGTGATGGAAGGGGTTTGATGGACTACACTTTCCTTCTCTCTCATACCCTTGTTTGTAGATCTACTTTCGTAGGTTGCCCTCTTCATCCTCTCTCGATCTGTTTCTCATTGCCCCTACATCACCTCGGTCTGTAGATCTACAATGCTTGTCAGATTTGACGGGCATGAGTCCTTGTTTGTTTAAACGTCTGGTTGTCATTGTTCTTTTATGTTGATTTTGAGATGATCTATGTCGCACCATCTTCTTTCTCCCTTTTCCGTCTCACAAATCGACATTGCTCTTTGATTTTTGTATGGGTGACATTCTTTTTATTTTAAAGTTTCCCACTTTTCGCTACTTAATATGGTTATGCTCTGGATATGGTTAGAATATCTTTCTTTATTTGTTCATTTTATATTTCTGACAATTTATTCTATGCCTATCGTTGTATGCGTGCTTCTTTTTGCTTGCTGGTACATATTAGTTTATGTGTGCATCTGTTTGCTTGTTGATATGCATCAGTCTATGTGTTCCTGATTAGTTTATGTATGGATCAGTTCATGTATGTCTCTGTTTGCTTGCTGGTATATATCAGTCTATGTGTGCCTCTGTTTTTGTCTATGTGTTCAGATTGATTAGTTTATGGGTGTATCATTCTGTGTGTGCTTCTCTTTGCTTGCATACCGGATTAATTAGTTTATGTGTCTGCCTATGGCTCTTTTTTGTATTTAAATAATATTGATTTTCTGTTCCATTTTCCTGGTTAGTTCTGAAAAAATGTTGTATTAATTTTCTAATGATAAGATCCTTAGATTTTCAAAAAATTCTGGAAAATGCAACTTGTGGAGTCTACTGTGTGTGGTGCCAACATGTCTACTCCTACAAGCAAAACTTGTGAACCTAATACTAATGTGGAAAGTAACGTAGCTTGTCTGCCACAGAGAAAATTAAGATGTACTGTTTGGAAATATGTTGAAAAAGAGACAAAGCCTGGTTGTCAAGCTATTGCTACTTGTCGACATTGTGAAAAAGTATTTGTTGGGAACAACAGAAGTGGCACCACTCATTTGAAAGTTTGTCCCAGAAAACCTAATGATGACTCACATCAACAACGGCTTGTTGTGAGTGTAAAGAAGATGGATGGGTCAAATGATATTACCACATTCAAATTCGATCAAGATCAGAGTCTGATCGATCTAGCAAGCATGGTTATTCTTCATGAGTATCCATTTACTATAGTTTGCCACACTGGTTTTCAAAAATTTGTTAAAAGGATTACAACCCCGGTTTAAACTAATGTCACATAGCACAACCTGAACAGATTGTCTAAATATTTATGATGCTGGAATGAGTAAACTTCGGGGCATTTTTGACAATTTTGCTTCTAGAATTAGTCTTACATCAGACTTGTGGACTTCTTGTGAACCTCATGGTTATATGTGCTTAACTGCTCATTTTATTGACGATAAGTAGGAGTTGAAAAAAACAATCAATTTTGTGGCTGTTCCCACTCCCCATAAATCAGAAATCCTTGCTTCAACTCTTAGAGAGTTAGAGATTGTTTACTAAAGTGGAATATTGATACTTAGTTGTTTGCATTTTAGATAACTTTTTGACAAATGACAATATTGTGACAAGAATGATAGATTGGCTCTGCTCAAAATGTGCTCTTGTTTGTGATGGAAAGTTTTTCCATGTGAGATGCACCACTCGTATCTTGAACTTAGTTGTTCAAGATGGTCTGAACGAAATTCATGAAGTTCTCCATAAAATTAGAAAAAGTATTAATTACATTAAGGGGTCACAAACAAGAGGAGATAATTTTGATGGAGTTGTGTTGGGTTAATGTGGCTTTGACTTGCCACATGGGACATGGGTCCCACTTGAGGTCCCTTTCTTATGTTTCCAAGGAGACCCCAACGTGTTAGGGATTTCCCTCCTTGATTTGAAAACTACCCATATGAGGGTATTTTGGGAATCCACTAGAATGGTGGTAATTGGAAACCATATGAGAAGAGGGTGCTTCCATCATGAAATATTTTGAGAGAGGAAAACCAAAAGAAAAAGGAAGGAAATAAGGAAGAGAAAGAGAGAGAGAGGATTTGGGGTTCTTGTGTGAAAAAAGAAATCTTGTTGGGTCTTACAACAAGGAAGAAGAAAGGAGGGGCAGTCACGAGTATCACTCGAAGGGTTTTGGTTTGCCGGGTTGAAGCTACCGATACCGACTTGCCAGATCGAGGTAATCGGTATTGACAACATACTTGTGTATTTCTTCTTGTTCTCAAGAGACCTGTAATCTCTTATATTTGTCTGCATAATAAAATTTCTCTCGTACTCCCCTTGGATGTATATAGTTTCGTTGAACCATGTAAATTCAGTGTCTTGTGTGGTTTGATTGCTTTTTTGTTCTTTCATTACATCATGTGTTTGCACGCTTCCCACACCCAAAAACTAGTATGACAACGAAAGGATTGAGCGTGAAATATAAGATTGAAAAGTTTAATGGAAAGATGAACTTTGGGTTATGACAACATAGAGTGAAAGATCTCTTGACCTAACAAGGGCTGGTTAAAGCCCTCTATGGGAAAGAGAAGAAACCCAAAGGTATCCTCTATAATGTCATGAATATAGGCTCTGCCCCAAAGCTATAGTTGAAATTAGAGAGTTTATACATGAAAAAATCATTGACTAACAAGCTTTATTTGAAAAAAACTAATATATTCTCTTCAAATGGTGTAAGACTCGAATTTACAAGATCACTTGAATGCATTCAATAGGATATTGATTTAGTTGTTGAATCTTGAAGAAGAAAATCGAGCTTTGTTATTTTTGGCCTCTCTTCCTCCATACTATGATCATTTGTGACCACTATCTTATTCGGGAAGGAGGTTCTTGAGTTGGATGAGGTTACTGCGTCTCTTTTATCGAATGAGATAAGAAAAAAGCCTGACACCGATCGACCTCAAGGAGAGGGGCTTCTGACACAAGGTGATCATATTAAGGAAGAGGTAGATCGAAGTCACGGGGTTTTGGAAATAGGAACCGGTCGGAGTCGAGTGGAAATGACACTCTTGCTATTCCTGCAAGGAGGAGGGACATATGAAGAGGGACTGCAGGAAGCACGAACAGGACATCTAGGTCATATGGCCTAGATGATTTTCTTAATGAATCTTCACAGTCCCAACAAATCAAAACAAATTTGGACTTGTACTTGGAAGATGTAATATACCTTAGAACAATGCAATCAATATTTTGATGTGTTGGAAGGTAAATGCACCACATACCCTCTTTTGGCACGGATGACACACAATATTCTAGCTTTTCCATTACCTACAGTCCCATTTGAATCAACATTCATTACAGATGAATGTGTCCTTGATCAGTACCGAAGTAAGTTGACCCAAAAACCGTGGAGGCCTTAATATGTGCCCAAGATTGTCTGCTAAGTCAAGTGGCAGGTAAAATTTTTCTTAAGCTGAATAGCTTATACGTTTTATCATTGTTCAGTCATTCATGCGATGAATAACTATTTTCAGAACCTACTTCAAGTGATTCTGATTTGCCTACGCCATTGCCCGAGGATATAGTGCAATCGGTTTCAATGTTTGATGATGCAGATTGACATGCAAAAGAGTAACCTTTTATTTAATTTGAAGAGCCGTTTTGACACAGAAGGCAGTGGTTGTATCATTTGGTTTTGGAATCCCAATTGCCTAAATGTAGATGTAGTTTTCTACTTAGAATCAGACGATTCCTGTAGACCTAGACACAACTATTGCTTCATTTCAAGGGTATACACAGTCATGTACATAATAGCTATGTGAGCACAAGAGAGTTCCGGAGTAGAACACATAATCACAGTCTTGAGGCTCCATGGATCCTGATGAGAGAGTGGAATATAATGAGGTTTGACACAAAAAGATTGGGATCACACGTGGGAAGTGTGTCTTGAGAAGAATTTAATGCAAAAACTGAGCATAATGGATAGCTTAAATCCAAAACAGGGCGATGAACACCAATGTGGCATAACAACCAGCATGGAGAAGCATTTCATGCAAGTGATCTGGATAGGGTGTTAGCTGCATGGATAGAGAAGATCACTTACACAATCATTTGGGTGTCCGGCCACAAGGGACTCTTGATAAACATTGAGTGGTAGGATTCCTATCTCACCTGCTGTTTAAAATTTTCAGGATGTAAGCTCAACATGGACAATGTAAAGCTGCAGTGGAAGAAAGTTGGTAAAGTTGGTTGACTATTGTTAGAAGCCTTGCCATGTTCAAGCTAATGAAGAAGTGGGAAGTTGTGAAGCAAAAATTGCACACTGGAACAAATTCAACTTTGGGAACATTCAGGAAAGAACAAAAAAAACAAAGAGCTGTTTGAAATCCACAAACATATCCAGCAATGTAATTTAGTCACAATTCACAATGAAAGCCAATTGAGGTTGGAAGTTCAGATGTTGGAACTTGGAATGGATAGTCTAAAAGAAACATATTGGAAATAAAAGTTAAGAAAGAAATGGGTTCAAGAGGGCCCAAGACTTGACACTTTTCCATTCTCAATGTAAAAGGAATAGCTCAAAAAGTTACATCCATTATATAGATAGTGGGAACAGATCCTGGGGTTTCCAACAAGATGAAATTGCACAACAAGAATTCAACACACAGTTGTGCACCAAAGAGCAACACACTTTGAGCTTTTTGATGGTGTGGCTGACCCACAAGTGAGTATAGAAGAGAATAACCAATTGAATTCTTCAATTTATGTTGCAAAAACTGTGAAGGCTGTTTTTGAGCTGAAAGCAGATAGCTTTCCCGATACGGTTTTCTCAAGCATTTTCCTCCTGACCTATTGGGATATGGTTGGCTCTGATGTGATTCACAGTGAAATATCTTTCGGAAAGGGGAAGTTTTTGCATAGAATCAATCTAATTCATATTGTGCGTATTCCTAAAAATTTAAGTGGTTCTTGAACTTACTGATTTTCAGCATTTTACTTTGTGTAGTTTTGTCTACAAAATTATCACTAAAATCATGGTGATAAGAATATGTAACATTCTCCTTCCTCATGTAATTTTGTCCACAAAATTATAATTTCATGTTTGCTAGAAGTTTGAGAAGCAGAAGGAAATGGTCGCTCTGGTAACAAAGTGATGGACATCATATTTCAACCTTGTAATCCTTTTATGGATCTATGCTTCTAATTATATATCTACATCAGTTTCCACACTTTTGGTCCTAGACTCTTTAATGATGCATCATTTTCTGATTTTACATTCTTTTATGATGCGACAATTTAGCATAATCTACAAACACATTAAGTGCTTGAGCTGCATGAATTGACTCTAGTGCCTATGGCAATACTCCTCCCTCTAGCATTCTTCATAAAATGAGGTGAACAAGCAAAGATTCTATCTTAGCCAGCAGTTTTGTATTTCACTTATAGCCAAATATTTATTTATTTATTTATTATCTAAATGAACAAAGCATGCATAATTATCCAACATTATGTCTATAATATTTATTTCAGTACCTAGTAGATCAGAATCATGCCCCATAATTAATTATCCAACACAACAACTTGTCTTAGTTTTGAACATGAATATATATCTGTGCAGCGCACCACTATGTGCATACACCTCTATGTGTGTGCATTAAAGGGAAACCAATGCTAGAATAAAAATTGAGGTGAAGCTCTTAGGGAATCAAGAGAACTAGCACTTTTGGAATGATTTCTCACATCTAGGGCATAAATAAGTTGTTGAAAACCCAATTATCAAATAATGTTTTCAATATTGCTAATGCCGCTATAACATGCATTGGCACAAGAAAGCTCTACCATTTTGAACTCTTGAATTAAGACTGCCATGCTTGTCAGGAACCATTGGTACTTGCTTATTGCTCAAAGTAAGGCATCTTGTTTTTACAATCAGCAATTTATAGTTCAAATTTAAATTATGGGAACGCTCCATGACATCAAAATAAAAAACCAAGTTGTACACACACAAATTTCAAAAAAATAAGTTAAAACAAAATGCTAATACCATTAGAGATCTTAGTGCAAACGCTAAAAATCACACCACATAATATCATTTGAGTCAGACCGAATAATAACCATTATCATGCCACAACGGAAGTTACAAAATCGATTGGTTGCACAAATCCAATCCTCATAAACGAATTATCCACAGATTCGATGAACCAAACACAGAGACACACAATAAGGAAAAAAAAGTAAAAGAGAAAGAAATCCAATGACACATGAAATTGAAACCCTAGAAGAATGCAAGGTATTAACAATTTGTTTTTTTCTCTCTCTATGCTGGTTGCATGAAATGCTTCTCTATGTTGGTTGTGATGCCGCATTGGTGTTCATCATCCCATTTTAGATTTGTGCTATCCATTATGCACAGTTGCTGCATTAAATTCTTCTCGAGCCACACTTCCCACATGCGATCCCAATATTTTTTTGTCAAACCTCATTAATTCCTCTCTCTTATCAGGATCCATGGAGCCTCAAGATTGTGATTCTGTTTTCTACTCTAGAGCTCTCTTGTTCTCACATAGCTATTATGTACATGACTGTATATCATTAAAATGAAGTAATAGTTGTTGTCTAGGTCTGCAAGAATCGTGACTACCGGTTCTAAGTGCAAAACGACCTTTACATTCAGCCAGTTGGGATTCCAAAACCAAATGATACGACCATTGCCTTCTACATCAAAATTGGCTCTTGTTTTAACCTACTGAACAACATCTGAATTAAATATTTTTTAGTAATTTTTGCCTATAGATAAAAAGCCACTTCTACCTTGTTTTTTATTATGAATGAATTTATTTCTCTTCTGTCCTATATTATGCTACTTATGATATTCCATGCTAAAGCTCCAATCAAGACTAGTAGGAGAAGTATCTTCCTGTTCTAGCAGTGCACCTGCATACATGTGATTCTCTAGGGATCCTTCACTCGAAGTTTGGTTAGATTCTTCTACAGGTGTCATTTGTTGCAGATTCTTAGTTTTTTTATTTAAGAGCGTTTTTTTGGGAATGTCAAGGATGTTTGAAATATCAACTCCTTGTTGACCATTGAAAATTAGTTCTACTACTTCATCCGACCCTTCACCTAGCATTTGGATATTGGTCTCTCTCTCTCTCACACACACACAACGACAAAACTTCACTTTCACATTTTCTTGGAGGATGGATTCCATAATTTCTTGAAAGGGGTTCTCCACAAGCCATTGCTTTTCTTCAAAAAAAAAACACTAGCCATCATGATAAGATTTTGACTTCAAATTCTGAAAATTAACATCCAATTGCCCTAGAAGAGAAAGCAAAACACCTGATTATCATGTCTATCCCAACTCAATACTAAGATAAACAAAAGGTAAAGGTACCATTGAATCCATCAACAACTATGATTCAATTGGCCAAAGTATTTATAATTACAAAAGAAATACAAATCAAACTAGACATGTGCCATTTCTCATGAGAGTGATAGAGAGAGAAAGATGGGGAAGCTTTCTGTCAAGAGCACCACATCACATGGTAGTTAGGCTTTGGAATGGAAATTAAGACATAATAATGCATGAGTGCATGAGAGTTCCTTGAATTTCATTTCTTAGGTGTTAGTGTGTTACTGAAAATACAAAGAGTGAATTATGCGCTTACGTTTTAAAACGGGAATGGGATCAAGTACTTTGATGCAATTTATTTGTCATTGATTCATTCAAGGTTAAGATAAATTTTTACTAAATGGTTTTCCGTTTAGATTGGCAATTGATAGTTCAATATATTGAAGTTGCTTGATTTAACCATTACTTTTCCATTTTTAAGTAATGTATACTACTAGAATAGACATTTTCAGTACTATATCACATGTTCACTATAAATAACTGCTTACAAAAGCTTCTATAAAAATAATTTTAGATGTTTGTTATTGTATTTCATTTGATTATATGAAGTGTCATGCATTGGTAGTTCTAACTTCTAATCTTTTAGATGGAAAATAGTAATCCTGTAGCAGGTAAAAACATTGCTTGATGTAGCTATCAGGTTCATATTCTTTTATTCAGGAAAAGTGCATTCAGTAGGCGCGCCATTTTTTGTAGCAAGAAAGTGTTTTACATTAATGTGTTAAATATTATTACCACTAATCATTTACACTAATGATTTAATGCTAATTTGCAGTTTTTTGAAGGCTATGGTTACCATGTAATGTCATTTGAGCAGACATATCGCTGTTATCCAGTATCTTTTATTGATAAGGTTCATCCGAATCTCTCTTTCTGTGTGTGTTGATGGCCTCTCTTGCCAGCTGTAACTGTTTACAATATAATGGCCAAGTAATTCAAGTTCATTATAGGCAACCATATCCCAACAATTTTTTTGATTTTGATCTCTTGGGCAAATAATGTTCTTGTTATATAAGCCCTGGTATTGGTACCTCCCAAAACATTCCCTACAATTGCTGTAGCATTTTGGATCTCTCTCTCTCTCTCTCTCTATGCTCATGAGCTTGTTAGCCTGTTCATCTTACTATCAGATATATTAATCTTCACAACACTGGCTTTCAGTAAGTCCTTTTGGCTGTTAATTTGAATAACAAGTCATTCTCTAGAATTTTCTGGTGGTCATACAACTGTCATTCTTTTCAAGCCAAAGAATAAGTTTTTTGTTGAAACAAAAGAATATGAAAATGGTGATCAGCAATCACTTATCTGGTTGTTGAGATGGTGAAAACCGAGGTTGTAAGTATCGTATCGGATTGTAAACTTATCGTAATTTTTTAATATTTTTTTTTCAAAAAATCCAAAAAAAATCAGAAAAATAACAAAAATTCTAAAAATATCATAACACATGAAACAATGATGAATTGCACAAAATGCAACCATAAAATCGCATTTATGTCTCATCAAACATAAACTAATATAGAATCACAAATAACATTTCATGTGTTATGAAATATTATGATATGGGTATGATACACACCATATTGAGATACAAGTGTATATCGTATCATTTTCCCCAAAGTAACAATATGGTACGATACTTACAACACTGGTGAAAATTGCTTTTGGGCCTCTAGCCACACTTTGTGAATCTTTAGAGTGAGGAACTCTTATAACATCTTTATAATCTCCACAACACTGAATGCAAATCAATTTATGAGATGAGCAACATATCATCACTCTCAGCAGTTGCACTATGACATGGTTATTGATTATCGTCTACTGGTACTAATGTTTTCCATCTATATCTTGGATGCATGAGATTGGGGAAGGCAGTCATGAATGTTTTGAAGGGTCCTATTGTAATGAAACAAGGAGTCTTCACATACCTCACTCAAGAGGCACAAATCACACCCATAAATGGTCCAAAGCACAAAAACCATTAAGGGCTTATGTAGGGATGGCAATGGACCGGGGCGGGGGACAGGGTCTCCACCCCCGCCCTGTCTCAAGATTAGAACCTCCATCCCCGCACGGGGATGGATTTTAACCTCCACCCCCACCTTCATCCCCATTCATGTCCTCCATCCCCGGTTCAAACGGGGATGAGGCGGGGCGGGGCGAGCCCCCGTTTCCCCGTAGTCTATTGCCATCCTTTAGAAGGACTGGGGATGGGGCGGGACGGGGCTGGGCAGGGCTAGGCGGGGATCGTGACGGGGACAGGGCGGGGAAAAGTGTAAGTCCATCCCCGAATGGGGATGGATTTTAACCTTCATCCCTGCCTCCATCCCCGTTTCATACCCTTCATCCCCGGTCCAAACGGGGCGAGGCGGGGCCCCGCTTTCCCCCGGTCCACTGCCATCCCTAGGCTTATGAAGAACACAATGACAAAGTGCACATGCACAAGTCCACTATGAGACATGCCAAAAATCTCTAAGGCTTACACAAGCACAAGAGTGCATACAATATCAAAAGAGAGACCACTTAAAAATAATGAAATTTATTCATCAAGGTACTTCAAAGAAGCTTACTAATACAAGGGGCCTTAAGCCCTTATTTATAGACAAGAAGAGGCCAAGAGAGAGCCTCCAAATAGATCTTGGGAGGCTCCCAAGTCATATTTGTGACCATTGAGAGTACTCTCAACAACTATAAAGAGGCATTTTACAAGAATGCCCTTACACAAAGAGATAAAATGCAAAAAATTAAAAGAATAAAGAAAAATCTATTTTCTAATACGTATAAAATGACCAAAATGCCCCTGGTGGGCAACCTAAATTACATTATTAGTTATAGTTATATATACATATAGCTTGAATATATATAACTATATATGGAATTGTGCATATAACTTAACACCTCCCCCTCAAACTTACGGTGATGTAACCGTAAGTTTGCAAATACAAAAAAACCCATATCTTTAAAAGTCTTCATTAGTCTCCACCATGCTTTTTCATTGGTTCCTTCCATTGAAGGGTCTATAGAGTCTTCAATATTTTTGTTCAATCTTTTGCTAAAAAACGATTCTTCAAAACCTCAACTATACAAGAGAACATATATATCACAAAGACAAAGAACATTTTAAATTATCATTTGTTCAAAAAAATATTGATATTCTGAAAGGAGTCAGTCTCCTAAATCATAAACCACTTTAAACATTCATGAAAACATTTATGAAAATATGCACAATACGCCAATACTTTGAAATGAGAAAGTAAAACCTACTAGAAAAACTTCACAGTCATGTATAAGATTTGAAAAACTCAAGAAACATCCAATAAAAAAGTTAACTTTAGGATAATCAACACATATTTATCAAGAAAAAGCACATTAATGCATGCAATACATGTGAAATAGGATTTGTCGAGTAATATTAATACCATGAATAAATGACTCACAAAAGGTGTTTAACTCATAAACTTCCAAAGAGTATGACTCATAAATATATTTCCTCTTGAGAACAAGTTATTTTTACACAACGGAAGATACAAGAAGTAATGTGTTTAAATCTTTCAATAAAAGTTAAGATAAGACAAATATAACATATATGTATCAATCAAACATTATGTTTTAGAAGCAACTAATGCATATATGAATGAATCATGCAATAGTTTAGAGCCAATAAGAGAGTCATTTATGGACCAATTACAATAAAACTTTTTCAAGAGAAAATAACTTATAAAAGATTTAAAATTCCATAAATATCCCCAAAAAATATTTTGCAAATAATAATATAAATGCAAAACACACAAGGCAACCAATACAAACAACAACAACAACAACTACGCCTTCATCCCAAAACAATTGGGGTCAGCGATTAAAGCATATTTAATGCAAAATGCCCAAAAATATTTCAATAACCATTTTCCATATAAGGATAAATGAGTAGTAAAAATTCAGAAATTTTGTGAAGAGATTTAAAAGTCTCTTGTAACACAATGAATTATGTTTGAAAATCTCAACAATAGTTCAATCATCACAAGCAATTACCTTACTAGACCTCTAAACCTCAAAATTTAAGTGTATGAGCTATTAGAACAAGAGCACAATTACAAATGTCAGCTATGCAGGACTCTTTGACAATACAAATTAAGAGATTAATTACAAATGTCTGCAACAATCATCTATGTGACCGTGCACAGGCAATACAGGGCTCCCTGACAATACAAAACAGTTACAATCCATAAGAGGTGCACATAATTCACCTTTCAAATGATTGCAAAACTGTAAACAGTGCACATAACTCACTACATTGATAATCCAAAATCTCTTATAAACAACATCAGTTTCAACGGGTGCACATACCTCTCACCACACTGATAAACGTTTTTTGTTGACATAAAGTGACACTTAAACAAAGGGCATAAAAAGGAGAAGTCACTCAAGGTAACATAGTTTGTAATGGAAGCACACTAATGCCACAAAAAAATATCAATTTTAACAATCCTTCAGAACACCATGGTTTCAAACAATAGATTGTCATCACAAATAAATAGAGTTATAAGCATCTATAATAATAACAATGACCAGTCAACAAATGAGTGATACTCACAGATCCAGAGATCAATCAACCGTCAGTTAGAGCCAAACCACAAGTTGAAAATCTAAACTGACATAAAATGAGGTGCAAACAACTCACCCCAACAAACATCCGTGAACAAATAACAAGACCAAAAAATAATGCACGGTATAAAATTTTGTGATGGACAATCCAAATGCCACAAAAGACAATACATACTCACTATTCAATTTCCAAATAGGTGAGTTCATATCAAATATCCGATTTGAAAAAGCAAGTTTCAAATCAAGTTCTATAAAATTAGGTAAAAACCTTTGTAAAGATTTGTGCAATCATATGCACACAAGATATTAATTTATAATTTTTTATAAACCTTACAAGTAAAATCAATCAAAATTACATCAATAACAATGAAAAATGAGTATGACCAATATAAACAAGCTATATAAAGAGATAACTCAGTCTAGATTATAAGTCTATTATGAGACAACAAATGATATACTACATAAAAGGGGTCAAAACTTACAAAGGTTCTCAACGAACCATACACAAGACCAAGAGCATACCCAAACACAATCAATCATGGATACCCTCAAAGAGATTAAAAATTCATGCATATCCAATAATCTAATAACTTTAAGGCCACATAAAATCCACTATAATATTTAACATTTTATAAATGACAAGAACCGTTAATCATGAAAATTAGTGTCCATTAAATATCCAAGTGGACAAGCACAAGTGTCCATTAGGGGCACACCAACAAAGCCCACAAAAGGGCATCCGTAAAACACTCAAGATGTAAATTTCATTTGTTCAACAAAAAGGAAGAGGCATAAAAAACATATAATCATAGTAATTAGAGTCCTTAAGAAACCACATACTTATAACATAATTTTTAATATATTATAGGAATATGCGCAAATAATCATAAAGACATTAATACAACAAAAATATACTTTGAATTAATATGCAAAGAAATGAAAGTCTTCAAAGATGTTCACCAATGAAAGAAAACAAGGTCCTCCAAAAGATACCAAAACAACAAAGTGGACACTCAAAGAGTTCCACCAAAGTACCAAAAGAACATTCACAAGCCATAAAATAGTCTCACACACAAACACCCACTAAAGGGGAAAACACACAATAAAAATAATATTATAGTGATCAAGACTATGCAAGAAGCATTAACTTATTTTAAAAAACTCTACATAGATTTCAAAGAACATGCCTTGACATATGCATGAAATTATCAATAATCATAAAAGTGTTCAATTTTTTTTTAAAATATATATACTTTGAATGAACACGTACACAAATTTACAAATGGATATACATATTTTTGTAGAAAAGTTAAAAATGGAGGATTTATCATAAAGAGCTCAACAATATGCTACTTATGAGTTAATATCAAAACACAAACTCTAGTTCCAATTTAATTTTGAAAGAAAAACACATTTTACATGATTAACATGAATTTGTGCATCATTTACCTTTCTTGAGCCAAGTATACAATATCAATGAAAGAAATATATAATGAATTTGGTTAGTTCTGTGTCTTTTTATCAATATTTGTGGTGCTACTTTGCTTCTCACTGAGTGTGATGTGTGTGCCAAAAGCAAATATGTGAAGTTCCTAAAGTATTGGTAAAGCTGCTTTTGTTTTTCTTTGTTTTTTCCTTGCTGGGTCAAGGGAAACCACCCCCTAATGGCCAACCTTACGTTGGCTGGCCTCTGGTTGGTAAAACCTTTGAGGCCCATCCTGCCCACCGGGGAGTACATGCAACTTCGACCTTGCGGCAATGGATGCCCCTGTGAGTTTTGAACTCATAACGTCCTGTCAACTTGGTAACGTTAACAAGTTGTCCCTATCAGTAGGCATGGATACGAGCTGAGCCTGGGCTGCTCGAACACGGCTCGCTTCAAAATGCCTGTGTTCAAGCTCGAGCTTCGAGTCGAGCTTGAACAACATTGTTCAGACTCGACTTGGTTTTGAGCTTGAGCCGAGCCAAGTTGAGCTTGACCATTGTTCCAAAAGGACTACCGGTAAAGGGTCCTGAAAAAGTGAGATTCAATCCCCAATCTCTCCAGATGGTGCACAAATGCCCCCACTATTACGCACATTGGGTGTTGTGTTTATTATGACCTAGAAAATTTACATATACTAAAAACCCGCTAGATTTTTGTACAGAGAAAAAAGTTTAGGGTGTGACATTTTAACTCAGCACCTCTTGAGGAAGAGACTAACACCCTACCTATTAAAAAATGACTTTTTTGGGTTTATCTTGCAAACATATTATATATATAATTTAATGTGTTATGGAGCTTTTCATGCTTAATTGAGCTCAGCAACTTGATCAACCTCAGCTCGTTTATCCACACTGAGTTTGGACTTACGTTCAAGCTTGACTCATTTTTTTGAATCAGCTCAAGCTGAGCTTAAATGGGTCGAGCCCGAACTAGCTCGGCTCATTGTGCCTGCCTGCCTATAAGATGAATGGAATCCTTGTGACTTACATACCGAAGCCCACATCATGTATCTCTACTTAACTTGAAAGATTATAAGAGAGAGAAAAATGTAGACAACACAACCTCTTGGGCACCACAATCACCACGATCACACGGGTACTACGATCACGTCATGATCACACTTCAAAGATCCAAGAACACCCTCGCTTTGATACCATGTAATGAAACAAGGAGTCTTCACACACCTCACCCAAGAGGCACAAATTACACCCACAAATGGTCAAAAGTACAAAAAACCACTTAGGGCTTATGAAGAATGCAATCACAAAGTGCACATGCACAAGTCCACTATGAGGCAAGCCAAAAAGCGCTTACACAAGCACAAGTGTGCATACAATATCAAAAGAGAGACTACTTAAAAACAAGGAATTTATTCATCAAGGAGCTTCAAAGAAGCTTATGAATACAAGGGGCCTTAAGCCCTTATTTATATAAAAGAAGAGGCCAAGAGAGAGCCTCTAAACAGATGTTGGGAGGCTCCCAACGGCTATATGGAGGCATTTTACAAGAAAACCCTTACACAAAGAGATAAAATACAAAAAATTAAAAGAAGAACAAAGAAAAACCTATTTTCTAATATGTAAAAAATGACCAAAATGCCCCTGGTGGGCAACCTAACTTACATTATTAATTATAGTTATATATACATATATCTTGAATATCTATAACTATATATGAAATTATACATATAACTTAACACCTACAACTCCAAAAGAGGGGGTGATTTAATTTTGGAAAGCAATGTTGTTTTGCATTGGTTAGATGCAGTCACCCAGTATCTGACACAATTTTAATTTATATCTAGGCCCCTAAGTAAGCAATGATTGGAAAGAGGAGAATGAATTGAAGAAGAAAAAGGATGAAATGGGGTTGAATCTCATCCATGCAAGGTTAGTGGATGAGTCAATAGGAATGAATAAGTGGGAGAGTGGACAGAGCTGGTCTTTCTAGTACACGTTGCACTTGGTTGCCTGTCAGTATTCCCTTTCACATATTGTCCAGTTTGAATGTTTATGGAGAAGAACCAGCATTCCAGCAATACAAAAAGTATTATCTCATAGAAAAAGACATTTTCTTGAATCAAGAGAAGCCAAAATATGTAAAATACATATGTAAATAAATAGACAGGAGAGGGAACAGTGTAGAAGAACCACCAAGACAGAAAGTGTTAGCTCTAAAAGGACCCTTTCTCCATAGAGAGAAGCCTGAATATGGAAAATGCACGTGTGAGGATTTTTTGTTTGCATACCTTCCACTTGCATATATGTCCAAGATGATTTCACATACAGTCCTGGTGTCCATGCATGCATATTTAACTTCATGGTGTCTATCTTCTTTATATGATATCTTAATTTCTGTTAAGATGTATCTATATATACATCATATACATCTATGTACATAGTAGAATGTTTTTAGGATAAAAATGTATTTTTATTTTCTTATTTATTTTTTGTATTTTTCACCTTAACAAGGCATTTTGTCTTTTAGTTGGGTCAGCCAACTAGCCGTTAGATCTACCTAATGGCTAGTTATTCTAACAGCTAGCTCTTCCCCCTCTTTTGTATATAAATGGGACTAAGCCCCTTGTACATTTCAATGCATTCTTTGTTCATTTGAATGATTAATAAAATATTATTTTTAAGAGTGTGTGCTCTCTTTGTCCCTCAGTGGCTCTTGTGCTTGTGCCCATAGTGACTTGTATTTGTGCCTCTTGTGAGGTGTTTGGGCTCTTTTCTCACTCCATTACAATTTCTTGGTAGAAGGAGCCATTGACTTTACGTCAATTTTCTTGTATCCTAGATTACTATTCTTTGGTGTATATTTGTTTTCTATTTATTTTTTTATTTATTCATTTATTGATTGGTCTATCCTTCCTTGCTCATTGCAGCCACATTTGGAAAGCGGTGATAAAAGTAAGTATTTTCATTCACTTGTCTTATTTTCTCATAGAAAGTTGCACATTTTATTGCTAATCCCTGTTTTCCACTGTTGCTGTTCCAGTTATAATGCCTCCCTCAGCTCTTGACAGGCTTGGTGAGACAACTTGCTTCCTCATTTTTTTCTGACTCTACACACACATACATATGTTTGTATGTATTCCTAAATTGTTGGCACATTGAACTTATTGTAACACACACATACATATTCATGTATAAATTGTTGGCATATTGTAGTTATTGTAAAGTAATAAAAAATCTAAAGGAAAAAGAAATTACCATGGTAGTTTTAAAAATATTGGCAATTTAAAAAACATCTTGATATTATTGCAATGACATCCTAAATTTATCATGATATTTTAATCTCATTTTTATTTTTTGTATTTTGAATATATTTTTCTTATTTAATCTTGGTATTTTTTGCATTGTACATCTTTTCTATCTTTTATGTATATTTTTGCAAAAAAATTAAAGCATAATACTTTGGTATTATTTTATATTTTTATAGTTTTTCAATGCCTCTATTTTCCTGAGGCTTGTCAGAAACATATATTATCCCAAGATTTTTCTTGGATCACCACTATATGTGACCATGATATGTATATGTCTGTGTGCACACTGCCATAGCTGATGGCTATTGAATGTAGCATTTGTGTTGGACGCGTCTGTTGCTATATTTGCTGATAATCATAGTTATTTAGTTATTGTAAATCAATCTTCTAAGATTTTTTCTGCAGCATCTCTGCATATCGACTACCCGATGTTATTTGAGCTGCATAATCCTTCAACTGAACGAATTTCACATTGTGGTGTGCTGGAGTTCATTGCTGAGGAAGGCATGATCTACATGCCATATTGGGTAGGCTACACAAAAATAATCATTATATGACCTAAAAGCATTCAAATTAGGAAACCGTGCTGCTCAGAGTATTAAGCCTGTCCTCCGCTTGTTTTAAGTTACTCTTTTTCTCTCTGACAATGCAGATGATGCAAAACATGCTTTTGCAAGAGGGAGATACAGTGCGTGTAAAAAATGCCACTCTTCCAAAAGGGACATATATGAAATTGCAGCCACATACTAAGGATTTTTTGGACATTTCAAATCCAAAAGCTATGTGAGTATAATTTGTGTATTGCATCCCAATTTATGTCACATGGACATGGATGCAGGCAGCGTAAGTAGAAAAAATACGATGAAGAAGAAACCCTTAGCCTCCAAGTTTCTTTCTGAGTGAGAATCCTGCATCGTTCGAGTCATATTCATATAGGAGTCTCCCATAAAGGGCATCACCTTTGGGCTATTATATTTGCTTCTAAAATATAATGGCTACAATGCTACCACATTTTGGCAAGCCAATAGCACAAATATAGAGTGGAAAACATGGCATTAAATAAGGTGGCCAAATTTATACATAACAAAGTTAGTAATCACGAGACTGTTTCTGGCACTTGTCACACTTCTCTTCAAGTTGTACATTATGTTTGAACATGTTCAACTTGACTTATTGCTGATATCCTTTTTTTGTAAAAATATTTGCAACTTGATCTTCTATTCTAACAAAATTTGGCTTGACCTCTTCTTTATCAACTTTATCTTGTATAGATATTTGGAAATGCTCTGATCTATCATGTAATAGCAAGTTAGTAAACGATGCAATTGCTCTTCCGTTGTCACAGAATACACTTAATCTTTGAACCAGTGTTATCAAAAACGCGCCTTGAGGCGCAAAAGGCGCGCCTCGCCTTGAGGCGCGGCCCTCTGTGCCTCAAGGTGCAAGCCTGAGGCGCAAAAAAAAAAGTTTTTTTACAACAAGATTTCTGAGACATGATCAACAAGATTTTTGTAGTTTTATCTCATATATTTTCCAGTTATTTCAGTTATGTAATCAGTTTTTGAGTATATTACTATATTTTAACTTTTGTTGGTTAATCTCGTATATTTTTCAGTTATGTAATTAGTTTCTTAATATATTTTAACTTTTGTTGGTTAATCTCATATATTTTTCAGTTATGTAATCAGTTTTTTAGTTACTTTTATATGTTAGTCTCATATTTTTTAGAATAATCTCATATATTTAAACTTTTGTAGGTTAATCTCATATTTTCCAGTTATTTCAGTTATGTAATCAGTTCCTTAGTATATTTTAACTTTTGTTGGTTAATCTCATATATTTTCCAGTTATGTAATCAGTTTTTAGTTACTTTTATATGTTAATCTCATATTTTTTAGAATAATCTCATATATTTTAACTTTTGTAGGTTAATCTCATATATTTTTTAGTTATTTCAGTTATGTAATCAGTTTCTTAATTCTTAGTATATTTTAACTTTTGTTGGTTAATCTCATATATTTTCCAGTTATGTAATCAATTTTTTAGTTTTTTTATATGTTAATCTCATATTTTTTAGAATAATATCATATATTTTAACTTTTGTTGGTTAATCTCATATATTTTCCAGTTATGTAATCGGTTTCTTAGTATATTTTATCTTTTGCTGGTTAATCCCATATATTTTCCAGTTATGTAATCATTTTTTAGTTACTTTTATATGTTAATCTCATATTTTTTAGAATAATCTCATATATTTTAACTTTTGTAGGTTAATCTCATATATTTTCCAGTTATTTCAGTTATATAATCAGTTTCTTAGTATATTTTAACTTTTTTTGGTTAATCTCATATATTTTCCAGTTATGTAATCAGTTTTTAGTTACTTATATATTTTAATCTCATATTTTTAGTACTTATTTGAGATTTTCTATTTCTTATTGGTTGTTATTTCATCAATAAAGCATTTCTTTTTTTATTTGTATATTTAGATATTTTTTAATAATTTTTTAAAAGTTTTCAAAAAAATATTTGAGCCTTACGCTTTACGCCTCACCTTGATTTTTGGTGGAGCACCTCGCTACGCCTCAACACTTTTCACAACACTGCTTTGAACCTTCATCTTTGACACATTCATCAACCTTTCCTGATGAAGCCACGGCTTTCTCCAGTGGTTGCACAAAGCACTGGGAAGCACTTCTACAGGAAGGCAGGGGAAAGGTGAAATTGGAGCCCAGATAAATTACTATTGTTTTCAAAAGATTGTTTTGGAAAAGTGGTTTCTTCCTGTTCTTTTAAAACTTAGTTTTAGGCCCCAAAATAATATTTTTATAAAGTTATTTTGGAAATGTTAGCAGCCAAACAGAGAAGCAACATTTTAGGAAAATTTAACTCCCATAACATCACTTTATGCATCAGTCAAATGCCCCTAAACTGTTAGAGTTAAGAAAATTTTGAACTGGTTAACATCTGTTGATGTGTGTCTGCGCTTGCACGTTTTCAAATTCTTTTTTTTGTAGAACCTTTATGTGTATGTTCATGTCTTGTAGCTTTTACTGGTTGTTGACCAATCCAAATCTGTTTACTCCTCCCAGTTCTTGAAATACTATAGTGTTGCTTTATATTAGGTGCAATTCCAAGGGTAATTTATTTAATTTGAAATAGTAAAAATTATCCTTTTGGAAATCTTTTTTGGGATCAGAAGTATAAACAGAAAATCTTTAAAATAATTTTGGGTGGCTGCCTCAGTATAAGGCATCAGGTTGGTATATGATGAACTTTTAAGCTGGAAAAACTTAGTTGACACTGTTAATGTGCAAAAAAGTAACATAGATAAACAACTCCCCATACTTCCGGTCTTTTGGTGGTAACGCACACAGTCTGTGTGTGTGTGTGTGTTGTGCACGTGCATAATTTGGTTCTTCATTCCGTGTTATCTATGACTTGCCTCTTGCCCATAGCCATATCCTTGTGATGTAGGTTGCTTTATATTTTGTTTTGATGCTGAGTTTCTGGAAAATATTGGCTTAATTCTTGTTCTTGCAGCTTGGAAACAACACTACGGAACTTCTCGTGTTTAACCACTGGTGACAGTATCATGGTTGCATACAATAATAAAAAATACTACATAGATATCGTTGAGACAAAGCCCTCTTTAGCAATAAGTATTATTGAGACTGACTGTGAGGTAGACTTTGCTCCTCCTCTTGATTACAAGGAGCCAGAAAGACGGGGATCCTCGACTATTCCTTCAAGCAATATACCTGCTCCAGGTTTATAGTTTTTGTTAACACTATGTTTGTACTTTTGATTTTGTTCTTATGTATGTCATTCCACAAATATGATTATTTGCATGCAATGTTTTGAAAAGCGGTGAGGCATAGCACTCCACCAAAAACTGAGGCGAGGTGTAAAGCGTAATCCTCAAAAGTTTTTTTGAAAACTTAAAAAAAATTTAAAAAAATTAAAAAAAATCTAAAAATACAAATAAATAAAAGAAATGCTTTATTGATGAAGCAACAACTAATAAGAAATAGAAAATCTCAAATAAACAACGAAAAATACGAGATTAACATGTAAAAGTAATATTAATGCAACAACTTGATCTATGTATGTAAGAAATAAACTATGGGCCTTCAATAAAACATTAAGTAACAAAAACTGTAACAATCAAATTTCTCAACATCATGTCATCATCAGAAAATGCATATTAGCATTAACAACCGCACACACACACGCACACACACACGCATATATATATATATATATATATATATATATATATATATATATATATATATATATATATATATATATATATATATAGGGAAACTGAAATATGTAAACTAGTATGAACCGATATTTTCATAGGGTTTTTTGCAAGTCTAACCCTGCGGGTGCATTCAGCATGATCCATTTGCTTGAAATCGACTATTGGATCATCAGAATCAGATTAAGAAATATGATTTTGTATGCTTGAATATTTACGAAAATTATGAGCAGTTGATTTTCAAGTATTAAAAAATCCTTCTTATACATCGTAATCAGTTGATCTTAGGGGTGGCAATCGGGTCGGGTTGGCGGGTTGGCGTGTCAGCATACCTCAACCCGACCCCGACCCGTTTATTAAACGGGTCGGCTGTGGCAAACACGAACCCGACCCGTTTAATAAACGGGTAACCCGACACGACCTGCCAACCCATTTAATAGATGGGTTGGGTCGGGTAAACGGGTTTTCAGGTTCGCGGGTCAGGTTGGCGGGTTGACGGATCGGGTTGGCAGGTAGGCAGGTTGGCGGGTCGGGTTGACAGGTTGACGGGTCGGGTTGGCGGGTTGACGGGTTGACCCACCCGCCTAACCCGTTTATTAAACGGGTCAGCCGGGTTGGCGGGTTGGCATACCCCCAACCCGAACCCGACCTGTTTAATAAACGGGTTACACGGGTCGACCCGTTTATTAAATGGGTTGGCTTAAGCCCAACCCGAACCCGCCTAAGAGGTTGGTTGGTGGGTCGGGTTGGCGGGTCGTGTCATAAATTGCCACCCCTAGTTGATCTAAGAGTGTTTCTATAAAACCTTAGATCACATCTGTATGGTGAAATTTTAGAAAAAAATAAAAAAACCTATGAAATTCTCAATGGATACTAGTTTACATATTTTGCTGGTTTTCATATGATACCCCTATATATATATATAGCTGTGGAAAAACTACACAGCATAACTGGCTTGACAACAAAATATAACGTCCTAACATGTATCTATATCTGTTTTCAACACAAATAACACAGATTTATATAATTAATTAAATATATAACATATACATAATTGAGAAACTGATTATATAATTGAGAAACTAATTATATAACTTAGAAACAGATTATACATGAATTATATAATATATATGTAATATACACCTGTCCAAACACAGAATATGTATGTGTGTATATATATATATATATATATATATATATATATAAAACTGAAAAACAGAAACTGAAAATGGAAAAAAAGGAAGGATAACAAGAGAAAAAAGGAAAAGGGAAGGGGAAGGAGAAGGGTGGAAAAAGAGAAGAAGAGACGACAGTGAAAAAGAGGAGAGAAAAATGAAAAAGAGGAAAAAGAGAAGAAGAAGAAGACGATAGAGAAAATGAAGTGGAAAGGATAAGAAGAGGGAAAAAGGAAAAAAATTGTGAAGGAGAAGGTGAAAAAAGAGAAGAAGAGATGGTAGTGAAAAGAGAGAAAAATGAAAAAGGGGAAAAAGAGAAGAAGAAGAAGACGGTAGAGAAAATGAAGTGGAAGAGATAAAAAGAGGAAAAAAGGAAAAAACATTGTGTACTTGGGTCAACGGGGTCTTTCTTCTCACTGGCAGAGAGAGAGAGAGAGAGAGAGAGAGAGAGAGAGAGAGAGAGAGAGAGAGAGAGAGGCCTCCCTCTTTTTTCCCCTTATTTGGGTCAAATGGGGGCTTTGACTCCCATTTGACCTGATACTAAAATGGCGCGTACCTCAATCTGAGGCACGTCTTGCCCTGAAGCGTATGCCTTAGGGCATATACGCTATTTACTTGCGCCTCATGGCACAAGAGCCTTCGTCTTGAGGCGAGGCACACCTTTTGCGCCTTGAGGCATGTTTTTAACAATACTGATTGCATGAAATACCCTTATGATAAGATTTCATGTGGTTCACCATTGTGTGATGCTGCTAATATTTTTATTGTGTCACACATTAAAATATCTTACTTGTAAATTAATCATTTGGAAAATATATTTGTGCAATGGTGAAGATTTCATATCCTGTAATTAAACTAAATTATCCCTATAAATAAATGCATCTAAGTGAGAGTAAGCTTGTAACACTTATATAATGCAGTGGGCTGTTTTTCCAATACTTTTTTTTTGTCAATCTGAAATACCATCTTGGTGATTTAATTTAGGACTTTCGTGAAAGCATAAGCTATTAAGGGCATACATATGGAAATGATGATTCATTTTCATATTTCTGAAGTGATTCATAAAATCTGGAAATTCCACGGTTAGTTGTTAATGCTAGTTTTTGCACCACAAGAGCAGAGATAGCCCATCTTCTCATATTCATTTTGAGCCACCGAAAACTAATTCATGGGATAAAAATTTGTGAAAAACTACTGGATTACATTGTATCAGGGCTATAAAAGTGTGATACAAGGACATACTTTATAAAAGTGCACTCGGTTAACTTTAATCGATTCTTGAGCCTAGAAGTTAACATATTTTGATGTGAAATAGTGACCGTGTTGGTTTACGATAGTTTATCCAAGGAAGAACATTTTTTCCAAAATTAGGTGTTTTCAAGTTTTTTTGTTTGCATATAGTATAAACAAGATGGAGGAAGATGCTAGCTTCTCCAACAACCAGGAGGGTTTGCCAGACAAGTACATTCTAGGAAGGGATAACAACAGCACTCCCTCTCCAGTTAGATCATGGACTTAGTTTTTTACTTCCTCTCCAGTTGAATCTTCTACACCATTTCCTGGTGCATCTCTGCCCACTCCTAACCTCTGGGAAGAAAAAATTGTAATCAATGTTCCCTTATATTTTTATGAGAAAGGAATTGTTCAATTGTCGTCAAAACTTTAGTGGGCTTATGATGCCTATGGAGAGATCATTCAACACCATGGAACTTGAAAGCAAATCCAAGCCTAGGGCTACCTTTTGCTCGCTTCCTAATAACAAGTTTATTGTACAGATCTGACGGGCTGTGGCTTGTGGCCTGAAAATGGAGTCATTGGTTGGATCAAGGTTTCTAAAATTTCAAGGAGTTTCGTCAAGTCTTATTTTACCTAATAAGACTATTCTATAATGCTATTCTACCAAATAGTAGAAGCTGTTGGTGGCACAGTGATTGTATCAGACGAAAAAACAAAATATGGTGAGATTTCATTTTGCAAGGCTTCTATCGGAATTGCTAGTCATTAACAAGCTTCTGAACACTATTTTTCATTAAACTGGCACATGTGAAACTCAGAGAATTATCATTGTTATATGAGTCCTTGCTGAAGTTATGCACATTATGCTGGGTCAAAGCACATGTAAAGGATAATCGTCCAGATTCTAGCTTTAAGATTTCAAATATTAATCCTCAAAGGTAGATTAAAGAAGGGCTAAGAGAAGACCACAGCATTGTATATTTCCCAAAAGATTCAGTTGTCACAGGGAATAAATTTAATGTTTTGGGCCAACTTAAGGAACAGGTAGGCACTTCAGGAGCATATAATGATGAAAATCAGGTTTACAATGAGCAGGGCCAGCCAAATAGGCTATGCTAGTGATGTACATGGCCGCTGGATATACTTTGGAGAATGCTCATGTACAGAAAATAAGATTTAGATTTTGTTGTCTGAGTTGATAAATTCCAATCTTCTTGCCATGGAGGCAGAGACCAGTAAGGAAGGTAACATATAGACCAATTGGAATGGGAACGTAGAGAATGTTAAGGGAGTTTTTGAATAAGGAAATAAGGCTAGAATTTTTTTTGAAAACTTGGAGGTTGGCTGACCAAATGATGTGAATGAAGATTATACTTGGACATGATTGTATGAGAGTCAACTAATCTCTTGCATCCCCCTGGAATACACATGTTTCTTCCAAATTAATGTTCAAAAGTAGGCCAATGCCAAGGGTCCTTTAGTTAAAGGATCTGGCTGTCTAGGCCAGCAGCCCAATGTGATCTTGAAGGGGTGATTAAATGACCTAATAATTGTATTTATTTTGAAGTCTGTTATCTAATGAGAAAAATCAATCCGGAAGATGTGGACTAAGTACTATGATGTTTGTATGGATGAGAAGGCATCCAATGGTAGAGCTAGATTGTTGACTTTGTAGGATTCTGGAATAAACCTGGCAGCTGGCATATACTTGAAAACTAGCACGCTCTTAAGATTTCAAGTCTCATAAGCCATCAAACAACTTGTTACCAGTAATGGTGGGCTTTGGATCCTAATGGGGGACTTTAATAATGTTTTGCACTAGGCGGAGAAGATGAGGAAGCTGCTGGTTAGAAGGTATGCATCCCAATTATTTGAATTCAACTCATCATATAGGCTGTTTGAAATGTGGGACCTAAAAAACTGTTTTACTTGATCAGTTAATAGAAAAGAAGGGGAAAATGTATGATGAAAGTTGGATTTATACATAAAAAACTACCAAGTGTTCAATGATATAATTATGGACAATGCCAACAATTTAAATATTTTCCCTTGGATCACAACCTCCTACTATTGTTTGAAGTAAAAGATTTAGGGACTAGATGCAAATTTCGATCTCGTTTTTCACAATATGTGGATTATCTTGATGATTTCGTGAAGATGGTGAAAGTGAGTTGGAGGCTTAGGAGTCTTAGTTGTCGATTAGAGTGCTGAACAAGCTTGCTGGGATAAAACATAACTGAACCCTTTCGAACCAATATAAGTTGGGGAATCTTGCAAAGAATCCACCGTGTCATGTAGGAAATTGAGAAATTACTGGTTCATGTGCCATTAACAAAGAATTGAAGTTGAAAAACTAGCTTGAGGAAGCCCTTTTGCAGGAAGAAGTGTGTTGAAAACAAAAAGCCAAGATTGCTTGGCCTGAAAAGGGGGATAGGAAAAATTAAGGGGTCGGCCAGTTGTCAAAAGTCCAGCCTGTGTCACATGCATTGACCCATGGACCTATTGGACAGGCTGGGTCTGGCTGAACTGGCCCAGTCCCGACTCCCACCTCTCTCACACACAGCGTCACACCACATAGCCTCACAAACACACACAGTCACAGTTGCAAATGCATACAGTCAAGCTGCACATACAGTCATACATAGCCTCACACACAGCCACATGCAAGCGCACACACACAACCTCACATACACACACACACAATCTCAATTATCCAAAAAAGGTGGGTGTTGGTGTGTGGAAATAACCCTTTAAATTAATTATTCTATTCTTGCTGATGATTATTGCTATGCTTGTAACATTCATAGTGTAATTTTGGAAATACTTATCTATCTGTTAAATTTTTCTTAAAGAAAATCTTAGATGCCAAAAGTTTCCCAGTTAGGTTCGATTCTGAATATTGTATTTGGGTGCTGCAATAGTGTTAAACAAAATTATAAATTTGTTCAATCACAGTGACCATGAGTTATGTAGTAGCATCACTTTTACCAAGATATTCAAGTTTTTGTCTCAATGTTGCTCCTCCCATCTTCTATACAGTGCAACAAGAACCTGTTGTGGCAGAGCCAAAGTTCAACCCATTCACAGGTGCTGGAAGGCGCTTGGATGGGAAACCTTTGAATCATTCAGTGGCACCTGCTTCTAACTCTCTGCCTGGAAGGAACCTTCCATCATCTTCAAACAGTCAGCAAAAAACGAGTGTCTCTTCAACAAGGGCTACTCCAGGGAAGCTTGTCTTTGGCTCCAATTCAAGCAATGCCACGAGTGAAGCAAAGAATGTATGATTGGTGGAAATAAATGGGCTATGGTTAAAACTCTTTAAGAATCTCTCTCTCTCTCTCTCTGGGTTAATATACTATTTCTACTTGTTTTTTTTGCAGGTGGCCAAAAAAGAAGCGAAGCCAGATCAGCCCCCGAAGGAAGAACCAAAATTTCAAGCATTCACTGGCAAGAAGTACTCGTTAAGGGGATGATACTGTTTAGTGTATAGCAATATTCTCTCCCTTGTATGGGGGCTGAAAAAATAGATATCAAATGATTATTCAAATGGAGATTTGACTACCTGTAAGTTATTTTACGTGGTTCTCATCTTCATGCTTTATGAGGCGAGTTGCTGGATCTTATACAGACAGTGAGATAGTCTGTCTTACAGACTGATACCATGTTAAAATGTTGCTAAAATAATTTATAGGGGTATCATCACACACAAATCTAATCTTAAATAAGTTGTTTTCTATTTGTTTTTCTTATTTTTTGTGCTTTTCCTTATTATGTTGACTGGTGTATGCAACTCGAAACGTGGTCATTGATAATAAATCATGGTCAATGATGTAAGGTTTCACTGATTATTTAAATGTATACTTCCTCATCTCTTGCACTACTGTGCACAGTTATCACATGTAACACCTAGTCATCCGCTGCGTCCTTGCCATCCACGTCTAACATAAGTTCATTACCTTGACATAAAGCCAATTTGCAAAAATATAAAACCAGTGAGAGCCAATTTGCATAAACAAACAATGAACTGGCCGGAGGAAGAGGGATGATTAAGGTTGCCGATGGGTCGGGTTTGTATTGGGTACCTGACCCGACCTGAGCCTGAATTTCTGAGTATGGGCATAAAAAATGCTGAGATGACTACTATTCCGGTTGACCTGAAACCGACGTTAATAATATTCACATTAGGTTTGGGTTATTATTTTTGCTTGGTATGTGTTTTGTATGTATTTTTAGTAAAAGTAGGCATCTAAAAGTATATGTATCTGGGTTTGGGATTTTGTTTTCTTGACCCAACAAAACCAGAATCCGAATTTGACAACTTGCTATCTGGGTGACCACCGGTGCATTCAGATGGATCGGATACCTGTCCGGTTGACAGTGATAATAAGGCTGCCGTATAAGGTTAGTTCTACATATTTGGTTTTGGTTTTATCGGTTTGTTTGGTTATGTTTTGATTAACATAATCAATCTGTTAAATCTGTTCTAGGAAGGTTTCTCCTTGGGACGGTGAAATTTGAATGTTCTGTGCTGGTTCGGATGAGATATCTAGGGTATTCTACAAAACTTGTTGAGGATGGTGGCCGAGGGAGGCTATGCATCATTTTCCATGTCACCCATCAGACGTGAATGCAAGAAAAATGATTCGTATGGAACTTGTTCTAGTTGCAGATTGTTGATTTTAGGGATTGATCTATAGAAAACAAAATAAAGGGTTCTCTCTGACTCTATCTATTAAAGCTAGAACCATAACTGGGTCCTATTTTGATAACATCAACCAGACCCAGTAAAATAGCGACTCTTTTACATTAGAAATTGCAGATCTTGATCAGGACTTGGGTCAGACCTGGTTTGGCTGTGAAATTACATGAAACCCTACCAATATCTAAATACTAATTGGGTCTTATGGATCTGACCCGAATAATTAATCTGACCATTTTCTTTATTTTGAAATCTGGGTCCTACTGGATCCAATACTGGCCTTAACTGGGTCATACCCATGCAACCTTTACATTCTATACACACAATCACCTGTCTTGGAGGTCGGTTCCACTCATGCTCTGTGTCATCCCCCATCATCATCCCCCTCTTAAATTTTAAGATGCAAGTTGTTTTGATTAAGCCTGACCTTGTTAGATTCAACATGGTCGAATTAATAAGAATCAACCCCTGGAATGTAATTTTTTTGACAAAAAAAGTAGGATTTTTTTAGATCACAAAATTTTCTTTGGTCAACCATTGGTTTTTCACTAGCCAAAAAATCCTATGCACAAGTCAGATTTTGGTGATTTAAATGTCGTTCTTCACTAAATGAATGATGTAGATCACAACTATGGAGTCCGATTTGATAGAATACAATTTGCATCAATAAAATCCCAAGGAGTATGAATATATAGGGAAGACATAAGGGTGAGTGGAACCGAATTGTCTGTCATGGACTTGGTAAAATGAATGATCTGCGGCACCGTTCATCTTGATTTTCATGAGCAAGCCTTGAATGCACTTGCATTATGATTGCACTTAGTTTCCCTCCAACCCACTTGAATATGAAGTTTAAACCACTTATCACGCTTGAAAACTTATTGCTTTGCAAGCCAAACACTTTAACCATTTAGACCTTATGACATAAAATACATGTAAAATGTATTTATTGCTAATTAACGAACCTAGAACCTATATGAGTCAAGCTGAGCTAAACACTTTTTCTTTGTATTCAGCTTGCTGAGCCTATTTCATAAGTTCAAACAAGCTCTTTACAAGCTGAACACTAGCTGAGCTACGAGTGGTTCATCTTGTTTTCTAGCCCTAATTATTAATAAACAAAAGCAGTAAATGTATTTGCTGTGAAAATTTGTCATCAAGGTTTTAAAGGTTGTTGGGGATAAGAGTGGTGCCGTTTTATCTTTCATGAAAACAAGGGGAGTCTGGTGCCATTCAAGATGTTGTCCGAGGGTTCTGATACGAAGCAGGTTATATGTTCCCCCCCCGAAGAGGGCAGTTAGCTACATCTCATGATCGGGGGTCCCAAAGAGCACCACGTATGTAAGCATGTGTGTCTCGTATCCCCATGTTTGTCAACATTAATTAGCGTTGGAGTTTGATGCGATTGCAAAGACTTAAGTACCCTCTCCTATATTGGTGCAAAAAAAAATGACGGCTCTTGAAAAGGAGTGGTTGTAAAGACTTAAGTGCCCCGAAGATGATTATTTAAGACCCAGTCTCTGCACTGCAGGATTATCCGAGAAAGAAATCTCCCCTGGAGGAGGCCATGAACATCAACCCTCTTACTCTCTCTCTCTCCCTTCTATTTCTGCTTCTGTGCACATCCATTAGAAGATCATACATTGCTCCATCAAGCACCGACTGACCTGCACATTGACTGTTGTGGAGCCTGATTCAAAGTTTTTACCCTTACAGGAGGAGGGTTTGGGGGCTCATCCCAGCGTGGGTAGCATCATTCAACTCTCACTCTCTCTCTCTCCCTTCTATTTCTGCTTCTGTGCACATCCATTAGAAGATCATACATTGCTCCATCAAGCACCGACTGACCTGCACATTTACTGTTGTGGAGCCTGATTCAAAGTTTTTACCCTTACAGGAGGAGGGTCTGGGGGCTCCTCCCAGCGTGGGTAGCATCATTCAACTTGAAGAGTTGTGGAGTCTGATTTAGAGTTTTTACCCTTACAGAAAGGGGGGTCTGAGAGCTCCTCCCAGTGTGGGTAGCATCATTCAACTTGAAGAGTTATGGAGTCTGATTCAGAGCTTTTACCCTTACAGAAGGGGGGTCTGAGGGCTCCTCCCAGCGTGTTCATGGCCTTTTGCCCTTATAGAAGGGGGGATTTACATTTCGTAGAACACCCGTCACCGGAACGAGATGAACACCCGTCACCGGAACGACGGCTCCGCTGAGACCTCCTCGCTAGGGAGAGGAAGACGACATGGTGGAGCTTCTGCTGGCCATCCTCAGCGCGACTGCACCGACTGGGTTGCTGTCGAGGAGGAGGGCGAGAACGGTGACTCTTAGCTTGGGCAATCTTTCTTTTGATGATTGTGGTTGTAATGTATCGTTTAATTTAAAATGGCGAATGAAATGACAATAGAAATTGCTGAAAATTTACAAAAATAAACTAAACTCAATAACGAAGACACCACTTTTTACGGATTTGGAATATGACCTCCAGTTAGGGAGATATGGCTCTGACAAGTTGGTCCTAATTTGCGAAAGACACTACAAATCGCTATAGCGATTTGTGAATCGCTATAGCGATTTGCGGAAGACACTACAAATCGCTACGAATCGCTATAGCGATTTGCAAAAGACGCTACAAATCGCTATAGCGTTTCGCGATTTGCGGAAGACACTACAAATCGCTATAGCGATTTGCGAATCGCTATAGCGATTTGCGAATCGCTATAGCGATTTGCGGAAGACACTACAAATCGCTATAGCGATTTACGGAAGACACTACAAATCGCTATAGCGTTTCGCGATTTACGGAAGACACTACAAATACTACAAATTGTTGTAGGAAAGCCCGATAATACTACAAATCATTGTTGGAAGGCCCAAAAAAAATTTGGTCCGGGATTCGCGCCGGGGGGAGCCCCCGGACCCCCCTCCTGTAAGGGCAAAAACTCTAAATCAGGCACATAAGTAGAGAGAGAAGGGAGAGAGAGTGAGAGGGTTGGTGTTCATGGCCTTCTCCAGGAGGAACCCTTTACCTCCCTTGATTTCTTCTCTACAGAGAGAGAGGGTTTTACAGTGTTTTACGAAGAAGGAAGAAGAAGAATATGACGATGGAGCAATGTAGGATCGTCTGTTGGATGTGCACAAAAGTAGAGAGAGAAGAGAGAGAGAGTGAGAGGGTTGATGTTCATGGCCTTCTCTAGGAAGAACTCTTTGTTTCCCTTGATTTCTTCTCTAGAGAGAGAAAGGGTTTTACAGTGTTTTACGGAGAAAGAAGAAGAAGACATGTTTGTCCTTTTTTTGAACAAAAAAAGAAGAAGACTTTGAAGAGTCAACATCATCCTCGACTTTCTGGATGGAGGACATGTTTGTCCTTTTTTTGAACTATTTGTTTTTTCTTTTTTGAATGAAGGACATTTTTGTCATTTTCTCAAACCATCACTTTATGAGAAGAATAGCAATAAAGGGTACTTAAGTCTTTGCAACAACACCAGAGT
This sequence comes from Nuphar pumila, assembly GCF_984573655.1. Classification (NCBI taxonomy): domain Eukaryota; kingdom Viridiplantae; phylum Streptophyta; class Magnoliopsida; order Nymphaeales; family Nymphaeaceae; genus Nuphar; species Nuphar pumila. Next base: position 20,730,715 of record NC_143249.1, on the reverse strand, counting down.
CCGATGCAAAGTTATGTCAACATACACAGGAATACGAGCCCCATGTGCTTGTATACGTGGTGCTCATTCAAAGCCCCGAACATAGGCGTGGGATTCAGTGAATCATCGGGAGCGAACATACACCACCCTCTCGTTCTGATACAGCCAGTGTGAGCTGTGGGGCCCAAAAGCAAATAGATGGCGGTCAGGTGCAGCAGTGCATGCACTTTGAGCAATGTGATTGCACTTGATCCAAATTTCCCCCATCACAGGAACACCCCCTTCTAAGGGTCCGTTTGTGTCATGGAAGAGAGATTCATGGTAGCTTTTAACGTGCATCTCTCTTCCAAGGAAGATGAGTTCCAACCCCCCCACCCCCGGGAACCATTACTGTGGAAAGAGGGGGTCAAACACTGATTTTGGGGCTCCTTTTTCGTAGGAAAAGGGAGCCCCGCATTTGCGTTGCTGCTGTGGGCTTCGCTCAGAAACGCATGAAAAGCTGTGCGTTTCCACAGAAAGCCCTAGCTTTCCTAGGCACTGCCCTGAAAGGATGAATGATGAACCCTAGATCACACCGAATATATTACGACATACTTGTCCAATCACTGAACGCCTTGGAAGTGCAGGGCTCATGCATGGATGCGTGATATCAGTCCATTGAACTAAATACCTTGTAAAGGGCGGGCTGATCAGGTGCGATCACATTGCACACTTTGAGTGTGTTGCTGCACCCTCCATTTTTAGGAAGCAGATCAGGTCATGCTGAACTTTTTGCTCATGCCGACATCATGGCCGTCTGTTTGCATCTTGGATGAATGCTACGTGGTTTTGTTGACTTTTGAGCTTTTTAAAATGCAAATCGGATGGCCACGATGTCGGCATGAGCAAAAACACTCATGTTTAGCATGACCTGATCTGCTTCCCCATTCAGGTGCAATATGATTGCACAAATATTTGTGCATTAAGCACCGGATAACCCTCCCGAGACAGGCCTGTCACTTGTGGGGCGTAAGGCCTGATGGAGGTCCATCAGGTACTTAAAGCACAAAATTTGTGCCATGTGATTACACCCAATCTGAACTCCCAGTTGTGGGGCACAACAAGTGACCCATTCAAGAGTGGAACCAACAGGGATGGCAAATTTTTTGACATGGGATCAGGTCAGAGGTAGATCTATCACAATGGATGTCATTCATCTTAAAAGTGAAGGACAACTGTCAAAGAAAGTGGACAGGCTTATTATGAACCGTTCATTTTTTGGTTTTTTGGCACTCTGTTCATCTGTAACATGAATGACATCAAGAAAAAAAGCGAAACCCATCCAAGCGATTGACACACCACTTATGGTGATTTAGATCTCCAATACTATCATGAGTTTTTGAAAGATCATGTGATTAACAATAAAAGCAAAACTCTTGATCAAGTGTTATTTGAAAATTCATGCATGATAACCCGAAAATAACTCTAAAAGAAATAATGAATAACATTAGTCACAGCGTATGTACGAAGGTTACTTACAAACACGCATGATGTGAACAAGAAAAAACTAAGGTGTTATATGATTCATTCGAAAAATCTTTTAAGATGCTTTTGTCTATTTAAATTTAACAGGTAATCACTAAGGTACATTCAGACTGATCAATAAGTTTCCCTATTCATATCCTTTTGTTCAAGCATTAATGAGTTTTTAAAAGAATGTCTTTCAGTTCTTACGGTACATGACATGTTCTTAAACAAAAAAATATACGAGTATATTGTTGTTAGCTCATAATATTGTTTATTGACGTGAGATATTTTGTTAGCATTTGCGGTTAATAATAAGACAAAGATCATTTTATTTTAAGATGAACATCTAAAGTAGATTACCATGCCTCTGACCTAATCTTGAAACCTTATTGAAATCATGTTCATTTAATGGGCCTGCCTCCCTACAACAGGAATGGCAAATTAAGTTGGGGCTGATCACAATAAGAGCAGATCGGGTTTTTCAAATCACTTTAAAAAAGTGATTTAACATCCTTATCATCCATTCTAGTGATAAAGGGTCACCATAACATCATCATTAACATTTTTGGTGTTGTAGTTTTTTAGAGAGATGATGGTTAATAACTACATTAGCAGGTGACCTTCAACATGAAATTGGCTAAACTAGCTTTGGTCTTGGACAATTAACATGTCCATGCACTGGGCAAGTAAGGCATTTCTAATACTAATTACAGTACCCAATGAGAGCACAAGCCAAACCTTTAATATGTTTTCAAATATGAGTTATATTAATATATAATAATAATTAAGTTTATTAAGTTAAAATCATGACAAGTTTTTTCTTAAATCAAGTTTTTAGGTCCCCTAAAATCTCTACAACCTCTTTTTAAAAGAGTCATAGTCAATCACGTAAAAGCATTTTATGTGAGTTCTGCACTCTGTAAACGTGGGCCCCGTGCAATGCTGTCATAGCCATGTCACAACCGTTCGTTTGATCTCAACTCGTGGGCACTTGGGGTATAAGTTGATCATCAGCTCCTGGTCCATCTGGATGCAAGCCTTCTTGAGTGCATCCTTTTCCAGCCCGAGGCCAGAGCCATGTTTGATCCACAGTACTTCTCCACCACCTTCCTCCAACCCTGGGCCCGGTTCTCTGGCCACCTTGACTAGTCCATTGACTCCACTAGGTACAAAAAGGTGAAGAACTCGCTCCAGTTCTCCACGGCCTCGCCAAAGAGGTGGCGGCTCAACATGAACACGTGCACTTGCCACCCGACATGTTGAACCGGAGCTTCTCCTTGGATGGGAGCCCGAAGAAGCGGTTCGAGAGGTCGGACATGGCAGCTGTGAGCTCGGCGATGATGCCGTGATCGACCACTTGAAAAACCACCCACTGGCCTTGACGATCTGCTCGAGCACTGACGAGCGGCGGGCGGCAACATCGGCAACGAGGTCGGAGAGGGAGATGATGGGCACTGAACTGGTTGTAGGCCAACTTGGGCTGCTCTTCCTCATTCCGAATGAATGCGGGCGGGAGGAAGGCCTTGGTAGTCGATGCCTCCTGCACTGAGGTTGGTGCCATCTCTCTCTCTATATATATACACTGCAGGATGTTTAGTATCATAAGAGTGTATTTATACATATAAGATAAAGATGCTAAGCAATAAGAGTAAAAAATTTGATTTACTTTGTCAAACCACAAGTTAGGTAGGGAATCTCCCTCTCTCTCTACACCGCAGGCTTGATGTTTAGTTTCACAAGTGTATTTATACATATAGGATAGAAATGCCAAGCATCAAGAGTAAAAACTTGATTTACTTTGTCAAACCACAAGTTAGGTATGGAATTTCTTTCTCTACACTGCCTTAATATTTATACATATACGATAGAGATGCTAACCATTAACAGTAAAAAACTTGATTTACTTTGTCAAGCCACAAGTTAGGTAGGGAATCTTATTTCTTTCATCTATGTTAAAAAGTGAAATTCAGGTGCATCTAATCTTGTTTTCCCTCTATGATTTGGTGTTTCATAAAGGTTCTAGAATTTGGTTGGGGTTGCCAGAACATTTTAGATCATGGCGTCATGGTCATTGAATTGGGTGTGCACTGGTTGGTGAAAGGAAAATTCAAATACAAGTACTGGTGGTCACAATTATCATACTATTAAGCTCAAGTATGAACCCTATGAAACAGAACAAAAAATGAAGATTAGGTGCTTCTATGAAACAGAAAACAACAATTGCTTTACAATTGTTTTATAGGGTTACATTTCTGTTAAGCTCAAGTATTTCCTTTTTATCTCTATGAAACTGATAAAAAGTGAAGATAGGTGCCTCTAATCTCGTTTTTTCTATGGAGTCAAAATAGTTGTAAGGAGCAATTCTTTAAAAGAAGAAAAAAATCAGGGAGAAATACCTTTAAAACAGCACACTTTCTATGCAAGAAAACTAAATCAATGACGTGTGGCTGCGAAACTAACTGGCTCAAGCATCTCCACCGTTGCAGGTGCTTTGGTGTACATAGTTTACTCCATAAACCTTGAAGTGCATTTGGGTGGGGTTTGCTGTTTTAGGCTATGCTTCTTGCCTCTAGAAATTTTAGTAATGATGTGAGATTGTTATTCATTGAACTGAAAATTTGAAGAATAAGAATAATTATCTAGTACTTGGTCTGAGACCAGAAGACCGCTTTGGAAGATCACTATAGGGTGGTATACGCAAGAGCATCCCTCATTTTGAGGATCATTTTGGCCGTGGATCATCGAAAACCGCAATTTGGTGCCTTATGAAAGTAGACATCCGTGTGACAGGTGTTGGTGGTTTCTCTTCTTTGCAGATATCAAGGACCATGTTGGGCAGAAGTGCCTTTGGATAGCCATAATTAAGGTTTGGGGCATGAGCATGGCAGTGGGTTGCAAGAGATGAGGCGTGTTGAAAGTTGCAACAATGGCAGGTTGAAGTCAGAGACGAATGGTCTTACGTGCAAAGAGAGCTCTAACATAAAGTTACGACATGTAGTCACCCTACGGATGTTGGCCATCTCTAGTCAATCTGAGTGGGACATGCATGGTAGTTATTGCAAGAAGCTAAGGTAATCAATATGCTTTCTAGTCAGGGGCGTAGCTAGGATTCATGTGAGGGGGGGGGGGGGAAACAGGGGTGCAGCAAAAAAAGATTTATTTGTGTGATAGCCGGGGGTTCGGGGGCAGCGCCCCCGAAAAAATTTTTTTTTGAGATAAAATAAAAATGGCTACAATTATTAATAAAAATCTATTTCATATGGACAAATCAAACTATTTGCTGCAGTCAGGGCTGGGCTAAAAAATGGATAAAAATCTATTTCATATGGAATCAGGGCAGGGCTAGGACTGGGCTTTTAAAAAAAAAAAATTTTTAACTGTTTGGGGAGGCAGGACTGGGCTACAGCCCAGTCCTGCCCCCCCTTAGCTACGCCCCTGTTTCTAGTGTCCTCTGCCACTGTTCTTGTCATACTTGACATTTTGAGTTCAGAAAAAAAATTTGTGTAACATCACTTGTGGTTGTAAAAATACATGCCATCATTGGAATGGTAGTAGACAACCAAAGCGTTTGTCCTTCCGTTTTGTTACCAAAAGGCATAAAAAAACAAACCTTCTTGGACCATCTAGAACAAGGCCAAATTAATTTTGAACCAGATTTTCCATAATGGTCTCTCAGTAGACGTCTCCATTGTTGCTTTGGCTCAATGGAAACCACAAGCTGCTCTTGGCTGTCTTGAATTCTTTGAAGTCGACGTGTCAAGAGACTCCAACCCGGCTCCATCTCTTTCTACAAACAATGGCCCTTGCAAGCAATTCTTTTCCCATGAATTGTTCTTGGAGCACCTTTTGCTCTTGGCCACTCTGGAGGGAAGTCTTCACAAAAGAAATCCTTATTTTCATGGGATACCTTTGGCTGACTTACTTGGTTTAGCCTCAAACGTTGGGCAAGAAAAAAAGTTGGTGGCATTCGATGGGATGGATATTGACTTCAACCTACACTACTGTGCATCGGACAGCGGCAGTAGCGCCAGCGCGTGCGCACCTGCGCACAGCCCACCCACAGGGCCCAGGCGTGTTTTAGGCCAGCTGAACGTCTCTTTTACACGCACTTGGGCAGTTTCGCCCGTGCGTTTGTTTTGATTTTTTGAGCATTATTGGATGTCTATATTAAGAACCTGTGTGCTCGATTTCAGCCCTGGGTAAGGCTTGTAGGTAGGGTTTGCAGGCCCGATATAAACTACCCTGTAATCTAGCCATGTACACCACACGAACACGGGTGAGGGAAGACCTTAGCCAAGTTGGCCTAGTCTTGGTATACCGGTCCACAACAGTACACATATTGAATCACACACTCGAGCCTGTGGATCTTCCGAGCGGTCCTACATGGATCCAACCATGCACAGGCTTAGCCAAAGGAGAAAAAAGAGCATTGGCAGAATACGTAGACATGAAGAGGACAGAAGATGGATGCAAGTAGGTATGACAGCAGGACGGGCTTGGGCTTATAAATTAGGCCCAAGCTTGACCTGAACCAGGCCATCCCGGTTCGGCCTTTGTGTGTGTGTATATATATAAGTTATATAACATAGAATATATATTATATATAACATACAATATGATATATATCTTGTATATGTAATATATATTATATATAATATAATAAGCTGGACCGTTGCCCACCCCTAGATACAAGCATAACCAGCTCACCCTTTTGGTACATGGGTGTGTTACATGTAGTGTTTGGTCGGTTGGTTACTCATCTTTTCAAGGATATGGATTGTCATACTGATACATGTTAAGACCTGTCAGTGAATGGGGTCAAAGGATGCATAATGTAGATAACTTCCAAATATGGATATAGATGGGTGCTTGAATAGGTTAATCAAATCCCAAACTAATCCTCCTAGAGGAGTGCGGACCAAATGCACCTGATCCTTTTTACATGGAAATCATGGGTATAGGCCACATATGCTCAATCGCACCCCATAATAGAGTTTATTTGCTAGAGATTGCACTTTATATTGCGTTTTTTGAACCTAAAAACATGTTTTTTCAAGTTGTGAAATTTTGAAACGTTGTGGGCCCTCGAGTTTTAGATATCTTGAAAAGTCCTTACGTATGTTATACTAGTAAAGTAATTCAGAACTCTTATTTCACTAAATAATCCATCATATTTGCAGGTTTTGATCAACAAAATAATCTCTCCAAAGACTGATAAATTTCTCCCTAATAACAGCACATTGACCTCAAAACAGCTCTCTTATTTATTATGCACAAAATTCCTAAATCCTTCCAAGATAAAGACACCAACTTTCACAGTTTGAAAGCGATCGTTTCTAGCATAAATACCCTGTTGCAAATAAATGTTGCAGTGGTCTACGAAAGCGTTTGGCAGCATCTACTCTTTTACATCCCACATAAAATAAGAACCCGTTTAGACACTTCAAACATGAAACAGACAGCAAATTTAACATTTGTTGATGAAATGCTTGTGCATTTGGGGCTCAACTTTCTCCTCTCATGCAAAAGGAGATGCACACTCTTGCATATAGTGTCCAGGTATGTAGCACCTTGAGAGCACAGATGGGTACACGTATTTCCAATTGATCCATCATTTTATTTGCCCTTACAATAATTTCAGTTCAATGGCAAGGGCAAATAGTTTAGCATGGCCTGATCCAAATGTAACAGAAAGCTTATTGCAGACACCATCTTAAAATATGTTGGCGGCGAACTCATGCAAGAAAGGAACCAATTTCTACTCCATGTGATCATTCAAGAAATGAGATTTTTCATGAAAGGAAGAACCCTTTGCTGTACCAATATAAAATTTGCTTTTTGTAGCTTCTAACAACTCATCTTTGGATGAGTTAGCATGTGAGGCAGCGCAACCAAGCTGGTCCTCAACTAGATGTGCACTTCTGAATGCACCGCATCAAGAAAAAGGACTCCCCTTCCATCTCACTGAAGTGATCTGCCATCAAGGAAGTGGAATTAGAAACAAAATCAAGTATTACCGAGAGTAACTTGCACTTTGAATGCTGTATTCTAAATGGGAACATGACCTCTATGAATATCCTTGGAACAAAATAAGTGCTGGATACTAAAAATATTTCCTACGAACAATTTGACAAGTTTCTTAGCATCAGCATGCCGAAATAAAACCTGCACATTAGCATAATAATAATAACAACAATAATAATAAGGGTTATTTACAAAAAGATACCTGGTTTTTAGTCATAATTTAGATTCATACTTCAAAAAATTGCTAATTCAGATAAATACTTGCACTTTTAATGTTGAATTCTAAATGGGAACATAACCTCTATGAATATCCTTGGATCAAAATAAGTGCTGGATACTAAAAATATTTCCTACGAACAATTTCACAAGCTTCTTAGCATTAGCATGCCAAAATAAAACCTGCAGATTAACATAATAATAATAGTAACAATAATAATAAGGATTATTTGCAAAAATATACCTAGTTTTTAGTGATAATTCAGATTCATACTTCGAAAAATTGCTACTTCAGATGCATACTTGGTTTATTCCATGGTTAACCAAAATCATACCTGGTGTTAGCTCCTAATGTGACAGTTCAAATGCTCACTCCCAAATCTTCATTCCATCTCCTTTGTTATTTATTTTTCTCTCTTTTTTTCCCAAAATTTCCAACTAAAATCCCACGTAACATTCTTCTCCATCTACAACACTAGGTTTTTCCAATAATATTGAAGTTGGTTAAGCTAATATGATTGGATCTAGGTCAACACACAAACATATTTCAGCTTTTACTTGAACAAATAAAAATGTTTTCATGTTTTCAACAAACCAAAGGCCCTAGTTCTAGATTCATTTACTCAGTCCTAAGATGGATATAGCTAGATCAGACAACATTTGTTCTAATATGATACAGATTTATACATATATTATCCAGCTTTGATAATACACCTGGCCATTTACATCCCTACCCAATACCACATCTCAAATCTTGAGCAGATCCGAAGCACCACTTAATGTTTGAGTCAGATTCTTATTTTAATATGGATCTAATCCTAGAAAGCAAATACGGTGTTAGGTCAACTCAAGTTTTTACACTAAGATGGGTTGAAGAGTCAGAGAGAGTCGGTGGGTGGTTGTAGTAAATGGAGAGAGAGAGAGAGGGTAAAATGATAAAGATTTTTTTTAATGAGGGTACAATTGGCATACTTTAAAATTTGTTGATTGTTAACTATAGTTAAGAGGAGAATAGTCAAAACAGATGCATTTGAATAACTATGATAAAAATAAGTATGTGTTTGAATTACTGATTTTTTCAGGTATGAATCTCAATTATAAAAGAAAACTGCGTATGTTTCTGTAAATAACCCTAATAATAATAATAAAAGAAAATTAAAACCAAGCTTCTTTGTTATTATAAAAAAAAACTTTCTTCTTCCAAAAAGACAAAATCCTTCTCAAAGCCACATGTTATGAAGCTTGTCTTAAAATTGGATGAATTATGTTCGAGAGGAAAAAAAAACTTGTAATCATCGGTTGAAATAACCAGGTTGTCATACGCACTTGTTATCTAGATTGATGAAATAAGGGAAGGACGATCTCACCAGCATGTATTAGCAATAATTCTTGCAATGCTAATGTCACTATCACTCAACCAGATATGCCCATCACAGGACTAACAAAACCGACAACAGAAACCAGGACAAAACCATTAAGAAGTGTAAAACTATCCCCCGCAAGTGGATATTTCTCCATCTGATTGGTGATTTACCAAATTCCACCTCAAACTTGAAGAAAAAATTTAAATCTTTTTCCCAGTCCATGATGTTATAATGGCAATAATTTGTTAAGAAAGCACCCTTTCATATGAAAATTGATTAATAAAATGATTAATTCTGCAATTCATCAACTCACAAACAAACTCTTTGGTGCTTTCATCATCTAGAGAACTTCTCCATTTTACATTATTTTAAAATATCTTAACTCAATCAAACCAAACATATAAGACTTTGTTGCTGTCAAACCCGGTTTTAAAAAAAAAAAAATCAGACCCGGGTTGGATCCGGATCTAACCCGGGTTGGATCCGGATCTAACCCGGGTTGGATCCGGATCTAACCCGGGTTGGATCCGGATCTAACCCGGGTTGGATCCGGATCTAACCCGGGTTGGATCCGGATCTAACCCGGGTTGGATCCGGATCTAACCCGGATCCAAACCCGAGTCTTCCCCCTCCCGTGCTTATAAATAAGCATGCGGGGGAGGGTTCCTCTTACGCAGAAGAGGAAACCCCTCCCCGCACTCTTCTCTCTCCCCGACAACCTCTCGTTCTCCCTCCTTTCTCTCTCCTTTTCCTGGCCACCCGATGCCGGCGACACCCCCAAGCCGGCCTCCTCTAAGGTGAGTCTCTCTCTCTCTCTCTCTCGCTATCTGCTTCCTCGGTTCACAGGGAGGGGCACCACCCCCTCTCTGTTCTCTCTGAGGTCGGGGGAGGGGCATCACCCCCTCCCTGGTTCTCATTTTTACAGAGGAAAGGCGGCGCCCCTCCCTGTCCCCCTTTTTTTGTCCCCTCGAGTAGCAAGGGAGGGGCGCAATCCCCCCCCCCCCCTCGCTCTCTCTCTTTCATATCGCATGGGAGGGGCGTCGCCCCCTCCTTGCTCTCATTTCGACAGGGGAGGGGCGCCACCCCTCCCTGCCTCTTGGTTTCAGCAAAGGAGGGGCACCACCCCTCCCTGTTTCTTTTTAGCTAGGGAGGGGTGCTCCCTCCCTGCTCCCTGCTCTCTCTCTCTCTCTCTCTCTCTCTCTCTCTCTCTCTCTCTCTCTCTCTCTCTCTCTCTCATTGTCGGATTTGGGGCCAGACCCGACCTGGCAGTCGAGCCCACCCCACCCCACCCCATCTCTCTCTCCTTCTTGGTTTGAGTTGCCAGGCTCGGCCAGGTAGCCGAGCCCACCCTACTCCCTGTGCTGGCAGGTCGACCGGTAGGGGCGTGCGGCATGCCCGCCTACCCCTTCCTCTTCCTCGGTCAGGTCGGTGGGCAGGGGCGCGGCCCCTACCCCCTCCCTCTTGTTGTTGGGTCGGCAGGCAGGGCGCAGTCCCTGACCCCCTCTCTCTCTCTCTCAATCTGTCGAGCAGAGGCACAACCATGTCCTTCCCTTCTTTTTAGATTTGGCCCTTAGCACGGGTCGACACTTCGTCTTTAATAAAGAAACGTTTTTTAAGCAGTACGTGCACCCCATCGGTGTAATGGACTCTACGCGTGCACCGAGGCACAAGCATTTTATCACCTATGCCTGGAGACGTCAGTAACTCCGACATTCTCCAAAGTAGGGAAAAGTTGTGTAAAGGACAATGAAATAATTAAATTAAGCATATAACATTTAAACTGTAATATATATATATGTATATATATACGTTTTTAACTCAAGGACACAGTTTTGCAATCCTTGTCCTTTCCTTCGTGTCATTTACTTTGCCATAGCGTTTTAGTGCATAGGCCATTGCTTACACATTTATTTAGCCGAGGTACAGTTTTGAACCTTGTGTACTGCTTACGCAATTTATTTGACTTGATGAGCGGTTTCGCACATCAAGTATTGCTTTGTAGGGAGGAGAGGGCAATTTTTTTTTGCCCTAATCCTCCTCTCAGCCCATTTCATCGGGCTTTTTTTTAAGTCCAAAATTTAAAAATTTATGACCTTGGGTGCGTTGACCGCACCCAGGGTCAGTTTGATTGCACCAGGTGTCGCACCCGCGTCGCGTCGATGCGGGTGCGGCACCTGGTTGACCGAATCCCTGTGACATAAGTCAAATGTTGAGGGATATTTGTAAATTTTTCTGTAATATATAAGATGCATTTTATTTGTGAATATTTTACACTTTCTAAATTAATTGTTATATTTAGTAAGGATGTCTATTTGCAGTGTATACCTATGTGTATATGTCTATGTGCAATTTACGCCACCCAGCTGCAGCCTCACACCCTTCTCTTGGAAAACAACTGCTCTATCAGTCATGCCACATTTTACCACACACTAACACCTATACTTATGTGACATAACCACCACTTACAGTCTTTAGTTGGCTTTCTGGTTTGTGATATAGCTCTTTAAGTTGATCTCCTATATCCGCTGATTGTGGAAATGTGAATATCAACCTAGTTTTTGCCACCTTCAGGGCTATGTCATAGGGATTCAGCCAACCAGGGGGCCACACCGCATCGACGCGATGCAACACGGGTGAGCGTGTGGGTGCAGTCAAACTGACCCTAGGTGCAGTCAACACACTCAGGGTCATAAGTGTCCAAATTTTGGACTTAAAAAAAAAAACCGATGAAATGGGCTGAGAGGAGGATTAGGGAAAAAAATTTGCCCCCTCCTCCCGACCCCGACACGGTGATGACTATGAGCTATCACCGTCCGACGATGCCTCCTCTTCATCTCCAATCTAGGTACGCATTCTCTCTCTCATTCTCTCCTTCAATCTCTCTCTTCCCTCGTCTCTCAATCTCTCTTCTTAGCTACCTCTCTCTCTCTCATTCCCTTTTTCCCTCTGTTACGACATACCTCTCTCTCTCTCTCTCAACTCAATCTCTTTCCCCTTTCCCCTTTCCCCTCTGTGTTACTGCGTACCTCTCTCTCTCAATCTCGGCTAAACACTGTGGTTGCCCATTTTTGAAAAAATATTTACTCATTTTAGGGGAAAACTCAGTTTGGCTTGTTAAGAGTTGATCACGAGCTGACTTGTTTTCTCAAAAAACTATCTTTTAAGAGTTTTTACACGCAAAACCTATGTAATATAAATATTATACATAATATACATTTAAAATATAATATATTTATATATAATATATATAGTCGACCCGAGCTTTCCCAGTTCATACTTGGCCTTACGGCCCTTACCTAAACATGCTGGCTGACTAAGCTCACTGTACCAAATTAATGAGCTGAACTGAGTTTTCACAAGCCTAGCCAAGCCGAATTGAGTTTTCCCTATGACATATGGTTGTTTATGCTAATGACTAATATGTATTATTTGTTGATGACTTGATGTTGAGTAATTTGATTGTTATTATTGATTTTGTTACTTAAAATTTAGTTGAATGCTCATATTTTTATTAGTTACTAGTTAAATACTTAGATAGATAAAGTTGCATTAATGTTATTGTTATATATTTTTCTCATACCTTTCGGTATTTATTTATACGTACTACTACTAGATTTTTAGAACTTATTATATATGTTATTTACCTTGCACTCAATATTATCAATCTTGATTGTGTGCATAATTGATTTTAATATAACATTTTTTTATTTTCAGGACAAAAATGACAGATAAAAAGAAAGGACTTGCGTCATTTTCATCCACACATGTAAGTTTTGCTGCTAGTGTTGCTGGTAGTTGTAGTGGGAGTGTTGATTCAAGTTCGTTAGCTGTAACATGTGATGATGGGGGGGTCACTATGAGCACATGTAGATAAGCTTGCAAAAACTGGAGGAGGTGATGAAAACAAAAGATTTCAATGCAAGCTTTGTGAAAGAGATTTTGTTGGGTCTTACATAAGAGTTAAGACTCATTTGTTGAAGATACCAGGACATGACATTTCAAGATGCAGAAGAGTTGATGAGGCAATGCAAAAACAATACAAAAAAATACAAAATGAACATGAGAAGAGTAAGCCAATGAGTGATTCTTGTGCAATTAGTGTACCCTTTTTAAGCCTCCAAAAAGATGCTAAAAAAAAGAAAAGTAGATGTAGGAGGTAGATGAAGAGGAACAATACAAGCATCATTCAATACATATGAAAGGGAGGAGATAGATAAAAAAGTAGAAAGGTATTTTTATTTTAGTTCACGTCCATTTAATGCAGCTAGAAATCCTTATTGGAAGGATTTAGTTACTTCACTGGCAAATTGTAATTTGAGTAACTATGTACCTCCAAGCTCAGAAAAACTACGAACCACACTTCTTGCAGAAGAGAGGGCAAATGTTGATAGATTGCTAGAGATTGAGAAAAATTCATGGGAACAAAATGAAGTTTTCATTGTTTCTGATGGGAGAACAGATATTAAAAGGCGTTCATTCATTGCTTCTTCGCTTAGTGACCAAGTATTCTTGAAAGCAATTGATGCATCTGGGCAATATAAAAATGATGAGTATTTGAAGGGGTTGTTTATAGAAGTAATAAAAGAATAGGGTAATAAAAAAGTAGTGCAAATCATTAGAGACAATGCTCCAGTTTGTAAAAGTGCAACATTGAGTTTAGAGAGTGAGTATCAACATATTTTTTGGACTCCCTGTATAGCACACAACTTAAATCTGACCCTCAAGAGCATCTGCAACCCCAAAGAAGAAGAAAATTCATCAGCATATGCTCTATGTTCATGGATTGAGGAATTAGAAAAAAATGTCAAAAGCATTAAGAATTTTGTTGTCAACCACCATCATGCTAATGCTATATTTAATAGGCATTCTGACCTGAAATTGTTGAAGGTCGCTGAAACACGTTTTGTGTCCATCATTGTGACGGTGAAAAGGATTAAGGAAGTAAATAATGCTTTGGTTAACATGGTGACTGATGAGAATTGGACATTCTATCATGTTGATGATGTTGTCAAGGCTCAAGAAATTAAGAAATTCATTGTTGATGATGAGTTTTGCGATAGAGTCGTATACTTTCTTCAATTTACACAGCCTATTTAGGAAATGTTGAGAGAAGTTGATAAGGATGTGCCCATGCTTCACAAAGTTTATAAAATGTGGGATAATATGATTGAAAAAATACAAGTTGTGATTTTCAGGCATGAAGGAAAAAATCCTGCATTGGATGATTCAGAATGTTTTAATCATATTCATTCAATTTTAGTCAGAAGATGGGATAAGAGCAACACTCCTTTGCATTGCATGACACATTCTCTAAATCCAAAATATTATGCAAAAAAATAGCAGGAATATGATATTAGTTGTGTCCCTCCAAATTTAGACCCAAAACTATCAAGGCATAGAAATATGTGTATGACGACTTTATCCAGAATCACATATTCTAAATCAAGTCAAACAAGAGTTTGAAAATTTTTCATGTTCGAGATTATATGGACAGGCATTACTAGCGAGAGAGGAAAATATAGATTCTATCACATGGTGGTCAACATTTGGATCAGAAACACCTCTTCTCCAACGTCTTGCATTGAGATTGTTGCTAGTTTATCCTGTTGTGAAAGAAATTGGAGCATATATTCTCAAATCCACAGCATGAAGACAAACAAACTCACCAGCAAGCGTACAGAGGATTTAGTATATGTTCATTATAATCTTCGACTACTTTCGCAAACCAATGATGAATATAGGTATTAATTACTCTCTTAGTTATTTGACTATTTCTTAGCTTTTTCATTTAAATATACTTGTATTGTATTTAACATTTTCAAATTGGGTTTGTAATGCAGACAATGATCATCCAAATTTTGAGATGTAAACCCAGAATAGTGTGACTTAGAAGGAGAACATGATTTTAACATTACAAACATAGATTTATCTAGGCTCAGTCTTCCTTCTTATGATGCATTTGATGATAAAGCGAAAAATTATTAGGATCCATTACCTCATCATCATATACATTGTGTAGGATATACTTTTGGTATGTAATTATGCATTGTTTGCTTCTTTTATTAGTATACTGTATAATTTACTCTTTTTATGCTTTACTTATTTGATTGTTTCTATAATATATTTAGGTTGATTTAATTGTGGTGTTAGTTTTTATGATAAAGAATAGAATTGTAGATTGTTAATTTGATTTATTGCATGCATGATGATGAATTGATTTGATGATATTATGACAATTGTTTTTTATTTCATTAGTGTTACTATTGTTAACAGTTAAAACTTAAAAATTATATATATATATATATATATATATATATATATATACCCTCCCGCACCCCCGCACCCAAGCTTTTTTAAAGTGCCGCATCGCCGCATCTGCACCCGCACCTATGTGACATAGCTTCAGGGGTACTCTTCCCTTCTATGAAAGATTGAAAATTTGCAAATAAATGTTTTATAATTTATTTATTTTTTCAAAAAAATTTAACTCGTTCTAAAACAAATATTTGAAGCAGGCACTTGATGCTAGAGACCAATCATACAAGGTATTTTGTCACAATTTCACCTCATTATAAAGTCCTTGTTTATTCTAGTATTATCATTGTTCTTGTTGTTGTTTGTTAGAAGCTCTCTCTCTCTCTCTCTAGTCTGAGATTCAATGTGTAGCCATGAAACCTAACAGAACTTTATGGAACCTGTGCACTGCCATTTCATGTGAGTCCCTTAGGATATACTTGAAACTAGAAATTTCAAGTCCTTTAAAAAAAAAACTAGCATTTTAAGAGCTGCAGACCCATTGTTTCAGGTAAAAGGGGACACTCGTATGAAAAGCAGTCCTATGCAACAGAAACAACAAAAGGTAGAGCTTGAGTTAGTTATCCATATTTTTTTTTACTGTTTTGAGGATTCATAAATCTTGGAAACATAAACACTAAAACCAACATTTCTAAAGCTGAGAAATAGAATCATTAAGCGGGATCACCAAAAATTGCTACCCACACATGCCTTATCCACACATACAAACACGTGCACAGTACACAACCACATGAATACACATGGAAACTGGAAATACTAAAATTGCCAACACTTGAGGAATTTCAGATAAAACTCGAGCATCCTGAAATAGCTGATATTAGTTAACAAACAAGCACCTATCCTCAATACACAAGTGCACCAGTATTATTTATGGCGGAAACAGACTTGACACCACAAGGAAACAAATAAAAAAGCAGAGACTTCTGAGAAAGACATGTACAATGTTCTAAATTGTAAAGCATAAGAAAGCCCTGAGATTTAGAAAAAAAATCTAAATGATCCAACAAACCATCAATGCTCCCATGCCTTCTCCCATCTACATGGTTTCAGCCCATTTGATCATATAATCGATGAAAGGAAAATTGGACTTCATATGCATCATGCACATTCAAACACAGGACATTCAACAATAGCCAAAATGTGCCAGCTAGATATCATGAAAAACAAAACTTATAGTGTAAGTTTCACGTGAAAGCCAAGCTAAGTAGAGCATCACATCTGATAGAAAAGGACAAAGGCCGAAAACAAGCATACCTGGGAAAAGACAAAGAATGTGAACCCGCAAATCCTGCAAACACATTTGAGTAAGACTTGGTCAAGTATGCAAAGTTGGCAACTGGGGGTAAAGCAGCTACCCTTTCACCCCTCCCTAACAGCGATTTCAAGTTTAACCTCTGCAAAGTTAATACAGCCCTTGTTTCTCTCCAAACAAATGCAAGAAGCCCTGTTTGCAAAACAAACAACGCTCCAGGTTTAGAGCCGGGATATCTGAAGCCATAGCCATTAGCTATACCATCCCCATGATAAGCATGTTTAATAACTACAGGAAGGGAATCCCTATCTGCACCCCACGGGAATGGATCTGATGATGGCTCATGGATGTTCACAATAAACATTGCAGAACCATTGGGATGAAGAACATAATGAGTCCCCTCCAGTATCTTAGTTGCAATCAGAAGTTTTGCCTCTTCAGATTCTTCATAAGAGAGCAAAAGGAAAAATAAGGCCTTTCCAGGTTTGTCTTCTGCAGGCCGTCCAGGTGGCCAGCCAAATGTCCCACCCCATAGGCCTGCATATTCTTGGCCTACCACAGGAAGTGGTTGAGGTAATTTATACAGTGCAAATCTGTTGTCATGCATGATAGGCCACGCTCGATAAGTAGATAACCTCATTGTTGAAGCATGCAAACTCAGTCCTGTAGAATTCCCTAGTCTCAGGAATTCATGCAGCTGCACATGCTTACTCTCACTGCTGGAAGAATCACTCCTTAGATGAATGCTACCATTATTACCACCTGTAGCCTTTCCAATGATCTGTTTGAAACCATCTTTGAAATATCCAGCAATACTTCTCCTCTTCACGTTCTGTGATTTTTCCTTCTCAATAAAAGACAAGTGCCGACTGATTGTGCAACTAAGATTATTCCTAGCCTTATGCTCCCTAGCAGCATCAACGCCCAATTTCTCCCTGGAAGCCTTCAGCAAACCTGTGGTAGTACACTGAATTCTCGAACCTGAATCCAGTTGAACAGCTTCCCTACTAGAACCGAAGGTTGTTTGCCCTTCACCAATATTCCCAAGCATATACATCTGGATAAGTAATGACCTGCGCTCAGCTAACAGAACCACATCTTCGTTAATGGCCTCTTTTTTCACTGCAAACTCATCTTCCACCCCCAGGACATCTCTTGACCGAGTGAACAGAGGACCGCTTGCACAAGCAGGCATTTCCAAACGTACGTGATCAGCAACAAGCTCCAGCAATTTGCGCCTGTCCCCGAAAGCCAATCGACTAAATGGCACCGAATCATTTCCCTCCGCTGCCTTATGAGAACTTGAAACATTTTCTTCCGACCGACAAATCCTCGAAACATCGGTACCCAGATCATCAACGGTAGTCCTAACAGTGTGAGTTGTTGCATTCTTTTGAGGCCCCGCTTCTAGCAAAAGAACATTACACTGATCATCGATCGCCTTCAAGGAACCTGGATAACAGTAATCCTTATCCCTTTCCCTTCCATGAAGAAAGAAAAGCGGCAAACCATCCGAATCGCCTATGATCTCAAAAACTGGAGCCCACAATAATGGGCCATCGAACCCGAGCGGGCCGAGCTCTTGAGGAATTATCCTACAACCGACGACCGACATGAATCCCCACATCACGTAGACTACATTGCCTAGCTCCGGGTTCTGGTGAACCCAAATCCCAATCAACGGCTTTACCTTAACAAGGAACCTACAGAGCGCCTTATACGAATCGACCACCTTCCTCCATGACAACAAATCCTGAGCATCAATCAAGGCCAATTTATCGCATTGCATGAACCAAACCTTATCGGACGCAGCCAATCCATTAAGACTCCGGCAGCAAAGACTCAAATTACAGAGATCAATCGGGCTCAACAATCGCGAAACAAGGGCTAGAACGTCGTCCGGAAGAGATAAAAGCAAGCTCGACCCGCAATTTAGGCCAGAATCAACCCCGTAACACTCGTTGCCCAAAATTCTTCCGAAATCCGGCGACATCATCGGAGAATACGAGCTCCCCGGCAATATGCAAGTCATAATTCACATCCAAATCGGACTTCAAGCAAACCAACACGCAGAAATCCGTATACCCATCATGACAAAAGCCGTGAATTAGGCACAGAAATTTTTTTTGACAGAAGAATTCGGCACAGATTCGTTCGACGGCCAGAAAATCCCAGTTTTTCGCGTGAAATTCAACAGAAAGATGCCAAAAAGTGGTTCACAGGACCCAGCAAGCTCAGATTTTGCAATCTTCGATCCAAACTAAACCGCAAAACCCGTGATCTAGAGCTGCTGATTGTTCAGTGTAGAGGTTCAATCAGGAAGAATCTAAACCACGCAAAAAATATCTGGAAAACCATAAAATTCGAAAGAAAAGGTCACCATCATCATCATCAGAACGATCGTCAAGAAGATCGAAGAAGACTTACAGATCGCGACGACCGACAATTCATTAAAGGAATTACTGAAACAGTGAAGAAGAAGAAGAGAAACCCCTCTTTTGGTTGCATGATAGAGATCTCTTACGTTATAAACTTATATACGCTCTTATTTAACGAAGAATAAACTTCATAGTCTCTCTCTCTCTCTCTAATTCTAGAGAGAGAAATAAGTAGCGTCATCAGTAAAATATTCTCCTCCTCCACATTGACGTTTTGCTCCCCCTGTCAAATCAGGAGAAGATGCCTATTTCTAATAATGACCTTTCTATTTTAGTAAATTGCTTAAATGCCACTGTTAACTGGAAAATCCCGGCCACGATATGACGCGATAAATTCAAAAAATTTGTTTTCTCGAGAAATTCTCGAAAAAATCCATATATATATATATATAACATAAAACATATATAATATGAGTAATGTAAAAAAATTTACCGTCAGAATGATAAATGCGTTACTTTTGAAATATCACACTTTAGCGTTAAAAATACCGCTGTAGTGGGTCGACTGTGACCTTGGCCGGGCTCTCCATACCTAGACAGATAGGCCGACTTAAGGCATTTAAGTTGAAGAACATCAAGAGTTCGAAACTTGAAATGCGCGTTCCATGTCATAAGGCTGAAATCATGGCTAGAATGTTCTTTGATGGGCACTGTGGCCAGCAGGGTGGTTGTAAGGGTATTGAGATTTTAGATGAAAGCGTTAGATCAAATCTCATTGGTGCATGTGTGTTTGTAGCTTTCAAAGGTCAGCCACGTAAGGCAGGGTGATCATGGGGCTCAGCCTAAGGTTTTCTTCCCTTCGGCGAGGGTTTCTCATCATAAAAAAAAAAAATCCTTGCATCAAAATACCTGTTTAATACAGTTCAATTTTGAGATTGATTTCAAAGCTTGAATATAATAGCTTTTCATCCTACTTTGCTTGCAATTTCTAGAAATTATGCTGTCATATCCCAAAGTGTTACGTGGGGGAGGAAGAAGAAAGATTAAGGAACAAACTTTGTTTTTCAAATATAATTGGACTTTATGCAATTGATTATTTTTTTTCTGTTTTTTTTTTCTTATTAACCTTTTTTTTATCATGTGTGAAATTTCTTAGGAACCGTTTCCGTAGAAAACCCACCTCCAACGTGTGAAATGACATGCCCGTCGACGATTTTTGGCAGAAACGGACGATTCTACCTTTTGTATTGTCACTGCCGGTGGATGCATTTTCTTAGAAAACAATCCACTTTCAGTGACATACAAACGGGCTCTAAAAGGAACGCACATTAACAGTATCTTATTCATACGTCCGATATAAAATACACTTTGATATTTTTATTTTTATTTTAACTTAATTAACTTGTAAAATATCGGGGGGGGGGGGGGGGGGGGTTTCATGTTTGGACAAATACCGAAACAACCAATCAGCACAATAAAGTTAAAAGGCCAAGTTGCAATTGAGAGGCTTGATATGGTTTTGGATTCTAATGGATCCATGTCCGGATTTCCACCTGCATTAGGCCTCAAACCCGACCGAGGTTGACCAGAACTAGGGACACAAATGGGTCGGTTCTAGAATGGAGGTTTAGCTGTTTCGAATCCCCATTCCCATCTGAATCCCCCATGTATTTAGATGTTCCGGATCCGAACCGTTTTGCATCCCTAACCTAAACCACACACAACATGTCGGTATCGAGGGGCATGGAAGTCATTCTAAAATACATGAGGAGGTAAGAGCCATATTTGAATTACATGAGGACTTAAATGTCCTTTCAACCATTAGTTGAAAAATGAAGCACTGTCCCGTCATCCTCGTTCGACGAAACTCTTACAAGTTTTGCAAGAAAACCCATAAAAGCGTGCGCTGCTTATTAAATTACAAAATCCCCAGGATTCATTTTGAAAGGGAAAAACAAAAATACAAAGAGCAATAAAAATAATAATAACATAAAAAAAACAAAAAGAAAGCGAGTGAGAAAAGAAAAAAAGAGAGAGGGAATCACGCTTCACCAAAGTATAAAGCGAGTTTCCCACACACTTTTTCTTTTTGAGGAAGCGCAGTCACCCCCCCCCCCCCCCCCCCGGTAAGGAGGAGGCGCTTTCAGTAACTATGGTGGGAATATCAGGACAAGTTTTTTCGTATTATTAGCTGAAGGGATAAGATGGAAGATGGACAGAAATATCTGAAAGATTAGTTTGTTGGGGCCTGTTTGTACGAGTTGGTGGATGAAGTGTGACGGTGCAGACGAGGCAAAAGGTGACAGTGGTGGAGGAAACGGACAGTAGGCGAAGGCGGCATGTGTTGGCCATCTTCAAATCAGAACTGGAATGTGAAAGAAACGCCATATGAAATGATGTGTGGGTGTTCGGCATTCTTCAAAACAAATGTGAAAAACAATTATACATATCAGCAGATGTCATAGATGAAAAGAGGTGCGGAGTTGGGACTGCAATATCTCTTTCTTACTCGTCTCGACATCGTCTTTGCGGTCAACAAGGTATGTCTCTTCCTCTCTTCGGCTCAGTGCCTACTCAAATACGGATTGGGCTGGCTGTCTAGATGATCGTAAGTCTACTGCTGGCTTTGTTGTTGTTTTTTGGACCCAATGTGATCTCCTAATCATCCCACAAGCAGAAGATCGTAACTCGTTTTAGTACTGAGGCCAAATACAAATCCCTAGCATGTGCTGCCTTTGATCTCCTTTGGTTACATTTTCTCCTACGTGAACTTGGGTGTTTTCTTAACGCACCCCCTGTGCTATGATGTGATAATCTAAAACCTAGCTGTCAATCTTGTTTTTCATGCTTGGACCAAGCACATTGAAATTGATTTTTATTTTGTTCATGATCATGTTTGCAAGGGTCACCTTCGAGTCCAATTTATTTCTTCTCATGACCAGCTAGAGGATGGACTCACCAAACCACCGTCGTTAGCGCAATTCATCGATCTTTGCCACAAACTCAACGTGCTTGCTCTCCCGTTGAACTTGTGACGGCGTGATAAGCCAAGCGTCACCAATCATCAACCGATAATGACATGTGAAGATCCTTCAGGATGACATCGCAATATCAACTCCTTCAACGTAGATGAAGATTCCACAAATGTAGCAACCGTCTCCTCTATTGAAGGCCAGTTCATCAAGTCCAGCTGCCGTTACTAATTAAGATGGTGCAACCGATTCCTCAATTGTCATTGTTGTCCAACCGATTCCTCAAATATCGATATTCTATCACAATATAGCATTATCCCTCGAATGTCAACATTTGAGGATCGTGTATAAGTTGTGTATAATCTCTGTATAACTGAATATAATAAAGCCCTACACTCACAAAAGATATAGTGAGTTGAAAAGGCAGGTTTACAATTATCATTATCGCGCAAGCTTCTTTACATTATCGTTATTCTTTTAGTGGGAAGCTAAAGAGAGAGAGAGAGAGAGAGAGAGAGAGAGAGAGAGAGGATATCCCTTTTAAGTGGTAAAGGCTGGCCGTCCAATCTTACTTAAAATCGGAAAATCGGCATTGGTTTGAAGCCGTCCGAAGATATACCCATCACGAAGATATGAGTCTCTCTCTCTCTCTCTCTCTCTCTCTCTCTCTCTATATATATATATATATATATATATATATATATATATATACTTGCTCTTTTTGCAAATTATTCTGTGAGCAACGAATGTGTATAAATTTTTGACAGCCAATCTTGGGATCTCAATCCAAGACTCTTGGTACAAACACTATAGCTCTAGCACATTCTGCAATTACATTCACAACACAAGCAAAAACGAATTGGGTAACAGTTCATAATCCACTCTCTTTTGCTTTACCCCTCAAACAAGGAAGAATCCAAAAAAGAAGACCAGCTCGTAAGAACATGACGAACCAGACAATGTCGGTAAATGACAAAGGAATCCGGAACAACATTTAGAATTCCCACATTAGAAAGGAAACTAGGAATCACAGGACTACTACACTTGGACTATGCACCACCTGCATGATCGGGTTAGAGGCTGCCAGTCAGCTCTGTGGGTACAGCAGGGTCTTAGTTCTTTCAGCAACTCTAATGTTTCAGATTATGGGAAACAGACTACGATGTGTACACAGAGCTTGGAACGGGCTCTGTTAGTTATCTGCTTCATCCAAATTTCGGGGCTCTTCCCTGTTTTATGTTTATGTCTTTTCTGAAGTTAGTTTATGGTTGTTCTCTTGCAAGGTGGTCTCTCTCTCATCACGTACCATTGTGCTTAGTACTACCAATCTGTTGGATTATTTTCTTAAACATCTCTATCTCAGAGGTGTACAATGCTGCTCAAGGGAAGCAATTTTGGATCAACAACAAAGAACGACTTTCCTTGTTCGATATGGTATCATCGGCCGACCAAGAATAGTAATACACTGCTGGTCATCCAATGTCACATTGTAGCACAGTTTTCTACAACAACAACTACAACTACACCTTCATCTCAAAACAATTGGGGTCGGTGATATGAACCAAAAAAGAAAATCATTTTGGGTCTTCCACATGAATCCTTCTCCTCCAATCATTTCTATCAAATGCCATGTCCTCGATGAGGTTCAAAGCATTCATACCCTTTCTTATCATTTTCATCTAAGTCTTCTTAGGCCTACCCCAACCTCTTTTAAGTAATATATTTTTTCATTTCTCCATCCTTCTAACTGCACCATCATTAGGCCTTCGCCGAATATGTCCAAACCACCGTAAATGATTCTCTCTCATCTTATTTTCAATGGATGCAACATCTACCTTCTTACGTATCTCCTCGTTTCGAATCTTATCTTTTATTGTATTTTCACACATTCATCTAAGCATGCGCATCTCAGCTACACTCATTTTTTGAATATGATGTCTCTTGGCAGCCCAACATTCCGTACTATATAGTAAAGTGAGCCTAATTGTCATCTTATAAAACTTTTCCTTCAACCGCAATAGCATTCAATGATCGTACAACACTCAAGTTGCACTTTTCCATTTCATCCACCCAACCTTTATCCTATGATTTACATCTCCATCAATTTCTCTATACTTTTGAATGATAGATCCCAAATATTTGAAACAGCCATCCATCAGTATTTCTTTCTCACCAAGCTTCACTACACTCTCATCACTACTTCGTTGCTTACTAAACTGACATTCCATATATTTTGTCTTACTCTTACTCAACTTATAACCTCTTGCTTCTAATGTTTGTCTCCATAATTCTAACTTAGGATTAACCCCAGCTTTAGACTCATTAATCAAAACAATATCGTCAGCAAACAACATACACCACGACATAGTTTCTTGAATTGATCTCGTAAGCTCATCCATCACTATAGCAAATAAAAAAGGGCTTAATGCAGATTCTTGATGTAACCCAACCGTTATAGGAAAATTGGTTGTCACCTCTCCACAAGTGTGGACATTGGTTACTACTCCTTTGTACATATCTTTAATTATACTAATTTACTTGAGAGGAACACTTTTTTTTCATCATTGTTCACTGCTTTTTTCAAATCAATAAAAACCATATGCAAATCTTTGTTCATCTCTCTATATCTATCAATAAGTTGTCTAAGAAGATGTATAGCTTCCATAGTTGATCTTCACGCATAAAACCAAATTGATTCTCCTATATCATGACAATCTTCCTCAACTTATACTCAATCACCCTCTCCCAAAGTTTCATAGTATGACTCATGAGTTTTATACCATGATAGTTTATGCAATCTTGTATATCACTCTTATTCTTATATAGAGACACCAAAGTGTTCTTCCTCCACTCAAAATTCTACCATCCCCACTTACCCCTTTCCATCATTTGAAGGCAGAGATCTGATCAACTTCTTGCATGAGATCAGAAACAGGGGAAAGGTTCACACATAGTTGAAGCCAGACTTTAGAAGAGAAACAGACATGATCATAATGCTCACATTTTAACATCAAACTTGTAGGCTAAGAGACCATAAAATATTTTGGATGGTGGCTGTTACCACTAAGGCTGTCCACCAAAACTCAAACAGCAGAAGATTAATATAAAACTCAAGATAAAACAGTTGCAAGACTTCGTCTTAGCAGCTGCAACAGCTGGTCTTATACCAGATTTTTACTGTTTCAAGTCATCGACATGGAAAAAATTTAATATAGCAAGTATATATAAAAAAAAACACCTTTTCACTTGGACTGCTTTCTTGGATATCAGGGATCACCAAAATTTATCCGAGATGCCAAGCAGCAACAATTGCATCTGCAACCAGTTAGAGACGGTGAAGGCCTCCACTGCTACAAATCCAATTGGCTAACTCAGAAAAGAAACAGGAATTAGTGGTAGTGTGAACGATTCATCAATGTAAGTTGGATAAACCCTTTTTGTCTTCTCCTCTTCAAAATAATGAAACAAGTCAGAATCAGTAACTGGTAACTATTGTCATGTCGAAATTAGGGAAAAAAAAAGAAAAAATACAAGCTGGCCAAGTCTCTGCATGTTTGCACATGAAAAGATAACATCCACTATTTTCAGCCATTGTTGGTGCCAAAATTAAACTAGATTATGGTTCCCTACAAGTACGGCAAAAACGGGTTTGCTATTAGTTGGAACAGTTATATTGATAAATGGCAACTTTATGGAAGTGACGTGCAAGAAATATTTTTTTTTAAATAAGAAATGCAAATACCCGAACAAATTGCTAATTATATTCTCAAAACATGCACATGGCATAAATGTCATTTAGAAAAAAACATGCCTCCTGACTCGTCGTGTCCTCCATATCAAGGACACGACCTTCTTTCTCCTCCACCATGGTTGTGAGGTCTTTCCTTCTGTTGTTGTCTTGGTCCCCCTGAGCCGATTGCTCCGGTCATCTTTCTTCCTGGGCCACAACTCATCTTAGATCGAGGCTTTTTGATGTAGGAATTTCGATCAGATCCGGCCTAAACCCAATCTTTTGGTCTTGTTCATGTGGAACTGACCCATAATCAAGCCCGGATGAAACTCCAATTTGAATTTATATCCGGTCAAAATTAGACTCAACTATTTTTGGACCTGGATCGGGTCTAGACAAGATCTATTATCCCCCCAAACCCGATCCAGGCTTCGTTCTACCCTAATTCGGGTCCGATGACTTGTCATATGCCCAATCTTGTCATGATCCAATCAAAGTTTAATGAAACCCATTATCCAAACCACCTGAACCATACCCACACTCATCTTTATATCTCTCCAAACCACTGCCCAATTCAAAATAAGCTTTGAACTTAGTTTATTTATCAAGGTTCAATGTCCATGCAAGAATACATAAAAGAGTTTCATAGAAAGGTACCATGGACACAAAATTGTGAGACATTTGATCAACAAATAGTTAAGTTTATTGTTGGGCATTGTAGTTTCCTTTTTTTTTAAACTATATAAAATCTTCTTCACAACCTTACAACAAGCTCTTTAAGGTGTCTTGAATCTCAAAGCAAAACTAAAATCCGATCCAAATCCCCCTTCAAAGCCTAGTAAAAACCCGATCCAAGACAAACCCACTCTATGCCTAAACCCAAATCCAGTTGACTCCTTCCATTCATCACCTCCTCCTATCTATACCCAAATTTCACTTGTACCCACCTCACCTAAACCAAGCCTGCCCCAGAACCCGAGCATGTTTAGGGTGCAACATCAGCAGCATGGAGAACCTGAAATGATGAAACCAGAGATTCAGATTGTTTATTTATGGACTATTTCATATTGAATCAAATCAGCCTTAGATTCATTCGATTTATTTGATTTAGATCTTCAAAAGGATGCAATCAAGGACTATTGATGGTTCGAAAAAAAGGTTTCAGGTTTTCATATACATATTGAAGCATAACCTCTTTGATCTACTCAGTTTGTGGTGTGGTATAATGATCCAATTTTGTATTGTGGACTCATAACCTACAAGGTGGAATGAAATTGAAAAAAGCACAAGCAGGATCCAGACTTGAAGTCAAGTCTTCTCTAATCCAGGGAGGATGATGTAAGATCAAAGCAAAAGAACTGAGTTCATAAGGATCCATTTTAATCTATTTTAGAATTTAGAATTTTTGGACTTTGTATTCAAATATTGAATCTACCCAATATCCAAAAATAAGATTAGAGTTTTATCTTTATATAAATAAGGAGGATTAGAGTTGGATGATTAAGATTTTTTTTTTTTTTGAGTTTTATGCAATTTTCAATTTGGTGCACAAAAATAGTATAACGTCTACTAAATCAAGTTATCTAGATTTACATCACTTTACCCCTGGCAACCGGTAGTTTAGAGGGCAATTTTATAACAATATAAGGAAGGGGTTTCTCACCATAGTACCCACAATACCTTATGTTGGTTTCCTTCAGCACCACCTCCTGGTCGGCTCATTTTTTATCACAAATTCAACATGAGGAGTGGGCCGAAAGTCTCAACAGAACTTTCATTTTTCGAAGAGCATACTACAACCTCTCGCTAGTTTTGGTGTAGTAATCTGTCTCCAACAATTCATCGCCCAATGATTCCAGGATGCTGTCAAAGACATCTAGCGACCATAATTTGGTTGAGAGGTCCGATAAACGGATCCATATCGGGATCGTGGATTGAATCTCGAGCTTGATCGACATGTAGGCCCTCCAAGGATTGGTTACCACAGATGACTTTCTGCGAGATATATCTTAATTGATCTGTCGATCTCGTCAAGATGACGAAGATGCCATCTCAAAAAATAAAAAAAGGGATCCCTTTTGTGCTCTCCCACTGCCCTTTGAGGGCCTCGATCATGAACCGATAATCCATTTTTTTCGTCAGACCTCTGCAGAATCCGGCTATTGCCGTGAGCCTCTTCGGTTCCAACAGCTGGGAATACCTTGTTGTCGGAATCTGTACGCTTGGGCATGGGTTTCCTTGATTTTCCTTTGTTACTTCCACTACCGAATTCAATGACTGTAAGTGGCCTCTCGAGACCACATTCGCCCAAGATCGAGCCTTGGTGATCTGTTTCAGTCCTTGCCTTGGAATCTCCATGTTGTTGGACATTTCGGATTGGGTCCAACCATACGTGTGACCTGGTATGACACTAATGAAGGTATTAGTGGGAATTAGTAGAGAAGAGGTTAAGTCAATGTGAAAAGGTTCACATTCAATATGGCATGTGAAGGGTTCACAAACATGAATGCCATGTATGTAACCCTCCACTTTCCTCCCACTATATATTGAGGTATGGTTGCTTGATGAGGGCAACCAAGGTGTCCTCATTTCTTATTTAGGTTTAGGGTCCTGCTCACCATCGGCTCGACGGCCTTGGCTCATCATGGGCCCATAACCCAATGTTGGCATTCTTCAAAACAAAATCGGAATGTGAAAGTAACAGTATATATCGGTAAACACAATGGATGAAATGATGTGTGGGTGTTCGGCATTCTTTAAAACAAAACCGAAATGTGAAAACAATGATACATACTGGTAAATGCCATGGATGAAATGCCAAACGCTGCGATAGAGTGTAGGATCCTGAAAAAAATGGTGAGTTGTCTTTAGAGAGCTTGGAAGAGGAGCTCATAGGGGTAAAAACGGGTTTGGCATCAGCCATGCGGGCCTGCTGAAGTAAAGTTAGAGTATATAATTGCTGAGAGAGAGTCATGCCCATAGGAGAATAGAATACCTCCATGCCAAGAAAATAACTCAGTCGCCCGAGATCCTTGATAGAGAAGGCCACACCAAGATGCGAAATAAGATGAGAGATTTCGGCTGATGAGTTGCATGTGATGGCGATGTCATCCACATAGACTAAAATATAAATAATAAGATTGTCCTGCTAAAAAATAAAAAAGAAAGCATCTAATTGAGAGATAATAAAACCATGAGAAATCAAGTAGGAGTTGAGGCGCTAATACCAGGCCCGCGTAGTCTGCTTGAGACCATAGATAGCATGGTCAAGTTTACAAACATGATGAGGAAACTTGGGATGAACGAAGCCAGACGATTGGCTCATATAAACATTTTCATCCAGAAACCCATTAAGAAAAGCATTGGTGAATGTGCAACTTGAAGGAGACCGCAATGGATAGAACCATATGTGAATGGTGGTTGACTTAACGACAGGACTTTAGGTTTTGAAGAAATCAACACCTTCTTCCTTATGAAACCCTTTAGCAACAAGACGGACCTTATAACGAGCAATAGAACCATCAGTATGCCTTTTGATGTGATAGACCCACTTAGAGCCTACTACATTCAATTGTAGTTATGGTAGAACAAGATGCCAAGTGTGATTTTATAAGAGAGCGGCATATTCATCGTCCATAGCAAAACGCCAATATGGATGCTTTGTAGCTTGGTTGTAGGTGGTGGGCTCAAGCTCAAGAAGGTGTGCACTAAAGGCAGTGTAAGCGATAGAGTACAAAGACGCAGAGAAAGACTTGGGTTTAAGTGAGTCAGTCATGGAGCTAGTGACCATGGGATGAACGTGATTAGTAGGATGGGCAGTGAGTTGGGCAGAGACAGACGGTACTATCATGGGAGAATTGGCCACAGGGTCAAGAGAAGCGAAATCGGGTAAACCGGTCGTAGGGAAAGAAGATGGATCAGGTGGGTCAGGCACAGTGTTAGGAGTGGATGAAGAAAGTGGAGGATCAGAAGAAGGTGAGGGATTGACTGACACCACCGTCGAGGAAACACCTCAATGAGGAAGACTACACGTAGAGACAGGAGAGGAAAGACTAAGATGAGCAAATTGAGACTCATCAAAGAGCACATGACGAGAGATAAAAATGCGAGATATAGAGGAATGAAAACAAATGTAACCCTTATGATAAGGAGGATAACCAAGAAAGATGCATGATTTGGTTTTTGGGTGAAACTTGGTAGAGTTGTAAGGGGTAACAAGAGGATAGCATACATATCCAAAAACACGAAGGTGATGGTATTCAAAGGACTGATTTAGGAGACATCCAAAGGTTTTTACGATGAAGTACTTGAGTGGGTAAACGGTTGATGAGGTAGACCGCAATGCAAAAGGTATCAGTGCAGAAGACATAGGGTAGAGATGCACAACTTAAGAGATTGAGACCCATTTCCACAACATACCGGTGCTTTCGCTCAACCAGTCCATTTTGTTCAGGCATGTGAGGACAAAAAAAATGATGAAAATACCAATGCTTTGTAGGTAGGTTTCAAACTCCCTACTTGTGAACTCGCCACCATTGTCGGATTGAAAAGATTTGATGGGAAACCCAACTTGACTTTCAACAATAGATTTGAAACCTTTGAAATAGTCAAATACTTGAGATTTGGTTGTTAAGGGAAATAGCCATGAAAATCGACTAAAATCATCCATAATTAACAGATAGAAATGAAACCCTTCACGTGAGCCAATCGGAGCGGGGCCCCAGATATCAGCATATAAGAGTTCAAGAGGTTGTGAGCTCTCTGATAGATAACGACCAAATGAAAGTTTTGTTGCTTTCCAACAAGACAGTGTTTACAAACTGAAATGCTTTTATTATTAAAAGAAATGACATTATTGGATTTAAAAAAAGAGATCGTCTTCTTATTTGCATGCCTGAGGTGCTGGTGCCACAGATCAAATGAAGCTAAAGGTCCTGCATTTTCTACCATCATTAAGGTTTCACTAGCCTTAATTGGGTAGAGTCCCATGTTGGTTTTCTATCTTCGAAGAAGAATCTTGTTTATCTGTCGATCCTTAACAAAAAATTCAAAGGCAGTGAATTCAAAAACACAATCATTATCCTTTGTGAATTTTTTCACAGATAATAGATTTTTTGCAATGTCGGGCATGCGAAGAACATTCTTTAAATCAAACTTAGAGACTTGAGATGATAAAACCAAATCACCAATATGAGATATAGATAACAGCTTATTATTCCCGATCATAATGGAATCATTGCCCTGATAGGGGGATTTGTTGGCAAGTTGTTGGTCATCAATAGTTAGATGATTGGTAGCACCAGTGCCAGGATACCAATGGTCATCTATTGCTTGGTGTAATGACATGATGGAAAAGGCTTTGGGAATATCCCAATAGTTTTTCGCAGCATGACCGTGTTTACCATAATACTAACAGGTGATCGGGCCCCGTTGATGTTGAGGGTTATTGAAGGGTGGATTAAAGTTTCAGAAGGGACCCCTGCCTCGACCACGACTTTGATTCCAACAACCCCTATAGGAGTCACGACCGCAACCTCTTCCCCGAGAGACCGTAAAAGTGGCTTAAGAAGATTCTGGATTTTCTGATTGCTTAGGATGAAGCATAATAACTCTCCTTTCTTGATTAATCAAGAGATCATACAGGTCAACAAACAAGTGACAGGTGACTGCAGTGGTGATGGAGGTGACAAAGCTCTCATACTCAAAGGGGAGCTCGTTGAGAGTGATTTGCACCAAGTCAGTGTCATCAACGAAATTATTTGCAGTAGTAAGGGAATCGGCCAGAAACTTGATTTTGTTTAGATATATATCCATGCCCATGCTTTCTTTCTTAATGAAGGTAAGATTCATCTTCAAAAGCATGATTCTCAACAGTGATTGAGTTCCAAGAGACTTTTCTAGCACGACCCAGGCTTCTCGTGCAGTCTTGGATCTCATGATTTGGCTAAGTACAGACTTATAAACTGTAGCCTTGAACCAACATAAGGCAAGTTGATCGAACTTGCGCCAAATGTAGAACTTGGGATTTGCCTCTTATTTTTCACCTTCTGAGAAGATGAACTCAGGGGGTTTAGAAGAAGAGTCATCTATAAATCTGAGAAGATCTTGACTCAACATTACTGACTCAAGTTGAGATCTCCAGAGAAGGTAGTTTTTTCTGTTCAACTTGATTGATATGAGACTTGCTACAACATTCCACTGGGTTGCGACAATACTGGAAGCCATTGAAGCGCTCAAACGAGCTTGATGCTTTGATACCATAAAAGAATAATGATAACGTAAAGAAGCTTGCGTGATAATGATAATTATAAACCTGCCTTTTCAACTCACACGATCTTTCATGAGTGTAGGGCTTTATTTCAGTTATACAGAGATTACACACAACTAATACATGATCCTCAAATGTGGACATTTGAGGGATAACACTATATCATGATAGAATATCGACATTTGAGGAATCGGTTGGATAATGCTATATCATGATAGCAACGACATTTGAGGAATCGCGCAGTTGCACCATCTTAGGAGCGACAACTGGACTTGATGAGCTGGCCTTCAATAGAGGAGATAGTTGCTGCATTTGTGGAATCTCTAGCTACATTGAAGGAGTCAATATTGTGATGTCATCCTGGAGGATCTTCACATGTCATTATCGGTTGAGGATTGGTAACGCTTGGCTTATCACCCGCTACCTCTCCAACGATCTACCCAACGAGACCACTCTAGTGACTCAGCCGTTGATGGCGTGATTTTCAGTGACCACTTCAACACATCTGGCTTGACATGGTTTGACTTTCGGTGACCACTCCATGCCTTTTTCTAAGCCCCATTGCCTGTGATGCCAAGCCCCAGCCATTTCTATCCCTTTTCCCTTCCCTGCATTAGGTAAGCTTATCTCTCTCTCTCTCTCTCTGTATTAGGGTTTTTGTAATTTGTTTTTAACAACATGTATTATGGTGTCTTGCCATTTTTGTTGTTGTAACACATTAGTAATTTTGCAACTTTTTTTTTTCAGAACCACCTTTGCTCGTCTTTTCCCTCTCGTTCTCTCTTTCCACCCATTGTCATCGACGACGATGGGCTTTCCCCAGTGACCTGAAGCCTTAATCGTCTCTCCCCTTTTCCCTGCATTAAGTAAACCCTCTTTCTCTCCTTCTGTATTAGGGTTTTTGCAATTTTTTTTTACAGCATGTATCATAGTGTCTTGCAATATTTGTGTTAAAAAATCCTGCATAAAAAAAAACATTGCAAGACACTATGATACATACGGTAAAAACAAAATTTTGCAAAAACCCTAATAGGAGAAAAAGAGGTTGCCCTAATGCAGAGGCAAAGGGGAGAGACAACTAGGGCTTGGGGTTGCCGGGGAAAACCCATCGTAGCTGATGACAGTGAGTGGAAAGAGAGAACGAGAGGAAAAAGCGGACACACGAGCAGAGGTGGTTCCTAAAAAAAAAGTTGCAAAAATACTAATGTGTTAAAAAAAATCACAAGACACCATAATACATAACGTAAAAAAAGTTGCAAAAACCCTAATACAGAGGGAGAGCGGGTTACCTAATGCAGGGGAAAAGGGGAGAAACCGTTGAGGCTTGAGGTCACCGGGTAAGGCTTGGCATTGCCGACGGTAACAAGTAGAAAAAGAGAAACAACTAAGGCTTTGAGAAACGCCAGGGAAGGCTTGAAGTGGTCACCAGAAGTTAGGCCACATCATGCCAAACAGTCGCTGAAGTGGTCACCGAAAATCATGCCATCAACGACTGGGTCGCTGGAGTGGTCTCGTTAGGTACATCGCTCGAGAGGTAGTGGGAAGAGAGAAACGAGAGGGGATGCCCATTTTAAGTGGTAAAGGCTGGCCATCCTATCTTACTTAAAATCTGACGGTCGACATTGGTTTGAAGGTTGTTCGTAGAGAATCCCATCCGAAGATATGCCATCGACGCAGATATGACCCTGTTCTTATGCCCTTTCACCTCCTCACCAGACTCCCGCTCGGTCTTTCTCGCCCTCTGTCACCCTCTCTCTATGAGGAGTTTATCTTTGGGCGGATTCTATGGCACATAATCATCATCACTGGCCGAATTTTGGAGCTTTTTGGGGCCTCAGCTCTCGCCAGCCTCGTCGCATCAACCGTGATGCCCTGCATGTTTTGGAGAAGTCCCTTAACGATTGGGGGGTTGCCTATTGTCTACGACAACATGGTGCTTATGTTCACCTGCCCTTCCTCGTAACAGCATCCTTCTTTCATAACCTCGGAGAGGTTTTCGCAGCATGCCTGAAAACCAGATCGTTAATGCTCCATGACATTAGGCAATTCCTGCAAGCGGTGCGAAAGGAGACGGCAGGGGCTTGCTCTGTCGGTTCTATCCTACATCTGTCATTCTTTTTCAGGCTTTCCACGGAGGAACTGCTCGATGGATGACAACTTGTTTCGTCGGCATGGCAATCGTCCTTCAGTTCTGTCATTGGCAGGGCAGAGAATTCACGAACTCGGAGGGCTGATTGGTGGTTCTCATAATGCTTATCGTTGAATTTTTGCAGCCACAGTGGTTGTTTTCATTGTGGGTGCGAGCGTCAAGGACGCAGACACCCTGTTTGCTGCGCCCGACGAAGCTTTCGTCGTTCTGCGCATTTGCCTTCGGATCCAGTAAATGCGTCGTGCGAATCACGAAAGAAGGTTACCTTCAACAATATGCATGAGTTATGTTTGTTTGAATCTTTCAAGCCCCCGTTACAAGCCTTTCGGGTGGGATCCATCTGGGTTCATGTCCGTTGAACAAACCAAATTCACACTGAAAAGTCTCCATTGTCGCCAAAACTTGCGCCTTCAGTGGATGACCATTGCGAACTCGCAATGGAGCGATCATCACAGTTCCCCATAATGCCGGAGGCCCCTTTTCGATTCTTGGAGAAAAAATCTCCTCGTGAAGATGTTAACATCATTACTCGCTCTGCGCTAGAGGATCAGGTTTATGACTACTTAGATGTTGTGATCCCTGACGCTTCGTATTCTTTCCGCTCTGTTTTGAAAACTTGCGAGAAAGCAGCCTCTGAAAGACGTATCGTTCTCGACCAGTGCATAGATATTTCATTTTTATGTCATGTCGTTTTCTCGACGGTTGGCAACATAAAATATATCATCATGGGACCATTTCAGATCATCTTGGAAACTCCTACGACCTGCATCTTTTCTCTCACTTCTTGTTTTGAAACAAGAGCTTTTCTTTATCAGGCAGATATGGCTCCCGCCTTAGTTTGTGACGAGGGGGGTGGGTCGGGATCATGACTTCTTTGAGGCTCCTCAAGCTGTGCAAATAGACATTGTGCGCAAAGTCAATGAAGGGGAATCTTTAGGGGAAAAAGGGGATGATGACCGATTGCTTTCTCAAGTGATGGGCTTTGATGTCACGGCGGCAGCACAACTACTGGGTATCGAGTTATCTGAATCGCAACTACATGAAATCTCAAAGGATCTTACGGTCTGTGCTACAACTATGGTTTCATCAGTTAAACAACCTTCCCCAGATGATGTGTCTTCAACATCCTATCGTTTGGGGTATACACAAAATGGAATTGATGTCAGCACGACTATATCTCGCGTGCAAAGGAGAGATGTTGTCTAGCCACGTTGTTCACACCAGACACGCAGACCTCAGATTTTTTCATATTGTGTCCAATGAAGATGGCTTGCTGGAATATTCGGGGCCTAAACTGCCCGACAAAACACTTATTCTTGTCTAATTGGATTAGACAGGAAAATTTGGATGTGATTGCTATTTGTGAAACAAAGATGCAAGAGGTTTCTATTGCTTCGGTTTCAAAGTTGTGAAGCGGTGCGAGCTTCTGTTTTAAAATGGTTGTTAATTATGCTGGGGGTATTTTAATTTTGTGGAAGTCTTCATTGGGGACGGCTCAAGTGGACCTAGGTCAATTTTCGATTTCCATCGCTTTCACTGTACAAGCTCTGAATCGTATGGTTATGCTTACTGCGGTGTATGGCCCAAATTGCGCTTCTAGGAGATTATTGTTATGGGAGGATCTAAATCGAGTGCTCACTTTGGCTGGTGATTGCCATATTTTATTGGGAGATTTTAATTGTTTATTGTCCATTCAAGATTCGAACAATTTAGTGATGCCCAATCAGTCGATCAGAGGATTCCAAGATTTTGTTGCTGCTAATCAATTATATCTCATGCCATTGTCTTGAGAAAGGTTTACTTGGTCTAATTGACGGGTACGACCATGTTGTAGGGTGTTAGATAGAGTCTTAATTTTAACTGGATTCCTCAAAATCATCCCAGATATAAAGAGGTGGATTATTCCCCCAACCGTGTTCGACCATGGTCAGGTGATCGTGCAATGGAGCGAAGGCTTTAGATCAGTTCATCGATTTTCTTTCAAATAGTGGTGGTCAACTGAACCAGAGTTTCATTCAGTGGTTGAGGGGTCATGGACTTCGAGGGATCATGAAAACAGGGCTGCTATCCGATATCAAAAGAAGCTTTTGTGCCTAGCTAAGGATATTAAACTTTGGTTGCAAAGGCGGTCTGTGAGTAAGTTTCATGAGATGGATGAATGGGAGGCAGAGATCTCATCATTGTTCACCCTATTATCTTCCACCGAAGGATTGTCGGACGCGCAGTTGAAGGGGTTGCAAAGCAGACTTGCTGATCGGATGACGTTATTAAAACGTTGGAGGATAAAAGAGGAGTTGAAATGGAAGCAGCATGCTCGGGTGAAATGGTTGGCAACAGGGGATGCAATACTGATTTTTTCCATTCATTTGCTTTCGATCGGTTTAGACGAAGTATCCTTCAATCGATCACAATTGGCGGGGTGTTGTGGGAAGGGCAGAATCTTGTGTCGGCGGTCTCTAACTATTTTGAGAAGTTTTATTTTATTCCACCAAATATGGTGGGTAATATTGGGCATGAGTTATTTCCTTCTCTTCAACAAGATCAGGTCTTAGCCTTGCAACGTAGGTTTTCGGAGGCAGAAATCATGAACGCAATTAAAGATTTGTCGGGTTGGAAGGCACCAGGAGTAGATGGTTTTCCTATAGATTTTTTCAAAGTTTTTTGGAGAGTAGTGAAGAGTGATTTGTGTACAATGTTTGATGAGTTTTATCGTAACTCTAGACTGCCTAGGCAGTGCCATATCGGATTAATCTCCCTTATTCCAAAAGGAAGTGTCGCCATAGATATTATGTGTTTCCGTCCCATTTCCATAATGGGAGCCTTGTATCGTATAGTCGCAAAGGTCTTAGCATCAAGACTAAAATTGGTGGCATCTAATCTATTTTCTGATTTTCAGTTTGCTTTTATTCCAAATAGGAGAGTTCAACAAGCATATATCTCGGCTTTAGAGGTCATTCATTCCATGCACGCGAGTCATACTCCTTACTTCGTGTTGAAGCTTGATTTTAATAAAGCATATGATTCTGTGTACTGACCTTTTCTTTTGCAAGTGGTGAATCACATTAGATTCGGCAGCTGTTTTTTCAGATGGGTGTCAGAGCTCCTTACCAATGCACAAGTCATGGTGTCCATTAACGGGGTAAAGGGTGAGCAATTTTCATTGCGGTGCGGCCTACGACAGGGATGTCCATTATCTCCGCTTTTGTTTAATACAGTAGCAGAAGGACTTGCGGTGGTTCTTAGACGTGCACAAACAAGGGGTTTCATACAGTCATTGGATATCCAAGGTTTTTCTGAGCATATTATACAATATGCTAGTCTTTGAAAGGGCTTCACTGCAGCAGATGCTTCGCGTAAGGCTTATTCTCATGTTTTTTGCAGCTTTGTCTAGGCTGAGGCTCAATGAAAATAAGTGTTTGATCACGCTTCTGAATGGCGATTCGACCAGTCAAAATGCGGCGAAAAAATTTTTCAACTGCGCTTTAGGGTCGTTGCCGATCAAGTACTTGGGGCTCCCCCTACAAGTCAAGCCAACCTCTAAAACATCATGGGCACCGGTTGTTGACAAGGTGTGTCTTAAGCTCCAGTCTTGGCGTGTCAGATATTTGTCTTTTGCAGGCAGGATTACTTTCATCAGGCATGTTTTGTGAGTGATTCTGAAATTCTTCATGTTGGTTTGTGTCATGTCAGTCAATGTTGAGCAACAAAGAGTCCTGTCAAGTTTTTTTTTGAGGACTCCATTGTTATGCCAAGGACTATGGCTAGCTTAGGAATTTTTGCTTTGCATAAAAGGAGTGTGGCATTGGCTGTGAAGCAGTGTTGGTTGGCTCATACTTCACAGGATGCATGTGCAAACTTCCTCCGGCTGAAATATGGTCTAATTGATTCACTTATTGTTCGTCGGGGGGCTCGTGGACCATACACATCGCATTTGAGGAAAATGTGGTTTAGGGCATTGCGTTTGTTTCTTGACAGGGAAACGTGAGGGTAGACAGATCTTGGCTTCAATGGGCAGTTTCAAATGCGAGAGTTTTCCAAGACTACAAGGTCTACCGTTCTCTTTTACCTCCAGGTCCGGGTTGAATCCCCAAAAATGCTTTATGGGCAAAGGGACCATCTCCGAGGACCAAGGTATTGGCTTGATTGATTCTTCATGACCGGATACAAACCCATAACAATATCAAGAGGATGGGGTTTCAGTTTCCCAGTTGGTGTGTGCTTTGTCGAAAGGATGAAGAAACCACACATCTTTTTTGGTCGTGTGAAGTGTTTCGAGAAGTGTTTTTTATAACTTGGAGGGCTCCATCAGATGTTGTGCGAGAGGGCTGCTTTGCGTTAGATCTTATCCTCAACCCTGCTATAATTAGACGCGAAAAGAAGTGGAGGACTATTTGGAGAGTTTGGTTATTTACAGTGTGGTGGTTCATATGGATGGCCAGAAATGATGCTACTTTTTTGGATGTCCCGTTCAACCTTAACTGTTTGACTCATAGGGTTTTGGTTGATGTGTATGCTATCTTATGCATATATCTCAAAGACCTGCCTCTTCCTCCAACGGATCCTCATCTAGATGTCTGTGGTCCTTGATAAGTTTTTTGTTTTGTATTCGGGTTTTTCTATTTTTGTGTAGATGGTGTTTTCATGTTTTGTTGTTGTGTTTGTGCTTGTGGGACTCAACGCTTTTTGTTGAGTTTCACTTTTAAGTAATGTTGATCGTTTTTCGTCTCTCTCTCTCTCTCTCTCTCTCTCTCTCTCTCTATATATATATATATATATATATATATATATATATATATATATATATACAAACTCCTTGTTGATCTTAAGGGAATACTTATTTTTATCCACAAGTTGAGCTATTGATGACTGGTGTTTACACCTTAATCTTATTCTATATAATTCTTGCCCGTCATCGTTGCCATAATCAATCATCATGATTATCATCAGCCCCACGCCTTATCCCATCTACATGGCTTTAACAAGTCATGTTTCTCCATTTATCTGTCATATACCCGGGTTTGCTCCCCTTTAAATATGGTTGTAAACCACTGGGAGCTTGTTTTTAAAACGCAATGTAGTAGTCAAGCAATCATTATTTCAGTCTCTCCCATCTTCTTGTCTTCTCATATTATCAAACATCTACTTGAGAAAGTTATATGGCTTTAATTTTAGGTGCCGACCTAACTAATCAAATAATATGTACTGGAAAAGTCCTTTTTTTCTTTTTTAAGTCATCTTTTTTAACTGGGGTTGAATCTGAAAGGCAAGACATTGTGACATACTTTCTTTTACTTTCTGCTACGGCCTTGATTTGAGGGTGTCTTGGGGTCCCTATACAAGGAAATGGGTTTCCACCTTATCCCAACTGATGTTTTGGCTACTTAATATAGAATGATATTTATATTAGTTAAGATTATATTTAGTTTTGATTTGCTGAAATTAGTGATAGATCCAAAGGCCTAACTAATCATGGAGGATAGGAGTTGAATTCACAAAAATAGGTCTTCTTCATATGAATAACTTCATGCTCATTTTCAATGGAATAAGATGAACATAAATTAAGGTTTTATTTATTATGTTTCACATGACAAGCTTCAAATACTTGAGTGAAGTGAAATTTTTTATTGAATTTCCTGCTCAAAATAATGCAATTATAAATAGCAAGCTAAGATGTCCATGTCAAAATTGTTGCAGTGGTTTATATCAAATAGTGAGAGTTGCTGTGGAACACATGATATGTGATGGATTCCTCTGAAGCTGCACCTTACCATGAAGAATTTGTCTTGTGGGCTTCAAATAATGATGTTCAAATATCTGAAGATGATGTGGATGATACACATGAAATGTTAAAAGATGCATTTGGGTGCAGCATGTTATGAAGCAGGTGAGCCTATGGAGACAGAATTTAGAAGCTGAAACAACTATAGTTATAGGAAATGTACATTAATTTTTATTTAAAAAATTAAAGACCTTTATCGGTAGACAGCCAGTGGTAGAAAAACCTAATCCACTGCAAATGAATTGTACATAACCGGAGAGCAAAATCTGCCAGTATAAAATCTTTAAAACTAGCAGAAATGAATCTCACCAATAAAAGTATATATCATTAGTACTGTATACCGGCGACCATAGCAGCAGATAAATGTACCAGTATAGACTTTTATTGGCGGTACTTGCCCACCATTATCATTTTCATTTCTTGTAGTGAGATGAAAAATAGTAATCATAATCAGAAAGGTTAAAACTGAGTGTGATATGAAATTTCATAGACCATACCTCGGTCCATATACCACTCAGATCCTATGGATTGGACCGGAATAGCAAATTGGAACCATGTTACCATGCCCAAATGAAGTCTTATTGGATCCAGTTGGAGTCCAAATCTAGTTATTCCCGGACCTTTGACTGGCTTAGTGGAAAGGGCTTATGCACTACACAGATTTAACAGAATAGATTTGGATTAGTTGGATATCTCTAAGGAAAACCCAATTTTGTCAGAACAGGTTTCTGAACAGAATCATTTTTTAAAATGATTTAGAGAATGGGTCTGAATTGAATCGAATCATTTTCAATCAGCCTTTTAAAAAAATCTAAGTTTTAAAACAAATTAAGCAAATTATAAAAAGTAAAAAGAACATCTAAAAATAGGAAAATATAGAAAGGTGTAAATGATGCCTTATAGGGTCCAAACAAATTCTAAAATATGCATTTAATACTTAAACAATATAATATCCAACAAATATCATAATTACCACAAACATTAAAATTAAAAAGGAAACCGATTCAAGCATTTTTCAAGAAAATTGGTGAAGATTGATTATGACAACATTGTGTAAACCTGTGATATTGCACACTATTAAGCAAGAGGCTGGCATGTGTGTGTGTGTGTGTGTGTGTGTGTGAGAGAGAGAGAGGGGGGGGGGGGGGGGCGTCAGGCAGTGAGGCGAGGTTGGGGCAGTGACCAATCTCCAATGTTTCAAGTTTTGGGTGGTTGGCAATTTGATGGGGCAAGGATCTCAGTTCCAACAGCCATCTTAAGCACAAACTTGTTAGTTTTTTTTTGAAGGGCAAGCTGGGGTTAGGCAGACCCTTACCAGTTAAACAACTACACCATTGGGTTTTGAACCTGCAACGTCCCAACACATGGTGACGTGCACTAGCTGCTCCTACCAGACAAGCGGAGCCCAAGTTGGTCACAAACTTGTTAGTTGAGTAAGGTTTTGTAGCAACCAACCCAGTTGATTTTTTATTTTATTTACCCTGAGAAACACATTGTTGACCATTGATTCTGAAGTCCTTGACAAGCCTGCTTACATTTCATGATCACATGATCCAAAATTCATTTCTTACTAAAAAACCATGATAGATCACATTTCTAGGGATTAATTTAAAAAAGAATAAAAGAAAATTTAAATTAATTTCATCCTTCATTCGTAGCAAATGCTTACCCCTTTCTATAAATAAGGAGAATGACATAGTAAAGAGATGCTCGATGAATTCTTGTCTGCTTTGACCACAAGAAAAAATAGTCAAACACAATTGTTGGATTTTTTTTTATATTTACATGGAGAAACCGCCCCCAAGAATTGTTGGATTTAGAAAGGGTAAAAATGATCGTAAAATTTTTTGTAGCCAGCCTGGTAAAACGTAAATAATAAGCTACGTGAACCAAGCCAACCGATGGATTAAATTAACCAACCAACTGGAGCAGAGTTGAGGCTAAGCCTCAAAACAAATCATTCAGCTGACCATTTGCTTAATGAAAACATTGGCTGAAATGCTTTGTTTAAAAAATAGAGCACAGGATGATCAGTCGTCTCATAAGAAAAGGATAAAAATGTCATTCTACACCCCGAACATGCATTTGAAATGCATTAGGATCATAGTCACAAATATCACCGATTTTTTGAAAATCTAGCGATATTATCAGGTTTTTATTCACAAGACGAGATTATATATATAATATCTCGAGATTTTTAAAATATTGTGATATTATCGTGTATATATCGTGAATAAAACAGAAAATCATCCAATAAAATTTTGAATGAGAGGAAGAATCATACCTTGGTCTATTTTGAAATCTTTTTATTCAAGAAGAGAGGGCTATGTGGCAATCTATTTTCTCTTTTCCAAGAAAAGGGAAGCTGTTACTTTCAAAGCTCGTAATGGAAAAAAATAGAGTGACAATCCTAGGGCATGACTCATTTGTCATTGCCAATACAAAGGGATAAAAAGATGGGTTCTTTAATAAATAGACTTGAGAGGAGCCATATAACCTCATCCTGTTCGATATAGGATTATTCTTTTGTAGTTTTGAAACCCATTCTCATTCTATTTGATAAACCCAATTCATTATCTTTATTTTATTCATGTTTTATTCATTAAACTTATTAATTACTTATCAAACTTCTTTTCAATTTAAACTTAAATACATAATATTTTTTAATCTTTTTAATGTACCAAGATTTTTTCCGAAAAAAAACAAGTTTTTTCAAATTCTCCCGAGATTTTCTCCTTCTGAGAAATTCCCAAGAACGAGACTTGTGACTATTATTAGAATCAATTAAGGGGTTGAATGCAATACTCAAAAGTTGAGGCTTTTCTTAAATAACAAATGAGTGAGGCAGTTTTTTTTAATTACTCTATTAAATTTTGACGGTAGATCAGGTGCAATCACATTGCACACTTTAGCATGCCGCTGGCACCTGATCTGCCCTCCATCTCTGGGGTGCAGCAGCACTCTCAAAGTGTGCAATGTGATTGCACCTGATCTATCATCGTATCTTTTCCACGCACCAACCTCCATCACCATCATTGCCATCACTATCATTAAGTGGAAAATTTGGCCATTTAGATATTATCGACACGTATTCACAACTCACATCAATTAAAAAACAAAATAAAAATTAAGACACATGAGAATTCTAACGACGATAATCTAAAATATTGTATGCGTTATGTTTTACAAAACTTTTATATTGACCTTGATATTAATATCCCAATATTATACTGTGCGTGAGTTATCATGATTCAAAGACATTGTGACCAACTCAAAGCTTACCACCACAACTCCATGAAATAACAAATAATAAAATTATGCAGAAAAAAAAACTTTTTTTTTCATAACCAAGCTGAGGTTGGCAGACCCCTACCAGTTCTACAACACCAACTCAAAGCTTACCACCGCAATTCCATGAAATAACAAATAATACAATTATGCAGAAAAACAAACAAACTTGTTTTTTCATAGCCAAGCTGGGGTTGGCAGACCCCTACCAGTTATACAACAATATATACCCGCGGCCATCAAAGTCGTGACGCCCCAGCACTTGGTGACATTCACAGGGATAAAAAAAAACAATCTTTAAGACACCTGTTAAATTCAACTTGATCTTCTCACAGATAAATATGCAGATCATGGTACCCACCACCAGGTTTGCTCAAATTTGGAGTTTGATGTGGAGAGCTAGAAATCCTCGACAAGATAAGGCGTGCAACATTTTCGGCCGCAACCGCACCAGTCTCCATTGAACTTGCTGCATTTTCAAATGCGTTGATGTAGTACAAATGTGATTGATCCAACATGATCGGTGCAAAGACTTCTGGGGCAACATAATGTGGATAAGCTGGCCAGTTTATCCTTATTGTGTCATTCCTAACACTGCAAGAAAGAATTAGATAAGCAATCAATTTACTAGGCTCCAGTGGAAGAAATTGCACAAAGTTACCCCAAAACGGAACGCAGAGTACCTGAAAAACTTGTCTAGTAACTCATCTGCCAGTGGCGTGCGCGAAAATATCTTATACGCTTTATCTTTGCTGCTGTATCTCTTAAGAACAGATATACTTGAGAAAGGCAAACCATTGATTTCAAGGGTGCCCACAAGATCAGGAATGTCTGATGCTGAAGTCAAGC
Organism: Nuphar pumila; assembly: GCF_984573655.1. NCBI lineage: Eukaryota > Viridiplantae > Streptophyta > Magnoliopsida > Nymphaeales > Nymphaeaceae > Nuphar > Nuphar pumila. The sequence continues at coordinate 20,686,646 of NC_143249.1, read as the reverse complement.
CAAAATATTCCTTGACAATTCCACCAAAACATGTCAGCAATGTCTCTACAATAATCAAGTAAACCATTTCATATTTGGACATTGACATAGATGGCACTAATTTTTGGCATAATACCAGTTACTGGCTACAACTAGAAAACATGACAAACATGGATAATTTACTTTTTCTTGACAGACAGTTTTGCTCTTTTGTTTGGTAGAAATCATGGCGTCTGAATGTTTCAAGAGACAACTTACATGGGGCTTGATTTTTTTTCAGGCGATAACTTATACAAGTGGTTTGACTTTGACCAAGGCGCCTCAATTTTTGAGTTGACAAAAGGGCAAAACCATCAAGAAAAAAAATCAATTAATCAGATTTGTTATATTTTCTAATTCGCAGTCAATTTTGGTATTGTGCCCAAAAGCTAGTGCCATCCATGACTTAATTAGTTTCATCTTAAATCTCCACACAATAGCAAAAGCATGAAATGCATGAGAACTTACTGGATTCAAAAGGCCCCTGACAAATGTAGTGTAAGTATGCTGCAGGGTTCTTTTTGGAATTGTAACGGATGGAGAAAAACTTATATGAAGCTCATCTAGTGGAGTAGCAATTACAGCGACTTCACAATGGTATGAATTTCCTTTGGAGGAGTTCAATTCATAATAGTCACCATGGTTAGATAGTGATGCTATCTCTTCATGCAGATGCAACGAAGCATTTGTGCGGCTGATCAAACCGGCAGCCATCTGCCAATTCCCACCCACAACAGACCACAATCCACCACCAGAACCTGCTAATGAAACTGCCCCAGCAAGCCCACTCATGCTTACATCTTGGCCATAGTTTATTCTTGTAATGACCTGAAGGAGCCACAGTGTTAGCAAAGCAAGGGCCTTTTAACAAAAATAAAAGCAGTCAATCCATTATCTAAACAACTGCTCTACCAACTGCCACACTAGCAGCAGCAATTTTTGATAACCGGTAACACCACAGCTTCCTTGCCTCTTCCTGGATACTAGTTCTGCAGAAGAGCATGCTGCAAAGATGTCCTCTGTCCCTTCCAAACTAAGTTCCCTTATCACAGATTGCAAAAGACACGAAACAGTATTATTCGTTGGCAACCTGAAGAGGTTGCCAAATTTTTTCTTTTTATTGAAAATTTTTCTTTGAGTTTGGTGGGAAAAAGGAGGGAAAGAAAGGCAGTTTTGGTTATAGTATTTCTAAGGTTTTGGATAACATCAACTAGTCAAGATACCCATCATTTACCAAGATAACATTGAGATAGTGGAATCTGTTGCACTCTAAATCAAAAAGCGTCGACTGTGTCGTGTATAAAAGTTAGAGCCTAGCAGTTCCTTCGCTTTCTCTTTGTTTCCCGTAAATTTTTTCATCTGGATTTCTTTTTGGAAATGCAGATGACATGACAGATTGATCCATCACTGCATGAGTCACTTGAATCAAGCTTTAATGCGCTTCTGACCTTCACCAATGGTGGGCTTGGACTCCATTTGGTCAGCCAAGACCATCAGTGTTGAGTTTACTCTTGCACCATAAAAGACGAAACACAGGTAATATAATGGCACTTATCAGAATCGATGTTTCTCCACTCAAAGGGGCAGTTCCATTAGATAGAGGAAGAACCACACTGTTATATGATTCATATAGCTGAGTTGCATGCTAAGATGGACATCTAGATAGGGATGGCAGTGGACCCGGGGAAAACAGGCTCTGTCCTGCCTCGCCTTGTTTGAATGGGGGATGGAGGATGGAGACGGGGATGGTGGTTAAAATTAAAACCCCTCCAGGGATGGAGACAAGGATGGACTTACGCTTTTCCCTGCCCCACCCCTATCCTCGATCCCCGCCTTGCCCCGCCCCGTCCCCTATCCTTCTTTAGAGATGGCAGTGGACCGAAGGGAAACGGGGCCCCGCCCCGCCCCGTTTGGACCGGGGATGGAGGACATGAAATGGAGGTTAAAATCAAAACCCGTGCAGGGATGGAGGACATGAAATGGAGGTTAAAATCAAAACCCGTGCAGGGATGGAGGCGGGGATTTTGAGACAGGACGGGGGTGGAGACCTTGTCCCCCTCCAATCCACTGCCATCCTTAGGGTATGTTTGATCACTTGTCCAGGGTTGGACGAAATGAACAAAAAGAACGGAATTGGTTCTGTTCTTTTTGTTCTAAGTCCAAGAAATGCCCTTTGTTTGATGGGGGAAGGAATAAAGAAGAAGAAACCCTAATCAATGGAAAACAAGACTTAATCTAGAAGAAGAAACCCTAATCAATAAAATCAAACAAAAACCTAGTCTATGAAAATCAAACAAAAACCCTAATCTAAGAAAACCCTCACATATGAAAACCTAAAAATGCCCTAAAAAGAAATTTGATTCAAATAGAAATAAAAGAAGAAGCAAAAAGAAAGGAGAAAAAGAAAGAAGAAGAAGAAAGAAGAAAAGAGGAAGAAAGAAAAGGAGAAACCTCCCTCGCGGCCTCATCCCCGGCGGCGGCGTCGCCGGCCTCGCATTGCCTCACCGGCGACCTCATTCCCAGCGTCGGTGACCCCTGACTGCCAAGGAGAGAGAGAGAGAGAGAGAGAGAGTCGGGGGACCCTTACCCTCGATTTTTTATTTCTTTTAAATGTGTTTCCCGCATCCTACTCTTTTTGTAACAGGGAGAGGGTGTGTTAAAAGAGAACAAGTTTTTAAGGATGCGAGCATCCACCGCTGGATAAAATCACCATCCCCTCGTCCATTTTCGAGCGGGTACAGTGATTCAAACATACCCTTACATTACATCTAGAACAACAAACAAAAATGAAATGATTATATAAATGAACTATGATGATGATCCCGTAAGGGATCAAAATCGATGAACGGCATCAGTGGTGGTTTAGGTATGCTCTAGGTGAACCTGAAACACTGCCTATGCTGTAAATGTATGAAAATGAAACTAGAGGGGTAACTGCCAACAACTATTCCAACAAAAATTAGACAGTAGCAGAAGCACCTATCAAAAAACAAAGAAACAAAATCGCAATGAGGCTCGACAATTCACCGTGACAAGCTCAGATATCAGTAGAGGAGACAAGCCAGAGTCGGCCAATTCTTCCCTCAGTGTCCGCTGTGTGAGCGAATACAACCCCGTCCACTTCAACATCTCCTCAACCGAGCTGAAAACCGGCCGATCTTCTTCATAATACCTCAAGAATTTCTCCAACATAGTCTGCCAAAATAACAAATCCCAGGGGGAAAATAAAAAAAAAAAGTAGAGCAAAGCCCAAAAAATTAAACGACTAAAACCAAGAAACTACCGAAATGGAAAATGCAAAAATCCAAACGATTAGCAAAACAAAAATCAAAAGTTCAGAAACCCAGAAACACTAACCCTAAATTCGATTGAATACCTGAACGAACCTCTGCATTCGGATCAATGAGAAGCCATACCGACGAAACAACGAAATCATATTCAGAAACCGAACGATGCGCTTGGAGATAAAGGAATTCCCCTGCGGAAGCGTCTCGAAGACGAATCTCTCGCCGTTCCAAATTCCAAACCACCCATCGTCTTCGTCGCCATCGTCTTCTCTGCCGAAGGTGGTGCTGAGATTGAGCAAGGAGGTGAAGTTGAGGGCGTGGAAGTTCTTGGAGTGGAGGATAGTGGCCCCCGCCTCGAAGGTGTCTCCGCTGAGGCGGACGGTGGCCATCCGGCCGCCGACGGCGCCGCGCCTCTCGAATATGCGGAGCTCGATGGGAGGCGAGTCGGGGGAGGATTCATGGGCGTATTTGTGGAGGAAGTGGGCGGCCGACGAGCCGGATATGCCGCTACCTATTATGCAGATACGATGGGGGTGAGGAAGAGGAGAAGAATAAGAAGAAGAGGGAGAGGGGAGAAGGAGGAGCAGAGTGGTGAAGAGCAGAGGAGTCGTCCATGGCGCCATGAGAGAGAGAGAGAGAGAGAGAGGCAGGTGTTATTTATGTGGTGGACAGGAACCCGCTCTTGGTCCGAGTGCTACAGTTTTTAAATCGGTCCACTCATTCCCCTACCGGGCTTGGTTCGGGTCGAGCTCGGGCTGAATTTTGTAGTCCAAGCCTGAATCAAGTCGGACCGGGCCCATGTGCAAAATGCACAAGGCCCGACGGCCCCAGCCGTTAACAAGATCGTGGCCTAAAAAACCCAGCACGACCCAAATCCGAATATAATCGGGCTCGGGCCTGAATATGCCGGGTGTCAACTCCTAATTTGATTGATGCAAGTTGTTTTGATCAAATGGAACTCCACAAATGTGATATAGAGTGAATATCAAAATTTAAATCACTGTTGTGTCCAGGATTTTTTGGCATTTAAAAACTCATTTGTTTTTATAAAAATAAATAAATACTCAAGGGTGGGGCCACACCTTGACCCGAAAAAGCCTCTTTATGGGGTATTGGGTTAGGGTGCGCAGTGCCCACCCTGCAGAAGCTCGGATCAAGGTGGACACCAACTGAGCCCTACCCACTAGGGGTCACAAAGTACCTCCCTCTCCCCAACTTTTCTCTCTCTATATATATCTCTATATGTGTCCTACTCGTAGACTCTGCTCGATCTCGACCGAGTTTTAACACCCACAATAAGATCAAATTCTAGCATTATCTACGAGTCTGACCCCTCACGGTTTCTCTCAAACCAGGTGTGATGTGTTGGTTCATATAGGGATCTTTCGATAAAAATTGGGTTAGGGTTCTCTTCTTTGTTCCAACTTTCAACTGATTTAGGGTTCTCTTATTTGTAGTTGGTGTTAGAGAATTTGGGGTTTTTTCATATTTGTTTTGTTTCAGATTGTTTCTGGCTAGATTTTGGTGGGTGTATCATAAAAACGAGGAGAGATGCGATCCCTTTTCTTCTGGGGTTTTGAGTATCTTCTTTTTTTAATGGATTTGATGTTTTGAGTATCATTATCACAAGTTTGTGTTGCAAAAGTAAGTTGTGCTTGGTGGAATCATAAAATTGTGTTTGGTACTCCAGTTTCTTTAACTTTTGAAATCTTGGTTTGTTAGCTCATTAATTTAAAACTTAGTTGGTGTTTGACGTTTTTTTTTTAATTAACATTTAGGTATTTCAGTGTTTTTTCTTTTCAATCAACATTAAACTTGATTTCACATGCTTGATTTTAGTAATGAACTTATAATTTTAAGGGTTTTGTTTTTTTAATTATTATATATATGAATAATGTTTGTTAGGATTTATGATTTAGATTTTTTATTTAGTTTTTTTAATACAATGAATATTTAATTAAATTTTAGGTTTTATGTTTTTTCAATTAGCATTTAGGTTTTGATTTTGGTTTTTAAATAAGATAAATATTTAATTAAGTATTTTTATATTTTTATTTTTAATCAACATTAAACATGATTCCACATACTTGATTTTAGTTTGAAACTTAGAATTTGAGGGATTTGTTTTTTTAATTAGCATATATATGAATGAATGATGTTCTTTAGAATATAAGATATAGGTTATTTATTTATTTTTTAAATAACATAAATATTTAATTAGGTTTTAGTATTTTTTGTGCCTTTTTCCAATTAGCATGTAGGCATAAGAAATAAGGTTTTGATTTGATATTTTTCAAAATGACGTGAATGTTGGATTATGCTTTATAATAGTTATTTGATTGTTTTTGGAAAACATGTTGTTAATATGGTTTACTACTAATTATTTTTCCTTTTCTTTGTACATTTGTGCCCACCCTAGTTCAGATTCCTGACTCCTCATTCGATCAAAACAACTTTGGTCTTAAGATTTAAGAGGGGTACGAAGATAGGGATGATGAGTCGAACCCAAGTCTACAACTTTTCTGTAGCATGGGGTCTCTGTAGTAACGTTATGGCTACTATCATCTGCATTTTCAACAGTATATGCGTGCATACACCAAGCTATGGAAAAACAGGGACAAAGGAAATCAATCTAGGTTTATTCAACACCTCAGAGACTTGCACCTTGTAAAACCTTGTGAGTTTGGAATTTAGAGTCTTAATCGACAACCGCGACAGCGACAGTAAGTGCGGCAGTCCGAGCCAACGCGGCTAGGTCTCTGATCTTGTGGGCAGTTTTTCCGCGTAAATATAACAAAAAAAAAGTCTTTAATTTAGAAAGGCTTAATCAACTTTTTTGTAGACTGACCGATGTGGGTGTTGATGGATCAACATTAAACATGAGACATGAAAGAGAGTCATATATGTGTGAGCATGTCATGCAATCATATTTAATACTATGTATGTGTGAGAGAGAGATACTAAAAGTCATTATGCTATTTATATTTTAGTTTTGGAAATGGTTCTCACACTCATTTAATTTGTGGTTTCCTATAATAATAAAAAGCCATGCAATATTAATTATCCCTTGATTATAACCTTTTGATCTGTTATGATCCAATGGATGTGATTAAGGAGTAGGTGCTCAGGGAGCACCTTATCATTACTAATTAAATAATATCACGGTTGTCATAATTATTTACTAACTACTAATGGTTACTTGGTGAAATTTTCATGTGTTAGGCTGCTTTAATTAACGATCTCTATAGTTTGCAATAATAAGAATGAGAAGTGTGTCACGTAGGGATGCACACGAGCAAGGCTTGCTGCTCACCCAATATATACATATACAGGCTCGACTCAAGCTTGTCCCGAAACTAAACTGAGTCGAGCCTTAATCGGGCCAAGCCTGAGCCTATCCTGGGTCAGTGTTTCACTTTGTTGCTGCACAACAGACCGAGCAGGCACGAGCTCGGTCCGAGCTCAGCAGAGAGAGAGTCTTCCCCTCTCAGCTCTCTCCCCCTCAATTGGGAAGAACAAGAGAGAGAGAGAGAGTCTTCCCCTCTCTAAGCTCTCTCCCTTCAATTGGGAAGAATGAAAGAGAGAGAGAGAGAGAGAGAGAGGCTTCATGTCTTCTTCTTCATGTCTCCTCTGTTACAGGTGATAAGGCATCAGCCAGACAGGGCACTTCGGCAGAGAGGGTGAGGGGCGTTGGCCCGACAAGGCACACCAGCTTGGTGGGTGATGGGCATCTGTCGGACATGGCACACCGGTGAGGGGAAAAGGCCGACGGAGAGGGGCATCGATGTCGGTGTGCCATGTTCTACCATTCATGCTAGATCATATAGCCAACGAGACAAGCCATGAGCAGCTCGTTTAGCTTAAATGAGTATCATAAATATTAGACTTTAGTGAATGGTAGTTTGGCCCCATTTCTCATTTTGCTCCATAGTTTGGAAGTTTTTTATGATATATCTGAATCATTAGATGTGTTTAACATGCTAGATTTAGTGAAAATCGACTCTTGTATCATGTTTTTTTTTGAAGATTTTGGATAATTGGAAAAACCTGTCACTAAATATTTTTAAGGGGCCATGAGCATCCTATCATCATCATTATTATTATTATTATTTGATAAGCAAGTTGGGGTTAAGTGGACCCCTACCAGAACAATATACATCCCATGTGTCAGAGGATTCGATCCTAGGCCTTCAGCTTGACACAAGACCCCACTTACCATGGGATACCACCTCATTGGTGTCATTATTATTATTTAATAATATTATCCGAAGGTGCTACTTGAACGTTAGAACTTTAAAATTCAGAAGCATTTAGTTTAGCATGAATCCTTTTGACTTTTTGTTTTTAATCAGTATATATCTATGGGGGGTTTCCCAACAACTCTAGTGTGCACGTCATTCAACATTTGACTTTGCATATGTTGCTAAGAAAGTAAACATGAGAACTTAAGGGGCTTTTTGTTTCATAGTTTTCAAAGAAAATTGTTGAATTGTCATCACTTTTCTTTCTTTTCTCACCATGGGTGAAACAAGTATTCAAGCATTATAGTGAGAAAGTGATATCTTGGTAAAATTGAGCTTTAGTTTTAGTCGCCACCTTTCTCTTTTCATTGTGTATATTTCTTTAAAATTGAACTGTCAAGAGCATTTAGAAATTCATGTTCTTTCCCACGAAAGACTCTTCCTTTTATGAAAATGAAATAAATAGGCTGCAAAGAGGTGTTTATTTCACCCCATTTTCATGAAAAGGGCTTGAGAAAGCGATTCTAAAAGCTTGTCGAACATGAGATTTTAGGCTGATTCGAAATCACGGCAATCCCGTGAGATTTCAAATCTGAAGGGTTGCCCTGGGATTTGATATCCTTTTGCGAGTTGAGGCACCCGAACGTACTCTACAAGGAATAAGTGTGTAAATACCCCAAATTTTTCACCTTCACTTACAAACCCTTTCATCTTGCCACTGGGACCCTCTCTCTAAATCCTTCAAGAAACTAGTTGGTCAACATATGAGTCAGGGTTATTCAGAGCCCGAATTTTGCCCAAAATTCAAATATTTCAAAATTCAATCTCCATTTTGACTCAATTTCAAATATCAACTCTCATCTTTAGATGGAAATTTTCAATACCTTGTCTCTGCTAGGGGTCCGAGACTTCAAATCCCTCATCCAGGGTTTGTCTTTTGCATCTCATTTCATATCATTTCGCATCATCTCATGTCATTTCATGACATTGCATATCATTTTCGAGATTCAGCACTCTGGTTTTTAAAAATCTTTCAATCCAGATTCGATTTTAAAACCATTCTTTTGAAATTAATTTCAAAAACCTGGGTTTTAGATCGACATTTGCCATTTTTCAACCCCCAAGATCTTATATTCTTTTATTTCAAAATATTTTCTTTATAAAGTGACCTGGATTTGTTTTAAACTCAATTTTTAAATGATCTTAATTCTCAGATAAGACCCATCTAGGTGGTGTCGCTTGTGAATCCCTTCTTTCATCCAAATTTCTCAAATTTTAGAGTTTTAGTTGATTTAGGACTTTGTCTTTTCATCTTTTTGAACCTCTTCAAAATTTTATTTTGATTTTAAACTGAAAGAAGCCTTAACCCTTGTCCATTTCCTTTATTTTGGTCAAAATTCTAGAGTTTTAGTTGGACTAGGACTCTATTTTAAAGTTTCAATCAGATCAGTACTTTACCTTTCACTTCTATTTTTATATCTTTTTTAGAAAAGCTTTCAAAATCTTACATTTTAGCCAAAATTTTAGAGTTTCAGTTGAACTAGGACTCTGTCCCAGAGTTTTAGTCGGATTAGGACTCTATCCCGATTTTATCCTTTATTCTTGTTTTTCACTCATTTTCAAAAACCTTCTCATCTGAATTTCAAAAAAACAAAAATCTTAGGGTTTCAGTCAAACTAGGACTCTATCACAGAGTTTCAATCGGACTAGGACTCTGTCTTCCATCTCTATTTTTACTTGTTTTTAATAAAATCTCTCAAAATCTTTCATTTTGGTCAAAATTCTAGAGTTTCAGTCGAATCATGATTCTACCTTTCATCATTATCTTCACTTGTTTTCAAGAAAATCTTTTAAAAAAAGTCAAAATTTTAGAGTTTTAGTCTGATAAGGACTCTGTCTCAGAGTTTCAGTTGGATTAGGACTTTAACCCTGACTTCATTTTTTGAGAAAATCTTACAAAAACTTCTTTATTTATCTTTCAAACAATCAAATTTCAATTTTCAGGACTTTATTGTAGAGTTTTAAAATTTTAAGACTCTGCTTCAGAGTTTCAGTTGGTCCAGAACTCTGCTCTGATTTGCTCTTTTTACTTTTATTTTACTTATTTTTTAAAACTGATTCAATTCCAAGAGTTTCAAAATTCTGAGACTCTATTCTAGAGTCTCAGTTGATTAGGACTTTAACCCTGACTTCGTCTTTTCGTTCATTTTTACTAATCTCTGAAAAAGATCTTTTAAAATCTCTTTATTTGTCTTTTAAAAGCCAAAATTTAAGAGTTTTGAAATTTTAGGACTCTAGCCAGGAGTTATGGTTGGTTCAGGACTCTACTTTTTGCAAATCTATTCTTTGTCTTTATTTTTATTTGTGTTAAGAACCCTTTTTGAAACCCCTTTTTAATCTTTATTTTAACTTTTTCAAAATCCTGATGTGGGGCCCACACAGTTTGCATCACATCTGAAGGAGTTCCGATCCTGTCAGAACTCTGATTAATTCAAAACTTTTAATTTCAAAATCATTTTTATTCCATCACCTTTTAAAAATCTTCCTCTTTTTATCCTTCGTTTTTTGAGTTTTAAACATCGCTTTCTGAAAACACAAGTGAGGCCCACAGTAGATGGTGCCACATTTGAAAGAGGTTAGTTCAAGTTTGGTTAGTGTCCTAATCGAATTAGAATTTCAAAAAAACCAAAATTGATTTTAAAGCATAACCTTTATTTTACTTTTAAAACCTTGAAATTAGAGCTTTTAAAATCAAATGTGGGCCCAGAGCAGGTGGCGCCATATTTGGATTTGTTTTAATTTAATTAGGTTAGTTAGTTAGCCTTTTAGTTAGGTTAGGAGTCCACCAAAAACCTCCCCTCTAATTAATTCAATTAAGAAAGTTTCAAACCAACTAAGACTCTCCTTAATTAATGTTTTGAAAACCTATTTAAAGGGGCTCTAAGGGGGTCGACCCATGCTCTCTCTCTCATTGTTTTCTTGCTCACTCTCTCTCCTCCAGAAACCCTTCCTTCCACCATTGTTGCAGCAGCCCCAAGGTAAGTTTTTTTTTCATGTCTTTATTAATTTTATTACTTGTTTTTTTAATACTTTAGCCATGCCCTCTATGCATGATCTTTATCATTTTTTTCATTCAAATAACCGTGTAAATGATTCAAAAAAGTGATCTACAGATCACCCATGATCATCTACACATTTTTGATCCATTGGAATTGTTGGTATAGTGTTCATTATGCTAAACGCCCGAAAAAGATCAATATTCGACCGTTTGATGTTCGAATTCCTCTTTTAGAGGCTAAATCAAATCTCAATCATGTTTTTCCTGATTTTTTTATTAATATTTTATCATGCTTATATTCGTTTTACTCATTCAAGCATCAAATCCAAATTCGTTATGTTATTCATAGCTTTTTCTTAATTATTTTTCATGCTTAGATTAGGGTTATTCATGCATTATCTATAATCTGTTAATCTCGATTCCGGGCAAGCAGAAACGACATTATTTCATATTTGTTTTTTTGTCAAAAAAATATGAATTTTTTAGGATAGATCCATACATGTATCAATGACCTCCTATGAAAAATTTGGAGTATTTCGGATTCTATAATTTTGCTAAAAAAATCAAAAACCGAAACTTAGTTTCTGTACCGTGAAAATATTGTACAGAAATATATACGACTTATCAGAACAATATCTCCCTCATCGGAGATCAGATTGACAATTTGTAAAAATTAGTAGATTTTTTTATGATGTCTAGTATATTCTGTGAAATTTTCAGATTTTTTTTGATGGATTTCTATTTTTACTCTGTTAGAAACCATAATCTTTTTTACAGAGCCTATTATGCCTTGTTTAAACCCTAGATCCACTTGTGCAGATCTTATCTCCCTAACCGGAGATTCGATTGATGATCTGTAAAAAGGAGCATCTTCATCTATGTATTTAATGTCATTTGCAAAAAAAATATATAAATTTTTAACACTATTTGCTATATTTCTCTGCACACAAAACTGGATCTACTTATTTTAACTCGTTATGTGTTTGCCGGAATCAAACGTATATTGCCGAAACGATATCTTCCTAACCAGAGATGATTTTTCCAATTTGTAAAAAAAAAAATTGTTTATCTATCTAGTTTCATCATATGAAATTTCACTATTTTTCATTATAGTTTGATACCCGATTCGGGTCTGACACTGTGACACATACATGCCTACATGCAAAATTGCATATTTTTATATTTTTATTTAATTTTTATATTAAAATAATGCCAAAAAAATCTATTTTTTTATTCTACTTTAATTTTAAGCTTATTAAAAGTGTCCATGTTGATTTTTGTAAATTTTAGAATTTATTTGATATATTATTCGATTAAATTATAAAAATAGGATGCCCGAGGTGTGCTGATTCCACTGAAGCACGGGCAAAATTTGATATTTTTATGATATTCCTATTTTTTATAAAATATTTTATATTTTTAGGGTTTAATCATGTTCATAATCATGCTAGGGTGATCCACACCTGATTTGGTGTTGATTTAAATCTGTTTGATTCCTAAATTAAAAGTTTTACAAAAATATTTTTTCTGAAAACCCTCATTTCAAGGCCATAGTATTGTTTTTAAGGGTATTTTGGTCATTTTTCTCAAAAGTCTGAATTTCAAAGTTATTTATTTTTATTATTTATTCAATTTTGCATCATATTTTATTATGTTTATCTCAGGAAAATATGGAAAAAGGCTTATATCTGGATAAATCTCTCAATTTTAGATATTGTTGGAAAATCCAAAAAAGTCAACGTATTTTCACTAACAAGTTTGCTAGTTTTGCAGGGATATTCAAGTCTGTATTTTTTTATTTCAATTTATTATTTATGTAAATTATAAAAACATTGAAATAAGAATTTAATTTTCTACTTAGAATAGGGTTGCATTGCATATAGTGTATTTTTCAATAATATTAATGTGTGATGAATGATGATTCATGCATATTCAAATCCACCATGGTCTACACGAATGACATGTGCATTAACTTCTAAGGAGTTGATAAACTCGGTGGGTTTCGTATATGTGGTCATAGTAAGAATACGAACAAAACCTAGATTTTTCATCTTTTTCTAAGCCACAAATGACCTACACTCTTAGGCATTTTCAGAAATCATAGTATACTTTCCAAACTTTTCTAAAGTATTTACCCCTTTTAGAATCAAATGAGATATATTCAATATGTGTTCGTGGCCATAGTCAAGGATATATAAAGAATTTATTTCATCTAAATTCTATAAGGCACACAAATTTCTTTTTCAAAGATTTTTCTCAAATTCTTCAGAAAATATTTTGCAAATTGCATTCATCCATTCATCTAGCTTAGACTGCATCATAGAAGGATTTTCATAGGGCCATGCGCCCATGCCTTCTGATATATTTTCCAATTTCATCTCAGAAATTGATTTTTTCAAAACATCAAAATTTCTCACAAATCGATTTTTCTTTCTTCAGAAATGTTTTCCAAATGCCATTCACGATTTTCAAGGTGTCTTTTTTCCAAGTATTTTTCAACATTTGAAGAATACATTATGTTTTTAATCTGCATTTTTCATAATTTTATAGCACGTGCATGATTCTTTGTGTATTTAGGAAATAGAACATCGATTTAAACAAGTTGAGCAAAGCAAAGCACATGGTTGATCCTTGGTTCAATTACCCCTGGTTATGGTACCAGGAACGGTTGAACCTCGTACCGACAGGCGAGTCTCATTCTTCGGAATTATCTTGCATTTTAAAATGGAGGCGACAAAACAAATTTTCATCATTTTCGACAGGTGGCTGCATAAAGAAAAGGGGAATGGGATTCACATGGTGAAGAGGTTGGAGGGTGGTAGGAGTTGTCCCTGCCGGTTGCAAAAATGAATTTAAAACTCAGTTTTGCTCAAGCTAGATTTCCCCAAAACCTAGTTTAGTGGCATTTCAACAACCATTAAATAAGGGGTTTTGAGTGAAATCTGGTTTGAGACCTAAAATCAAGTTTTCACCTAGTTTTAGGTGTCATCCAAAAGTAAGGTTTATTTATTGGGTTTGTTTAAAACTTACTAAAATATCTGAAATACGTGTATTGTTCTTTGTTCCTACGAGGTCACTAATACTAGGAAGTAAAATAAATGATACAACCATCGATTTTTTTTTAACTTTTACTCAGAGAAACCATCCCCAGGTTCATAGACCTAGTCGTGCTTGCTCTACTTGTCGTACTTATGGTCACTGTCCTAGCAACGTAAAACTTACCCCTTGCCCCCAGGAAGTCACCACGCTTTGGCTTGCGCAAGCACTAGTTGAAACTCCACCTCCTTTTTTATTAAAATCACTTATTGATGTTATTCTTAAACAGCCCCAAGATATCGTCATTGGCTTTTGTTGTCATTTGATCACTATGATGGATGGTCATGGTGTCAAATCACAGGCAATTGGCGAGTTGGCATATCAAATGATGTGTTCCCCCAAAATTTGTCACTTTCAAGACGCAAAAAGGTTGTTGGATTAGGTGCAATCACATTGCATATTTTTTATGTGTTGTTGCACTTGAGAACCCTTCATCTTTCCCATACAATTTGTCAATTGTGAGATCCAACAACAAATGGTGGGTGCTCAAGTTTCAAGTTGGCCCTTTTATATACAATAAGCATGGGCTTGTGCTCAAGCTTTGGCTCTTTTATACACTTGGATGAGTTTGAACCAAGCCCAAGCGAAGCTTAGCTTACCCAACTCTGTAGTAGCTAGTGACTCAAGTGAGTCGAGTCGATTTGTTGAATGATGAGCCTTTGCTAGGCTAGGGTAGGCGAGACCCATCTTGGGTCAGCCACCGGAAGTCTGTTGTGGTCCTTTGGAGTTTGTATGGCGCTCATCATTCAGTATTGGGCTTCCTGCTCTCTTGGCCTTTCTTCCCTTGCAACACAATTATAGTGTGTCGATTGCCATTATATTCGGGGGCTCACACATGATATCAAAACACATACAAGTGCAACAACTTTAATTTGACAAAACAAAACATTTTTCTTTCGAAATAAAATCACTTGGATAGCACAAACATATACTATAGAAAATTTTCATCAAATGCACTGGTCATGGACATACCAAACACACAAAAACTTAAATTTTAAGAGCTAATACAGGTTGATAACATAACACACATGCCGCTAATTACAATAGAGGGTCAAGTACCTACCTTGAAACGCAAAATCTGATAGGTATAGAGTCAAAAACACACAAAAATGCTCAAATACGCTTTACGCTCAACCACAACTCTCCAATCGACCTCAAGGTTACAACAACTCATTCTCATCCTTGAGGACACCCCAAAACCAAAAAAATAGAAGAAATAAGAAGAAGATACAAAAAGGAGAAGAAGAAAGAGGGGAAGGGCCAGCCTACCCTGGTTGGTCCTTCCTCTAAGGCTCCACAACAAGGAGTGAGGCTCCATGCATCTGTAAATCGGAAGGAGAGAGAGGCAGCTCCATGACAGGTGAAGGGTTGACACACCGGCAACAAGAAGAAGAGTGTTGCAGATAGAGGTGGCTCACCACCGGCGTCAATAGAGACGAGGGAGAGTGAGAGAGGGCACGGGGAGGAAGAGGAAGAAGAAAGGGAGAAAAAATAAGAGAGTTTTGGCAAAAATCGTGAATGGGGTTTTTAAGAGGGGAACTGAGTACGGGTCCAGGTTTGGATCTAGGATTCAATTGATCCTAACCAAGGAGGGGCATGGAACCCTAGGTGTCCTACTTAATTGGTTAATTAGGTTCAAACCTAGTTGGTCCAACAAAGTTGAAACCAACTCCCAAGGGGTCTTACCACCGAGTTGGGTCCAATTTGCTGTCAGTTTTTTTTTTTATGTTTTTTGTTTGCCTTGCAATACCTAAATAGCAATGACTTGACTTAGCCATATTTTGAAAGGCCTTACTTTTGAGTGCTACCTGACTCTTTTTTTTTATGAAGGGCGAAAAACTATCCTTAGGATCAAAGATCTAGTCACACCGACTAAGTTTATTGTACTTACATTGAGGGTTGTTGTCTTGACGGTGTAAACTCGTAGCACACCTGCACTTAAGAGAGTCATCAAGCTTCGACTGAACAAGGGATTATCCCTTGCCCTCGTTAATGCAAGGGGTTGAGGCTCATGGGAATGAAACTTTGACTACCCGCCTAATAGCCATGGCTCTCTCTATTGCGCCAAACCCCTTGGGGTTGAGTTAGGGGTGGAGCTAGAAATTTAAGTGAGGGTGGGTACAAATGCGTAATGACTCAAGACTCGACTCATCCACTAGTGACTTGTGACTCGGGCGAGTCAACTCGGTGACTCGTCCGACTACATCTAGTCACTTATTAACAAAAAAATGAATTACTGAATAACTAAACTAATGTCTTCAATTATAAATTAGATAACATAGTTCAGGTAAGCAGTTTAAGAACATCCATATAACACATTCTAACTTGGGTCTTGCTTCCAACATTCATAAATTCATTTAAATACATTTTAACATACTAATCAAACATTCAAATATGTAACTTCATAACATATTCATCAATTCATTCAAAATTATAAATTTATTATTTGCTCATAAATTCCTTCAAACATTCAAAATTCAAAAACAAGCATAAATTCTTTCTACTAACATTTAAACACAAACATAAATTCATTCAAACACATTTTAACATGCCCATAAGACATTCAAACATGTAACTTCATAATCTGCCCCTCAATTCATTCAAAAATATAAATTTATTCTATGCTCATAAATTTCTTCAAATATTCAAAGTTCAAACACAACCATATATTCCTTCTAATATTTAAACAAAAATGTAAATTCATCCAAACACATTTTAACCTGCCCATCAAACATTCAAACATGTAATTTCATAACATGTTCATCAATTCATTCAAAATTCAAAATTTATTTTTTGTTCATAAATTCCTTCAAACATTTAAAGTTCAAATACAAACATATATTATTTAAACACATTTATTTATTAAAAAAAAGTACCTCCCGTGAATAATGTAGTGTGATTAAGCTCAAGCTTCGATCTTGAAATGCATTCTACAAGATGCATGACGAAGAAACATAAACATCTTGCAAATAAATAGCAATTTAATTAGTTAATCTTCTAAAAAATCTACAAAGGATATCATAAATATTTTATAAATAATTCAAAAAAGTACAAGCCACTAAAAAAAAAACAAAGCATATTTAGTAAATTTTATGTCTTTCACCAATTTATCTTTATAATAAAGCCAATAAATAAATGCACCAATTGAACAAGCAAAAGATAATAAAATAATAAAAAACCTAAATATACTAACATGTTTTAACAAATATCAAATAATTACTTTAATGAATACCTAAATTAAACATTTATCTTATTTAAAACTAAAACAAAACTATAAATGCTATTCAAAAAAATATAAAAACTGTAAAACCTAATTAAAATATTCATACTATTTAAAAAAAATACTAAATGAAAACCTCAATCATAACAAACATCATTTTAGTTTTCATACATAAACTAATTAAAACAAAAAAATAACAAAAGCAATAATTTTTTTTAACTAAAATCAAGCATGTGGATCATGTATAATATTGATTAAAAAATACAAAAATAATTAATTAATCTATATCCCATTAAAAACTTATATGCTAATTGAGAAAGATAAACAAAAAGAGCCCTAAACCTAAATGTTAATCAAAACCCTAATTCTTACATCATCAATTATATACTTATGTTATTCAAGCATGTATAATCATGTTTAGTGTTAATTAAAAAATACAAAAATACCTAAATTAAATATTTATCTTATTTAAAAATAAAACAAAACTCTAAATGTGATTAAAAAACATTAAAAAAATGGAACCTAATTAAATATTCATGATATTTAAAAAAATGCTAAATAAAAATCTCAATTTTTAGCGAACATCATTTATAGTTTTCATACATAAACTAATTGAAATAAAATCAAGCATGTGGATCATATATAATGTTGATTTAAAATACAACAAGGTGTGATTGATGGTTGCACCTTTGTCATCGTGGGGTCATGCCATCAAGGTGGAGGGGCTACAAAAAAAACTCATAAAGTTAAGAGACAGGTGGAGGCCACCTTGTTGTTGTGGGCCTATGGTTTGTTGGAATGCGAGCAAAGGGCAAAGAGGTCCAAGTGTGGGGTGGCAGGTAGGGGAGAAGCCATAAAAAGGGGGGCCACCACCACAGGTAGTGGTCATGGGGAGGGCAGAGGCCGAGAGCTAATCAAGAGAGAAAGAGAGGTAGAGTGGCTAAGTAGGGGCCCAATTATGGGGTCGTGCCCTCGCGGGCATGTGAAACCGCAGAGAGGGGCGCAAGCCCACAACCCAGGTCATGGGGAGGGTTAAGCCACATAATATATATAGAGAGAGGGGTCTCGATTGCCTAGCAATGGGGTCGCGAGGTAGGCGGATCCTTAGAAGGTTAGAGAGAGAGAGGGATTTCATGGAAAAGCCGAAAAGGGGAGGGGTGTCTCGACTTTGTGGTCGTGACTCAGTGCCGCTCACCTAACCCGATTAGGTTGGGCACTAGCCTTACTCTTCTATGGGACAAGGTGAGCACTGTTGACCCTGACCCATACTCACTTGGAAGATTTTAGTGGGTCAGGGTGGGCACATGCTCATCCTTCACTTAACATTGCTCTACCTCTGAGGTGAGTGCTACTTGACTTGTCTATTATAGATGTAGGCACCGGGTTGGCTCGGCCTAACCTAAACCCATTTAGAGCTCGGCTCATTGAGATTTAAGTGTGGCCCGACCTGACCTAAACCCGTTTAGAGCTCGACTCATCGAGTTTTATCTGTGGCCCGTCCAGAAGATTGGCTGACCCATTTATTAATGGGTTAGGTTTTGGCTTGATACTTAATGGGCTCGAGTTTGAAGAGCAGACCATGACCCGACTCATTGACCCAATGAGCCAATGTTCAGCGAGTCGGTTGAGCATGACCCAAACTCATTTGTAGGTTATTTATCAATGAAGTTCATAAATCAATTCATATAATACCAAAAGCAGTGAATTAAATGAAAAATTAATGCACCCAACTAATTATCTTTTTGTTTTTCATACAATCAATGCAACTAATTAGGTAAATAATAATAGTTATCCAATTACTATGCAACCAACTACTACCTAGTAGATCGGGTCCAGTCCATGTATATATCAGGTCAGGTTTTGGCCCAATAGCTAATGGGTCAAGGCCTGAAACGTTGACCCAAACCTGGCCTATGGTGGTCTAGGTCGGCTTGGCCCACTAGGCTGCCCGACCCATGGCCTGCCCCTAGCCTATTGTAAAAAAGAAGAAGATGAAAAAGAAAGGAGGGCTTCGACCCGAGCTTCGGCTCAAACCATTTGACTTGAACGTAGCTTGGGGAGTATCCATGCATTACACCGGTCTTGGGTCCTCGATGGTTGGAATTGTGGGCCTAGTTTCAAGCCCAGTAAGACAAAGCTAGGACCAACTTGGTTTCCCTTTTTTTCAACTTTTATTTTCTAGAGATGATCAATGAATTGGGAGTTGGGATCCACTATGGGGTCAAGCACAACGTCTCCCATTGGAGGAACAAGACTCAACAAACCTCGCCGAGTCAAAGCACGCTGATGACCTTGACCAAATCTGATCGAGCCTTACCCCGAGTCAGCCCTTATGCACATTGAACCGATCCATTTTTGGAAACTCGGACTCGAGACAACGAAAAATCCGGGAAAAAAAATCCAACTCCAGAAAAAAATTCGGTCAACTCAGTCCCCATGACTCCAACGGAAGGACGACTCTGAACCCCCCGTCGTCTTAATTTCGTTCCAGGATACAATTTTTTAATTAAGATAAAAAAAAGAAATCTACATCCACCTCCTCTGCTTATAAGAGAGAGAGAGAGAGAGTGAGAGGGTGGCAACAATGGCGAGAGCTAGGGTTTTGGTTTGCAGCTTCTTCGTCTTCGTCTTCCTCATTGTCGCCTCCTTCTCGTTCGCCTCAGCAGAGGAAGAGGCGACTGTCCCCTCCGACGCCCCGGCGGCGGAGTCCGTACTGACTCTCGGCCACTCCAATTTCTCAGAGGCGGTCAAGAAGCACGACTTCATCGTCGTCGAGTTCTACGCACCTTGGTATCTTCAGATCTTCTTCCCTCTCCCTCTGATCTTCTCTTTTTTCGATCTCTGCGTATTCTCCTCAGATCCTCTGTTCTTACTTCAAATTCTAAAACCTTAAACCCTAGCTTCTAGTTTTCTTTCTTTATTTCTTTTCTTCCTTGTTGTTCTATGAATTTTGCATTGGATTTCTTCTCCTTTTTAATGTAAAGATCGGGTTTTGCAGTTGTGTAAATCTTGCTTTTTTTTTAAGTAAAGATTTGTAGTTCTGATTAATGAATCAAATGGAGAAGTTGTAGCTTAAAGTGGAAAAAAAGTTTTTTGTTGTGTAAAATGGTGAAGTTGATTTGCGGGAAAATTGAAGCCTTTTGGTTTGATCTGCGGAAAATTGTCTCGAGCGACAGTCCAGATGATGGATCTCGTGATTTGACTACTTGGCTTGTGTTGATGCTTCGGAAGTGTGGCTTCAACTGTTTGAGTGTTGATATTCTGTAGCTGAAAGTTTAGTGTTTTTTAACCTTTTCGGGTTCTGTTGAGTTCGGTCGATAAAATTCTGAAAATATGGTTTTTATGATAAGACTTGAGACCATAGTCACAAATATGAACATGTTTAGAGATTCGTTTGATTAATAAAAAGATCTTTGCCTATTCCATAGTGATCTTTTAATATATCAGCATTTTTCTGTATGCCGTGCTGTCGTCGTGAGAAAAATCTACTTGAAATCGGTTTTCTACTTTTTGTTTTATTTCGTGAAACATCAACTTTTTCTTTTTCCTTTTTGTCAAAAATTCCATCGCTTTGAGTTCTTGAGTTCTTTATGATTTCCTGAGAAAAATAATCACCTTTATAACTTTCCAAATAAATTGACTCACCAAGTAGTTGATGATCGCATAAGTGGTGAACATGCTTGAGATTGGACGGGGTTAAAAAGAAAAAAGCTGATTCAGCTCATATATATTTTTTCTTTTTTTCCTGCTACTCCAAGCGTAGGATTAAAATGCATTTATTTTCTTTAAATGGTGCATCTGATGTCTGATATTTTTCCTAACAGGTGTGGCCATTGTAAGAATCTTGCACCAGAGGTAATCTGGAACTTTATAAATCTTCCTTGTTCCCAATTTAGTGAGCCCAGACTACACCTCTCTTCAGTTTCTCATGTTTTGGAAATTTAAGGAGGATGGTTCATCTTAGGTGGTTATGCATTTTATATTGTTGTGTGAATTTCAGTATGAGAAGGCCGCAACTATTCTAAAAAGTCATGACCCTCCAGTCGTTCTTGCTAAAGTTGATGCCAATGATGAAGCAAATAAAGATATTGCTAAGAAATATGAGGTGAAAGGTTTTCCAACCCTCAAAATCTTAAGAAAAGGAGGAGAAGGCGTTCAAGATTACAAGGGGCCAAGGGATGCTGATGGTATAGTGGAATATCTAAAGAAGCAAGTTGGCCCTGCATCTGTTGAAATAAAGTCAGTTGAGGATGCTGGTAACCTTATTGGTGATAAGAAGATTTTCATTGTAAGTGCTCATTTTCGCTTGTTCGTTGAGTTTGTCATTGTCCCTAAGTTGTTGAATCCATTCTGATTTATCCTCGTTTATTCAGGTTGGTGTCTTCTCAGAGTTTTCTGGGGAGGAATTTGAAAACTTCACTGCCTTATCTGAGAAATTACGCTCTGACTATGATTTTGGTCATTCATTGGATGCCAAACTCCTTCCTCATGGGAATTCGGCCATGAAAGTGCCTGCTGTTAGGTTGTTCAAGCCTTTTGATGAGCTTTTTGTTGATTTTCAGGTTGCTTTTTGACCCTCATATATTAATTATTTTTCTTCCCTTCCAAATTCTGAAGCTCATTTTAATTGTTTTGTTGTCAAATTTAGAGGGCATAGATACTGATCATTTTTCTTTGCTACTAATCCAGACATTCTAAAATTGTCTGCAGGATTTCCATGTTGACGCATTGGAGAAGTTTGTTGAAGAAGCTAGTGTTCCTATAGTAACTGTTTTCAATAAAGATCCAAGCAACCATCCATATGTCATAAAATTTTTTAACAGCAATAATGCTAAGGTAAAGATTCTGCTTGTAAATGGGGCCTGTGTTAAATCTCAAGATGTTATTTGTTTCCCACTCTATTTTCGTCTTGCATTTATTTCTGGCTGTCGCCGTTTCTTTTGAAGTTGCACATTTATTTTTGTTGGTTTGCTTATTTATAACATCATATCATGCAGTTTATGAGCATGTATGAAACTACTTAAAGATCAGTTATGTTCTGGTTAAGTGGTCACTGGTCACCTTGAAACTATTGGGGATCTATGGCAGTGGTGATGCTACATGAATGCCCTTCACTTGAATTCTGAAAATGATTAAACTGTGATATGCTAACTTTGAATTGTCTCATATAAAACCTAAGCAATGTGAATAATTGAATATATTGTTTACTAATCCTATTTTTTATTCTGTGGTAATACCATAAGTGTGCATGAATGCATGCATGAGATCATCTGATTGTTTGAACTATAGTATGTTGGTATTGAATTGTCTCATTCATGTATACTATGTAGTCTCACATAAGATAATAAACTGTAAGCAAAGAGAATATGTTGTATACAAAATCTTTGATGCTGTTTCTGATCCTATGCTGAGCATTTTTAAATTTCCCTATTGGATATTAGCTGAAGAGAAAAGATATGGTGCTTAAGGACTTGATCCATTGTGTCTGAGCATTTCAGAGTATCCTTGCTAGAGCAATTCTGTTATCTTGGTTTCTTATTTTTTACTGAATTTTGATGGATAAATATCTTTTACATTTTTCTGAAGTGGGAAGTCTTTTTGCATTTGATGTTATAAACTTAGAAAGCTCCGAAAGGTACACACTTAGCATAGTATATAGCAGTTGCTCAAAGTTCTAATTTTATCTTGAGTACTTTTGTTTATGATGTTCTTATTCAGCAAGTTTCATTGATCCTTTCCATTTTCTCATATTTCATTATCATGATTTCAATGTCTCAACTTTTGACATGTCTTGCCTATTTGTTGTTATTTTTATGCTCGCCATGGTTCATAGCAACGTTGGAACCATCTTCAAAAAATAAAAAAAAAATCAGGAAAATTGCTAAAAAAATCATAACACATGAAACAATGATGGATTGCACAAAATACAACCATAAAATCACATATGAAGTATTTATGTATATATGAGCTGCATAAGGCATCATAACCATGCTTTTTAAAATAACACATGAAACAACCAAGTTTTTTTAAAATACACCATCAATCATCATCATTATTATCTTCTTCTTCTTCGACATTCACATCATCTCCAATGTAGTGGGCTCTTCATCATCTGCATCTTGAGCTCCTTCTATGTTTATCTGTTGAATTTCTTCATTCAGAATGTATGCTTCTTAAAACCCATGTATCCAATACATAAAAAAAATTTCAAACTAATGAAGTCAAATTGCTCTTTGTACCTCTTTGATGATAACTTTTCTATTTTTCTAAAAAGATGACATGAAAAATTAAAATTAGTTGGGTTTTGTATGATATAAAAAAATTTAAATAAATACATAAAAATGACAAATAAACTTTATAAATTTATATACCTTTGCCTCAACTGTAAGTTATAGCGAACATAGATGAGGTTATTGAGCCTTTTGTGCTTCAATTTATTTTTTCGTTTTGTATGTATTTGCTCACGGACATTCCAATTTCTCTCACATTCACGTGCACTACACGTTTGACTAAGAATGCAAATGACAAAAGCTCTCAAGTTTTGAACATCACTTTCAAACTTGGTTCACATGTTTGAAAAAACAAGAAAATGAAAAATCAATAAGACAATAATAGCTACAATCATACAAAACATCATAACTAAATAACAATATAAAGTTAAAATAAAAATAGACAAAATAAATTACCTAGACGCATCATGGCATGGTTTTGCATTGCTGCAAGTCTCCCAATATCATACAATGCATTGTCATAAATCTTCATTTTCTTATGAATTTGATCTTGAATGTCATAATTAGGGTTCAACCTTTCAATGCAATTCAAGAGTTTCTTGTTGACTTCCCTATCCATTTTAAATGTAGGGGAGTATCTAAATGTAATATTTAAATAATATGTTGCAGCATGAAGAGGTTGATGAAGTTGCCTGATCCACCTTTCATCAATGATGTTTCATATAGGGATGTACAATTTTTTCTTCTCATTTAAATTATTTCTAATGACCTTTTTTGCCTTATTCATGACCTCATAGAGATAACCTATAGTTGGCATGTCTTCATTGTCAACTAATTGAAGTACCTACAGAAAAGGTATAGTGATTCTCAACAACTTCATTCATGAATCCTATAATTCACTTATGAATACAATTTCTCTTGACTTTTTTTTTGTGCATTCTACTCATTTGTTGAAAACATTTTTTAGTGTAGTTTTATTTTTTACTAAACTTTACACAGTAAAAAAATTCGTTGCAAATCCGAAAACTGCACTATGAATCAACTCAGCACCACTAGTATACTTTCTCGTTAAGTTCAAAATCCATACATGATTCTAAATAAATTTAGTAACTTGTCAGCATTCACCTGTGCGCTTTTATCTCATCCATATTGTCGATGTCCTTAAGCATGAGGTTTATGCACTGGGCATCACACGAGGTCCAAAAAAATGATTCATAATTTTTTGCCAATTCTTTATCTGCTGTTTTATAATTTGTTGCATTAGTAATGAATTGAACAATATTTTGAGGTTAAACATCTTTCATAACCCGATCAAAAACCCTGATTAATGCATCTGCTCTCTTCGGCGTATTAGACAGATCAATTGACTTCAAAAACATAGTTTCTTTGGGGCAATATACAAGAAAATTTATCATGGTCCTTAACTTTCTGTCTGTCCACCCATCTACCATGATGCTACACCTCATTTTTTTCTATGACTATCTCATCTCATTACAATATACCTTCAGTTCATTCACATTAATATCTATTTTTTTTTTCTCTCAAAATATGATATGAAGGCATTTTATATCCCCGTCTGATATTGATTATGACATCTGCCATAGCCTAAAAATGAAAAGAATTTACCACATTGAAAGGAATGCATGCATAAAAGAACCATCTCTCAACTGCAATGTTTGCCCACTCAACTAAATGTTAAGAGTCATAGCAGTACTAATGTCGGGTTGCGCCTCAGGGGCAGTCTTAGGAGGGAAGAAAACTCCTAATAGAGCCTCTAGCTCTACCTCCTTTCGAAGAACTCCCTCTTACTTTTTCTCCTCTTGTTTTTTGTGCTCGCGATACTATTACTAGCATCATTCACACCTTTCCCGTCCGCTGCAGAACTTTATACTTCTGATGCTATGCTTGAGGTTGTAGGATCAAAAGTAGGGAGCTCATCTTTGTTCTCCAAGGGCTTTACATACTTCATTTCTGCCTCAACCATCTCTTTTACTTGTTTGTTTTTTTTGCAGATCAAATAGTAATTGCTGACATTGTCATTTCACGGCAACTGAGAAATCCCTTAACATGAAGGTGGTAGCATTTAGATGTGTCTCCGCTAAATGATGCTTCAACCGAGAGATACCACCTGAAAAAATAGTATGACAATAGTTGCACTCAATTTTCAATTAGTTTTCACTCATTACTCGAGTGCCCCATTGTCATGCCGGATTATTTGATGTCATTTCACCCAAAAAAACTCAGTAAAAACAAAAAATATGAGTTTTTTTTTTACCTTAACCCACTTTAGTGAAAAAATGGTGAAAATGCACTCTTACTTGAACAAACTGCAAAAGCCCTCTCTCTTGCTCACGGATCAGACTCTCACAAGACCTATGGTACGCGAATATCTTTCTAATGGCTTATACACAAATGAGGGAGTCGGCCTTCAAGAGTTCTTTAAAACCCAAAAAGGCAAAAAGATGATACCGACTTTTTTTAAAGTGCGCCAATACTGTATCGTACGATACACACCCATATGGTCATGTATTGTACGATATGTACGATATAGATACGATACACATTCGTATCGCGATACAAATGCATATCGCATGGATACTTCTTGTAGCAATGATATGTATCGTATGATACATACAACATTGGTTCATAATATGGTGATTTGACTCCTTGAAATCTTCAACTTTATCTCAATAGGTTGATGAATAGGGTAACAGCTGAAAGTATATTCATAACATATTATCTTGTATTAATTATTAAAGCAATGTTTTCAACAACTGCATTCATGGTTCATAGTTTGGTGATTAATTGCCTTGAAATATTAAGCTTTGTCTTAACAGATTGATGGATGGGGAAACAGCTGAAAACATATATCCATACATATGTTCATGTGTTAATCATTAATTCAGTATTTCAGCCACTGCTGTCTGTGATCATTCACATGCTAACAATGCTGACTAAAATAGTCCATCGGAATATTATTGTTATTCACCTTAGGTTGGTTTCCATCCATGTCACTAGTCAAGGAATCTTAGCCAAATGGATGTTCTTCTCAGGCTTGTCCAGTTGTTAAGTCCTGCTTAAGTGGCATGTCCATTTCTTATTTCATTGATTAATGGTTAAGATTTTGGCTCAACAATATGAAACTTTTTATTCTGCGTTTGCAAATTCTTCATATGACAGTGATGACAGGCGAATCTGTATGAATTGGGCTATTTCCAAAGAATAACTCTGAAATTATCTGAAAGATGTTCAACTGCAACTATTATGTATTTGTTTGTGATACACTTTTTATCCACATAATTATCAACTTTTCCATTTGGTTAAGTGATTGTTCTGCATGTTGGCATTAGGTTTTTTGGCTGATATTTCCTTTTTCAGTTGGATGTTGCTGCTTAACCTTCTGTGGATGATTTGTTTTAGAACATATGAAATTGATTATCTGCTACATGTCTGGCTTTTGGAATTCGCAGGCTATGCTCTTTATGAATTTCAGTAGTCAAAATTTTGAGAGTTTCAAGTCTAAATATCATGCTACTGCTGAGGAGTACAAAAGAAAAGGTGTGAACTTCTTGCATGGTGATGTTGAGGCTAGTCAAGGGGCTTTTCAGGTGGTTATCATTCTTATCATGTTTCTCTGAGATTATACACATTTCTACACTCTATTTCTATGCTGTGGCTTTTTTCCTGCGTAGAACACATAGTGATACTTTTCTTCAAACAGTACTTTGGTCTTAAAGAAGAACAAGTTCCACTTATCATCATACAAAATGTGGATGGTGTTAAGTTTCTCAAGGCCAAAGTAGAACCAGATGATATTGCTTCTTGGTTAAAAGACTACAAGGTTGGTAATTGTTCATCTGCTTATCTCATTGTCATTAGGATTTATGTTGTTTGGACTCTATTTTATCTGATTTAATGTGCTGACTTTTCTTAATATTTATCGCATAACCTTTGTAAGAATTACTAGTCCACTTGAGGTCTAATGATGGTTGACTTCTTGATATGGTTCATGTTGTTTATGCATGCATTTATGGCCAGCTTACATTTGTACATGTGTGTGCCCCTATGCCTGCAGGAAGGTCTTTTGACACCATTCAGAAAGTCTGAACCTATTCCAGAAGTCAACAATGATCCTGTTAAAGTTGTTGTGGCAGACAGTCTTCATGATGTGGTTTTTAACTCAGGAAAGAATGGTAAGAATCGTGCAACATCTTTTGCTTGCATGTTATGAAAATGGATTCATTAAGTTATTCATTCCTGCTTGGCTTTCAGTTTCATTCTATTGAATGAGCAGCTCTGTGATCATTCCTGTTGCTTATACTGACTCAATTTCTTGGGAAAATGAATAGTGCTTTGCCTCTGCTTGAAAATTTTAGCTGTGTCCAATTATATTTGATGTAGTCTTTTTTGTGTAAGACCTTCTATCCATTTTTGTTGCTGAATCCAAGACATGATGACAAATTATGATCTACACAAACATCCTTTTACTGTCCTATTTGGATCAATCGATACTCACCATTAGAAAATAACTGGAATTAGGCATTGACTTTTAAGTAGAGCCCATTTTGCTTTGGAATTTTGTTGTTGACATGTTACACTTTTAGGTTGCATTCACATGGGGTGTTGACTACAGTGATAAGGAGTCTGTCCAGGCTACTTTTTACATTCCTTGTGGGGAAAACAGAGGTTGAAAACTTGAACTAATTATTCTGCATAAGCATGCTTGTGATATCTATGATCAAATGGGTCCGTGACCTCACTTTTTTCTTATCAATAAAGAGACATTTTAATGTGCTGTTAGCTCTCTTCAGGAAAGTACATCAAAGCTACAGAATGTGCCGAGACTTATCCTTGCAAACTAGGTTATTTGTTATAAGAGTATTAGAAAGCATGCATGTATGTAGTCTTGTCAGATTTTTGTTTAGCAGGGCCTACTGTCATTCTTGTATTCTGATATCATTTTATTCTTTTAGTTTCAAATTTAATTAAAATTGTTTTGAAATTTGTTACTTGACCACATTTTGTTTTGTTTGTTCGTAGTATTACTTGAGTTCTATGCACCATGGTGCGGACACTGCAAAAAACTAGCTCCAATTTTGGATGAAGTAGCTGTGTCTTTTGAAAGTGATGCAGATGTAGTAATTGCAAAGATAGTAAGTTTTTTGTTCCTCTCAACAGTAACAAGTCCTTTTTCCCTTTTTGTTTTAAGAATTTCCCAAACACCTTATAGCTGACTTGCTTCTTTTTCTAGGATGCAACTGCAAACGATTATCCTAGCAGTATCTTTGATGTTAAAGGCTACCCTACATTATATTTTTCATCTGCAAGTGGCAAGCTGGTGCAATATGAAGGGGATAGATCAAAAGAGGACATCATTGATTTTGTTCAGAAGAACAGGGATACAATCGCACAACCTGAATCGGTAAAAGATGATGTTTCAGTAAAAGATGAGCTATGATATAGGTAATTTTCTTATGTCTTTGGTAACATGCGGGGCTAAAATTCATTTACTAGCTCTTTCTTGCCCCACGAGACCTAATCTGTTTTTCTTTTTTCATGTACATGATCCTTAATATGTTTTTACAATTCATTTATGTGGTGGCAAAGAAGAGGTTTCTATATGAATAGAAAGATAGATCCATCCATCACTATGATTTTGATTTGGATATCTTTTCATTCACTTTGTATAATGAAATGTTTGATTAAAAGAACTGCACTTATGCCTCCCCTTCCTGCTCATGAAATGACTCTGTGAAAATGGATGACAGCTGCTTTTCACTTTTTTTAGATCTTTTCTTGTTTACATGGGATCTATATTTATAATTTTTTTAACTGCCAATGCTGCCTTTGAATTTTTTTTCTTGAATTCATTCTAGAAACATTATGTATGCTATTTTTCTCAACAGAAGGCTTGTTTATGTACTTGTGCATTCCTTTTTTTTTTTGAAAAATGACCGTAGTGTACGGCAAAAATGACACATTTATTGAAATGCCTTGAAACTTTTCAAATATGCTTGCTGTCCAAAATCGTAAATACTGCTATTTTTAGGACTATTTTAGCCTTCACACCTATTGTTTTCTGTGCAAATTTTCTCCGTATGCGAATTTTCTTTGTCTCCACTGGAAACGCCTTTGCCGCACATATTTTATGCAAATTTAGTAAATTTTTTATGCGGTAACTCAACTATTTACGAGATTTCTCGGTTCGAGTTTAAAAGAAATTTTTGCAGCTTTTTTATGCACATTTCTAAATTTTTTATGTGAAGCAACTCAGGTATTTGTGATATTTGATATGTTTCTCGGTTCGAGTTTAAAATAAATTTTGCAGATTTTTTATGCGAATTTAAGATTTTTTTGTGCGAAGTAACTCAGATATTTGCGATGTTTGGAGGTTCGAGTTTAAAAGAAAGTTCGCTCGCACTTATTTTATGCGAATTTCATAAATTTTTTATGCTAGGTAACTTAAGTATTTGCGAGATTTGTAGGGAAGAATTTGTAGCGCGTTCTTTCTTGTCAAAAGGAAATGACTTGAGTTTCTTTCCTTAAGTTTCCTCGCAAATATGTGCGAGATTTGAAGGATCGAGTTTTAAAAAAAGTTCGCTCGCACATATTTTATGTGAATTTAGTAAAAATTTTATGAGAGGTAACTCAACTATTTGCAAGGTTTGGAGGTTTGAGTTTAAAAGAAAGTTCTCACGCTTATTTTATGTGAATTTCGTAAATTGTTTATGCAAGGCTAACTCAAGTATTTGCGAGGTTTCCCGGTTCGAGTTAAAAAAACAAATTTGTTGATGTTTTATGCGACATTATTATATTTTTTATGCGAGATAACTTAAAGGGAAAAACCTAAGCCATTCCCTTTTGGCAAAAAAGAATGCGCTACAAACTCTTCCCTACAAACCTTGCAAATACTTGAGTTACTTCGTATAAAAAATTTACGAAATTCGCATAAAATAAGTGCGAGCGAACTTTTTTTAAACTCGAACCTCCAAACATTGCAAATACCTAAATTACTTATAAAAAAATCTTAAATTCGCATAAAAATCTGTGAAATTTCTTTCAAACTCGAACCAAAAAACATAGCAAATATCGCAAATACCTGAGTTACATCACATAATAGATTTTTAAATTCGCATAAAATATCTGCAAAATTTCTTTTAAACTCAAACCAAGAAACATAGCAAATATATTAAATACTTGAGTTACATCGCATGAAAATTTTAGGAATGTGCATAAAAAACTGCAAAAAAAAATTTAAACCGAACCGAGAAACCTCTCAAATAGTTGAATTACCTCGCATAAAATATGTGCGGCTAAGGTGTTTCTGATGGAGATGGAGAAAATTCGCATATAAAGGAAATTTGCACTGGAAACGATAGGTGCGAAGGCTAAAATGGTCCTAAAAATAATAGTATTTACGATTTTGGACAGCAGACGGATTTGAAAAGTTTCAAAGCATTTCAGAAAACGTGTCATTTTTGCCGTACACTGGTCATTTTTTGTTTTTTTTTTCTTGTGGTATGTAAATCGAAATAGAATTTAAGGAACCCAAAATAAGGAAACTTAAAATGGCTTTGATTAAAAAGGAATCATGTTATATGATATATCCATATAGGACTCCTTTATGGACTGGGACAGTTTTCATGATATGAAAGTAATTTTTTCTGAGACACATTAAAATGGCTAGTGGGTTCTCCATTTTGACTCATATCCTGCTGATGTAGCCATGGTGAGACCCGCTGCATGTAAGTCTTTCGCACTTTGTTCAAGTAATACTGCTCCATTGTACTAGGACTCTGGATACTGATGGCTCTTAATCCACAACCCCATGACCCTGGTGACTTTGAGCAATAGGTGCCACATTATTATGAATGAAAGCTTTGATACTGCACGTAGAAACACCAAAGGAAAAAATAACACATTACTGATCTGAAACATATGGATTCTGTTTCCCTTTGGCCATTTTATTTTCTCTTTCTACTGTTTTCTCCTTTCAGTTTATGGTGAGCAATGAAAATTGGTGATTGGTTTGCTGAAAATTCGTTTTTTTTTCCTGAAAGGACTCAAATATGGTGGTTGAACATCTATTTATTTCTTTTTCTTTTTGGCAGAAGTTTTGATTGCGAGTTCTAACCAGTTAAGAGGTTAAGCAGGGGAGATATTGATGAAGAATGGAATTCCCTTTTTAACTGCTCAACGGACGAGGATTTGTATCTTGAAGCTCTTCACGGCATGCATCTTAGTGGGCATGAGTAGCTTATTATTTAATAAAACGGGTGAATATTTTTTATGTTATGTTGCGTAGAATTAAGTTTTTGTTAGATGTAGAATATTTAACGTATGCTTTTAAGCTGTTTTATCACCCTATATCTGGAGAACTGCTTCTGTTTTTCGTTCCTTTGCATCTGGTATAGCAATTTGTTCTTTTGCGATTGAGTTTGCATCTGGTATAGCAATTTTTTTCTTTTGCGATGTCAGTCTCTGTTTTACGTTTGTAACGCAAAGCTCTTTCAAAGGCTGAATTATGGTATCATCGTGACAAGAGGGTCAATATTACTGAATCTACCACGATGTTTGATTTAAGTCCGATAAAATCAATTGCATTAAATTCAATGTGTTGTAATTTTTTTCTTTAAAAGGAATGAATTTCTGTTTCTGGGTGAGTCATTCTTTCAGGCAAAAAAGTGCCGTTTGATTTTTCAACTGCTTTTTGCTAATTATATTTCCATTTCTTGTGATATTCAATTCGTTCGTCTTATTTATTAATGGGTAATTTTATTTAGTCAAAAACTTAAGTAATCTTGACAATTACCAGACATAATAAAGCCTTGTTGTTACAAGGCTGGTATGAACCGAGCTTGAGGTGTTCAGGGCAAGCTGAGCTGACTTGCGATCATGATCAGCCCGAGCCAAATGAGCAAAGAAGTTGGCTTGTTTACAAAAAAATTTACATTCTTACAAAGCTTCAAGTTACAGGATCTGAACCAACGGGGGATCCGCTTGTTTGGTAGGAGCTGTTAGTGCACGTCATCATGTTGGGACGTTGCAAGTTCAAATCCCAATGATATGATGTATAACTGTTGGGATTCTGCCTAACCCCAGCTTGCCTTTTCAAAAAAAAAAAGTTCATGATCTGAATCGTAGACCCTTTGAGCCAAAAACCCTTGGATTGCAAGCACAAACACTTGAAATTATTTGTTCTTCACTGTCACTGTGATGTAAAATATATTGATTACTACTTAGTGAGCTTAGATGAGTCGGACTGAGCTAAACATCTATTCCTTGTGTTTGGCTGAGTCTATTTATGAGTTTGAATGAGCTATTTACACGCCAAGCATGAGTGAGCCACAAGCAGCCTGTCCTGTTTTCCATCCCTAATTATGGTTGGAAAAAAAAATCAGTGGTGACCAAATTCACCAGAATCTCTTGCTGTTTTTTGTTGTAAAATGTAATTATTGGGATGCATACTAACCTATCCCACTTATGGACAGCTGCATCGATCTATTGGTATTATATAACAGTTCATCTTTGCATTTTTTTTTCTCGGCGACTTGGACAGCCTCCAGTTGGTAAAACCCTTGATGTCGGCCTTGCCCACCAGAGAGTATACCCAGCTTCAACTTTGTGGCAAGAGAGCAGATCACTTTAAATAAAGTGATTTGGCATCCTCACCATCAACAAATTGCATAAAGACCATGGGGTCCTCGTGGGGTGAAGCAATGAACGGTGAAGATGTCAAATCACCTGATCTGCTCTCTGGCAAGAACGCTCCCGTGAGTTCGAATCATATGGTG
This sequence comes from Nuphar pumila, assembly GCF_984573655.1. Lineage (NCBI taxonomy): Eukaryota > Viridiplantae > Streptophyta > Magnoliopsida > Nymphaeales > Nymphaeaceae > Nuphar > Nuphar pumila. The sequence goes on along the minus strand of NC_143249.1, from coordinate 20,653,702 downwards.
ATTATTTAATCATTTTTTTGCCTTCAAGACTCCAACACTCAAATGAAAAGATCATCCTTGACACGTCCCCCAGCAACCATCCGAAGCTCAAAATTGTCTTTTGCAACAAGGACAACCCTTCCTTTGCTACTACTTGCCTTCTAGGCTCACATAAAACTACAATACAAAGGGATCAATCACACTTTTGGAATCTATAATTACAATATCAAAGTTTCTAAGACAGCCCGTATCTAGAGGACTATTCACGTTCGCCTAGGACTGATTCAAGAAGAGCAGACTCTTCTTCCTGCAGAAAATCCAATTTGATAACATTAGAATTCCAAGATTTCAAAGCATGTCAGGAAAAGGGAGGCTACCATTCACGTACCACCAAAGCGTTGAACTCTGTCTCTTCATCAATGGCGCCAATTATGGCAGGGTCGTCCAAGAGTTCCTGCATTTTTCAAATTTAAACACTCACTGGCCTAGTAGCTTAATCTGTTCCAGAAAACCCAAGTGCTTAACAATCCCAAGTTACACATTTAGTAGTTTGTTAGCCTAACAGATAATCAACAAATATGGTCTGTTTTTTTATTTCACTATTAACAGGCAGCAAAATACTATAAATTTTAAGGTTAAAGATAGATATCCCAAGATATACGTATGGTTCTTTACAAACACTTAGGTTCTGTTTGGGAGCCTTGCATTGAGGTGGAAACACCATTTCCATGTGTTGCCAAAATATGGTGTTGAGGATGGAGTTGCCTCTCGTCAATGGTGTTGAAATGTGGGCCGCCAACTCCATTCGCAATGCAGAGTTTTGGCAACATCACAGAGCATGAGAGCACTTGGGGAAACCAAAGCACACCTCCGATTCAAGGCTCCCAAATAGAGCCTTAGATTGAATTGCTACAGAAAATATCTTTAGTGCATAAGGGAGTCCATTTTTGACACTTGTTTCCTTGTAACAGGAAATGACTGTTCATCCTTCATCACATCAAGCCCTTTTGCATGTTTCACATACTTGGCACACAACAACGACAGAATTATTCTACTGATAAAAATAAATGAAATAAGATCACTTACGTCATCTGCAATTTGCAGCAAACCATTTTTATCCTGCATGGGCAGGTTAAGAAATTATTAGTAATTTAGTACTGCATGCAACTAATTGCTTTCCGATTAAAACAGGCTCAAATAGTTGCCCACATGCTAACAAAACTGGAGCAAAATGGATCATTACAAATAGCATGTACAGTTCATCTATATCAAATCAAGAAAGCAAATATGGTCATTTCTAATTCAAGGATGATGGTCAAGTTTCAATATACCTTCACTGCAACAAAAAGAAGCGGATCAGAGGGGGTGTAAATCATAAAATGTGTACCATCCTGCATAATAGAACGCAATCAGTAATGTCTTAGGATAGGAATTAAGATGCCCATTGTACTGCAAATTCAACTTATCATATAACATATCATAGAATGACTGATCGTGTCACTGGTGTGTCCCTGTGACATAGCTTATATCTAATATGCAACAATCATAGGTGATATTTTCAAAAGCCAATAAGTTCCCCAAAAAGAGATGTTTTAAAAAAATTCCGAATTTTTAGGATATCACATTTTTATTATGATATTAACACAATATAAATGTGCCTTTATATTTTTATTATTTTATAGCTGTCTTTACATTTTTTACATCCATATTTTCAATTTTTTACATATGCTGATTTTTCCTGGGATTTTCCCAGAAGGAAATTTAATTCATCACAAGAATTCCCTGTAGAGATTCTCCCAGTAACATGATTTATGAAATTGAATAGACGGATACTCTAGTCTGTGTTACTCCTGCAAAAGACAAGTAATATGGCCTTATGTAGCCTGACCATAAATAAGTTTTTTTTTATAGGCAAGCTGGGGTTAGGCAGACCCTTATCAGATATCTCTTACACCCCATGTGGCAGAGGGATTCGAACCTGGGCCTTCAGCTTGTCACAGGACCCCGCTTACCACATGGGATACCACCTCGGTGGTATATAGATAACACACATGTGTGCGCACGCACACACACACACACACCAGACCTGTATTTTCTGCATAAAAAGAAAAATTTTAGATATCAGAAATGCATCACATTAGTGTGGTATAAATTTTTGGATCCCAAAACATAATTTCTTCAGTCCCAGTAGTCTACAAAATGATAGTGGCCCAAAAGGTTTAACTAAAGGCAGGAAAGGAAGGAAAAGAAAGAAAACAGTTATGTCAAGATTTTTAAAATCCCTTTGACAAACCGAAAACCATAACACGAAGAGTTACTCCATATCAAAATCCATTGAACTCGGTTCACTCATTCACCATTCCAGTTTGAAATGTAGTGTATCCCAGTGAATGAAGAAAAGCTCAGTAATCTTACCTGGTGGAAGCACGTTATTTCTATTCCTTCAGGAGGTAATCCATCTATGTCCTGACCATCATCTGCATGATTCAAGCACATGTTAGTTATTGCAATAGGTAAGGACCTATGTCACAGGGATTCGGCTAGCAGGGTGCCGTACCCGCGTCGACGCAGGTGCGGGTGCAGCACCGGGTGCGGTCAACCCGACCCTGGGTGTGTTGAACGCACCCAGGGTCATTTTGGTCCAATTCTCGGACTTAAAAAAAAAATTGCCAAGAAATTTTTTTTGCCCTATATGTCACAGGGATTCTCCAACTAGGTGCCGCACCAGCACCCGATGCGGTCAACCTGACCCTGGGTGCAGTCAATGCACCCAGGGTCATTTATGTCCAACTTTTGGACTTTATATATATATATTTTATATTTTTGCCGCACCCCCCGCACCCATGTGACATAGGTAAGGATGCAGTAACCAACCAGGGAAAACAGGATACTGCTTTCTGCAGCAGCCAATAACTCCCATAGTGTTGCCAATGATATCCAGAATGGTTCTTACAATCATCAACAGGATATGATATGTTTTCAGGTTATACACCTTGTCCTAAGTGTTTACACAAAAATATAAACCTACATGGCATATATGAGACAAAGTAACCTGGAAGCAAAATGGATAAAGGAAGTGGTGCTTGAAGTGAAAGTGGGGAAGTAAGTGTTAAAAAGCAGTACGAAGCGTAAAGCAGGATTCGTTTTAGAAGCGATTTGTGGAAGTATGTGAGAAGCAAAAAAGTAAATGTGAAAGAAATGAGGGGAAAACAAGTGGGAAGCAAAACGAGTGGGAAGTGAAAAAAATAAATAATAACATGAAAAACAAAAAACAAAAGGGAAGCAAGTGGTAAGCAAAAGGGAAACAAGTGGGAAACAAAAAGGATGCGAGAGGGAAGCACACTTCCCCCAAATGGGAGGCGAGTTTCCTCCCTATGCTTCCTCCTAGGGATGGCAGTGGGGCGGGGCGGGGCGGGGGACAAGGTCGCCACCCCCGCCCCGCCTCAAGATTTTATCCTCCACCCCTGCCTTCATCCCCGTTTCATGTCCTCCATCCCCGGTTCAAACGGGGATGAGGCGGGGATCTTGCGGGGAAAAGTGGTCGGGGCGGGGTTGGGGCGGGGATGAGGCGGGGATCGGGGCAGGGCAGGGAAAAGTGCACGTCCATCCCCGCCTCCATCCCCGAACGGGGATGGATTTTAACCTTCGTCCCCGTCTCCATCCCCGTTTCATACCCTTCATCCCCGGTCCAAACGGGGCGAGGCGGGGTGGGGCCCCGCTTTCCCCCGGTCCATTGCCATCCCTACTTCCTCCTTTTGGGGGATGCGTGGCGCTTCCCACTTTGAAAGCACACTTCCGGTAACTATGATATGAGACAGCCTTTTCTCTCATCAACACCACCCAAAAAATAAAACAATGAACTAAAGAAGAAAGGACTTAAGTCCTCTAATCAACCAAAAGAAAAATGACGAGCCACTCAGCAAGGACAAATACATTTTAGAGGTTTCCGGTTTCCCTAAACGATTCCTCTAGGTTTACAGAAAATTGAGGTAAAAAATGTATCATGGATAACAGCATTATAGGTCATAAAACATTTCCATTTTTCACAGACCCATTACAAATAGCATATTCTCATATGGGTTACACCAGAAAAGACATTTTCACTATGTAGGAAAGATATGACCCAATGCATGACACAAGTTTGTAAATTTTTTGAAAATAAGACATGAGAACACTAATTTTTTTAATTTCTAATTAATATAAAACTGTTTTTTATATTGTAATATATAATAATGCCTTATTTACTGAAATATAATTAAAACTATAAAAAATATTAAAATAATGCCCATATCTATCCCATTCAGCATGTTACGTTTCTGCCACCAGAGACACACAACTAAGATGGCATGTCCCTTAGCATTTTCATGGGTGTTCTGTTACCAGCTAAATCCAAGTCTAGGCATGGGTCTGTATGGAGAAAATCCTATTTAATGCCAATCTCTAGGGACTATTTTTTTTGTTTATTACACAGAGAAACCACACTGGAAACTGGGAATCTGGCCATGCTGGTCTTAGCCTGCCACACCTGCAGTCGCTATCCTGGTGGCGTAAAACTCCGTGGGTGCACCCCCTGCCCCCCCCCCCCCCCTGCTTTGACTTGCAGAAGAGGGCACCCACATGGGGCCTTGAACTCAGGGTAAGGGTGAGACCTCCCTATCCATGAGCTGGAGACCACGTGGGCAACCCCCTGGGGTACCCTAGGGACTTGAAACATCCAAAAGATGGAAGTTGGAGATAGGACCTAGCATATGGCTTTCAAATGACAGACAGTGTGTGTGTGTGTGTGCAATCAAACTTACCATCACATAAACTACCAGTATCATAAAGAAACAAATACCTGGACGAAACTCAAGTATATCTTCTTCAGAGTAACAAAACCCTCCTCTCGCTGTATAGCAAAATCTGATGTTGTAGTACACACAAACAGCAAAGTAAAAAAAAATACATCATTGCCTGTGACGGAAAACCTCTATAATGAGAATATATCCACAGTTGGAAAATTGTGGTTGACTAATATTACATATTTCACAAATCATTAGCATGGTTAGCAATTTGAGAAATGGAAAAAAGAATTGTTAAACAATGAATATATGATTAAAAAGATTTTGCACTAAAAAAATGATGAATGCATAAAAGATGAGTTACAAAAAAATCATCATATAGCATATGTGTGTATGTGTTAATTTTGGTTTTAATTTTATACAACAGCATAAAAATGGACGTCTCCTAGTATAGGAACTATCACATCTAAATTCAAGACTCAATGTGACCAGAACCCGAGATCCAATCAAACTGGATCAATATTTGAGCTCTTTTTTCCTCAAAAACATTTATCTCTAAATACATTTTTCATGTTCTAATATCTCTTAAAAGAAACAGTTTTTTTCTGATACAGAGTTTCAATTTATTTTCTGGTTTTCAAAATTTTCTTGAAAAAGGCGTCTTTTAGACAGTGTTTTGCTCACTAGATCATGATCAATAACTAGATTATAAACCTGGATTAACAGAATAACTTTTGAGTTGTAAATCTCCCAACCTTGATGTGTATGTGTATATGTGTGTGTGTGTGCGTATCCACATGCTACATTTGCCGAAGAGGGTGCAGTCCATGAAAGAGGGGGTGGGGGAGAAGGAGGAACAAAAAAACATATTTCTTTACCCGCTCAGAACCAGGTGCATATGTATCTTGGCAAGGGCATAAGCAGCAGCAGGAATAATTTCATCAATTTCATTGTCATCGAGCTGCAAGACAATTTGACTGCAGTTAAACCATACAATCATCCCAAACAAGATAATAAGCAACTATTTTCCAAAGAAAGACAACAATAGCTACGCTCCATAATTACATCTAATGAATTTAAAGATAGCATGGTGATTTGATGAATTAATTGTTACCATCATGGGAAAATAAATAAACACACACACATTATATATATATATATATATTGATCTGATTGGCTATTTCCACATGTGCCATTGCCACTTGATTGGCCATTCTATATCTCCTGGCACAACAAATTGTCAAGCTCAAACTGTACTGAATAATCAGGAACTGTGCATAAGAACACATGCAGACACATTGTTGTGATTTTTGAAAAGCACAAATGTCCACTGCAACTGAACGCTTCAGGCTAATAAAAAAAGAACACCAATTAGGTAAATAAGATTAAAGCAATTTGTCCACATAAAGTACAGAAAAAGGGTCGACTTCCCAGCACTTTCTTCTCAAGGAACTAGGCTTGACCTGTAATCGGCATCCTGGCACTGTCGGGAGAGTGCCCATTCCTCGCCGTAGGGCTACATACAAGTCCCTCGAGACTGGAGCAACTATTAGGGTGGTCTAGTTGTGCCGTTAGTTTTTGGGGGAGGAGCTATCAACCACTTAGCCATCTCTCCCTTACACCACAGACTGATGCCAGTATCTGTCTAGTAACCCCCTTTTTAGGTTGGAGAACTGGTGGTTGAGTAAAAGATGCGAAAATTTAATCCAGTGTTAGCAGATGGAGGCAATCCATAGGGAGATGGTCTTTTTCATCATGAATATCAAGGGAGAAGGAAGAGCCTTGTTATGTCTATGTTTCGGGATGTGTGCCTATTATGAATTAAAAAAAAACTCGTTCATGAATATATTGTGCCCACCATAATTGACTATCATGACTGGGTTGGACACGAGATTGACTGTGAACCCACCGAATAATAGTGGACATGTTGAATATAGTGTCAGATTGTGTCGCTAAGGACGCACTTTAAAAAACTCTTACCTGTGACTTAGAAAGGATCCTTTCAAGGGGGCTTTGATTGAAAAATAATTATCTGCTATTTACCATCTGACTTTTCTATGTCGATCTCAGGACAGCATCAGGTTGTATCTTTTGTTATGCAGAGGTAAAGAAGAAATGGTTCAATTCTGACCACACCCAACTTAACCTGAACCCTGCTCACATGCACCAATCCTAATCTGCTTATATTGTTGGAGCTTGTGTCAAGTTTAGATCACAGCACCAACACGATTCCTAATGTGGATCTAGATAAAAATTAGGAAAATTATAGTTTTTCAGTTCAAAAATCAACTCCCACAGAGAACATTTAAAAGGAAAAAATTGAGGATATTTCTGACAGGAAAAATGGTAAAGTCCTCATGAGGTTTGAACTGGAACCCCCCTGTAAAAAGGTAGTGCAATTTACCAGTATAGCTTCCATGTTTGAACCACTTTCATTATCACATGTGACCCAGCTTCTTAATTAAGATAAGATGGTTGTCTATTTCTTTTAATTAAAATGTTATCAACTAAATCAATGATCACCCAACCTTCTCTCTCTCTCTCTCTCTATGGGAGTATTGTTGGATGCCTTACCACTGGACAGGGGCATCAGACGAACCCCCGCCACTGATCGTGTGTGCGATAAGCAGCAGGAAAAATTTCTGCAAAAAGGGCCTTTAGCGGCGGTGGCAACCGCCACTAAAGGCCTTACAGGCTTTTAGCGATAAGCCCATGAGCCTTTAGCGGCAGTTGCAACCGCATGTCTGCCCGTTCGACACACAAATACTGTTCAAAGATACTCTGTTCTCTGTGTGTGTGTGTATATATACTCATATTTTCGCATTTTAGGTATTTTTATAACTGTTTAACTATTTGTTCACAAGGCTAGCTTCTTGCCTCCTTTGGGTTAAATGCCTTACCTAGCTAAATGTTTTTACCAAATCCCAATAAATATATTTTGTTCAGAATTTTGAGTTATAGAATATCATCCTGCAAGATGGATGCAGCATCGAGAAAGAGAGGAAAACTGTGAGGATGGATATGGCATCCATTCATGACTCTGGTGGCAGGGTTTGTTAAGATAATATGTACTATTTTATATATATATATATATATGTATATTATATGTATAAATATTTATTTACGTATATATGTACACACACATACATATGTCTTAACAGGGTTTAGCGGAGAGGGAAAATAAGATCTAGGAGAGTACAAAGATGTCACTGTGACATGCATCCACTCCCAAACATGATTTTGGAATTACTTCCTTGATTGAATGGCTTCCGTAGTTACACATTTGTCATTCAGTCTAAGGAGGAGATCTTCCCTTGCCAAAAGAATTTTTTGTTGACGGTTGCCTTCATTTTTTGGCCTTTTGTCTCCTTGGTTTTTCGTAAAGTTAACATTGCCATGCTGCTGCTTTATCTATTCCTGCTTTCTACGAATTCTGCTTTTTGTGCAGACCCAAAGAAAGGGCAAAACAAAAAGTAACTGAGTGCAATAAAGATTCAGAAACTTATCATACTATCATAGCATTTATCACAACGGGATAAAAAGCACATGGTCCAGCTATTTATACAATTACACAACCTAAAGAATGCAGAAAGTAGGGTACAAAAAGAAGCATGATATAAGCTGATGCATCACCTTTCATCAGAAAAAATATCAGATCTGACTTACAGCACATGAATAAACATATGCATCTTAGTAGGAGCAGAAAGTGTTAACAAGGTAAAGAAGCGCTTCTAATGTTCTAATGGAGGACAGGAGGAGTCAATTCGCTTAATAGAAGCTCATTATATAAAAGAATGAAAAATTAAACATACAGCAGCCCAGCCATCAAAGTTTGTGCTTTTCAATATCTGAACAGGACTGCAAGCATAAAATCACCATAATCAGATACAAAACACAGTTAGTGTATTTTTACTAATTGCAGTAGTTGTTCACATACGTATCAACAGGACACAACAGCATACAATCATCTCCCTTTGAACTGTAGAACACTCTCCTGACAACACATTCTAAAGGTTTACTATTCGCAGAATCAACCTGCACAAACAAGGATAAACTTTCAGACGAAAATGGATAGGATATCAATCACGGTCCACCATAAACCAAATATATTGCTTATTAGAAAACATACAAATCAAGGCATGATATATCATCAGATAAGTTTTCTAAGCATGTAGACAAATCATTGGCATGGTTTGATGCAGTCTATGAATCCAAAAACAGGATCAAGACTTGAGGAAAGGCAAAGCTGTGTGCTATGTATGTTGTTTTCAGGTAGCACCTAAGTGCTAAGGATACTGCAAGTAACGTAAACTGCAAACAGAACAAGCCTACATCATATACAGGTATTGCTATTGCTCCAATGTATACCAAGTTTGTTCTGTGAATTTTATTATCAAAATCTGAAATTATTGTTAAAATGTGGTGTCTCTTATATATATATATATATATATATATATATATATATATATATATATATTTATTTATTTATTTATATAGAAAGATACATATACATATATATATATATATATGTATATGTATTTATCTAAGTATATATATAAATATATATCTCAAAACCCGATAAGGGTATTTATGCAAATTCACATATTTTACGCATATTCTCATTTGAGAATATGTTGTATTTTTGTTTTTCTATTTTTTTATTTTCTTGTATTTTCTTTTTTTGTTATTTTCTTTTTTTATTTTTGATATGACATGGGGAGACCCCCAATACATAGGATGGAGCTCCCCCTCCAACGGTTAGATTTTTAGCCGTTGGAGGGGCTCCAACCTATGTATTGGAGCCCCCCCATGCCTCCAATGTCTTATAAATAGGGGTGAACCCCTTTAAGTTTCTTATGCTTTTGTAAAGCCCCTCTTAGGACCTAATATATTGAAGTTGATATTTTTTATGCTCTTGTGCATTTGTATCATTGCCTTTGTGCACTTGTGAGAGTTCTCTTTTGTGCCTTTGTGCACACTTTGTGTTTTGAGTATCGTGTTTATACACAAAATCTCTTTTTAGAGAGATTTTCACATGGTATCAGAGCAAGGTCGGTTGGAGAAAGAAATTGGTGCAGTTCTTCACAATATCGAGTGCCTCGAAAAGTGTGCCTTCAATATTTTGGTGATTGGCGTGAAGAATCTTCTTCATCCAATATTTTAGAAGATTACTACAAGTAAGATTTAAAATCTTATTGTGGTATGCTTTCTTTTCTCTCATTTTACCTCTCTAATGGGGGAAAGAGATTCCTATTTTTCTCTTGGTATCAAGTTAAATGGCTCCAATTATCACGTGTGGGCCGGAAATATGGAAGCTCACGTTAAAGGAAAAGGGCTTTGGGGGTACGTGCAAGGCTCGATTCCGGAACCGGAGCCTAAAATTACTTTGATTAATGAAAGGGAAATCAAAATTCTTGAGGAAGATGAAAGAACTAAGGCTCTTGAGGAGTATAATAGAAAACATGAGGAGTGGGAAATGAAGAACTTCAAGATCTTGTCATAGATCTTTTCCTCCATCGAGACAAAAATCAACGCCAACATTAAAAAGTTTAAGAAGACTTCTCAAACGTGAGAGTACCTTGAGAAGATGTACACTTCAAGGGATTTGTCCCACAAATATTATCTCCAAAAAAGGGTGCTAACCAGGGTTACCAGAAGCGCCTAGCTAAAAGGGGAAGCGCGCTTCAGAAGCGCGAAACGTCGCGCTTCCGAAGCGTGGGGGGAAGCGTCCCCCTTTTTTGGGAAGCGCGCTTCCCTTTAATGGGGGACGTGCTTCCCTTTAATGGGAAGCACGCTTCCCCCTCGCTTCCCCTATTTTTTTTAATTTTTTTGTATTTTTTATTTTTATTTTTTTCGCTTCCCCCTCGCTTCCGAGACGCTTCCTAGGTCGCTTCCGAGACGCTTCCCGAATCGGTCCTAAGTGGTCCCACGCTTCCCCGCTTCCTAAAATTTTAAAAGTGCCTCGCTTCCCGCTCCCGCTTCCCGTATCGCTTCCCGCTCCCGCTTCCCGTATCGCTTCCCGCTCCCGCTTCCTCAACTGGCAACCATGGTGCTAACCCTTCTTCAAGGAGAGATGACTATAAAAGAGTACTTTGCCGAACTCTCCTCCATTTGGGATGAGCTTGCTATGCTCAAACCCAAGTGGAGTGGAGAAGGCATAGAGCTTCGACATAAACAACTAGAAGAAAATTATTTTTTTAACTTTTTGAATGGGCTAAGGCCCGAGTTTGAGCAAATAAGATCTTCTCTCCTATCCTCCTTCACCTCTCCCTCTCTTGAAGATGTCATTACTAAATTAAGTGGAGAGAAAACTCGTATGAGCATTTGCAAGCAAAATCCAAGTGTACTTGTAATGCCTACAAATCAAGAGGAGTGTGATGGTGCAAATGTCGTTTCTAAGCCCGGTAACAACTAGAGGACATATAAACCTCTCACTTCAAAAACCAAAATCAAGGATCCAATGGTAGTCAAAGCGGAAGAAGGGACTATAGCAAAATTGTGTGTCACTTTTGCAAGGAACCGGGTCATATCAAACCGGTTTGTCCCAAATGAAAGAAATTACTTGCAACGACAACCACATCTCAACCACAAAAAGAGGAATTGACAAGTGGAGCTCTCTCTTTAAATCAAATTATGGAAGCACTTCAACCTCTTCTTACGGGAGCTATTTCCGGTGCCGCCATGTCCACTCATTTCCCTCCAGGTAAAACTTCTTGGCTTTTAGATTCGGGTGCATCATTTCATATGACCCCAAACATTTTTTCTCTTTCCGAATATTCTAAAAGTTCGTCACCATCTTTTGTTTCAACCGCAGATGACACTTCTTTTGAAATTAAGGGAATTGAAAATTTTGAAACCCAAAACTTCTTTATTCCTAAAATTAGATTTATACCAAAATTGAATTTAAATTTACTTTTCATCTCTCAACTCTCGGACCATGATTGTGACATTCAATTCTCATCTAATAAACGTTTAATATAGGATCACCGGTCCGAGAGGTTGATTGGGGAAGGCTCTGGGAAAAGAGACTTGTACTATGTGGACTCTCTTCAAATTCCTAAAACCACCTTTTGTAATGTGGCTCAACATAAAGACATAAATGTTTGGCACAAATGACTTGGTCATCCCAACATTACCAATTTGTCCTATTTGCATTTTGTTAAAAATCTTTGTAAAAATACTTTCTCTTGTAATGATTGCATTCTTGGAAAAACGAGAAGTATGCCCCTTGAACAAAGATCTATGTTTACCACTAAACCTTTTGAAATTATTCATTCAGATGTTTAGGAACCGTCACCCATCATATCCAAGGGAGGTTTTGCTTATTATGTGATTTTTGTGGATAATTTTCATGGTATTGTTGGATATATTTTCTCAAACATAAGCATGAAGTCTTTTCATGTTTTAAATCATATCATACAATGATCAAAAATCAATTTAATAGTAATTTAAAAATAGTTAAGACCGATTCCGGAGGTGAGTACCTCTCTAATAAGTTTAAGAAATATCTTGAAGACTATGGTATAGTCCATCAAAGATCCTATCCTAAAATACCACAACAAAATGGTTTGGCCGAGAGGAAACATAGGCATATCATTGAAATCACTAGAACTCTTCTTATTTCCCAATGTATTCCAAAAAAAATTTAGGCCAAGGCGACTCTTGCTTCTGTTTATCTTATTAACCGTCTTTCATCCAAAAAATTTAGATAAAATCTCTCATTTTGAGACTCTATATGAAAAAGAACTCGATTACAATAGGTTAAGAGTTTTTGGTTATAAGTGTTTTGTCCTTACAGATAAAAATGATAAACTCTTACCAAAAGTCATCCCTTGTGCTTTTCTTGGCTATTCCGAAACCCAAAAAGGATATCGATGTTATGATACTAAGAATGATAAGTTATATGTCTCAAGGAATGTAACGTTTTTGAAAAATGATAGTGGTTTTGAAAAGAATGAATCACATTTAGAAAATACCGACTACTCCTTCCTTTTTTATCTATTATCTAAGGATGATATCTCTAGTGATGATGAATCGACAAATAACAGTGATAATGAAGTGGTTGAAATCAACAATAATTCTAACCCTACTACCTCTCAAGAAGAAAATATATCTAGAGATCCTGTCACCTATTCACGTAGAGATAGAAGCACCTTTAGAAGTGTTGTTGAGCAATATAGTGAACCTAGCGAATCTATTTTCACACGTGATTCAAATCCTAGAAGAACCAAAAGAACTCCCTCTAGATTCGTATCCTTTGATTTATTTTTCCCTAAATATCGGGCTTGCTTAAGTGCCATCCACTCATATTTTGAACCAAATAATTTTGAAGATGCCAAACGATGTATTGAATGGAGAGAAGCCATGGAGAGTGAACTAAAAGCACTTAGGAAAGCCAACAATAACAGCTACACCTTCATCCCAAAACAATTGGGGTCGGCGATATGAACCAAAAAAGAAAATCATTCTGGGTCTTCCACATGAATCCTTCTCTTCCAATCATTTCTATCCAATGCCATGTCCTCGGTGAGGTTCAAAGCATTCATATCCTTTTCTATCATCTCCATCCAAGTCTTCCTAGGCCTACTCAAAGCACTTAGGAAAGCCAACACTTGGGAATTTCAAACGCTCCCTAGTGGTAAGAAAACTATAGGATGTCGATTGATGTTCAAAGTCAAAACTAAGATCGATGGATCTCTTGAGAGGTATAAAGCTCACCTTGTAGCTAAAGGGTATAGTCAAGAATACGAGATTGACTATAAAGAGACATTTGCTCCAGTAACTCGTATGGTTATTGTCAGATGTTTCATCACCATTGCTTCCATTAGAAAATGGAATATTTATCAAATGAATGTCAAAAACGCCTTTTTAAATGGTGACCTTAATGAAGAAGTATACATGGATGCTCCACCTGGTATGAAAATTCCTAAAAATAAAGTTTTTCGTCTTCGTAAAGCTCTTTATGGCTTGAAACAAACTCCCAAAGCTTGACATGATAGGTTTAATAATGTAATGACTGAAAATGGATTTTCTTCATGTTATGCTGACACTGCATTGTTTGTTAAGAAATTTGATGCAGAAATTGTTATATTGCTACTATATGTTGATGACATGTTGATAACAGAAGATGATACTAAAGGAATCAAAAGTATTAAATATATCTTGACTTCAAAATTTAAGATGTCAGACTTAGGTTTTTTGACATATTTTTTGGGAATTGAGGTTGCTTATTCTCACAGAGGTTACTTTCTGTCTCAAACTAAACTTGCTTGTGAGATTCTTGACAGATCAGGAATCATAGATGACAAGGTCTGTAAAACTCCTGAAATAGTGGGGTCAAAGATGAAGATTGTGTTAAAATGTATACTCAAAAGCATTATTGTAAGTATAAATATATATACTTATATACATAGAGATACGTATACATATATTATATGTAGAGATACGTATACATATATTATATGTATACGTATCTCTATATATAAGTATATATATTTATACATTTTTCTCTTTTTACCCGAAAAGGGTATTTTTGTCTTTTCACATTTTGCGTATATCCCATTTGGAATATGTTGTACTTTTTTTCCTTTTATTTTTGTAATTCTTTTTTTTCTTTTATTTTTGCCTTTTTGCACATTCAAAAAGGAGCATTGGGGGTCTCCCCAATAGAGTCATTGGGGAGCCCCCTCTTGCCCTCTTTTGTGACCGTTGGGAGCTCCCCAACGACTCCTTTGGGGAGCCCCCTCTTGCCCTCTTCTTTCTTGTATAAATAGGGGTGTTCCCCCTTGTTGTAGAACAAGCCTGAGAGTCTCAAGCATTTGCTTTTATATATTGAAATACATGCATTATTGCATGTTTATTATTTATACGCTTTTTGCGTATTTTGTTCAAGTGTTGTGAGAGTGCTTTCGTGCACTTCTTTTATAAAGTTTTTATGCTTGTTTATGTATTGTCTCTTCGTAGACAACTTCACATGGTATCAGAGCTCGGTTGGTGATTGAAGATCGTGGGATCCTCTTTTGTTCAAGTGCCTCGAAAACCGTGCCTCCGGATCTTTAGAGATTGAAGTGGTGGATCTTGCTTCTCAAATATTTTAGAAGGATCTTGTGCAAAGTAGAAGCTGAAACATTGTATTGGTACGTCTTTTTTCTCCTTTTCTTTACGCCTTAATGGGTGAGAAAGAGTCTCACTTTGCCCTTGGCTTCAAGTTGAATGGGTCCAACTATCATATTTGGGTCGGGAATATGGAGGCCCACATAAAAGGAAAAGGATTGTGGGGTTATGTGCAAGGAACGATTCCGGAACTGGAACCCAAGATAACCGTAATGGACGGAAGCGATATCAAGATTCTTGAGGGAGAGGAAAGAATCAAAGCTCTTGAGGAATACTCAAAGAAACACGACGAATGGAAAATGAAGAACTTCAAGATTCTTTCTTGGTTCTTCGCATCCGTCGAAACGAAAATTAATGCGAACATTATCAAATTCAAAAAGGCATCGGAAGCTTGGCATTATCTCGAGAAGGTGTATACATCAAGAGATCTATCTCATAAGTATTACCTTCAAAAGAAGGCCCTCTCCCTTACTCAAGGTGAAATGTCTATTAGGGAATATTTTGTCGATCTTTCCTCTATTTGGGATGAGCTCTCTATGCTTAGAACCAAAATGGAGTGGAGAGGCAATTGAACTCTGCCACAAGCAACTTCTAGAAGATCGTTTCTTCAATTTTTTGAATGGGTTGAGACCGGAATTTGAGCAAATAAGGTCATCACTTCTATCCTCATTTACTCCTCCCTCTCTTGAAGATGTTCTCACCAAATTAAGTGGTGAGGAGACTCGTATGAGTTTATGTAAACAAGGATCAAGTGTTCTTATGGTCCCTTGTAATAATGAAGAAAACAATGAGGTCAATGCCGTATTAAGACCCGAAAATAATGTAAAGACCTATCGTCCTCCTCATTTTAAATTCCAAAATCAAGGAGGAGATGGTGGACAAAGAGGAAAGAGGGACTATAGCAAGACTATATGTCACTTTTGTAAAGAACCGGGACATATCAAGCCCGTATGTCCCAAATGGAAGAAACTTCTCGCTATGGCCACCACCAGTGCACCACAAAAGGAAGAGGCATCATCAAGTGGGTCACTCTCGTTGAACCAAATAATGGAAGCCCTTCAACCTCTTCTCAAGGGAGCTACATCCGGTGCCGCCGTGTCTACTTCTTCCATTCCAGGTAAAGTCTCTTGGCTTTTGGACTCAGGTGCATCTTTTCATATGTCCCCAAACATGTCTTCACTTTCCGATTATTCAAAAAATGTTTCTCCATCCTTTGTTTCCACTGCGGATGGAACCTCTCTTGAAATTAAAGGAATAGGTGATTTTGAAAATCAAGATTTTTTTATTCCAAAAATTAGATTTATACCTAAGCTTAACTTAAACCTTCTCTCAGTTTCTCAACTCTCGGACCATGGTTGCGATATTAAATTTTCATGTGATAAATGTTTAATACAGGATCGCCGATCCGGGAAATTGATTGGAGAAGGCTTTAGAAAAGGCGATCTATACTATATGGAATCTCTTCAAGTTCCAAAATCTTTTTGTAATGTTGCCCGAAACAAAGACATAAATGTGTGGCACAAAAGACTTGGTCATCCTAATATCACCAAGTTATCTTATTTACATTTTGCAAAGGACCTATGTAAAAGTTCTTTTTCTTGTAATGACTGTATTCTCGGAAAAATGCAAAGTTTACCTTTTGAGCAAAGAACTATGTTCTCATCTAAAACCTTTGAAATTGTTCATTCCGATGTTTGGGGACCCGCACCTGTTGTCTCAAAAGGAGGTTTTTCTTATTATGTTATTTTTGTGGATGATTTCTCTAGATATTCATGGATATTTTTTCTTAAGTTCAAGCATGAGTTTTTTTCGTGTTTTAGAACCTTTCATTCAATGATCAAGAATCAATTTAACAGTAACATAAAGATCTTTAGAAGTGATTCTGGAGGAGAATATCTCTCTAATCAATTTAAAATATATCTTAAAGATCACGGAATCATTCACCAAAGATCTTGTCCTAAAACTCCTCAACAGAATGGGTTGGCCGAAAGAAAACATAGGCACATCATTGAGACCACTAGAACCCTTCTTATTTCTCAAAACATCCCTAAAAATTTTTGGGCTGAAGCAGCTCTTGCTTCTGTTTATCTAATAAATCGCTTACCTTCTAGAATATTAGGGAAAATATCCCCTTTTGAGATTTTATATAAACTCGAACCCGATTATAATAGGTTACGAGTCTTCGGGTGTAAGTGTTTCATACTTACGGATAAGAATGACAAACTCTCTCCCAAAGCTATCCCCTGCGCTTTTCTTGGCTATTCTGAAACTCAAAAGGGATTTCGGTGTTATGATCTTCGAGAAGATAAGTTATATGTCTCTAGAAATGTAACTTTTTTGGAAAATGAAAGTGGATTTGAAAAAAATGTTTCGCAACAAGAAAACTTTGATTATTCCTTCCTTTTTGACTTATTGTCTAGTAATGATGATATATCTAGTGACGATGATGTATCATCAAACCATGATGAGGACATTGAGGGTAATGTCAAAGAGCATAACCAACAAGAAGGCAGGATTTCAAGTGATCCAATAACATACTCACGTAGAAACCAAGACACCTTTAGAAGTGCTATTGATCAATATAGTGAACTTGTTCCTGTTCTCGATCACCGTAGATCTGAGAGGAATAGGAGACCTCCAACTCGTTTTGTCTCCTTTGATTCCTTTTCACCCCGATATAGGGCTTGTCTTAGTGCCATTCATTCTTATTTTGAACCTACAAATTTTGAAGAAGCTAAAAAATGTATAGAATGGCAAGAAGCTATCCAAAATGAACTTAATGCTCTTAAAAGGGCTGAAACTTGGTTTTTCGAAACTCTACCCATAGGAAAGAAAACTATAGGTTGTCGATGGGTTTTTAAGGTTAAAACTAAGAACGACGGATCCCTTAAAAGGTATAAAGTTCGCTTAGTTGCAAAATGATATGGGCAAGAGTATGGAATTGATTATGAAGAAACTTTTGCTCCTGTAGCCCGAATGGTTACAGTTAGATGTCTTATCACTATTGCATCTATTAAAAATTGGAATATTTTTCAAATGGATGTAAAAAATGTTTTTTTAAATGGTGATCTTAACGAAGAAGTGTATATGGATGCTCCACCTGGCATGGAGATCCCTAAAGATAAAGTTCTTCATCTTCGAAAGGCCCTTTATGGTTTGAAACAGGCCCCCAAAGCTTGGTATGACAGATTTACCAGTGTAATGCTGGAAAATGGTTTCTCCTCCTGTTATACTGACACTGCTCTATTTACTAGAAAATCTAAGGCAGGGATCGTAATATTGTTACTATATGTTGATGACATGTTAATTACAGGTGATGATGTTCAAGGAGTCAAGGGTATTAAGTCCGTCTTGACTTCAAAATTTGAGATGTCAGATTTGGGTTTTCTGACATATTTTCTTGGAATTGAGGTTGCTTATTCGCAACGTGGTTATTTTCTATCTCAGTCTAAGCTTGCTTGTGAGATTATTGGCAGATCAGGGATTTCTGATGACAAAGTATGCGAAACTCCTGAAGTTGTGGGAGCAAAAATGAAGATTGACGACGGTGTTCCTCTAACGGATCCTACTCCTTACAGGCAGTTGGTAGGTTCTTTAATGTATCTTAGCATTACTCGACCCGATTTGTCACATGCTATACACATCGCCAGCCAATTTCAGCATGCTCCTACAACCGTTCATATGAGTGTTGTGCTTCGCATCATCAGATATTTAAAGGGAACGGTGAATAAGGGAGTATTCCTATCTTCTTCTTCTGAATTAAAATTGCTTGCTTATACTGACTCAGATTGGGGAGGTGACCCTAGTAACCGTCACTCCACCACTGGTTTTTGTATTTTCTTAGGAGAATCGTTGATCTCATGGCGATGTAAGAAGCAACAGAAGGTATCTTTATCATCCACTGAAGCCGAATACAGAGCCATGGCATCCACTACCATGGAAATTGTATGGATTCGACGCCTTTTGGAAGACATGGGAGTGCCTATCAGAGAACCAACAAAGTTGTGCTGTGACAATAAAAGTGCAATCTATATTGCCAAAAACCACACCTTTCACGAGCGAACAAAGCATATTGAGATGGACTGCCATTATGTCAGGGAAGAATACTTGAAGAAGGTCATTGATTTACCATACGTGACGTCTGAATATCAACTTGCGGACTTCTTCACAAAAGCTCTTTGTTCGCCTAGATTTCATTTCCTCCTTGACAAACTTGCGGTTATCACACCGTAAGTTTGAGGGGGGGTGTTAAAATGTATACTCAAAAGCATTATTGTAAGTATAAATATATATACTTATATACATAGAGATACATATACATATATTATATGTATACGTATCTCTATATATAAGTATATATATTTATACATTTTTCTCTTTTTACCCAAAAAGGGTATTTTTGTCTTTTCACATTTTGCGCATATCCCATTTGGAATATGCTTTACTTTTTTTCCTTTTATTTTTGTAATTCTTTTTTTTCTTTTAGTTTTGCCTTTTTGCACATTCAAAAAGGAGCATTGGGGGTCTCCCCAACGACTCCTTTGGGGAGCCCCCTCTTGCCCTCTTCTTTCTTGTATAAATAGGGGTGTTCCCCCTTGTTGTAGAGCAAGCTTGAGAGTCTCAAGCATTTGCTTTTATATATTGAAATACATGCATTATTGCATGTTTATTATTTATACGCTTTTTGTGTATTTTGTTCAAGTGTTGTGAGAGTGCTTTCGTGCACTTCTTTTATAAAGTTTTTATGCTTGTTTATGTATTGTCTCTTCGTAGACAACTTCACAGATTGATTATGACATTTTTCTAAAAGATCTCACGCCTTACAGGCAATTGGTTTGATCCCTAACGTATCTCAGCATTACTAGCCTGACATTTCTCATGCAGTACATGTTGCCAGTCAATTTCAACATGCACCTACTTCAGTCTATATGAACGTCATTCTTCGCATCATCAGATACATAAAGATTACAGTAAACAAGGGAGTATTTTTATCTTCTTCTTCTGAATTAAGTTTAATTGCTTATACTGACTCTGATTGGGGAGGTGACCCAAATAACCGTCACTCCACCACTGGTTTTTGTATTTTTCTAGGTGAATCATTAATTTCTTTGAGATGCAAGAAGCAACAGAAAGTATCGCTTTCCTCCACCGAAACTGAGTATAGAGCCATGGCGTCTACCACCATGGAGATTGTTTGGATTCGTAGCTTGTTGGAAGATATGAATATTCAAGTTCAAGGGTCCATAAAATTATGTTGTGATAATAAAAGTGCAATCTACATTGCCAAAAATCACATATTTCACTAGCGCAAGACGCATATCGAGATGGACTGTCACTATGTTCGTGAAGAATATTTAAGAAGAACCATTGACCTTCCTTACGTTACATCAGAATATCAACTGACAGACTTCTTCACCAAGGCACTGTGCTCTCCAAGATTTAACTTCCTTCTTGGCAAATTATCGGTTGTGTCACCCTAAGTTTGAGGGGGGGTGTTAAAATGTAGTGTCTCTTTTATATATATATATAGAGAGAGAGAGAGAGAAAGAGAGAGAAAGATACATATACATATATATATATATGTATGTATATGTATTTATCTAATTATATATATCTCAAAACCCGATAAGGGTATTTATGTAAATTCACATATTTTATGCATATTCTCATTTGAGAATATGTTGTATTTTTTTTCTTGTATTTTGTTTTTTTGTTCTTTTTTTATTTTTGATATGACATGGGGGGACCCCCAATACATAGGATGGAGCTCCCCCTCCAACGGTTAGATTCTAACCGTTGGAGGGGCTCCAACCTATGTATTGGAGCCCCCCATGCCTCCAATGTCTTATAAATAGGGGTCAACCCCTTTAGGTTTCTTATGCTTTTGTAAAGCCCATCTTGGGACCCAATATATTGAAGTTGATATTTTTTATGCTCTTGTGCATTTGTATTCGTGCCTTTATGCACGTGTGAGAGTTATCCTTTGTGCCTTTGTGTACACTTTGTGTTTTGAGTATTGTGTTTATACACAAAATCTCTTTTTAGAGAGATTTTCACAATTATGACTTCTAGCAACTTATCCAAGATGACTACGTGAAAGTTCCTAGCTCCCAGAATGAGAAAAAAGAAAGAAGAGAGACCGATCAGTTTTCAACTTAACCTAATCAGCCAATATTTGGAAACTTTGTCAATAATATGAACAGAAGAACAGATGAATCAAGGCACATTTATATGAAAACAAAAATGAAGCAGTGATACAATTTATGCCAGTCAGAGTATATGAGCAGTTGGGTGCATGGATATTATCAACTTAAATAATAAATAAGAAACCAACGGATTAAGCAGGGAGATGAAGCACCATCTGCAATAATCATGGTACTCAGCAACAACTTAGACTTACCTATTTTCTTTCTTAACGTGTTTGAGGCTCAACCCAGATCTGATTTCTAATATGAAGTACACCATACTCATTCATCTAAAACTCCAAGTTTAGCCAGCTAAACTAGTTTGTTCTTTGTGATATCTTTGTTTCAACCATCCACCAATCAAACAATAATTATCCTAAGATATTTTTAGGATAACAAAAAAAAAACAAGACAAACCTTCTCTTCCAATCAAACTAAACTTAGACATGAAAAAACTCACATTTTGTAGCATCCACTAAATTAGATCATCCAACCAATAAACGTGTGATAACTATATGGATTGTCAGTAACTTATATCCTTACTGCTAGAATGACGATTATAAAAGAGTTTGTTGGTCGTATCATGTAAAGGTCGTAATTACTGTTCAGCCCATACCGTTGAGTTTCACTCTGTTATGACAACTCTATATACTCCATTTCTTCATACAAAAATCTCATTGTAATGAACAAACGTACAAAGACCTCAAGGGACTGCCTACACCATCTCCGGCTTACAGATAGGGAGCTTTCCCGCTATTCCAAGTTCGAGTCCCCATGTAGGCACTCCCTTCCGCAAGGAAAAGCAAATATACAACTCATACATGCCACCAAATATGCGTCATATATTCATGTTGGTGTCTATTTTTATGACTATATACCATCAAACTATGCACTGCATTCATGTTGGTATCCATCATTATGCCTATATGGAGAATAATAAACCTCAAAGAGGAGGAGCATACAATGGTTACAATCCGCCTCGAAGAGGCCATGACAACCCTTCCATCAGCATCAAGGATAAAACCAGCAGGAGGCTTCGGAAGGGGAGGTAGAAGACGTTGGTCGACCGAGTTCGAGGGGGAAACTTCTTCGGTTCTGTCATCGTTGGAAACGGGTACGAGAGCGGTGGTCTTCACCTGAGGAGGCTTCCTCTTAACGTTGTTGCTGCCTCCGTTGTCGGTCCTCTTTTTCTTAGCAGAAGAGGAAGAAGAAGCGGACCCACCTTTCTGTTTACATGAAGGGAAGGTGGAGATGAGCCTTTCCGATCGAGAGAGAGTGCGGTAAGAGAGGGCCAAATGGGTAGAGGGGCGAAACCAAGGGGTGGAGTACGCCGTCAAAGCAAACATTTCTGGGTTTTTCAGAAGGAACCCATTCACATAAATCCTTTGAAAATGAAGAAGAAGATGGAAAGATTTGGAGCTTCACTGTCAGTGTCAGCTACACCCCCCTGTTCCTGCTCTGGATTATGGTGTGTATCTGTGCGCGCACGCATGAGAGAGAGAGAGAGAGGTTTCAGATTAGTGAGATGTCGAAATTTGGACTGACGAAAATATCTTGCTATTATGAACAGCACTGGTTACTGTTGACAGTATGGTACCATCTAATAGACTCCATATATTCCAATTCTATTGAGCCTTTTGTAAATCAAACATTGGGGTATATGAAATATGCGGTTTGTTTAGTGAGAAACTTATTTTTTTATGATGAGAATCCTCGCTAGGAAAGCCTCAGGGTCGGGCACCTCCATCACTTTGCCTTACGTAACTCACCTTTGAAAGCTAAGGACACACTCGTGCACCAGTGGAGTTTGATTTGATGCCTTTCTCTCAGCACCCTCATAACCAGGCCACTGGTCATGAAGACGACCCATGCTCCAGTAGGGTTTTACCCTTAATGAAGATACAATTACAACTTATATTGACAAACCGATTACACAGCATGGTTTATTTACTAAGGATAGAACTTTGGATCATGTTTTTCAATGCAAGGACATTTTTTATTTCACTACAAGAAAAATATCAACCAGCAACGAAAATTTGTGACGAAAATAATCAGTCGCAATTTTGCGACGGATTAGCTAGAGAAAATAATCCATCTCTAAAGTTTGATTTAGTTGCAAGATTTGCGATGGACCAATTTTGTCGCCGAATCTGCCGTTAAGTAGCGACTGATTTGCGACGGACTTACATCCATCGCAAACTATGTCGCAACTTAGCGATGGATTAGCGATGGTAGAAAGTTATCGCTATATATTATGTCGCTAAGTTGCGACGGTGTTTGCGATGAAATATTTTTGTCTTAAATCTGTCGCTACTTAGCAACGGATTTGATGACAGAATTGGTCTGTTTCGAATCAGTCGTTAATTTTTGATACAAATGCCCATCTAGGGCACGAAATGAATTCTCTCTCTCTCTCTCTCTCTCTCTCTCTCTCTCTCTCTCTCTCTCTCTCTCTCTCTCTCTCTCTCTCCGCGTTGCTCGTCCCGGCCACCTACCTCTCTCCGGCGACCGCCCCGGCCACCTACCACCCTTCGGCGACCGCCCCGCCCACCTTCTGCCCTCCGACGACCGCCTCGGTCACCTCCTCCTCTCTGTGTCGGGCAGACACCCCGAGAACCCCTCCCCCCTCCTCTCTGTGTCTCCTCTCGCTTCCACTGCGGCAACCTGAATCGGAGCTCTGGTGAGCCACCCCTTCTCATTTTTTTCGCCAGGGAGGGGCCGAGCTCCTCCCTGTCTCCTTGTCTTACAGAATGCGAGGGAGTGGCTCGGCCCCCTCCCGTGTTTTTTTTTTCGCCAGGGAGGGGTTGTGCCCCCTCCTTTTTTTTCGCCAAGGAGGGGTTGAGCTCCTCCCTGTCTCCCTGTATTACAGGATGCGAGGGAGTGGCTTGGCCCCCTCCCATGTTTTTTTTTTTTTGCCAGGGAGGGGCCAAGCCCCTTCCCTGTTATTTTTTTTTTCACCAGGGAGGGGCCAAGCCCCTTCCCTGTTATTTTTTTCGCCAGAG